>NW_026294503.1:23289422-23889422 GCF_007827085.1 Peromyscus californicus insignis
GGAAGCCCCCTTAAGTGGGGGCTAAGCAAAGCACACCTGTAGTGGCTCTCCAAGAGAGGAGCAAGATTGCTATATCCTGTGAGGAGACCATCCCCCATCACACCAGGTATACTCTGACTTTCCCAAATAGTCAGTATACCCTTCCCTGCTGAAGCAGTTCCAGGCCTGATTTAAAAATTTCTCTTCCAGGGTTGGGCTGCTTCCTTGCAGTTCCAGCCATCAGCTAAACATGAACTAAACAGCTCCAGGTGTCCAGGATACGTCCAGGGCAGAGCTGTTCTGAGCAGCTTGAGGTGTCCAGGATACCTAGTCCTGGATACCTCACCCTCCAGGGCTGAACTGTCTCCTTGCAGCTTCAGCCGTCAGAGCTGTCCTAAGCAGCTCAAGGTGTTGCCAGACTCCCCAGGTAGTCAGGACACCTTTCCCCAGAGTTGCAAAACTCATGTTTTGGTGCCGAAATCTGGGACCAAGCCCACAGAGTTGCAACAAATTTACTTACAAAAACACTGGCAAATGAAATCCAAGCACACACCAAAAAATCATCCATCATGATTAAGTAGGCTTCATCCCAGAGTTGCAGGGATGGTTCAACATATGAAAATCTGTCAATGTAATACACCATATAAACAAACTGAAAGAAAAAAGTCCACATGACCATCTCATTAGATACTGAAAAGGCCTTCGACAAAACCCAACACTCCTTCATGATATAGGTCTTGGAGAGATGAGAAATACAAGGATGATACATAAACATAATAAAAGTAATTTACAGCAAGCCGACAACCAACATCAAACTCCAGGCAATTCCACTAAAATCAGAAACAAGACAAGGCTGTCCACTCTCCCCCTATCTATTCAATATAGTACTCAAAGTTCCAGCTAGAGCAATAGACAACAAAAGGTGAACAAGGGGATACAAATTAGAAAAGAAGTCAAACTTTCACTATTTGCAGATGATACGATAGTATGTATAAGTGACCCCAAAAATTCTACCAGGGAACTCCTACAGCTGATAAACACCTCAGAAATATGGGAGGATACAAGATTAATTCAAAAAAATCACTTGCCCTCCTATATACAAATGATGAATGGGCTGAGAAAGAAATCAGAGAAACATCACCCTTTACAATAGCCACAGATAATGTAAAATACCTTGGGGTAACTCTAACTAAGCAACTGAAAGATCTGTATGACAAGAATTTTAAGTCTCTGAAGAAAGAAATTGAAGAAGATATCAGAAAATGGAAAGATCTTCCAATATCATGGATAGGTAAAACCAACATAATAAAAATGGCAATCATACCAAAAGCAATCTACAGATTCAAGGCAATCCCCAACAAAATCCCAACACAATTTTTCACAGACCTCAAAAGAACAATACTCAAATTCATATGGAAAAACAAAACAAAAAAAAAAAAAAAACCCAGGATCACTAAAACAACCCTGTACAATAAAGCAACCTCCCCACTCAAATGGCCAGTCCCATCCCCCAGTGACCTCTACTGCCAGGTTCCACCCACAGAACACTCTAATTGGCCTAACTGCTGGACCATTCCCCCACCCTGCAGAACAAAAAGCCCAATCTCTGGATTTGAAATCCCACCAATCTCCACCCTGGAAAGCTACACCCTGAAAAGTTCTACCCCCTTCCCAAGAAACTCTATATAAGCTGTCTATCCTGTTCAGTTTGTTGCTATTTCTTGCTGGAGCAGAGGTAGCCACCATCCTGGGTTTTTTTTTTCCCTCCCAATAAATCTCTTATGTGAAGTTTATTGTGTGATGTGACTTTGGGGTATTCTTGGCTTCCAGCTGCCAGGATACCTTCCCATCAGAGCTGCGATGCTCACATCTACTATAGAGCTATAGTAATAAAAACAGCTTGGAATTGGCATAAAAACCAACAGGTGGGCCAATGGAATCAAATTGAAAGCCCTGACATTAATCCATGCACCTATAAGTATCTGTGTTGCACAAATTCTAAAATGGTCTTTTAACTAAACAAAACAAAACCCAGAAGCCAGATATTATGTTAAATGCTGAAAGATCAGAGAGACAAAGGAACAAGCCACTGCCAAGTCTTACCTCTAGGACTCCTCAGCCTGAAAAACCTCTAGACAAAAGATTTTAGTTTTTGTCTCCTCATGCCTTATATACCTTTCTCTGTCCACCATCACTTCCTCCTTAGGGTTGCAATTAAAGGTGTGTGATTCTCAAGTATTGAGATTAGAGGTGTGTGCCACTACTGCCTGGCTCTGTTTCTCTCCTAGACTGAGTCAATCTCATGTCCAGGGTGGCTTTGAACTTCTGAGTGCTAGGATTAAACTTGTGTGCCACCACTGCCTGGCATCTATGTTTCATCTAGTGGCTTTTTCTGCTCTCTGATCTTCAGGAAAATTTTATTAAGGTACACAATATATCACCACACACCTGATTTTTGACAAAGAAGTCAAAACTGTACAATGGAAAAAAGAAAGCATCTTCAACTGTAGCAGGAATCTTAGAAGTTCTTATTAATAAAATCAAACCTGAGGCCAGTTATTGGGGTGAATTCTGGAAGATCAGAGAAGCAGAACAAGCCACAGCTACCTCACCTTGCCAATTCCTCAGCTGGTCCTGTTTACTCAGACTGGAAGCCTCTGAGTCCTCTTCCAGAATGAATCTCAGATGAACTGCTGCTCAAAAGCCTGAAAGCTTAACCAGTCAAATGCTTCTAGTTTCTGGTCCTCATGCCTTATATACCTTTCTGCTTTCTGCCATCACTCCCTGGGATTAAAGGCTCACTTTCTGGGATTAAACTTGTGAGTCACCATGCTTGGCTGTAACCTTGAACAGATGGATTTCTGCCTCTGGAATGCAAAGATTAAAGGTGTGTGCTACCACTGCCTAACCTCTATTTTTAATATTGTGGCTGTTCTCTTCTCTGACCCCAGATAAGTTTATTAGCATGCACAATATTTTGGGGGAAACAATACCACCACATTCAACAAATGGTGCTGGCATAACCGGATGTCAACATGTAGAAGACTGCAAATAGATCCATATCTATTGCCATGCACAAAACTCAAGTCTAAGTGGATCACAGACCTCAACATAAATCCAGTTACACTTAATCTGGTAGAAGAGAAAATAGGAAGCAGCCTTGAAAGCATTGGAACAGGAGACTACTTCCTAAGCATAATACCAGTATCACAGACACTGAGAGCAACAAATAAATGGGATCTCCTGAAACTGAGAAGTTTCTGTAAGGCAAAGGACACAGTAAATAAGACAAAATGGCAGCCTACAGAATGGGAAAAATCTTCACCAATCCCATATCTGACAGAGGGCTAATCTCCAAAATATATAAAGAACTCGAGAAACTAGACATCAAAATACCAAATAGTCAAGTTAAAAATGGGGCAAGTGAAGGACCTATATGACAAGAACTTTAAGTCCCTGAAAAAAGGAAATTGAAGAAGATGTCAGAAAATGGAAAGATCTCCCATGTGCATGGATAGGCAGGACTAACATAGTAAAAATGGCAATTTTATCAAGAGCAATCTACAGATTCAATGCAATCCCCATCAAAATACCAACACAATTCATCACAGACCTGGAAAGAATAATACTCAACTTCATATGGAAAAACAAAAAAACCAGGATAGCCAAAAGAATACTATACAATAAAACAACCTCTGGAGGCATCATGATCCCTGACTTCAAGCTCTACTATAGAGCTACAGTAATAAAAACAGCTTGGTACTGGCATAAAAACTGACATGTGGACTAATGAAATTGAATAGAAGACCCTGACATTAATCCGCACACCTATGAACATATAATTTTTGACAAAGAAGCCAAAAGTGTACAATGGAAAAAAGAAAGCATCTTCAACAAATGGTGCTGGCATAAATGGATATCAAGATGTAGAAGGCTGGAAATAGATCCATATCTATCACCATGCACAAAACTTAAGTCCAAGTGAATCAAGGACCTCAACATAAATCCAGCTACTCTGGACCTGCTAGAAGAGAAAGTAGAAAGTAGTCTTGAATGCACTGGCATAGGAGATCACTTCCTAAATATAACACCAGTAGCTCAGACACTGAGAGAAACAATCAATCAATGGGACCTCTTGAAACTGAGAAGCTTTTGTAGAGCAAAGGATACGGTCAACAAGGCAAAGCGACAGCCTACAGAATGGGAAAGGGCTTCACCAACCCCACATCTGACAGAGGACTGATATCCAGAATATATAAGGAACTCAAGAAATTAGACATCAAAATGCCCAACAGTCCAATTAAGAAAATGGGCTATAGAACTAAACAGAGAATTCTCAACAGAGGAAACTCAAATGGCTGAAAGACATTTAAGGAATTGCTCAACATACCTAATTATCAGGGAAATGCAAATCAAAACGACTCTGAGATACCACCTTATGCCTGTCAGAATGGCTAAGATCAAAAACACTGAAGACACCTTAGGATGGAGAGGATGTGGAGCTAGGGGAACTCTCCTCCACTGCTGGTGGGAATGCAAGCTTGTACAACCACTTTGGAAATCAATATGGCACTTTCTTAGAAAATTGGGAATCAATCTCCCCCAAGATCCAGCTATACCACTCTTGGGCATATACCCAAGGAATGCTCAATCATACCACAAGAGCACTTGCTCAGCTATGTTCATATCAGCATTGTTTGTAATAGCCAGAACATGGAAACAACCTAGATGTCCTTCAACTGAAGAATGGATAAATAAAATGTGGTACATATACACAATGGAATACTACTCACAGAGAAAAACAATGACATCATGAGGTTTGCAGGCAAATGGATGGATCTAGAAAAAATCATCCTGAGTGAGGTAACCCAGACTCAGAAAGACAAACAAGGTGTGTACTCACTCATAGGAGGATACTAGATGTGGAACAAGGATGACTGGACTGCTACTCACATCACCAGAGAGGCTACCTGGAAAACAGGACCCCAAGAAAAACACGGGGATCGCCCAATGATGGAGAAATGGATGAGATCTACATGAACAGCCTGGACATGAGTGGGGGCAATGAAGGGCAAGGATCGAGGGAAAGAGAGCTTGGGGGAGCGGGAGATCCCAGCTGGATCAACAACAGAGAGGGAGAACAAGGAATAGGAGACCATGGTAAATGAAGACCACATGAGAATAGGAAGAAGCAAAGTTCTAGAGAGGCCCACAGAAATCCACAAAGATACCCCCATAATAGAGTGCTGACAATGGTCGAGAGACAGCCCGAACTGACCTGCTCTGGTGATGGGATGGCCAAACACCCTAATTGTCGTGCTAGAAACCCCATCCATTGACTGAGGGAACTGGTTGCAGAGATCCACGGCTAGGCCCCAGGTGGAGCTCCAGGAGTCCAATTAGCGAGAAAGAGGAGGGTTTATATGAGCAAGAATTGTTGAGACCAAGGTTGGATAAAGCACAGGGACAAACAGCCAAATGAATGGAAACACATGAACTATGAACCAATGGCTGAGGGGCCCCCAACTGGATCAGGCCCTCTGAATGGGTGAGACAGTTGATTGGCTTGATCTGTTTGGGAGGCATCCAGGCAGTGGGACCGGGTCCTGTGCTCATTGCATGAGTTGGCTGTTTGAAACCTGGGGCTTGTGCAGGGTTGCTTGGCTTGGCCTGGGAGGAGGGGACTGGACTGAGTCTACCAGGTTGATCTCAGTCCTCAGGGGAGGCTTTGCCCTGGAGGAGGTGCGAATAGGGGGTGGGCTGGGAGGAAGAGGAGGGGGTGGGAGGGGGGAGAAAAAGGGAATCCGTGGCTGATATATAAAACTGAATTGTATTGTAAAATAAAATAAAAATAAAAATAAATAAATAAATAAAGAGGTGCAAACACCAAAAAAAAAAAAAATGGGCTACAGATCTAAACAGAGAATTCTCAACAGAATAATCTCAAATGACCAAAAGACATTTAAGGAATTGCCCAACATCCTTAATCATCAGAAAAATTCAAATCAAAATGACTCTGAGATACCATCTTACACATGTCAGAAGGGCTAAGATCAAAAACACTGATGACAGTTTATGTTGGAGAGGATGTGATGCAAGGGGAACACTCCTACACTGTTGGTGGGAGTGCAAATTTGTACAACTACTTTGGAAATCAGTATGGTGGTTAACCACTATATCTCAGAAAATTGGGAATCTACATCAAGACCCAATGATACCATTATTGGGCAAATACCCAAGAAATGCTCAATTATACTACAAGGACACTTGCTCAACTATGTTCATAGCAGCATTATTCATAAATAAATAAAGAAAATGTGGCACATATACAAAATGATGTCCTACTCAGGAGTAAAAAACAATGACATCATGAAATTTGTAGGCAAATGGATGGAGCTAAAAAATATCATCCTGAGTGAGGTAACTCAGACTCAGAAAGACAAACATGTTATGTACTCACTCATAAGTAGATACTAGATGTAAAGCAAAGGATAACCAGACTACAACCCACAGTTGTAGAGAAGCCTGCTAACAAGGAGAACCCTAAGAGGGATGCATGGATTGCCCTGGAAAGGAGAAATAGATGAGATCTCCTGAGTAAACTGGGAGTAAATGGGTGCAATAGAGTGTAGGGGGTGGGGGAAGAGAACATAAGGGAACAGAATGGTCGAGCTGGAACAGGGACAGAGTGGGAAAGCAATGAAAGAGGTATTTTGAGAAAAAGATGTGGTGATATTGTGTTCCCCAAAATATTGTGCACCCTAATAAACTTATCTGGGGTCAGTGAACAGAACAGCCACTAGATATAGAGGTCAGAAAATGGTGACACACACGCCTTTAATCCTAGCATTCCAAAGGCAGAGATCTGTCTGAATTTCTGTAAGTTCACGGCCACAATGGAAACAGCCAGGCATGGTAACAAGAGCCTTTAATCCCAGGAAGTGATGGCAGAAAGCAAAAAAAGGTATATAAGGCATGAAAACCAGGAACTAGCACTGGTTAAGCTTTTAGGTTTTTGAGCAGCACAGTTCAGCTGAAAGGCATCCAGTCTGAGGAAACAGGATCAGCTGAGGAATTGGCAAGGTGAGGTGAATATGGCTTGTTCTGCTTCTCTGATCTTCCAGCATTCACCCCAATAACTGGCCTCAGGTTTGATTTTATTAATAAGACCTGTTAAGATTCATGCTACAAAAAGAGACATCATGGAGATAGGGAGAAACCTGGTGCTCGGGAAGTTCCCAGGAGTCCACAAGGATGGCCCCAGCTTAGACTACTAGCAGTAGTGGAGAGGGTCCCTGAGCCGGCCTACCCCAGTAATCAGATTGGTGAATACCCTGTCATCATAGAGTCTTCATCCAGTAACTTATAGAAGCAAATGCAGACAGAGATCCACAGTCAAGCAACAGGCCAAGTTCTAGGAGTCCAGTCAAAGAGAGGAAAGAGGGATTCTATCAGCAAGAGGCATCAAGATTGTGTGAGGAAATGTATGAAGACAACTGAACTGGGCTAGTGGGAACTAATGAACTTTAGACAAACAGCCATGGAGCCTGCATGGGACTGCATTATGCCCTCTGCATAAATGAGACAGTTGTGTAGCTTGGTCTGTTTAAGGGACCTCTGGCAGTGGGATCAGGATCTATCCTTGGTGCATGAGCTGGCTTTTTGGAGCACATTACCTATGGTGGAACATGTTGCACAGCCTTGAGGCAGGGGGAGGGCCTGGACCTGCCTCAACTGAATGTACCAGGCTTTGCTAACTCTCCGTGTGAGGCCTTACCATTTTGGAGGAAGGGATAGGGAGTAGGTTGGGGGCAAGGCTGGGGGGAGCAGGAGGAGTGATGAGAGGGGCATCTGTGGTTGGTATGCAAAATGAATAAAAATTTCTTAATAAAGAATTTTTTTAAGAAATACAATGAATGCCTTGACCTGAGAAATTTGATAGCATTCTCTTTTGTTCTTGTAGGAAAAAATGTCTAATACTTTCTTTTCTTCTCTAGACTTAAATATTGTCTGCCCCAATGTCCCTATAAAGCCCAAATAATGAATCATCTTCAGGTCTTCAGAAGTATGGAGAATGTTCTCACCTCTACACTTTCACATAGGATCTTCCCATTGCTCAGTACATTCCCACTCTCTGCATTACTGAAGCACAGGTACTTTTGATGAAACATTCTGATACTGTGTAGTCAATTCCTAGCTACCTCTTTGCTGTGGAATATTAGTTTAAGATGTGTTATATTCATTTATGCTATAGAATATTTGTTTAATGATGCAAAAATGTGTGACATTCTTTTATATTGCATTTGCTTAACTCTGTAAAGTTGTGTTACTTTGCCTGTCTAAAACACCTGATTGGTCTAAAAAAGAGCTGAATGGCCAAAAGCTATGCAGGAGAGAGAAATAGGCAGGAATGGTGGGCAGAGAGAATAAATAGGTTTGTTGGAACATTCTGATACTGTACAGTCAATTCCCAGCTATTTAAACTCCCCTAAGCTATTAGCATTGTGGGAAAAGTACCAACTCTGTTTTATCTTGTTATGTCCAATTAAATTCACAGTGTCTAGTCAATTCTCCATCTAAACAAAAAAAAAAAATGAATGGTAAAGTGAAGTTCCACACTAGCAGCTCATCAAGGTTCTGAGATCCCATGATCAAGGTGAATTTCTCTCTGCTCTGATTTATTCAGATCTCTAGAAATATAGCTTAGTCTCTGTGTATGTACAAAGTAAGAAAAACACAGGATTCAGCTCTAGACTTCCAGGTGGTCTGTAAATTGTCTTAAGATAGAGATTGAGATTGTGCTAGATATGATAATTAGTTATGATAGAAGGAACATCTTGTTTCCAACATGAGCAGAGAAAATCCCTGGAGAATAATGAGTTCCTTCATTAAATCAAAACAGAATAGCTTTTCTTTCCATATGTTGGCTCCAATAACAATCCTCTTACTCAAACTGAAACAAGCCAACTTTCTATCTTAATATATATTTTTTTAAAACCAAGAAGCTGCTAACAATATATAAATGTACACAGCTCAGGGCTACTTCAGGCAATGCCAACTTAGGCATCCTATACAAAGGATAGTGAATAATGCAAAATGCATGACCATAATGGACAAGAAACATGGTTTACCCATAGCTGAATATTATTCTGGAGCAATTTGGCAAGATTAATTTAAGGTGAATTAATTTCTTCAATTTTGTTCAGTTTTTATTGTCTTCTCAAAATTCAATCACATAATATCAAACAGATGGTTTGAACAGTGAATAAATAGGTCATAAGAGTTCTATATACTTCATTGTTCTGGTTTATGACTAAACACAGCAATCAGGTTTTGTTGAAACACGGATAAAGTTGCAAGTTTCACTTTGTTTGAGTTCCAGGTGATCTGGAAGAAATAAAACTTCTCCAGGAGCACGTGTTCTTGGAATCCCTACTTCATGTAATTTACCCAAGAAATTGATTCAGTCCCATGAGGGTTTCCAAGCTATAGGATTTTTTTTAAGATCTGGGATAATCATGTCTTTATCACGACTTGCCAAGACTAAACATGTCAACTAATTAATTACATAGATGCCATGGATTTTAAGTGAAGAAAGTGTAAAGTCAGTTTGAGACACAAAAGCATAGAAAAGGTAGAGAGTCTGGTGAACGTTCTAAATACTTGGATAAATCAGTAAATATAACACAAACATCTGTCATTTGATTAGAAGCCCTTCTAGAAGGCAGCTGACATTTTGTATGATGGCTTAGACCTCCTTATTTCTGCACTCTGAGAATACATTGTGCACTAAAATGCTCCACCGTGGTCTAATCTATAGAGAAATAGCTGAGAGGTTTCTTTGTTGCATCTCTGTGAAATCCACAGAGGATTAATTGAACTATAGAACATTTAGTCATAGGCAGTGTATTAGTTAGATAACACAACTGACCCTTGAACAAAAGAGTTCTGAAATACATGCATCCACTTTGAATGCAGAGTTTTTTCATTCAGAGATTTGTGAATACTTGAAGATGAACCATATAGTCCAGAAATTTCAATAAGAAAGAGTTAAGTCACAAGTACGTAAAATATAAGATGGTCTTTACTCATTTACTACCAGAAATATGCAAGAATATATTTTCAAACTAAAAAAAAAAAACTTTTAGAAACACAGACTACACTTGGTGCCATTCACAGTTGAGAGAAGTAGGAAAACATAAAGTTCAGTATAGGGATTCCCTAAAAATACTAAAAATAGAGCTACCACATAAAACAGCTATAGAACTGCTGGGAATATACTGGAAGGAATCAAGGAAGTATGACATCGAAAATCTTGCATTTCCATGCTGAATACAACACTACTCATAACATCTAATATATGGAATCATTCAAGATGTCAATCAACAGACAAACAGATGAAGAAAACATTGTGCACACAGTCACACACACACACACACACACACACACACACACACAGAGAGAGAGAGAGAGAGAGAGAGAGAGAGAGAGAGAGAGAGAGAGAGAGAGAATAGTGTTGTACACAACTGTAAAGAAGTCTGAATTAACATTTAGGGAAATTACCTGGAAATAATCGTGGTAAGTAAAATAAGTTGGACTGTATGTGTTTTCTATGTAGAATGCAAATTTCTCAAGTACATATCTATGGCATGAAGGTAGAAAGGGGACTGACCCTATAGAGGTTGAAAAAGATCAGTTAGTGCAAAAAACAGAAACGATAGGGTGATGGAGGTATGACTACAAAGTACACGGATACACATGGCTGAAAACACCCTAATGAATCCCATTATTTTGTATGCTAACTAAAAATATTGATAAAAAATAATTTAAAAGCAATGGCATAAAGCTTACTACAGGTTACAGTATATTAATGTAATAAAGCAGTGGCCATCTATTGCTAACCTTTAATCTGCCACATGATGCTCATCTTTGATGGAGCAGTCCATTTTTTTCCATTAAGTTGCATAGGAGAATAAAACTATCTCTTATGCTTTATGTGCCTTTTTTCCCATATGTAAAACCTATAACACATAACATGCATGTTAGCCCACTGCTTACACTACTTGTAAGTCTTTTATGAACAGTAGAACATTACTAGCTAAGTATCTGGGGGGTCAAAAGTTAATATGGAGTTTGGGGACTGCACGTGTTTTCCATACTATTCATGGGCAAATTGTACAATGAGTTGTAAGGTTAAAAGGCCCTATGTGAATCAGTCTCAAAGTAGTGTACAAACTGATTTTGAAAGGCATTTTTAGGTATCCTACATTTATGTTTTAATCATATTTCCAAACAAGTATGGAATTCACAAAAGAAGTGTAAAAATTGTTAAGTGGATACAGCACTCAGTACCACCATCTTTCCCTGCACTTGTTTTCAATACTGTGTCGTGCTATGTTTTAATACGGTTTGTCTCTTCAGACACCAGTGCTGAAATGTACCTTTGTGCATTATTGTGAAGTTGGACCTGATAAGAATAAATTCAGATTTTATTCTCAAGAATGGCTTGGTACTCTCTCTCTCTCTCTCTCTCTCTCTCTCTCTCTCTCTCTCTCTCTCTCTCTCTCTCTCTCTCAGAAGTGAGTCCTCGCTCTCACAGGACTAAGATGCTACAAGATGAGACCAACTTAAGGGTAAAGCTTGTGTGTGTCTCTTTGTCACATGCTATTGTTTGTTGTTCTGTTCCTTGGGTTGTAGCAATGGGAGTCCTACATCAGCCCATGCTAGCTGTAGGATTTTACATTCCAGAGCCATGGGCAAAATAAATATTTTTTTTATCAGTTTCCTAGCTTCAGGTATACTGCAATACCAATTGAAAAATCAGACCTATAATCTCACTTCTTAGGTGGTCAAGCTATCTCTTCCTTGTTGCAGCTTTTACGAGTTTTTTATTGATGAGAAAAATAATATCCTCCTGCTTATCTGACGTCTAGGTAGAAGCGTCTGCCCCAAGTCTGTTTTCTTCCTTCTTTTGTGTCATTGACATCTCGATTCTATGTTGCTTTATTCTTCTTCCATTGCACATATTGCCGCTATCAGCTACTTCAAGTGGTTCTTGGACAAAGAAAGTTATTAGATATTAGATTCCTTATTAATTTTCTTTTTATTCAGTCTTTATGTCTTTAACATCATGCATCTCAATCCCATTTATTTCTCCGTCCCTTCCTACCTGCCCTCTGCCCTTGCTACCTCCCCCAAACAAAACAAAATTTAAGAGGAAAAAGAAAAAAAGAAAGGAAAAAAGGATTGGATTCTTAAGACTGCTTTAACAAAAAAATTATAGAGTAGCTTAACAGAATATAAAACTGTATATGAATAGACTTATATATCCCTAAATATAACCTGCTCAGTCTGTATAATGTTGCTTGTATGTGTGTATGTTTTCAGGGATGCATGGTTACATTGATTTTCTTTTGAAGGCCATGGATTTGAAAGAAAGCAAGGAGGGATACAGGAAAGGGTTTGGGAGAAGGAAAGAAAAGGAGGACATGATATAATTATATTATAATCTCAAAAAGTAAAGTAATTTTAAAGAGTTCAATTTTAAAATTAATATAAATTTATTTCCTTGTGGTTCAAGAAAGCAGAAGTCTGAAACCAAGGTATGGGCAAAACTGTAGAAAATCATCCCTTGCATCTGCCCAGCAATGATGGACACTGGCATTGTCCTGAGGTCAGGGTACATAGTGACGTCATCTGAATTTCTCTCCACCGTCACATGACCTTCGCCTCCATGTGTAGATCTCTATCTCTTTATCTCTATTTGCAATTTACTCTCCTTTTCTCCACAAAGACAACAAACTTTTAATCACTTGAATATGCTTTCTCTCAACCCTATCTGACCTCACTTTAACTTGATTACACTGGTGAGCAGCGTATTTCCAAAAAAGACTATATTAAAAAGTACTAAGAATTAGGTTTGAAGGTACCTTTTTGCAGAGCACAACTAAATTACAGCTTTTGCATACTCATACAGATTCATCCAATCCATCAGTCTTTCAGTTTGCATTATTGTTTGAGTAGAAAATACTCATTTCAGTATCATTTATCAATTCTTTAACTTCACTGGGGAAAAAAGGCTCTTACAGAATGTTTAATCATCAGCCTAATACAGTGATGTGAAAACCACGGTGAACTTAGAAAGAGAAAATTGGGGTTTTCATCCCAATTCTTAAGTATTCTAAGGACCATAAAATGCAAACCATATGTCAGTTGAGTTAAATTTGGCTTGAACCCTGATTCCAACCTCTTGCCAAAGCCCAAAGCCCTCCCCAGGACATCTGTCAATTCCCACATGCATCCTTCTTCATGTTTATCTCTGACTCAGCATCCCTGCTTCCACTGTATTGCTCAGTCCTGCTCACATCAACATGACACCATTGAAAAATATTTTAAAACACTTTAAATAGGTAAATCGATTGTTGGGTGCCCTGCACATACATCTTTCCTTTTTGTCTGTGCCCATCCATGCTCCCTCAGTGGTAGAAAAATGATGGTAATGCCAATTATTCCTGTCCATCAAGCACAGTCATATAGAGACAAGGTTTAATTATCCTTATTCCCAGCCGAATAAACCAGTTTTGCATACATAGTAGCCATTAAACAGTTTTAACCCTGTTAGCCTCCCTCACTTTGAATAAGTAGACTTTTTATTTTCCTTTGAATAGCCTGTGGCATCTTATGTATTCTTCTATTAATCAATAAATTATAAAAATCTATGTAAAAATTTGTTTTAATTTTGCACAGCACATGTTTACATTTTTAATGAAATTACCGTTTAGCAAGGCAAAGTCTAGTACTTTCAACTCTAACTGAAATACTTAGGTTAGCCACATCAGCATTTCAAGAGTTCAGTAAGTTTTCTAAATCCAGGATAAGAAAGGAGAACACAGACTTTCTTTGTATCCTCAGATCTCTCTGGCATTCCCATGTAGTATTCTGAACTTGAAACTATTCATCCACAGTAAAAAAAATTTTCCACACATGTTCAAATCATGAAGCTTCAACCACCACTGTGAAGGATCTTGCCCAATTATATCATACCTGACAAAGACTGTACTAATATATTGAAAGAAATAGACCTTCTTTCTACTACAGGAAGTTGTGTAAATGTTCTGAGCCTTCATTAGTCTGTCACCAAAGGGCACTTGTGGTAACTGTCTCTCTCACAGGAGTATGTAAAATTGAAAGGTGATGCTATGCAAAAAGCCATGTACTAAAGAAGCAAAAGAAAAGGTTATTTAAAAAATTAGGTTTAAAAAATTAGCTGAACTTCTTACTCCTATTTAAATAAAACACAGTGGTGATATACAGTAGCCTAACGTTTAAAGCTGCAGGGTTTTGTGTAAGATCTTTGCTTGCCAATTATTCCATATGAGTTATGACCTTCTGACTGAAGGGAAATTTGTGTTCCATATCTATTCTTAACCACAAACCAGGAATTTTCCCAAGAACTTCTTCTCTACTGCTCTCATATACGCAAAAGCATGTGAGTTACTTTTCTGCCAACCAATGCTTAAAATTTTCTGTTTAGTCTAAGCGAGGTCTTGCCTGACTACCCTCTGTTGGTTACACTATCATTAAAAGAATATGTCCCTATTTGAACCAGAGGCTTACTGTCTTATTCTCACTAAACTAGAGAAACTTCTATAGCACTAGGAGTTAGAGGAATGGGATAACCACTTGGTATTAGAAAATCAGTAACCCTCTACTTTCAACTTTATTTTTTTGTGTGTGTATCACAGGTTAGATTTGGATGTCTGCAATACTCACTGTTTAAGTTCTAATTCCCAATACCCTAGAATATGCCCCTATTTGGAAATAGACTTATTGAAGAGCCAATTATGATAAGATAATTAGCTTGGGTCATGATCCAATACGATGGCTATCTGTATAAAGAAGGAACATTTGTACATAGACAAAGGAAAATATTACATGATTTTAACTTAAAATATTAGAGATAACTTAATAAAAGTCAAAGAACTTCAGAGACTCCTAGTACACCAGCCCAAATATCTGGGAACAGTTTCTTCCCACCAGCTTTAATGTGGAACCAATTTTTCTGATACCATGATCTCAAACTATAGCCCACAAAACTGAATAAATAAATGTGTTGTCAAAATACTCCCCAGTCTCTGATGCTTTGTTATGCCAGGCAATCTGCAGGAAGAATAAACTTGCAATATATCCATAATAACATTAAAATAGTTGTTATTACTAATGATGAAACAAGGACAATGAAGAAAAGAGATGCTTTCTAAAATATGAAATTAAATGTGAGACCACTTCATTCAAGGATAGAGAAGAAAAATGTAAGTATAGTAGGCTCAAGAGAGTATAATAATTAAATGTATTATAAAGGATAAAATATAATATTAAAAACATGAGCTGTATTACCAAACTGGCCCCTTTAGTGAGTCCTAAATGGACAGAAAAATAGGCATTTTCCAGGTGAAGAGACGTATATATATATAAAAGTTGTGTGTGTGTGGTGTGTGTGTGTGTGTGTGTGTGTGTGTGTGTGTGTGTGTGTGTGTAGTGTGTGTAGCTGGAGTTTTCTTCAGTCCTGCCTGGCCCACAGTCAGGACAATTCTCTCTCACTCGCCAGTTCCGCAGCCGCTCAGACCCAACCGAGTAAACACACAGAGACTTATATTGCTTACAAACTGTATGGCCGTGGTAGGCTTCTTGTTATCTAGTTCTTCTATCTTAAATTAACCCATTTCTATTAATCTATAAGTTGCCACATGGTTTGTGGCTTACCAGTATCTTTACATGTTGTTTGTTATGGCGGCAGCTGGCAGCGTCTCCTGCCTCAGCCTTCCACCTTCCAGAATTCTTTACCTCCTTGTCCCGTCTATACTTCCTGCCTGGCTACTGGCCAATCAGTGTTTTATTTATTAAACAATCAGAGCAACACATTTAACATATAGAACATCCCACAACAAGTGTGTGTGTATATATTGTGTGTGTAGTGTGTATGGGTGTGTGTGTAGTATGTGTGTAGTATATAAGTATGTAGTGTGTGTGTAGTATATCTCTATTACCTAACAGGATAAACCGAAATGATATATAAGATCTCTGACCATTATTAATCTACAAAATTGTATCATGATCTATATGAGGCTCATTTTTCATTTTGCTTTATTTTATTTTGCATTCTAAGGATCAAACTCAGAGTCCCCCGTGCATACTGGATCCACACTCTACCACTGAGCTACACTCACAGCCCTTCATAAATTGCCATAACTATCACAGGTACAATTAAGTGTGTTCTGATTGGTTTTAAGACCTAATATACAGGATAGAATCTATGCTTGGTCTTGTAATCCATGACAAAGTTATAAAGCTAGGAAAGTCATCAACACCAATGAGGAAGTAACCACTATTATTTTGCTTACATATATGATGTGCCTGCCAATTGTTTTCTAGACACTTACATTTATATCCATAGTTACTAATACAGTAAGCCTCAGGTGCTCCTCTTTTTTTTTTTTCCAGTGAGTGTTGGTTACCAGTCAAGCAGCTGAGAATCCAAGATTGTGTTTGGGGTGTAGTAGAACAATGTTTAGTCATAAAGTGAAAGAAAATATTAGGATATATTCAAAGGGAAAGCTCCAAGTTTTGGGCACTATTTCAGAAGAGAAAGAGGGAAGGGTGCAAGAACTATAGATAAGGGTGGAATATTCTATGGCTGATCCCTTGAAGTGAAAAACATTCCCTCCTAGAAGTTGGAGAGGAGTTCTAATACTCAGGAAGTCCATAAAACTTACAAAACTCAGAGTCCTTGAGAAGTTACAAGACTTATAAGGCACTTCCCTAGGTTAAGTGAGCATTAAGAAGTCACTGGGAAAGAGGAGACCCTTGGTAGAACTGCATGTAAGTGTGGCAAGGAACTCCAGTGACACGAACTGTCTGAATCATCACAAAACATAGGTGGATGTTTTGGTGATGCAGCTTTCTGAGTCATCCATGCTCCAGGAAGTGGCTCTAACAATCTCATGGCTTCCCCAAGCTAGACTTGGGTAAAGCCAGTTCTTCGATCTGTCATCAGAGTCCCCATCTTTAATGAAGAGATGTGTGTTCAAACCTTCCTAGAAAATGTCACCAACCACCTTGACAGCTACAAGTTTATAATGTATAATTGCCAGGGACTGTTTCTTTTCTTTCCTAGATATTTCACTAGACTATGAATTCTGTAAATGAAATTTTTTTCACTTATAGTTTACATTTTTCCTATCTCTAGCATCAAAATTTTGAATATTTTTCAAGGTGAAGTCTTGATTATATAAAATTATATGAAGAGCAGTTAAAGTGATTCAAAACTAAATCATACAAAGAATACTTAAAACGGTCCCATTTTATATTGTATTAAAATGCTAATAGTTGCACATTTGTGTGTAATACTAGGCAGCTGTCAATAATTTTGAGTTAGGATGCTGTTCATTGCTTCTCTTTAAGAGACTATTTCTGTTCATTCCAGATGGAGTGGCCAGTGACACCAAAGAGCAATGCCACCCACATCAGACTTGGTGCACTAACGAGATTATTATTGACACTGACCACAACATGAGTGAGTCAGGGTATAAAAAGTTTTGGTTATGCATTAAACTTATGTAAAAGTAATTGGGGTGAGTGCCCTTCTTGCCCCGGACCCCATCCCTGGACACCAGCCACTCCAGGGAAGACCTCCCCAACTTAGCCCCAGGTTCTGGCCACCTGGCAGGTTCCCTGCTAGCCCCACCGGGAAGGATCCCCTTCTCCAAGACCCCTGGCAGACCCTGCAGTCTCCACGCCCTGCCCCCACGCCCATCCGCCTGAGCCCCAAGCCTCTTCCTCAGTCTTAGAGGCCGGCCCCCAGCTCCCATCTTGCCCCGGACTTCCCTTTTGGAACACAGGTGAGTGCCCTTCCTTGCCCCAGACCCCATCCCTGGGCACCAGCCACTCCAGGGAAGACCTGCCCAACTTGGACCCAGGTTCTGGCCACCGGGCAGGTCCCCTGCTAGCCCCACCAGGAAGGATCCCCTTCTCCAAGACCCCTGGCAGACCCTGCAGTCTCCACGCCCTGCCCCCACGCCCATCCGCCTGAGCCCCAAGCCTCTTCCTGAGACTTAGAGGCTGGCCCCCAGCTCCCATCTTGCTCTGGACTTCCCTTTTGGAACACAGGTGAGTGCCCTTCCTTGCCCCAGACCCCATTCATGGACACCAGCCACTCCAGGGAAGACCTGCCCAACTTGGCCCCAGGTTCTGGCCACCAGGCAGGTTCCCTGCTAGCCCCACCGGGAAGGATCCCCTTCTCCAAGACCCCTGGCAGACCCTGCAGTCTCCACGCCCTGCCCCCACGCCCATCTGCCTGAGCCCCAAGCCTCTTCCTGAGACTTAGAGGCCGGCCCCCAGCTCCCGTCTTGCTCCAGACTTCCCTTTTGGAACACTGGTCTGTCTGAACCAAGTGTGCAGATAAGGCCAAGAACGAACCACAAGGAGATGGGCAGACGTCAAGGCAGAAACATATACAACAAAATGAATAGCAATACAACATCACCAGGCCCTAGCCCTCCTCCAACACCTAGACCTGAACATCAGAAATTGGAAGAAGCAGAAGAAAACAGCCTTATGAATGACATTATGAAGAAGCTAGAGGCTTGTGTAGAGGAAAAGACAAAAAAAATGTGAAGAACGCTGTAAACAACTAGAGGAAAGGGCAAACAAATTAGAAGAAATCAATAAAGTCCTGGAAGAAAACAATAAAGTACTGAGAGAAAATCAAGAAAAATCAATGAAACAAATGAAGGAAACAGTCCAAGACCTGAAAAGGGAAATAGAAAAAATGAAGAAGACACAAACAGAGGGAATGCTGGAAATAGAAAATCTGAGAAAACGATTGGGAACTTCAGATGCAAGTATAATCAACAGAATGCAAGAGATGGAAGAGAGGATCTCTAGCGTTGAAGATACAGTAGAAGAAATATATTCATCAGTCAAAGAAAACACTAAAGCCAACAAAGTCATGAACCAAAATGTCCAAGAAATTTGGGACACCATGAAAAGACCAAACCTAAGAATAATAGGGGTCAAAGAAGGAGAAGAATACCAACTCAAGGGCACAGACAATATATTCAACAAGATCATAGAAGAAAACTTTCCCAACTTAAAGAAGGAAATGCCTATGAAGATACAAGAAGCTTATAGAACACCAAACAGACTAGACCCCCCAAAAAAGTCCCCTCGCCACATAATAGTTAAACAACTAAACGTACAGAATAAAGAAAGAATATTAAGAGCAGCAAAGGAAAAAGGCCAAGTGACATATAAAGGCAAACCCATCAGAATAACACCCGATTTCTCAATGGAGACTTTGAAAGCCAGAAGAACCTGGACAGATGTAATGCAGACACTAAGAGACCATGGATGTCAGCCTCAGCTAATATACCCAGCAAAACTTTCAATCACCATAGATGGAGTGAACAAGACATTCCATGACAAAGCCAGATTTAAACAATACTTATCCACAAACCCAGCCCTACAGAAAGCACTAGAAGGAAAATTCCAACCCAAGGAAGTCAGATACACCCTCGAAAACACAGGCAACAGATAAAGCCACAGCAGTAAACCCCAACGTATAGAAGTACACACACCACCACCAAAAAATAACAGGAATGAACAATCACTGGTCATTAATTTCCCTCAATATCAATGGACTTAATTCACCTATAAAAAGACATAGGCTTACAGAATGGATACGAAAGCAGGACCCATCTTTCTGCTGCATACAAGAAACACATCTCAAATTCAAAGATAGACACTGCCTAAAAATAAAAGGCTGGGAAAAGACTTTCCAATCAAACGGTCTTAAGAAACAAGCGGGTGTAGCCATCCTGATATCCAGCAAAATAGACTTCAAACTAAAATCAATCAAAAGAGATCAAGAAGGGCATTACATACTCATCACAGGAAAGATCCACCAAGATGAAGTCTCAATTCTGAATATTTATGCCCCAAACACAAGGGCACCCACATATGTAAAAGAAACATTACTAAAGCTTAAATCACATATAAAACCCCACACATTAATAGTGGGAGACCTCAACACCCCACTTTCACCACTGGACAGATCTCCCAAATTGAAACTTAACAGAGAAATAAAGGACTTAACTGATGTCATGACTCAAATGGACTTAATCGATATCTACAGAACATTCCATCCTAACAAAAAAGAATATACCTTCTTCTCAGCACCCCATGGAACCTTCTCTAAAATTGACCACATACTTGGCCACAAAACAAATCTAAACAGATACAAAACAACTGGAATAACCTCCTGTGTTCTATCAGACCACCATGGTCTAAAGTTGGATTTCAACAACAACAAAAACTACAGAAAACCTACAATCTCATGGAAACTGAATAATACCCAACTGAATCACCAATGGGTTAAGGAAGAAATAAAGAAAGAAATTTAAGACTTCCTAGAGATCAATGAAAATGAAGACACCACATATCCAAATTTATGGGACACTATGAAAGCAGTACTAAGAGGGAAATTCATAGCACTAAATGCCCAAATAAATAAGTTGGAGAAATCTCACACTAGAGACGTAACAGCATACCTGAAAGCTCTAGAACAAGAAGAAGCACAGTCTCCCAGGAAAAATAGATGCCAGGAAATTATCAAAGTGAGAGCTGAAATCAATAAAATAGAAACAAAGAGAACAATACAAAAAATTAATGAAACAAAGAGTTGGTTCTTTGAGAAAATCAACAAGATAGACAAACCCTTATCCAAACTAACCAAAAGACAGAGAGAGAGCATCCAAATCAACAAAATCAGAAATGAAAAGGGGGACATAACAACAGACATTGAGGAAATCCAGAGAATCATCAGGTCATACTTCAAAAACTTCTATTCGACAAAACTGGAAAACCTAAAAGAAATGGATAACTTTCTGGATAGGTACCACATACCTAAGTTAAATCAAGACCAGATAAACTATTTAAATAGTCCAATAACCCCTAACGAAATAGAAACAGTCATTAAAAGTCTCCCAACCAAAAAAAAAGCCCAGGACCAGATGGTTTCAGCGCAGAATTCTACCAGATCTTCAAAGAAGAGTTAATACCAATACTCTCTAAATTGTTCCACACAATAGAAACAGAAGGAACATTACCAAACTCCTTCTACGAGGCTACAATTACCCTAATTCCTAAACCAAACAAGGATACAACAAAGAAAGAGAACTACAGACCGATCTCCCTCATGAACATTGATGCAAAAATACTCAATAAAATACTGGCAAACAGACTCCAAGAACACATCAAAACAATTATCCACCATGATCAAGTAGGATTCATTCCAGGGATGCAAGGGTAGTTAAACATACGAAAGTCCGTCAATGTAATACACCATATAAACAAACTCAAAGAAAAAAACCATATGATCATCTCACTGGATGCAGAAAAGGCATTTGACAAAATCCAACACCCCTTCATGCTAAAGGTATTGGAGCGATCAGGAATACAGGGAACATACCTAAACATAATAAAGGCAATTTACAGCAAGCCAACAGCCAACATCAAATTAAATGGAGAGAAACTCAAAGCAATTCCACTAAAATCAGGAATGAGGCAAGGCTGTCCGCTCTCCCCATACTTATTCAATATAGTACTTGAAGTTCTAGCCAGAGCAATAAGACAACATAAGGAGATTAAGGGGATACAAATTGGAAAGGAAGAAGTCAAGCTTTCCCTATTTGCAGATGACATGATAGTATACTTGAGCGACCCCAAAGATTCCACCAAGGAACTGATACAGCTT
Organism: Peromyscus californicus insignis; assembly: GCF_007827085.1. Classification (NCBI taxonomy): domain Eukaryota; kingdom Metazoa; phylum Chordata; class Mammalia; order Rodentia; family Cricetidae; genus Peromyscus; species Peromyscus californicus. Next base: position 23,311,213 of record NW_026294503.1, read on the forward strand.
ATAAACAACTTCAGCAACATAGCAGGATATAAGATCAACTCAAAAAAATCAGTAGCCCTCCTATATACAATGGACAAAGAAGCGGAGAAGGAAATCAGAGATACATCACCCTTTACTATAGCCACAAATGACATAAAATACCTTGGGGTAACACTAACTAAGCAAGTGAAGGACCTATATGACAAGAACTTTAAGTCCCTGAAAAAAGAAATTGAAGAAGATGTCAGAAAATGGAAAGATCTCCCATGCTCATGGATAGGCAGGACTAACATAGTAAAAATGGCAATCTTACCAAAAGCAATCTACAGATTCAATGCAATCCCCATCAAAATACCAACACAATTCTTCACAGACCTGGAAAAAATAATACTCAACTTCATATGGAAAAACAAAAAACCCAGGATAGCCAAAGGAATCCTGTAAAATAACACAACTTCTGGAGGCATCACGATCCCTGATTTCAAGCTCTACTATAGAGCTACAGTAATAAAAACAGCTTGGTACTGGCATAAAAACCGACATGTGGACCAATGGAATCGAATTGAAGACCCTGACATTAATCCGCACACCTATGAACATATAATTTTTGACAAAGAAGCCAAAAGTGCACAATGGAAAAAAGAAAGCATCTTCAACAAATGGTGCTGGCAAAACTGGATATCAACATGTAGAAGGCTGCAAATAGATCCATATCTATCACCATGCACAAAACTTAAGTCCAAGTGGATCAAGGACCTCAACATAAATCCAGCTACTCTGAACCTGCTAGAAGAGAAAGTAGGAAGTAGTCTTGAATGCATTGGCATAGGAGACCACTTCCTAAATAGAACACCAGTAGCACAGACTCTGAGAGAAACAATCAATCAATGGGACCTCTTGAAACTGAGAAGCTTTTGTAGAGCAAAGGATATGGTCAACAAGGCAAAGCGACAGCCTACAGAATGGGAAAAGATCTTCACCAACCCCACATCTGACAGAGGACTGATATCCAGAATATATAAGGAACTCAAGAAATTAGACATCAAAATTCCCAACAGTCCAATTAAGAAATGGGCTATAGAACTAAACAGAGAATTTTCAACAGAGGAAACTCAAATGGCCGAAAGACATTTAAGGAATTGCTCAACATCCCTAATCATCAGGGAAATGCAAATCAAAACAACTCTGAGATACCACCTTACACCTGTCAGAATGGCTAAGATCAAAAACACTGAAGACACCTTATGCTGGAGAGGATGTGGAGCTAGGGGAACTCTCCTCCACTGCTGGTGGGAATGCAAGCTTGTACAACCACTTTGGAAATCAATATGGCGCTTTCTTAGAAAATTGGGAATCCATCTCCCCCAAGATCCAGCTATACCACTCTTGGGCATATACCCAAGGAATGCTCAACCACACCATAAGAGCACTTGTTCAGCTATGTTCATATCAGCATTGTTTGTAATAGCCAGAACATGGAAACAACCTAGATGCCCTTCAACTGAAGAATGGATAAACAAAATGTGGTACATATACACAATGGAATACTACTCAGCAGAGAAAAACAATGGCATCATGAGGTTTGCATACAAATGGATGGATCTAGAAAAAATCATCCTGAGTGAGGTAACCCAGACTCAGAAAGACAAACATGGTATGTACTCACTCATAGCAGGATACTAGACATGAAACAAGGATGACTTGTCTGCTACTCACATCACCAGGGAGGCTACCTGGAAAACAGGACCCCAAGAAAGACACAGGGATCGCCCAAGGACAGAGAAATGGAATGAGATCTACATGAACAGCCTGGACATGAGTGGGGGTAATGAAAGGCGAGGGTCGAGGGAAAGAGAGCTTGGGGGAGCGGGAGATCCCAGCTGGATCAACAACAGAGAGGGAGAACAAGGAATAGGAGACCATGGTAAATGAAGACCACATGAGAATAGGAAGAAGCAAAGTGCTAGAGAGGCCCACAGAAATCCACAAAGATACCCACACAACAGACTGCCGGCAATGGTCGAGAGACAGCCCGAACTGACCTACTCTGGTGATGGGATGGCCAAACACCCTAATTGTTGTGCTAGAAACCTCATCCAACTACTGAGGGATCTGGATGCAGAGATCCATGACTAGGCCCTGGGTGGATCTCTGGGAGTCCAATTAGCGAGAATGAGGAGGGTTTATATGAGCGAGAATTGTTGAGACCAAGGTTGGATAAAGGACAGGAACAAATAGCCAAATGAATGGAAACACATGAACTATGAACCAATGGCTGAGGGGTCCCCACTGGATCAGGCCCTCCGAATGGGTGAGACACTTGATTGGCTTGATCTGTTTGGGAAGCATCCAGGCAGTGGGACCAGATCTTGTGCTCATTGCATGAGTTGGCTGTTTGAAACCTGGGGCCTATGCAGGATTGTTTGGCTCGGCCTGGGAGGAGGGGACTAGACCTACCTGGACTGAGTCTACCAGGTTGACCTCAGTCTGTGGGGAAGGCTTTTCCCTGGAGGAGATGGGAATGGGGGGGGGGGGGTGTTGGGGGGAAGGTGAGGGGGACGGGAGGGGGGAGAACAAGGGAATCCGTGACTGATATGTAGAACTGAATTGTATTGCAAAATAAATTAAAATTTAAAAAAAATATATATAAAAAAAAAGTAATTGGATAACTCAGCTTTTCTATCTCTTCACAAACCAATTTTGGGAATTCACAACTTTTCTAAGAATATAATGATTTTTCAAACCACACAAATAACCTACTATAAGATTTATTTAATATGTCATTATCCTTTTAATACTCTAAAATTTTAATTATATTTTAATATTATATATTTATTTAATATATGATATAAATAAATATAGTTTTAGTGTTAAAACTATAATTTTATATAACATTTTGCAGTAGTATCTGCTGTTTATAAGTTATAGCAACCTGAACCACTTCTAATTTTTTTTTTTCAGCCCCTCTTTTTGGTTAATTCCAGACTGCTCACAGTCATTTTCATTATGTTGGCAAAGGGCCAACTCTGACTTTATCTACTCTATTAATGTACATTATTATTATTATTATAAAACATCTGGGTGAGTTTGGAGGTCCTACCTGGGAAATCATCCAGTAAGAATTATTAATTTTAAGAATACACCCTCAATAGCTCAAGTTCGAGAAGCTATTGAGTAAGATTAACTCTAGGGTAGACTATAAAGTGGCTGCCCCAAAGACACCTGCGGCCTCTGAACGATCGAATGAGGAAATCATCTTTGCAACGGTAAACAGCAAGCTGGACCAAATATGAGTAATGCAATTTCTGGAAGCAGCTAAAGTAATGTTCACAAAGTGAATAGACCAGAAAATCTCTACAAGGTGCTTAGAAATGAAAGCAGAATATCTAGGCTGGAAAAGCACAGATTTCTTTGAAAATATAAAAAAAAAGAATGAGGGTCTGATAGGGATTTAGGATTTCCAGTTAACTTGGAGATGTAAAGGCTAGTCTTTTGTCTGACCTCCTGAGAAAAATGAGCCACATAAATCTGAAAAGTGCAATATTTATCAGAAATATAATCAAAGAGACTTACATAGTAGGTCTTAAGGCATTATAAAGCAACAAGGGACAAAATATCTACCATAAATAATAATAATAAGTGTTAGTCTGTTGTGAAAGGTGTATCTACCATTACAGGGAAACACGAGTTTTTGAGTAAACCCCCAAGTCTTTTGCTTTTCTAAAATATGAAAATTGGGGAAATCAAAGCAGCCTCTCTGAAGGAACAATGCTAAGATAAGTTTAGAAAACTGGCTGAATTTTGAGTCTAGACCTTTCTAATATGTTTCAGAGTTTGATTTGTTTGTTAAACTATGAAATTTGCTTGTGTAGCTAACAAGTTTCACTGGATATTAAAATACCATGAAGAATTATGTGTACGTGTTTCAAGTTTTCTTGGTAATATATTCATAAACATATATGTGTGTACATATATATAAGTACACACACACACACACATATATATATATATATGATATATATATATATATATATATATATATATATATATATATATATATACCTTATACACATATAAGTCTATATGTGATTATTGGTGAAAGTAAGGCAGCCTAAATGAAGCTTCTTTGGTACACAAGGGAAATGAGTGAAAATGTATTTGAAAATTAAGTCATGTGAAGGCACATAATTAACAAGTTAAAAAATACAAGAGTTTTTAGAGAAATGTTTACTATCCCTTAAGTACCAACTTAAAATGGATATTCATATCTAATGAACAAATATTTATCACTTTTCTTACTATAAACTTGAAAACTCTGTGTAAATTTTATATATAAATTTACACAGAGGTTTTGAATATATATATATATATATATATATATATATATATATATATATATATATATATATATATATATATATATTTGAATGCTTATTCTCTACTAAGCACCAACAAATAAGCAATCCAGGGAATTGAGAAGAGCGTGAAGAACTCCAGTAACTTAAGAGAATGCATCCTTACACAGAAGAGAAGAATCAGACGAAGTTCAGAGGCCACAAGTGTGCACAGATAAGCCGATGAACATAAGATTGCACAGAAAGGTGTACCCGAAGGTTCTGAGATCTGGGCAATGTTGAAATTCTCTGCTGGCCTAAATTCTACGTTCTGAGTATTTGATGATCCTAGTGAGATGGCGCCCAACATGGTGGCAAGAGTTTCTGCCTAAAAACTGAGAAAAAAGATTCTAAAACGGAGCTAAAAACAGTTCCTAATTGCTCTCAAATGAGCAGCAGCTGCTGGTTTGAGCTACTTGTGGGTTCCTAGAGTGTGTGCCCAACCTGCCGCCGTATGGCGGGAATGAGGCCTCTGCAAGTGGCCCATTAAGCTGCGTGGTGGATTTAGCCTTTGCAGGTACAAAACAAAAAAAAGAGGTTTCTGGGCTACACACTGCTTGGCTAAAAGCATAGACCCCCGATAGCTCCCAGAGCTGGTGGTAAACCACCACCATGTTGGGAAGCTCAGGTGGGCAGAGCCAGCAGCCACAGCTGCTGCAGCTTAAAGCAATAGATTCACAATAAGACAGATTCAGATGTAATAGTTTAAAATGTATGTAAAATATACATAGGCTTGAAAGAGACAAAAAAGGTAATATATACAGTTATAGAAACAAATACATAGTTTAAAAAAATAAAGTCTTTAAAGAGACAGTAAAATTAATACAGAAAATAAGCCATGTAAAGATGAATATTACACAGAGAATCTGGATTGTGTTGTCTTTGGGATTCTTAACTGCAGAGAGATATTTGATTGTAAAGGAAACTGAGTTAAACCAATATACATATTTTAAAGATATCTTGACTTCAAAATTTGGATGTAAGGATATGTTGCTTTGGAAAGGAGACTCTGCTTTTGTTCCCACAGAAAGCCAGAGGCTATGGATTTGTTCCAGATTAAGATACATCAGGTTTGACCAGCCAAGACCCCCTGAAAGGTTTCCGATGACACCATGGCCCAGATGATCCAATATCCAGAACGGTTTGAAGGCAACTGGCTCAGACAATACAGCCTCATGGACTATTTCATAATTCTAAAATTTTCTTTGTGTCCCCATAAGATACAGTGCCCCCCTCCAGCAGGAAGTAGTAAGAGAAGCTATGCCCAAATTCCCAGATTATATGTAATTTTACTTTGTTAAGGTTAAAACCTTCCTTTTCGGGGAAAAAAAAAGGGGGGGAAGTGCTGTGGGATGTTCTGTATGGCAAATGTGTTGCTGATTAGTCAATAAATAAAACACTGATTGGCCATTGGCTAGGCAGGAAGTGTAGGCGGGACAAGGAGGAGAATAAAGCTGGGAAGTGGAAGGCTGAGTCAGAGAGACACTGCCAGCCGCCACGATGACAAACAGCATGTGAAGATGTCGGTAAGCCACAAGCCACGTGGCATTATAGATTAATGGAAATGGATTAATTTAAGCTGTAAGAACAGCTAGCAAGAAGCCTGCCACAGCCATACAGTTTGTAACCAATATAAGTCTCTGTGTTTACTTGGTCGGGTCTGAGTGGCTGTGGGACTGGCAGGTGAGAGAGATTTGTCCTGACTGTGGGCCAGGCAGGAAAACTCTAGCTACAGAGATCCATAAGCCATTTGAGTTCATGAGAAAATGGTAGTAAAACTATTTGACACTGGGAAAGAATTTACACACTGGGAACAAAATCACCATGCCTTGAACTTTCTAATAAAACATATTGAAAGTTTCCCTTGTCAGGTTTCCACCTGATCCAGAAATGCCCTCCCTTTTCAATCACCTCTTTCAGTACTCTCCCCCTCCATCCATCTCCAACCCAATCCCTCAAGTTCCCATCCCCACCCACCTCCAGTCCACCCAGGAGATCTCTTCTATGTCCCCTCCTCAGGAAGATCCATGCTTCCCCCCCCTTAGACCCTCCTTGTTACTTAGCCTCTCTGGGTCTGTGGATTTTAACATAATTACCCTTTACTTTAGAAGCAAATATCCACTTATGAGTGAGTGCATACAATGTTTGTCTTTCCTTCTGGGTTACCTCACTCAGGATGATTTTTTTTCTAGTTCTAGCCATTTGCCTTCAAATTTCCTGATGTCATTGTTTTTAACAACTTAGCAATACTCCGTTGTGTAAATTACCACATTTTGTTTATTCATTCTTCCATTGAGGGACATCTAGGTTGTTCCCAGTTCATGACTATTACAAATAAAGCTACTATGAAAATAGTCTAGCAAGTGTCCTTGTGGCAAGATTGAGCATTCCTTGGGTATAGGCCCACTAGTGGTATCACTGGGTCTTGAGGTAAATTGATTCCCAGTTTTCTGAGACACTGCCATATTGACTTCCAAAGCAGTTGTACAAGTTTGCATTCCCACCAGCATTGGAGGAGTGTTCCTCTTGTTCCACATCCTCTCCAACATAAGGTGTCATCAGTGTTTTTTATCTTAGCCATTCTGACAGATGTAAGATGGTATCTCAAAGTCATTTTGATTTGCATTTCCCTGATGGTTAAGGATGCTTAAGTGTTTCTAGGCCACTTGAGATTCTTCTATTGAGAATTATCTGTTTAGGACTACACCCTATTTTTTAATTGGATTATTTGGTTTTTTTTTTTTTTTGATGTATGGTTTCTTGGGGAAACTCCCACAAATCTATAAGGATAACCCCAGGTAAGACTCCTAGCAATAGTGGATAAGTATCATGAACTGGCTATTTCCTGTAGTCAGATTGGTGACTACCCCAATTGTCATCTGAGAGCCTTCATCCAGTAACTGATGAAAAAGATGCAGAGACCCACAGTCAAACATTAACCAGAGTTCAAAGATCCTGCTGAAGAGAGGAAAGAAAGATTCTAGGAACCAGAGGGGTCAAGGAAACAAGAAAAGTCACAGAAACAAATAACCTGGGTCATAGGAGCTCATAGAGTCTGGACAAACAGCAAGGGAGCCTGCATGGGACCTACCTAGGCCCTCTACATATATGTAACAGGTGCATAGCTTGGTCTACTGGTAGGACTCCTAACAATGGGAATAGGGGCTGTCCCTAATGCTGTGGCTGGCTCTTAGGATCCTATTCCTCATACTGGATTGTCTTGTTCAGCCTGAATAGAAGGGGAGGTGCTTAGCCTTACTGAAACTTTATATGCCATGCTTTGTTGGTGACCAATGGGAGGCCTGCCTCTTTCTATACAGAAACAGAGGAGGAATGAATTTGGGGTGGGGGAGTGTACAGAGGGAAGGTGCTGGGAGGGGATGGGAGGAGGGAAGGGAGGGGAAACTGATTGGGATGTAAAGTAAATAAATAAATTTTAAAATGAGCCGGGCGGTGGTGGCGCACGCCTTTAATCCCAGCACTCGGGAGGCAGAGGCAGGTGGATCTCTGTGAGTTCGAGGCCAGCCTGGTCTCCAAAGCGAGTTCCAGGAAAGGCGCAAAGCTACACAGAGAAACCCTGTCTCGAAAAACCAAAAAAAAAAAAAAAATTTAAAATGATAAAAAAATATTGAAAGGTGTTTGCCTTTCAATGCTTTAGGTCATTTTCTGCCAAATATCTGCCACTGCCTAAATGAGAGGACTCTTGTCTCTAATGGCTATTTGCATTTCCTTTGACCTCTGATGTTTTGTATGCCCTTCACAGATAATAACTTTGTAGATGACTGGCTCATTTTTTGTCACTAGATTGGCTAGATCTTTCTTTACAGGAAAGAGATATTAATATATTCATAGATGTTTTCCGGGGAGCGTTTCATCCTCAGAACATGATCAGCAGTAGACATGCATGAAATACAAGAGGGAAAAAAACCTCATGTTATTGATATTATTGCTTGCTAATATTCTAGAGTAGCAGTCCTTGCTTCAAGAACACACAGTTAGTATTATTGCCAGGTAGATTAAAGGGCATTTGAATGGTGGTCAAACCTGGAAGTACAGACTGTAAATATCCTAAAACTCTGTTTAGGGTGGGTAGAAGCAAGGTGACTGGTTCATTGCCTGAGAATAAACATGTAATGATAAAGAAAAATAAATGGCATGTCAGAAGAAACAAAGATTAGAAATAACATTGAGAGTTCCAGGAAAGACTGTAAATGAATGATTTTCATTTATTTCTGGCTGTATTACAGAAAAGCATCCCTGGACAGTGGTTAAGAGCCAGTTAAATAACAACCATCACTACTCTGGGTTAGACGTCCAATCTAAATAATGGATGGAGAGAGCTGTTTATAGGATATTTCCCTTGGGATAAAGAATAGTGCCAAGAATATGCATGTCCTTGGGAGCTGGAAACACCTGTATTCTATTTCCAGCTCTGTAGCAGCTGTCTCAGTCGCCTTCTTAGACTCTAATCCCACTGGGGTTAAAATATCTACCACTCATTATTATGTAAATTAAATCAAAAAATGTTTCCAAAACACTCAGTGCATAGCTTGACATGCATTGCATGGCCATCACAGTTCCTTATGGAAGACTTACTGTGATTTCTCCCTTCATCTCCTCCAAATCACCTAACACTAATTGGATCAATAGTCCATCAGGATATGTTCAGCTTACACCTACTGGAAGACACCCTTAGTAAGTCTCAACTGTTTTCAGCAAAATTTGAGAGAAGAGCTAACATAATCCTCATTGACAATCCAATAGACAGGAAATGGAACTTTCAAAAATGTGCTTCCTCTCCCACCCCAAAACCAGATGCATTGTCCTACCTATTTCAGGAAAGTTTAATAGTCAAGATTTGGGGGTCAATGGAACAGTGGCTCAAAATAAATGGCATGTTAGAAGAAACAATGAACAGTTTCTTCTATTCATTGACAGTTTCAAGAAAGGCAATAGGCATACCAAGTCCCCATTACATGTCCATTTCAAATGGCATGTTCTGGTCACTTGCACTTTCCAGACAAAGGAATACATTTATTTTTAACTCTTCAATCAATTCTTAAAGTACTTTTATTAAATTGAATGGTTTTCATGCTGACTAAAGTCCCGATGTTTTGTGTCTGGTTCAAAGATTAGGCCAAGGGACATAAGTAACAAATAAAAAGGGATAAACTAGAGAAATTATTATATATGGTTCCTTAGTTTAAAGCTATCCCAGGCAGCACTGAAAGTAAGCTCCCTGCATAAGTCTTCTCTCCCATATTAACAGTAACTTCCTCTTTCTTAAGCGTGTAAACATAATCATGCATGGAGCCCTGTATCTACCATTTCTTATATATTCCCTGAATATATCCTTCCAGGCAGGACAACTGAAAGTAAATTACTGTTATTGAGGTGAGATTTATTTCCTCCTTTTCTCAACTATTCACATGTTTGTCACTATGTGCAGAAAAATCAGTAAATGGCCATGTTTTGCATTATCTAATCCACTCAGTGAAAACGCAACTGTCAGAATCTGAAAGATACAGATTCAACATACAACTCATTCAAAGCCAGGGTCAGAATGCTGCCTTCCTTAGGGAGAATGTATACATAATCTGATAACAGGCACAGGCCAAGTATTTGCACTTCATTCAGAACCCTACAGAGTAACTTAGAATGTTTTCTTTTTTATTTTATGCATATTAATGTTATAACTACATGTATGTCTGTGTACCACGTGCCTGCCTGGTACCCATGGAGGTCAGAAAAGAGCACAGGGTCCCCTGAAATTAGATTTACAGATGATTGTCCACAACCATGTAGGTGCTGGGAAGAGAGCTGGAGTCCACTGCAAGAGCAACAAGTGTTCTTAACTGCAGAGCCATCATATGCAACAATGAGTACTACAGTTAAACACTGTTGACTTCCATTATCTTACATTAAAGAGCCTTACATTTTCCTCACAATCAATAATTTTTGTAAACTATTTATTGTCACAAATAAATCAAAACAAAATCACGAAAGTAATCATTATTAACAGTGAGTATCAGCCATGAAAATTATTAAGAGGAAACAAACAACAAACAAACAAATGATGACTCTATCATCCTTCCAGAAAAGGGGCAGTTGCTGTGTTGTGGGCTCTCTTCTGTAGTGGGTAGCCATTCCAGCTTTGATCTGGAAGTTCCAACCCCCACTGAGGCTTCGGTAACGGTCACGCCTACAAGGCAGGGCCAAGGGAGGACCCTGAAGACCCGAGATCAAGATGTGCTGGCCCTCTTGGTTCCTGGAGCCAGGACACTGTAGGTAGACTGAGCAAAGTTCTCCAGAGAACACCGCCGGACTGCGCTACACCTGTCCCAGACCCTGTTGCCTATCCCTTCACTTGTAAGTTACCCCACAAAATAAACCTCCCTTTTAACTATGTGGAGTGGCCTTCATAATGTCACCAACGCTCTTCAGGTGATAACACTGGGGAAGAAGCACACACCTGCTCTGGAGTCACTGGCAGCAATGTCTTCAATAGCCAAATCAGAAAATTCAAGAAACTGGAACAGAATTGACCTGAAATTCACTTGAATAAAAAAAAAAATCCACCTGGAATAGGATGCCATTCCTATGTTACCTTCTCAGACGCACTTTGTAGTAGTCAGCAACACCCTTCACCAATTCTTCACCCTTCAACCTATCTCCACCAGGACTAGAAGCTAAGGAGTATCGGCTTATGGATATGTGACTCAGACATCACTCTCACGGATAGAAAGACTCTCCTAGATGTTTACGTCTGGTGACTTCTCACTGCAAGATTCAAAGGTCCCGGCTTCACCTTCCATTCATGCCAACCTGTAAGAGCCTCTCAAGTTCCAGAGCATCTGATGGGATCAGTTGAAGCCACAACTGTTACTGTATCACAACTCAGCTACTTTTTTTTACTTTTTTTTTTTTTTTGGTTTTTCGAGATAAGGTTTCTCTGTGTAGCTTTGTGCCTTTCCTGGAACTCACTTTGTAGACCAGGCTGGCCTCAAACTCACAGAGATCCGCCTGCCTCTGCCGCTCGAGTACTGGAATTAAAGGTGTGCGCCACCACTGCCCGGCCAGCTACTTTTTTACCTGGTTCTACTCTAGTCTCTTTCACACAGGTGTTGAACTCAAGAATACCTTATAATTACATGTATGTCTGTAATTTCCTGTGTCTGAATCTTTCTATGAACTTCAATTGAAATAGTGTCTTATTCAATCATGGTGCTCCACTGATGGACCAGATGCTTGGCCATCATGTTAAAAATTATATAGTTATTCATACACTTTATTCCAATGATTTCTCATGAAATTCATGAGATAGAGCAATTTTGTAGTACGTTTATAACTCACCCCAAGTACAGCCTTGCATATGACTATTCCAACAGTCAGACAAAACCTCAGGTTTATCTAGAAGTTACAACTCTAAAAGCAAATTTACAAATGATGGAGTTTAAGTAGAGTGACTACATTGGGCTTTGATTAAATCATCTCAGTGTACACACATATTCTCTGATAATAATATTAATAGTATCCCTTTCAACTCTCAAATGGCTATTAATTTGGAAAGCAAAATATGTGCTTACTTCATTGTAAAGAGCTCTCTGTTTCACAAATCAGTGAATGTGAACAATACATAGATAGGAGAAGAGAGAGAAAATATAGGGAAAATGTACTGGCAGTCAAATCATGGTAAGTGTGTAAAGAATATTGCCTTCCTGTCTCTGAACATCATCAAGACAATGTAGAATGAACTCAATGATTTTTTTAAAGACTGAAGATTTCCAGAGATACATGTTGTGCCATGGGTGAGGATTCATGGCATGCCACTGATATTACTTCATTATTAACTTGTGCTTTGCAATTTCTTCTCTACCAAGTTCCTATAACTTTTATAATAGTACTGGGAATCTATTCTTTCCAGAGAATCCATTTGATATCTATTAATGTGCCATCAGTATATAGCAACTTGTGAAGCTGTTCTCAGAAGTTACCAGAGATGTTAAATTTTCCATGGTCCAGATGAGCCAATAAGGAACACAGATACTGAAATCAAAGAGAGAAATTTTATTTTGCTGAGGTGGGGGGAAATTACATAAAAGAACCATCTTCTACAGCCTTACTATGCAATACATAAAATCAGATGGATAAAAGTTGGCAGTTTATAATTACAGAATGAAAATCTAACCTAAGGTTAATATCACCCAGAGTTTATGTTGGTCAAGTACCAACTACCTTCTATCCACTCAGCTCTTACAGATCCTTGAAGACACAGTTTTAAAAACAAGCAAACAAACTGCCCATTACATGTTGACCCAACTAAATTCATTTGGCTACCTGATTATTTCAAAAAAATTGGGGAATAGTGATCATCATAGGTTCTGAGTTTTCTTCACAAGGTTATCAACTAATCTGGAAAACAGAGGAGTTTATGCAAGGGAAGGGGTCAATCAGGGAAGAAAGGGGTGTTCAGTACCTCCATCTTCCTTGTGGTGGCCACAAGAACATTGTGACTGCTCCAGGTGCTTACCAGAGCCTAACATTAGGGACCGAGTGGACAGAGAGACTCCAACAGAGGGAGAAATAAGAAAAAAAGAGAGGCTTTTGAGTCTTAAAAGTATTGCAACAAGATGAAGAGAAGAGCAAAGAAACACGCACCATAAGCCTGAAAACATCAGTTTACCCTAGAAAATCAGATCCAAAAATGTTTGGCAACCTTGAAGGAACAGATATGTAGGATTCCAGCTGAATCTGGCTCGCTTAGTGCTCAGAATGCAATGTGATGATTTTAAAAAGGCCACTATCCCACTTTCCTCAAAATTGAACCCAGATGATGGCACTGCACACAGTATCACCCGATACAGGGCACGGCTCAAGAGACAAAAAGACCAGACTTTGTAATAGTTACCAGTAGTGAACATGGAGACACAACCTTGAGGAATCCCTGGAGGAAGGAGCCTTGAGGTTCTAAAAGAGCAAGAAAGTAAATGAAAAGGCCATTGCAAATTATGGTCTTAGGTTCATGCTTCTTCGCTTACGTTTCCTTTCTTTATTTTCTCCGTTTAATGGTAATATAGGAATCTAGGGCACCACAGAAATAAATGTATATGATGTTCCATTCCTTAGGAAATAAAAAAGTGCTAGCAAGTCCTGTTGTCTGTAAGACAGGTCTGTCCACTCAAGTTCATAGCCAGAAAGCCCTCACTCAATATAGGCGATAGGAGAGAATCTGAGTTTGGCAGTGGCCTTCATCAGTCATCACAGGTAACACTAGAGACTCTCAAGTAGCTTTTTTTCCATATAATTTTAGATAAAGTAGAAACTTCAGTATAAATACTATTTCACTTGGGATCAGAAAACTGAGGTTTGATTCCTATTCCACCACTTATATATGGTGCTAAGTGCACGATGCACTCAATCTTGCTTAATTAGATGAGATAAATAACACTAAATTGCTCTCATTGGACATATGAGAAAACTAAGGCACAGAAAGTTCAAATATGCCTAAAGCTACATGGATAGGTTGACATTCCAGAATTGAATCTGAGATATGTCTATGATCTCCCTCATCAAATATGCTTATCTCATATACGGTATAGAGAGAGCAAATATATATGAATGATGAGCTGATCAGCACCTGTTACATATTAGTTTTAATATTAATAATTGAAGGATATAAGACACTTTATTAAAATGCACAAAAAATGCCAGTAATTTAGTAGCACATGAGCCAAACCTGAGGCTTGATTCATATTATGAATCACATTATGTGAAATCCGCATGGCCTGTCTGATTTTTTCATCAGAGCTTATTAGAAAGAAATACATGTAATCTCTGAAGTAGAGCAAAAGAAAAACTTCACAGGAAGGAAGGTTTGAGGAACTCATTATTGACCAACCAACAGATGGTTTCCCATATACCTTTATAAGATCGGAGTCATATGTTTAAGTTTACTCTTCAGTGGCAACAAAATAATTCAATCATTATGACATTATTAGTGATGGATAGATGGCTCAGGGTATAAAGCATTTTCTCTGCATTCATGAGGACATGAGGGTCATCCACAACACTCAAACAAAAAACATCTAGGCATGGTGGCTCATACTTGTAACCTCAGAGCTGAGGGGGAGACAGCCAGATCCTTGGGGCTTGCTGGCCATCCAGTCTAGCCTACATGACAAGCTTCAAGCCAATTAGAGACCCCAATATCAAAAACAAGATAAACAGCATCTGAGGACTACCACCACCAGTTATACTCTGGTCTCCATGTGCATGCACAAACATGTGTGCACACCTGTACCCATGTATACAAGAACAGATATGAACACGTATACACATGGACAAAATGAAGTTATTAGAGAAAGCAAGTGTTGGCACATCATAGAAGCTTAATTTGGTTAAAGCCTTTCATGTCTAGATGGAACAGTCCCTATTTCTGAGGATTTCATAGTCCCCTTGCACTAATATGAGTATTTTCAAAAATTTTGCCTCCTAGAGACCCAAGTCATGATCTGGACAAGAGAAAGCCTATTGTTCCAAAAGACGATACAAGGTCTGTGTTAGTGTTTTCATATATTAACAATCATTTGTGTTAACATCCACACCCATTTGATTCAGCCTAAGAAACTGTCTAGATCAATAGAAATGTTCTATATCTTGATAGATGTGTTAGATGCGATGCATGTATGTACTTTTCAGCTCTGACTGAACAGTGGTCTTCATATCTGTACACTGTACAATATACAAATTATATACCTTATAAACTATGATAGTAATAATGTGGGACATGGGATAGCAAAATAAATTCAGTAGATTCAATAAATTCAGAAATGGAATGTTTTGGTCATTTCTGAAGATCATTACTTTAACAACTAATTCTTAAGTCACTATTGAACAGAAGAAATTAGCCTATTACCAAAAGGAATGAACAGGTGGACTCACCCTTGAAGAAGTCATCCTACAGCTCTCAGATGGGTGAGGAACAAGGGCAGGGAAAGGAAGCATTAGCTTTGGAATCTCCATCT
Source organism: Peromyscus californicus insignis (assembly GCF_007827085.1). Taxonomy (NCBI): domain Eukaryota; kingdom Metazoa; phylum Chordata; class Mammalia; order Rodentia; family Cricetidae; genus Peromyscus; species Peromyscus californicus. The sequence continues at coordinate 23,326,610 of NW_026294503.1, forward strand.
GTGTCACCCCTGAAGAAACGAGAATCTGGCAGTCTGACACACAAATGAGGGAAACACCAAACATGTTTAGAGGGAAAATAGTAAGGGCTTCAGAAGCTATACACAAGATGCCCACAATCTCATCAGCCAAGTTTCTCCTCTAAAGGGCTTCTGTTTTGCAATCTGTCCCATGAGATGATGCATAATGCCTTCCGTCCATAGCGCCACTCTTCACAATGACTGTTCCAACTCTGTAATGATGATTTATTGCCTAGTGAACCAGATTCCCATGGTTCTGGGGGAACACAGGATGGAAGGGAGCCTATGTTAACTGTGCTGAGGGTTGCAAATCTTCATCTAAAAGCCAGCATCAGTTTTAGAGCTCCCGCATAATGTGGGTGGCCAGAAATACATTCCTCTGTAGCTGCTAAGCCAAATAACTACACAATTTCCCATTAAAGAGTACTCTCCTGTCATCCATGAACTGGGTACATCTAAACTAAACTAGGTTAAATGAAAGTAGCTTAACTTGCTTACTTGTTAATTATCAGTAGAAATTTCTAGAGAATTTCTTTAGTGTAGGATTGGGGATGTCGAACAGCTCTAATCACTTGAAAATAACTGCATGTGTTACATTTCTGTTATACTCACAAGGTTATGACCAGATTTAAACAAACTCCTTCTGAAGGTAAATTCACAATGATTTCCATTTCCTAAAGTGCTGGGGTGAAAAATGGTGTATTAGGCTAGACACATATATGGAACTGTGAAGAGAAACAGAATTTGACCATGAATAGCTCCAAGTTCTAGTCCTTCACTGAACACTATCATGTCATTGAGGGTCTTACTTACTTTTCAGTAATAATAAGGGAACAAAATATTTAATAATTTACTTCTAAATCTCATTCCAACATTATTTAATACTATTTCAGACATGTAGCAATTTTCATGTGTTGAATTATGCCTTGTTATCTTTTCTTTTATCCCATAATACCCTTTAAGTGTACAGGAAAACAAATAGAAGAAAAAGAGAGAACGTGTTTTACTCTCTTACCAAATGATACTTTACTGATTTTTTTTTACCAATTTAAATGCAATGTCTTTGGATGAAATAACACATGTATTTTCACTAACCAAAGGACTTAGTGCCATTTAAATCAGTTACTTATCTGAATTTCTAAGGATTTTAGGCTGTAAAATTGTACTATCATCAAGAATTCCCACCATTCTATCGTGTTTGTTTCTTGAGTCGGCTTGCCCACCAATCTTTTCTTAATAATAATATTGCATATGCTTTCAGTTTGCAGGGCATTTTATCTTCCTTTTCCTATTTAATCACACAAATCTATGAAGTTAGTGGTGGGTAATTTTACTTCCTTCTGCAAGAAAATGCACTGAGGTTTTGGGGGAAATGAAGCACCTTGCTCTAAGATAGTGGTAGTACTGCGACTGGATTATGGATTTTCACTTGCCAACTGTGGTGGTTTGAAAGAAAACAGCCCCCAAATGGAGTGGTACTGTTAGGACATGTGGCCTTGATGAAGTGGATGTGCCCTTGCTAAAGGAAGTTTGTCACTGTGGGGGTAGGCTTTGAGGTCTCTTTTGCTCAAGCTTCCCTCAGTGTGACACTAAGACCATTTCCTGTTACCTGCAAGATGTAAAACTCTTACCTACTTCTCCAACACCATGTCTGCCTGCACATCACCATGTCCCACCATGATGATAATGCTCTGAACCTCTGAAACTATAAACCACTACCTCAATTAAATATTTTTCTTACAAGAGTTGCTGTGGTCATGGTGTCTCTTCACATCAATAGAAATCCTAACTAAGACACCAACCTAGTGCTCTTTGGTTTAGGGAGATAGAATTTCAAGTCTTCCACTCCTAAAGCCCATGGAATACTATCCCATAAACTGAAACAAATAGTGTGAAAACTCAAAGCCACTGGCTTGGTATCTAGAGTGATCAGAGGCTAAGGAGTTGTTGGATAGCAGTTTGGTAGAAGAGATCCCAGCATGGCAAGACAGGTTAAAAGAGATGACCTCTAAGATCCAGCTCATTCCAAGGCTGATGTGTAATATCATCAGCTGAATGATAAAGCTAAGAACACTTTACATTTTTCCCAGGAAAATCAAAGTATATATTAGACATTCACACATTAAACAAAAAAAAAAAAACCCTTTGGTTAGCCCAGCAAAGTCATGGCATGAGAACCATATCTACAGACAGAGAAGATCTTAGAAAGGCATGGGTCCTCTGCCACCACCTGCCTCAGGTCTCTTACCTTTCCAATACAAAACAAAAGGTTTTATAGCAGCAGATTTTTGTCTGTGTGACCAAAGAATAGGAAAAGGATCATTTAAATTGTTTGTTTTAAAAAAGACTACATTAAAGAGGAAGTTACTATTAGACCAATAGTCAAGTTTAGTGTTCAATTTTCTACATAGGCCTGAGGGCTTTTTTCTGATTAAATGTTCTATCACTATAAAGATGCTGGTTTATGTATTTAAACAACTTTTAAAAAACATTATTTTTTATTTTATGTCAATATGTGAGTATTTGCATGTATGTCTGTGTACCATGTATATTCTGGGTGCTCCTGGAGGCCTGAAGAGTTTTTGCGGTTTCTTCAGTTGACAAAACTCCAATGAATATTTCTCCATCACCTGACACAGGAGCCAGGCCATGGTCTACACTATCTACAACTATATACAAGAGGTTGTAAGCAACCCATCAACTTTCTCAGAAGACTCTCTCAAAAAGCAATGGAACTGAGTGTTGTCCTAGTCAAGGGTCTCTAGGAAAATGTTACATAATTAAATTGCTTCTGTAGCAAATTACCTTCTCCAGCCACTTCTCCAGTTGAGTGAGGCACATTCGTGATGATGATATGTACTAAGATGATAAGTCATAGGACATTCAGATGGAGAACATACGAGAGATGAGACTACAGAGACAAGAACTTGAAACACCAGATATCAAATACAGCTTCATGTCATTTCTAGGAATGCTCACATTTTCAATAATATTCTTGTAACAATTGCTGGAGTCTAGGAATGTTTTCATAAGATAACTCTACTAATTTTTCAAAAAAAAAAACATTTGAATTTAGAACCTGGGAAGAAAAAATGTACATGGAATTTCAATCTGGAATTTTCCACTGGTCAATACATGATATACCTAAATCAGTTTACCTTAGTAGGTCTCAGAGGAAGCCATCAGGGAGCCTTGTAGCTCCAATATGATACAATTCAATGGCCTGATTGGCTTAAATGACACCCAAGCCAATGGTTAAAACTAAAATGACATATTCAATTTATAGATTCATGAAATGAGACTTGGAAGAGACCTCAAAGATTATCTAGGAAGCATAAAATCTAAACTTGGCATTAGAAAATGATAAATTTGATTTTATAAAGAAAATATTACACAACAAATAAATGTAGCCAAGGTTTTTAACATAAAAAAGCATATGAGAAAAGTAGTTTTCCTTTTCCACTGTTCTGCTTCTGAAAACACGAGACAAGGGGGAGAAGGTACCTTGTCTGTCCCTTCAAATAGCCACCATTTGTTTTATGGATACTACTTTTCAGTTATTTTCATATATACTTTATGACTTTTTATTTCATAAATCATAAATTGAGGTAGGTCTGAAAAGCTTCATATAACTAATCAAAAAAATGCATTTCAAAGACATAGGATAGTGTGTGTAAAGTTAATCTATTTAATATGGGTAATCTAGCAAGCAGAAATCCAATGATATTCAAACTAAGGTTGATTTTACTTTTCAATCTATGCTCATTTTATTCTTAAACATTGTCTTTCCTTGAAATCTTTACAGTTGGGCTTTCATGCAGCATATCATCTTGGCAGGGTCTATGTTTGAACTGCAAGCTAAGAATATTATTCTCAGATGAGGTTTATGCAATTGCAGCTCCTTCTATGTAATGGTTAGTTTCTCCTTTGAAAACCTAAACCACTCCTCAGAAAAGCTGGTCTGCTTCATTAATATATCACTTCCCTACCTTCAAGTGTATGATTGTGTCTATTGAAGCTGTTCTGGGTTACAGAGAAATGGTCTGAAAATTTCTCCTAGTACTCACCCTCAACCAGTTTTTACTAAAATACTCAGGATTTCAGCTATATTACAATGTTTTTGGTGAAGAATCATAAAAATCATGAAGTCAAATCTTTCAACTCCAAAGGATTTATATACTAATTTTTTTCTTAGTTCTATGTGTAATGTTTTTATTTAGCATGCCCCAATAGCACAAGTTACACCATTGCCAGAGTATTTCTGTGGTCATATGACTAAAAGAAATTTCTGATGCATATGATAATTGAGAGGATCATGAATGGAAATAAAGTTTTACTTATCATTGCAACTAAAATAAAAGCAAGTAGTGTTGAATAGGGGTACATGTAATGTCTAAAGTCATATTATAACAATACATTTTCATATAAAAATACTTATAATTGAGATTTTTGAGGATTAACTTGTAGTTTAAACATTATGGCTATGCTTGAGCACAATTAAAGTAATTTACATGATGAAGGAAATATATAGATCTACAAACAGTTACACATCTTAATAAGTTTTGTCCATAAACTAGCATATAAGATTAAATCACCACCAATTATTAAACAAAACACAAGTATAAATATGCCCTTATATACAAAGTATTAAATAAGTAGAACACTGAAGGAAGATCTCAAATTAAGCAAATTAAAGATGACAGCTGCCTTCTTTTGAGTAGTAACAGAACCTACAGGACAATGAAGTGTGTGTGTGTGTGTGTGTGTGTGTGTGTGTGTGTGTGTGTGTGTGTGTGTTTGCCTGCACGTGCATGCATGTGGAAACCACAGGTCAGCATTTTGAGTGTCTTCCTCAATCACAATTAATTGAGAGTAAGTTCTCTCATTAAACTTGATGCTCACTAATTTAGCTAGAGTGGCTGGCTAACTCACCCCAGGGATCCTCCTATCCCTGCCTCCCCAACAATGGGATTATAGGTGCACGCTGCTATGCTGGGTGTTTGCATTCATGCTGGGGATGTGAACTTAGATCCTCATGCTTGTACAAATACTTTTCTTACTGAGCCATTTACCCATCCTTGAAATGCTACTTTTAATCAATTGAACATAAACCAAATCTACACTCTTAAGTATAGGTTTTATTAAGAATGGACCTGAAAGAACAGGTGTGAGTGAGCCAGCCCCAAAGTTGTAAACATGGGAGAGCTATTCCCATTTCTCATCTGGCAGACCAAACCTACCCAGACCCAGGGTAATGAATTATCCTGCCCCAACATCCACCCCATCGATGATTTGCTGAAGCATGTGAAAGAATCTGACCCCCAGACCAAAAGCTGCAGGATTTCCACAACACAGGGCAGCAACAGAATATTCAAGAAGTGTTCTTGTGAGATCCCAACATCAATAGTGTAATAGAAGCCAGAAGCCTTTAACCAGACCAGTGACTCTTTGCAATGAACACTTGCAAGTAAAGATATATGGACAAAGGGGTTTACTGCATGACTCACTGTGTCATACTGCAGCTTCCATGATGAGAGTTTTAACTTTTCTCCATTTTTTTACATTTTTTTACCTTTTTTTCTCTTAGGGGTGGGGATACAGGGGCAGAGGGTGGATGCAAAGAGACAGTGAAATAAATGGGATCAAGATACATGGTGTAAAAGACACATAGAATAAATAAAAAATAAAGTTAAAAAAAGAGTAAAGTCAAAAAAATCTGGTTATAGGGGCTAGAGAGATGAATCAGCAGTTAAGGGCAGGTACTGCTCTTGCACAGGACCCAAGTTCAGTTCTCCTAACCCATAGCTGGTAGCTTATATCCACTTGTTAACTCCAGTTCCAGGGGATCTGATGCTCTCTTCTGTCCTCTGTGGATATTTTACTCATGTACACAAACCCATACACACACACACACACATACACACACACACACACACACACACACACACACACACACACAAACTTACACAAATAAAATAAATCTTTAAAAATCTTTTTTTTTTGAGATTATGATTTGGTTGACAGAAGAAAAGAAAGGGAGAAATGCTGTAAAATCTTTAAATCTTTAAAAAAGATACTTTTTGAAGGTTAGCACACAGGAAAGTTGTGCATGAGTATTTACAATAGTTATTCTTAAGCATTTGACTTTCATATTGTCGTTAAAAATTAATAATCATGGTAGCAGATCCCATCTTTATAAAACAGTGAGGAGATATGACATAAAAATGATAATGCAATCTACTATGTTAAAAAATAACCTCAATAATTGGGCTGAGATGAAAATTCAACTGGTGGAGTGCTGGATTCCAACCCTCAGAACCCACATAGAAAAGCCAGATATTATTGTACTCCTCCAAATCCAGTGCTCCAGAGGATCCCTGAGGATTATTATCCAGCAACTTCTATAACAAATAATGGTGCGCATACACCTGTGCACGCAAGCATCTCTCTCTCTCTCTCTCTCTCTCTCTCTCTCTCTCTCTCTCTCTCTCTCTCTCATACACATACACACAAATACACATCTAAAACAATCTTAATAATTATTGAGAAAAATTAATACTGTTATATGACTTTAACTTTTTGCCCAAACATTATCCTTTATATTCATTATGAACATGCAGAGAAATGAAAAAAAGTAAAATTAATCTTTATTACTCTTATGGTAAGTATCAGAAAGTGGGCAAAAGTAACACTTTCAACAAATATTGTAAACTGTCATTTTCTGGAGGCTTTTAGGGGGAAAAAGAAATGAAAAGCTATAGTTTTCACTTATTATCTATGTGCTGTGTGTCAAATTTTGGTAGAAAAAAAATGGAAACAGGGAGAGCTAAAATAAAGAAGGAAGGAGGGGACTATCAATTATCCTTTTCATTCTGTGAGAGAATCCTAGACATTCAGCAGTTTGTTCAGATTGTACTACATAACAAGGTAGAAGCCCTGACTCCCTTAAGTCATTTTTTTCTGCCCTTTACTCTGTCCCACACTGAAGGTCAGCTGGTGTGAAGACCCATTTCCAGCAGTGGTAGAACAGTAGACAACCCAAGCATCATCTAGTACAGGAAGTGGCAAACATTTCTTTCTGAAGATCAACAATTTTTAATTTAAAGATCAAACATTTTTCTTTTTAAAGATCAACACAGTGAATGTCATGCTTTGCAGGTCATGGGGTCTCTTTCACAGCTCTGATGCAATTGTTTCATGAAAAAAAAATCATCTTTGAGGTCAAAAGATTGATTGTGGCTGTGTTTCAGTAAGACTTGATTGGTGCACAATGCAATTCTAATTTCATATCATCCTCGTGCTATCACAAAGGATAAATTAACTTTTGAACTTTAACCATCTAAAATAGTGTGAAATGCTCTCCTTTTATGGGCCATACAGAAGGGGAATAGCTCAGAGGTGGCTCACGGACCACAGTGTGTCAATACGTGCTCCAGCAGTGACCCACCCCATGGGAGGCCTTTAGACACTGTGGCTTTATTGCCTGCTTGAAGGACAACCAAAGCAGCCGTCTTAGCAAGACCCCTGAGTAAAGTCTGGACTGGAACCTGCTGCAAAAGAAGCCGTTTTCATGAATAGAATCCCTTTGTCTTTGGCTGGCAAGGCTATTTGTGCTTAGGCATGTTCTTTGGTTTAAATTTACCAGTTGGCAATTAACTGCTCTGAGCATTGGTCCATTAGCTTCATGCTCAGAAACTTTGGCTGCAAGGACTTAGCAGTTTGAAAATGGCCATTGGCAAGAAAGACTGGGAATTCAGTCGCTAATCCTAAATGCTTCCGAAACACAAATGTCTATGTATATAAAACCGACAAATCACTTTTTAAAAATAAATATATTTGGAGACATTTGAGATTCATGATGCTAAAAGCTTGGCAAGTTTGTGCATATATTGAATTTCAGAGACTGAAAGAAGGTAAACTGGTTTCTTAAAGGTCTGAGGATCAGGGACATGTATATCAAAGAAGAACCAAGCACCTGGGTGGTTCTCAGTCCTTTTGTTCTGATTCCAACAAACTCAATAACAAGGACTCTGACCCTGAGTAGATGAAAGTGGGAAGAAGTCATGATAATTTTAGATTTAGGAGCTTGCTCATATCACAAAGTTTTTAACAGGGAATTATCGCGGAACTCTTTAACTTTTATTTTATTTTTTCCCAGTACTTTTTTAATATTATCTTTGAGATTATAACTATAACATTTCTTCCTTTCCTTCCCTCCCTCATAGCCCTTCCATATAACCTTTCCTTGCTCTCCTTCAAATTCCTGGCCTCTTTTTCACTAATGGTTATTGCATGCATGTATATATATTTATATACATATATATTCTTAAATATAACCTGTTCAGTCCATATAATGTTTTCAGGGCTGATCGTTTGGCACTGGATAACCAATTGGTGTGCTCATCCCTGGAGAATTCTACCTCCCCTACTCTTCACTTTCTAAGTTGCCTGAAGTTCTTCATGTAGAGTTGAGGCCTTGTGGGCTTTTCCCCATCCACTCTGGCATGTCCAGTGGCTTCATCCACATTCAACTCATGTTTGGGCAATCATGTTAGTGAGACTATACAGGTAAAGCTTCTGATAGGCCAACTAACAAAAACCCCAATACCAGACATGAAAAGCCCTCTTTTGAGCTGTTGGCCAGAACTCTTCAAGAGACATACAGCTTATTGAAGTTGCCCTTAGTTATACCCCGGAGGTGGAAGATAAGCTCCTATTGATGAAGACACCATGTACTTCATAAACAGGCCATAGAGAACCCTGGGCTGGAACTGAAAAGGATGTTCCCTATCTGAGGCCTAAGATTCATGGTACCAGAAGGCACAATGTAAACTTCCAAAAAAGAAAGGCAACCAACAGTCCTGAACCCAGCTATGACACCTATGAACCACATCAATGACCATCTTGGCACAATAACCTTACAGGTGCAGTAGTGGCACACACACTTTGGTGGTCACCAACAGCTTTCTAATTGGACTGAAGACTTGCTCAACAGGAAGGTGACCATGCCTGGTACTGGAAGCCTAGCTAACTACTCAACTCTAGTGAAGTCATGCTTATTAGAAGAGAATCTTCTGATTTACTAAATTAGATTTACTGATTTACTAAACCCTGCATAATCACCAACAATTTAAATGTTTGTCCTTATACACAAAGATAACTGGAGTTTCCACCCTTCATCAAGGAAACTTCTCTTTGAAACAGAGGGTGACCATTACAAGAAACCATAGCCAATCAAAATGCAGAGAGTTGTGAATCCCATCTACAAAATATTCCTGCACTTAAAGCTCATGGAACATTTTGGGTGTGAAAAGATTGCAATAGCCAGATGATCAGGAAATTTGCTGTGAAATTTTGTCTAACTTTTATTTAAATCTTAACTATGCATCAAGGAGAGCCTAGACTTACTACTTCTTTTAAATTTAAAGAGTTGAACTCAAAATTAAGTTTATGTTCAAGAGCAGTTAACAGCAATGAGGGCTATCTACTACTTTTTCCCTCCAGAAAGAGAAATGAGATGATTCCTCTGCTACCAATGCAACATATACTTCCTTCACATCCTTTGTGCTAATATAGACAATGACAAATATTGTACTTTTATTACTTATACACACACGTTCATTTTCTCACCTTCAACAAATATTTAGTAATTGTTTAAATAAGTAATTTTATTTAGTGAATGAAAGAGTTATTTCTCAACAAAAGGCATTTTGTTAATTAGAGGTTTCATTATTTAACCAAGGTTTGTGTCAGAATTGGTGTAGCTCCTGTTTCTGAAGAATTATTATGCTTATAAATTGCTAGCAGCTATTGAACAATTCCCTTGTCACAAGAATTCATTTCCTTGTAGGAGACGTACTGATATGATTCTATTTTATGGAAAAGCAACTAATAAAAGTAAACCAGTCTCTAATAAGAAAAGTAAATCAGTCAAGATTATGGAGAAGGGACTAAACTAGGTCCAAGTCCACTTCTGTTTGACTCAAAACTCTAGGCATGTAACCACTTGATGAATTATGTTAATACACAGCCTGTTAATGCTCCTCATTGGGGCACTAGAAAAGAAGATGACTGTCTATAAACAGAAATGCCTTCTATACAGTGTTCTTTGACTCCCATGCTACTTCAGGTATCTTCTGGGGAAAATGGATGATTTTCAGAAGTATACACAAATCCAGAAAGTAAAAGGCCATTGGATTGGCCTTCAGGAACATATTTCCCTAGAAGACATCCTTTGGTTTTACTTAACCAAAGGTTTATCCAATCCATGAGTTACTGGTTTATCCAATCCATGAGTTTCATTCATCAATTTCAATCTTATACTGACAACATGCTTGCACTGCTATTGGAGTCCTTATTTTTGGGTGGCATGTTGTGAGTGGGAGAAAGTAAGAAAAACAGTGACTCATCTTGAACTTATACAAGAGTTTTTTAGAACTAAGAAGCAACACAGTTGCAAAGTATAGATGAGCCAAGCATTCAAGATTCAGTGGAAGTAGGCCGGGCGGTGGTGGCGCATGCCTTTAATCCCAGCACTCGGGAGGCAGAGCCAGGTGGATCTCTGTGAGTTCGAGGCCAACCTGGGCTACCAAGTGAGTTCCAGGAGAAGCGCAAAGCTACACAGAGAAACCCTGTCTCGAAAAACCAAAAAAAAAAAAAAGATTCAGTGGAAGCAAGAACTACTTCACATGTCAGGGATGGAGCATGTGGGAAAAGGTAGTTGATGTCTGTTTCCTTCAATAACCTCATTCTTCTACAAGAATCTAGTATAACTAAATACAATTCAGTTAGTCACCATAGAACAAAGCCAAACAAATGTTGAGCAAAGCTTTAATTAAAAAGTAACTTTTAGGGTGTGGAGAGGTCGCTCAGTGGTTAAAAGCACTTGCTCAATCATGAGGACCAGAGTTCAGATCCTAGCACCTACTTTGATCAGATCACAAATGCCTGAGCTCCAGTTCCAAGAGATCCAATGTCCTCTTCTGGTTGCCATAGGTACTTGGACACCATGTGAACATATATACACACAGACACACTCACACAAACATAAATAAAACAAAATGAACCCTTATTAAAAATATTAATGCTGTGGTTCCCTATCTCAATTTATCACAACCCCTGAAATCCTTGCTACATAAAGTCTATGTGATTATGTTTGTATATTTTCTAGATTCAACATTTAAACAAAGTGGAAAAAGTCTTCAACCAACAAAGTCAATGATAGTATAAATAATCACCATACATTAATTAAGTTTGAGAGCACTAATGAACAACTCATAAGTTTGGATAAACTAAACTCGTGGATTCAGTGAATACAACATTATTATCTTTTTCTAACTCTGAATTCATAATATTTAAAAATTAAGTTAAAGTTTCACACCTTTGAAGACAAATCTTTACAGTAATGATTTCTATTTAGTACCAATCAACCAAAGCTTCATAGAGATGGTCCCAGTTCAGTCTTCTAAACAGGCTGCTCGTACATTCTCTTCAACTGCTGAGCTTCTGAAGAACTCAAGTTCAGAGCAGCTGGTACAAAAATGCTAACACTGTATTAGTTAGCTTTATCTTATGTGAAAAAAGAATATCTAACAACAAGTATCTTCAAGGAGGAGGGACCTGTTTGGGAAACCAGTTCCTACATTCCATCATGGTGAGAAAGGCGTAGCAGCCAGAGTGAGTAGCTAACTGAATGCACTGAAGAGACACTCAAGAAGCAGAGACCAATGGATGTTTATGCTCAGCTCACTTTCTCCTTCCTGTGCAGCCTGAAATGCCAGCACATGGAAGAGCACTCCTGACATATAGAACAAATCTTCCAACCTCAAACTAATTTAGATATTTCCCCACAGACATGCCCAGAGATTTGTTTCCATGGTAGTTCTAAATGAAATCAAGTTGACAATCAAAATTAAGCACAAGTTCATTTTACTAAATATTAACAGACATTAAAAAGAAAAAGTTGTAGCTGGAGAATTTCTCTCCAGGTCCCACCAAGCCCCGCAGTCCCACAACCCATATATAAAATAATCACTCAGACGCTTATATTACTTATAAACTGTATGGCCATGGCAGGCTTCTTGTTATCTACTTCTTCTATTTTAAATTAACCCATTTCTATTAATCTGTAAGTTGCCACGTGGCTCGTGGCTTACCAGTACCTTACATCTTGCTTGTCATGGCGGTGGCGGTTGGCAGTTCTCTCCCTCCCAGCCCTCCACTTCCCAGCCTTCTCCTCTCTCCTTGTCCTGCCTATACTTCCTGCCTGGCCACTGGCCAATCAGTGTTTTATTTATATAGAGTGATATCCACAGCAAAAAGTCTTCTTTATTTTATATGAATTTGAGATTTTATGTCATAAAAGAGTTTTCATTTGCCCTTGATTTACTAACTCCATCTGGTGGTAAAAATGCTTCCATAAGACTGGGTGTGATGGAGCACACCTTTAATACCAACACTTCAGAGACAGAAGAAGGATCTCTGTGATTTTGAGCCCAGCCTGGTCTATATAGCAAGGTCCAGGACGACTAGGGCTACATAGAGAAACCCTGCCCTGCCTGCAAACACACACGCGCACACACACACACACACACACACACACACACACACACACACGCAAGCTTCAGTAAAGAATCACTGCTTTTAATGCAAGAGATCATAAGCCTGAGCCTTATAGAAATAGGCTGAGGATAACTTTAGATAGTTCAAGCAACTGAGGAACAGAAAAGCTTGAGTATCTGTGCAATATGTAGATACTCAAGTCAAGGATTACTGATGAGTTTAATTTATAATATTTGATTATACTGTGATAGATCAATGAAACTCTTTGTGTAAGATATTTAACTATAACACTTGAAAATAATTCCTGTAAGATTAGAGGGTAAGTTAGAGTGATTACCAGAAAATATTCTAATATGGGAAACCATTTAACCCCATAAAGTCTCACAAACTCTTAACATGTAAAACTGAAAACCTTAATTTACTTGAATGTGAGATATTATTTTAAGAAAAGATGGCACAGCTCCTAGGGTAGAATACAACAAATAATATTTTGAAACCCATGGGAAAACATTCTGTATTATAACTATATGACTCATTCAGCTCTAAATACATATAATCCCTTCAGACATGAGTAACCTCAATTTCTTGTAAAGTCTTTTCATTAACCTTATGACTTTGGACACTAGATTAATTATCTGAGGCATTTCTTTGGTATACCAGGATAATGAACTTCAACTGTGTGCCCTTTGTGTATATGCATGTGTTCTGGGTCTATTACTTCTTCATCAGCAATCCTATAATTTCAAGCAAGATTTATTCCAACATCTGGTTCCAAAGGTGATACAACATATGGGCTGAAACAAGAAAAAACACCACACAGAAAGTATCAATATATAGCTACTTTTTTTAGGTCACTGAATCAGTAACACATAGGATACACATGGTTATTTACAGCCATCTTTGCCATTGAGTTTTAGGAAATTATCTGAAAGTGATTCTTAAAAAGAGGGGGGAAGAGGCTGTGAAAAGAAGAGGCAAACCTTCCCGATCCTATCAGAAACCATCTGGGTCCACCCACACCCAACATCACTCTCAAACTTTATTAAGTTACAAATGTATTTTCTTAATTTTAGAAGCTAGTTCACATTGATTTTTTCTGCTGCACAAACTGATAGCAAGGCCCCATTGATGAAGATAACAACTACACAACTCATTGAAGATGAAGATGCTGAGTCAGTCCCCACTTACAGCCTGCATCCTTATGTTCGAGCCTCTTTGGTACAGGAACATACTTGGCATGCTCTCCAATGAGAAATGTACACACCTCAGCATGCTCTCCAATGAGAAACGTACACACCAGGCCAGCAGTGACTTCATTGAGCCTTCACCCCTACATCCCAGTGTCTTTAGTACAGGAACATACTCTGCATAGCATGTTCTCAAAAGAGAAAGGCAAACAGTAATCCAGCCACCATCCTGTTATCTGCAATGATGTACTGTCTGTAAGATATACTAGGGCAATGATTTGATACAGACTGTGGGAGTAACTAACTAATATGTGATTTGATCTAAGGCCGATTCTACAAAATGGAACCCATACCCAACAATTCTTGGGTGACCAAGAACCTGAGATTAGATAGCCAGGGGCCTGGGGGAAAGCCAAATAATACATATCTAAAAAAAATGTAGTGATAAAATGTCTCCTAATGATATTCAGCTATACTCATAAATCTGTGCCTTCTTCAGTTATCAGGAAAGCTAACTCCTGCAGAAACTGGGAACAAATACAGAGACCCATAGCCAGCATTGCACAGAGAGTGAAAGACCCTATAATACTCAGCCCTAAATGGTATTTCTCCACCAAATCCCTCCCCTCAGAGTTCAGGAAACCCCACCAAAGAGGAGGCAGAAAGAGTGTAAAAGCCAGAGGGGATTGATGACACCAAAAAAAGCAAGGCCCTATAAACCAACATGAGCAAAGTTCATATAAACACACAGAGACTGAAGGGGCATGCACAGTCTGCACCAGGTCCTCTGCATATATATTATAGCTTCCAGTTCAGTGTCTCTGTAGGATTTCTGAGTGTGCAAAGGAGTAGGTCTCTGGTTCTTAGGACTTCTCTGGGCTCTTTTCCTTCTGTTGGTTTGTCTTATCCAAATTCAATGGATGGTTTTTGTTTTATCTTTTTATATTTTATATTGTTATATTTTTAATGAATGAATGAAAACTAGCTACTAGTGTAAAATGTAACAACTGAATTGTCACTTACACCTGCTGGGAGAGGGAATATCAGTTTTCTCCAAGAGTAACGCTGGGTATCAACCATCTCAGGGAAGGCTTCATGTTTAGAAGTAGTTCATCAAAGTATAATGAACTCCACATTTGTGTGTGTGTGTGTGTGTGTGTGTGTGTGTGTGTGTGTGTGCTTTTATTTGATTATAGTTTGTTGTTTTGTTTTGTTTTTTTTCATCTTGATTGTGGTTTTATTTAGTTTTCTTGTTTTTAGGGGGCTTTGTTTTTGTATTGAATATTTTTTGAGAAAGAACTTAAAACTGGGTAAGTAGGGAAAGGGAGAGGATCTAGAACGACTTGGGGAGATGAAGAATATGATCAAATATATTTAAATTTAAATATTGTTTTGAATAATAAAAATAAATAAAATAAAATAAAAAGAAAGCTCGATTTTCCATGTTTTCCTTGCACAGATTGCATTTTTGTGCTGTTTTAACAGATCACAAATCCAAAGTTACATAGATTTTCCTGTGTTTTCTTTAACACTTTTATAGTTTGGCAATTTGACCTGGAATTCTATTGCACTTTTATTGTAGTATAGTTAATTTAAAAAATCATAATTTTTTCTGCCCTTTGTAAACAAAGAGTAATAAGATGATCTTAACTATGAGGTGGTTCTTTTTTTTTTAAAGATTTATTTATTTATTATGTATACAGAAGAGGGTGCCAGATCTCATTACAAATGGTTGTGAGCCATCATGTGGGTGCTGGGAATTGAACTCAGGACCTCTAGAAGAACAGTCGATGCTCCTAACCTCTGAGCCATCTCTCCAGCCCCCGGGGTGGCTCTTAAAACTTAGCCGGGCGGTGGTGGCGCACGCCTTTAATCCCAGCACTCGGGAGGCAGAGCCAGGCGGATCTCTGTGAGTTCGAGGCCAGCCTGGACTACCAAGTGAGTCCCAGGAAAGGCGCAAAGCTACACAGAGAAACCCTGTCTCGAAAAACCAAAAAAAAAAAAAAAAAAAACTTAATGAACTTAGCAAATGAAAGTAATGTGTAATTGAATTGCTAACTTATATTTCCTCAAATCAACATTATATGTTCACAATTCTCATTGCAAGAAGAACTTACAGCTTTGCCATGAAATTTTATAAATGCTACTATTTCTGGGTGAAGATGAGTGAAACAACAGTGTAACATTTGTGTAGTTGTTCTTTTTAATCAACAGGGACAGTTCCTTCAACCATTTCCAAACAGCTGTAGTTCTGCTCATCTGGAAACATATCACCAATGTTTGCAGCCAGCAAGAAAATCACGGGTGCTAGAACACTGGAATTTTTCAAGTCATTTTTGATACATTGAAAGGAAAATTGTGTTTCTGGATTGTCACATGTTTTATTGGAATTTGCTGGGGATGTCTTTCTGTATGTTGTGAATGTGTGTTGCTCTGATTTGGTTGATAAATAAAGCTGTTTGGCCAATGGTGACACAGAACAGGATTAGGTGGCACATGCCTTTAATCCCAGCAATCGGGAGGC
The DNA here is from genome assembly GCF_007827085.1 of Peromyscus californicus insignis. Taxonomy (NCBI): domain Eukaryota; kingdom Metazoa; phylum Chordata; class Mammalia; order Rodentia; family Cricetidae; genus Peromyscus; species Peromyscus californicus. Next base: position 23,342,900 of record NW_026294503.1, read on the forward strand.
AGAGCCAGGTGGATCTCTGTGAGTTCAAGGCCAGCCTAGTCTACAGAATGGGATCCAGGACAGGTATCAAAACTACACAAAGAAACCTTGTCTCGAAAAAAAATCAGAAAGTGTAATAGTTAGAGGGAATTCCTAGAAAGGAAATAAAAATTAACAGAGTAATAAGTAGCAAGTGGTGGCCAGCAAGTTGTGAAGTTCTGCCTACTGACCGGAGGAGGTTTTACATTAAACCTTAATAGAACACTAACTTCTATTTTTTTTAATTTGTATTTTTATTTTGCAATACAATTCAGTTCTACATATCAGCCACAGATTCCCTTGTTCTCCCCCCTATGGCCCCCCTCACCTTCCCCCCAGCCCACCCCCCATTCCCACCTCCTCCAGGGCAAAGCCTCCCCTGCGGACTGAGATCAACCTGGTAGACTCAGTCCAGGTAAGTCCAGTCCCCTCCTCCCAGGCCGAGCCAAGCGATCCTGCATAGGCCCCAGGTTTCAAACAGTCAACTCATGCAATGAGCACAGGACCTGCTCCCACTGCCTGGATGCCTCCCAAACAGATCAAGGCAATCAACTATCTCACCCATTCAGAGGGCCTGATCCAGTTGGTGACCCCTCAGCCATAGGTTCATAGTTCATGTGTTTCCATTTGTTTGGCTATTTGTCCCTATGCTTTATCCAACCTTGGTCTCAACAATTCGCGCTCATATAAACCCTCCTCATTCTCGCTAATTGGACTCCCAGAGATCCACCCGGGGCCTAGCCATGGATCTCTGCATCCAGATCCCTCAGTAGTTGGATGGGGTTTCTAGCACGACAATGAGGGTGTTTGGCCATCCCATCACCAGAGTAGGTCAGTTCGGGCTGTATCTCGACCATTGCCAACAGTCTGTTGTGGGGGTATCTTTGTGGATTTCTGTGGGCCTCTCTAGCACTTTGATTCTTCCTATTCTCATGTGGTCTACATTTACCATGGTCTCCTATTCCTTGTTCTCCCTCTCTGTTCTTGATCCAGCTGGGATCTCCCACTCCCTCAAGCTCTCTTTCCCTCGATCCTTGTCCTTCATTACCCCCACTCATGTCCAGGCTGTTCATGTAGATCTCTTCCATTTCTCCGTCATTGGGCGATCCCCGTGTCTTTCTTGGGGTCCTGTTTTCCAGGTAGCCTCCCTGGTGATGTGAGTAGCAGTCCAGTCATCCTTGTTCCACATCTAGTATCATTTACCCTTTAAGCAGACTCCATGTATTTCTCTCATTACCATACATCCCTCTTTGGGCTCTCTTTGTTACCTAGCCTCTCTGGGACTGTGGATTACAGGTTAGTTATCCTGTACTTTCCTCCCAATATCCACTTATGAGTGTGTATATAGCATGTTTTGTTGCTGCGTCCTAAAGGCTCCCTTGGGGGAGTGAGTGAGAAGGCACAGCATCAAATGGCACAGACACCAGGAGTCAGGTAAAAGGCAAACATCAGACTTGTTTATGCACCAATGGGGAGAGACATATATACCCTCCTCCCTGTACCCAGGCTGTGTCCAATCCAGTGACATTGTGTGGTCGCCCCTCGTTGGTTAGGCATAATCAAGACCTCTGAAGCGCCTGTTGCTAGGCCCTCAGGCAGACTCCAGGTTGGCTCATCTCTCAGCCATGTATGCCTTATCTTCCTACAATGGTTGTCTTTCTTGGTCTGTGTTACCTCACTCAGAATTATTTTTTCTAGTTCCATCCATTTGCCTTCAAATTTTCTGGTGTCCTTGTTTTAACAGCTGAGTAATACTCCATTGTGAAAAAGTACCTCTTTTTCCTTATCCATTCTTCCATTGAGGGGCTTCTAGGTTGTTTCCACATTCTGGCTATTATTAATAACGCTATTATGAACATAGTTGAGCAAGTGTCCTTGTGATATAATTGAGTATCTGCCAGGGACAGCATATGAGATGGCTGACGTGCTGCCAGCAGAGATTGGAGAAAAGGGGACCTGAGATTGTGGACCATCAACCCTCCGTGTGTTCCCCTCCAGATCTTCTGCTTAGCATGCTTCTAGAGGGCCAAGGCAGAAATGCCTATGTGTCCCAACATCATGCTTTATGGCATGCACATGTCATGTCCTCCTCCATATAAATATTTCTTGTAATACTAGTCTTTATCTTCTATCTGATCTTCATGGTCTGTGTTCCTAGATCAATGGTGATTTCTGTGATACAGGAAAGGAGTGAAGTAAATTTCACAGGAAATTATGCAGAGATGATCACTCAGGCTGGGGTTAAGGTAGTTATGCAGTTCATGGAAAAGAACCTGCAGCCTGGAGAAGCTTTTTACCCTTGGATAAACTGTACCGAATGTGTGGTCAGCTATAGCACATGTTATGATGTGTACCAACACTGGACTTAAATTGGCCATGATGAATAATTCAGTTTCTGAGGATATTCCAAAGACATTGTGTAAAACTTGAGACCCTAAGGGGTATTGGCTGAAGACTATGGATGGAGTAACATATAGATGGGATGACAAACAAAAAGTGTGAGAACCTAGAATAGGAGGAAAATAGTGGCCTCCACCAAGAAAGGGAGATGGCAACTTTAATTCAGATACTTTTTATTCCTCCTGAAGGAGTGTGGAGATAATGTGACAATTGATGGAGTGATTGCTACAAGCTTTATTGGGTTCCTAGATTGAAAAGAGCTGCCAAGAAAGGTGAGCTACCTTTCACAGAAGCTCTAAAAATTAGATTAGGTCTTCCTTGGAATTGTTGGATATAGAAGGACAGAAGTTGCTGACTTTCAGGGACAGATTTCTTGTCTGAGGCCATTATAACCCACCAGTCATGGAGCTTAATGTTTGCAGAGGGTTGAAGAGGAACTTAGGTGGCTACAGGTTCTTGAGGTTGGAGCAGACTGTGTGAGAAGGAAATGACTGTCTGATACATTGACCACTGTTCTTATTTTTACCTTTTTTTGCAAAATTGCATGTTGATAGCCTTTGGGTCAAGTGCTCAAAAGACTGTACAATCATTAATAATAAAAATAGATTAAGCTTGCTTTGGTGTTAAGTCTGGGATAGTTCCTGTGTTTAGTAAAAGATGATGAAGAATGTATTGATGATTTTCTAAGAATAATTTTTGGAATCATGAAAACATTTTGTATTGGGTGATTTCCCCTTCTCTTTCTGTTCCCCTTTTTCTTATGATAATAAAAAACTGAGGTTACCAGGGCAAAAGCAGAAGCTAAGAGAAGTTAGGGAAGAAAAAGTAACTTAGCAAATGCAGAAGCCCGAAGTGACCTGTCGGCTTCCATGAGCATTGTCTCTGAGTGGTTATTGTGTCTTCCAGGTATCCCATCCTTCAGACCCCCGAAACTGCTGAGGCTGGTCCCTGGCAAGTATCCTTTGGATACATGCCCAAGATTGGTATAGGTGGAGCTTGAAGTAGATTGATTCCCAGTTTTCTGAGAAACCACCATATTGATTTCCAAAGTAGTTGTACCAGTTTGCATTCCCACCAGCAGTGGAGGAGTGTTCCCCTTGCTCCACATCCTCTCCAACACAAGCTATCATCATTGTTTTTTATCTTAGCCATTCTGACAGGTGTAAGATGGTATCTCAGAGTCATTTTGATTTGCATTTTCCTGATGACTAAGAATGTTGAACAATTCTTTAAGTGTATTTCAGCCATTTGGGATTCTCCTGTTGAGAATTGTCTGCTTAGATCTGTATTCCAGTTTTTAATTGGATTATTTGGTATTTTGATGTCTAGTTCTTGAGTTCTTTATGTATTTTGGAGATCAGCCCTCTGTCAGATGTGGGCTTGGTGACAATCTTTTTCCATTCTGGAGGCTGTCATTTTGTCCTATTAACAGTGTCCTCAGCCTTACAGAAGCTTTTCAGTTGCAGGGGATACCATTTATTAGCTGTTGCTCTTAGTGTCTGTGCTACTGGTGATATATTTGGGAAATATTTCTCCTGTATCAATGTATTCAATGCTAGTTCCCACTTTCTCTTCTATCAGATTTAGTGTAACTGGATTTATGTTGAGGTCTTTGATCCACTTGGACTTGAGATTTGTTCAGGGTGGTACATATGGATCTATTTACATTCTTCTACATGCTAACATCCAGTTAGAACAACACCATTTGTCAAAGATGCTTTCTTTTTTCCATTGTATAATTTGGGCTTCTTTGTCAAAAATCAGGTGTTAATAGATGTGTGTATTTACATCAGGGTCTTCATTTCAGTTCCATTGGTTCACATATTGGTTTTTATGACAATACCAAGCTGTTTTTATTACCATAGCTCTATAGCAGAGCTTGAAGTTAGGGGCAGTGATTCCTCCAGAAGGTCCTTTATTGTACAGGATTGTTTTAGTTATCCTGTTTTTTGGTTTGTTGGTCTTTCCATATGAAGATGAATATTGTTCTTTTGAGATCTGTGAAGAATTGTGTTGGGATTTTGATGGGGATTGAATTGAATCTGTAGATTGCTTTTGGTAAGATTGCCATTTTTTACTATGTTAATCCTACCTATCCATGAGCATGGGAGATCTTTCTGTTTTCTGATATCTTCTTTAATATCTTTCTTCAAAGACTTAAAGTTCTTGTCATGTAGATTTTTCATGTGTTTTGTTACAGTTATCCAACATATTTTATATTATTTTTGGCTACTGTAAAGGTTATTGTTTCTCTGATTTCTTTCTCATCCTGTTTATCGTTTGTATATGGGATGGTTACTTATTTTTTTTTTTAGTTAATCTTGTATCCTGCCACATTACTGAAGATATTTATCAGTTGCAGGAGTTCCCTGGTAGAATTTTTGGGGTTATTTATGTCATATCATCTGCGAATAGAAAAGTTTGACTTCTTCCTTTCTAATTTGTATCCCCTTGATCGCCTTTAGTTGTCTTATCACTTTAACTAGAATTTCAAGTACTATATTGAATAGATATGGAGAGAGTTGACAGCCTTGCCTTGTTCCTGATTTTAGTGAAATCACTTTCATTTTAATTTGGTGTTGGTTGTTAGCTTGCCACATACTGCTTTTATAATTCTTAGGTATGTTACTTATATCCCTGATCTCTCTAAGACCTTTATCATGAAAGGGTGTTAGATTTTGCCAAAGGCTTTTTCAGCATCCAATGAGATGATCATGTGGGTTTTTTTTTTCTTTTCAGTTTGTTTATATGGCAGATTACATTGACAGATTTTCAAGGACTTCAGAACATGCTTCAGGACATGCTTTAACACTACACCTGCGACACCTGCTGGCTGAACAACACTACTGCACCCAAAAAACAATCGCGAGAACTGAGACACCAGCTCCGAAGAATTTAAACTATGGTAAAATTAATAAATAAACAAATTAATAAAATTTTTCTTTACAAATTTTGAATATTTCTCAAAAATGGCAGAAAATGTTACATCTCAGGAATTTAAAAATCTTTTTGTTTGTATTATGAATGAACTTTTATAGGACATATAAGACCTCCCCAGGATGTATGTAATGTTCACTATTATGGCAATTAGCATAATAATTCACATCATATTATTGAAAATTGGCTTAACAATAACAGCAAAAATGAGACATTAATGGGACTGATACAGGCTTTACAAGGTAGTAATGAAGACTTAAATAGAAGGATTCTTTCTTTGGAATCTACTAACTTACAATAAGAACTTCAGTCCATTAATAATAACTGGACAACCATATTTAATTCTGTTGATAATAGATATGAATATATAATGGATAAAACAATAACTCTTCAGAGCAACCTTAATGCTATTCATATACTTTGTAAGTAAGAAAGATCACTGCTAGTTGAAAGAATAAAGTCTATGGAATCATATGTTTCAGAAGAACATAAAAAATTGTATGATTCCATGAAATCTCTAGAATCCTTTACAGCAGAGGAGGTTCAAATGCTAGAAAAGGCAGTAGTTACTCAATTTCAAGCTCTGGAGGAATCTTTCAGTAAAGATAACAAAGAAACTAATAAGTAGAAGGGCAAAGCCATACAAGTCATAACATTGCCGGGTGGCTCTTATACAATGGCTTATCCTGTCACCATCCATGAGAAGCCAGCAGATGATAAACATCCTGAGCCATATGTAGACTATATCCTGCAACCTATTCATATGAGAGATTTTTGTAAAAACAATAAAGCAGTAATCACCTATGGTATACACTCAACATATGTAAAACAGACGTTAAATACATGCTCTTCTACAAATAGAATCATACCAGGTGATTGGAATCAATTAATCTAGCCAGCAGTTACAGGGGAAATCCTGGTTGAGAGAAGAAGCTAAAATCCCTGAACAACAGGGTAAGGTCAGAAGTTTTGAGATCTCCCAAGATCAAATTCTTGGTAATGGCTGTTTCACTGATAGAAATGTACAAGCTACTTTTGATGAACATACAATATCCCTATGCCATACAGCAGCTTTAAACACTTGGGGGGAAAATTCCAGAACAAGGGAATCCAATTGAGCTATATATGAAGATTTCCCAAGGGTTTCAAAAACCATTTACTGATTTTTTTTTATGAAGACTGACTACCATGGCTATAAACAAGGCAGTATCAGACCAAGGACTAAGAAAAGTATTAACTCAATCCTTGGTTTTTAACAATGCTAACACAGAATGCAAAAGAATACTTACACCTTTAAATGTCAGATCATCACCTTTGGAAGAATGGGTTCAATATATAAATAATGTTGAGTCTCTTAACTATGGTAATGAGGCTTGGATAGGAGAGGCAATTTCCAGAGGTGGAAGGAGGCCTCAAGGTACCAAATGTTTTAACTGTGGTACACCAGGTCATATGAAAAGAAATTGTACACAGGGTGCTCCTAAAAGCAATACTTCTTAAAAAATAACCCTAATGGGAGACCCCCAACCTTCTGGATTATGCAGAAGATGTGGCAAAGTCCAACATTGGACTAATGAATGCAAATCAACAATAGATATATAAGGCAACCCTTTACTGGTGGGAAACACACCAGAATGCCTCTTGCAGGCCCCCAAATCGAACATGGTCTAAACATTTCCAGTCACTGTGGAAGAAATTCCTCTCCAGTACAATTAAATAGCCCAGTGTCTAATGTAAAGAAAGATACGTCACTGGATGATAGAACAGCTCTGATAGAGAGATCAAAAATTCAAAAAAATGCCATAAAACAAATATTCTAGCAGACTTCCATAAAGACCAAGGCTGAGAGTGTGAATTAATGGCACTGTTCTGGAGGGCCTGGTAGACACAGGTGCAGATGTGATTATAATTACACCAAAATCATGGCACCCAAATTAGCCTCTTCAAGAGATAGATGACTAATTTCTAGGGATTAGAACCCTATCTTAGGTAAAACAAAGTTCAAGATGGGTTGAGTGCATAGGGCCAGAAGGATGGAGAGGAAGGCTGATGCCATATGTGGCAAATGTAGTGGTAAATCTTTGGGGCCGAGATCTGTTACAGCAGTGAAATACTCAGATTAAAATTTCTCCAATTTCAGAAGTGGAATACAGACTAATTCATGTTTCTTGGAATAATAGTATAAGATTCTATAAAAAAAAATCCACCAACCATGCAGGCTGTATATAAACAGAGCACAACTGTTGTTGAACTCTCAAAAGTACCAACAGTCCTATTTTAAAATGGCTGACTGATGTGTCTGGGTCAAACAATGGCCTCTGATAAAAGAGAAATTACAAGCTTTAGAACAGCTGGTTCAAGAGTAGTTAAATGCTCAGCACATTGAAGAATCTAACAGCCCTTGGAATTCTCTTGTATTTGTTATTAAAAATAAATTTGGGTAATTGAAGAATTCTGACAGATCTGAGGGCCACTAATAAAATAACTCAGCCTATGGGCTCCCTATAGAATGGAATGCCCTTAGCCTCTCTGTTACCCAAAAATGGCTTATTATAGTTATTGACTTAAAAGATTGTTTCTTTACCATACTTTTACAAGAAAAGGACAGAGAAAAATTTGCCTTCATAGTACCTAATTATACTAATTCTCTATATATAATAATAAATTAAGAGATATCATTGGAAGGCCCTCACAGGAAATGTTAAATAGCCCTATCATGTACCAATATGTTGTGCAAAAACCATTGGAAATAATTCATGTGAAATTTCCACAATCTATAATTTATCATTACATTGATGATATATCATTAGCTGATCCAAAGTTGGGTACCTTAAAAGCATGTTTGAAGAAGTAAAAAAAAAAGTTTTGCCTCACTAGGGACTACAAATTGCTTCTGAAAAGTTACAAAGAGAAAATACTATTAATTGCTTAGGATATAAGATAGAACTCCAAAAAATTAGACAAATCAGAAGAGATCACTTGCTGACTCTTAATGATTTTCAAAAATTGGTAGGAAGCATTTCCAACTTACAGAATATCATTGGAATATCTAAAAATGGACTAGTAAATTTGGCTAATACCCTAAAAGGGGACAAGGACTTAAATAGTCCAAAAGAATTACCAGCTGAAACTAAGAAGGAATTGGCTCGAGCAGAAAAGAAAATATGAGAAGCACATGTGGATTGTGTGAATCCAGAACTTAACTGCATTCTAGTCATATTCCCTTCTAGACAATCCCCCACAGGGATTTTGATGCAGAGGGAAGATTTTATATTGAAATGGATATTTCCGCCACATAAACCAAGTAAGAAATTAAAACTTATGTGGAAAAGGTTTCTGATTTGATTCTAAAAGAAAAATTAAGACTTTGTCAATTAAAAGAGGAATGGACCCAGAAGAAATCATAGTACACTTAACTAATGAGGAGGTATCCTTTTTATGGGAAGTTAATAAATACTGGCAAAGAGGCTACAGTAATTTTTTGTGAGAGATTAATAATTGTTATCCCAAAAGCAAGAGAAAAGAATTCATAAAAAGAACTGAATGGGTCCTTCCTCACATTGTATGGCAAAAGCCAATCTCTGGAGTCCCCACATTCTATACTGATGTAAATAAATCATGAAAGGCAGGATATAAATCAGGAGACTTAAGTAAAGTGGTTCAAAGCCCCTACAATTCTGTACAAAGGCATAACTGTATGCCATTCTTATGATACTAATGGACTTCACAGAACCCCTCAATATAGTCAATGATTCTCAATATGTAGAGATAGTTTTACATATTGAAACTGCTGAATTTACTCTGATAATACAGAATTAACTTCACTATTTATACAATTACAGGAAATCATCAGAAATAGGAAACATTTTATATATATATATATATATATATATATATATATATATATATATATATATATCACATCAGATCCCATTCAAATCTGCTAGGCCCTCCAGCACAAGGTAATGATGAGATTGTTCAGTTACTAATAGGTAATGTGCTAGAAGCCTCAGAATTTCATAAGTAACACCATGTGAATAGCAAAGGTTTAAAAAAAGCACTTTTCTATCACTTGGCAACAAGCCAAGGAAATTGTTTTTTAAAAAGTTCTACTTATTCCTTTTATAACCAAAAGGTATACAGAAAAATGAAATGTGGCAAATGGATGTGTTTCATTTTACAGAATTTGGAAGATTAAAATATGTACACCATACCATTGGTATCTATTCAGAATTTCAATGGGCAACTCCTATGAGTTCTAAAAAGGCTGTGTGATTACACACCTATTAGAAATTATGGTCATCATGGAAATACCTGTACAAATTAAGACTGACAATGCATATGTCTCAAATAAAATGAGACAGTTTTTTGCATATTACAATATAAAGTATATTACTGGTATACCATACAATCCTATAGGCCAAGCAGTCATAGAAAGATCTAATCAAACTTTAAAGGATATGCTAAATAAACAGAAAGAGGTAACAATGACCCCTAGAAGTTGATTACATAATGCTTCATTAACCTTGAATTTTCTCAATGCTGATGAGAAAGGGACAACAGCTACAGGGAGACATTGGACAACAGAATAAACTCCTAAGGTAAACCAACCAGTTTACTTCAAAAATGTGTTGATTGACCTTGAAATGGAAACCAGGATATGTCCTATGTTGGGGAAGGGGTTTTGCTTTTGTTTCTGCAGGAAAAGAAAAGCTATGGATACTGACAAAATGAATAAAATTTGATTCGAACAGTAGAAATCCCTTGATGAGGAGAAGTAATAGCTCATCCACTGATGTGACAACTATACATGTTGTAAGAAAAACTCAACAAACAAGGGTCAGAGCAGGGTTCTATTTTTTTTGTCTTTACAGGATAATAGAAATACCCATCTTCCAGAAATCAAAAGGCCTTGAATACCCAGATGTCTAGAGTAGAAGGGAAGAACCTATTGGTACCAATATACACAGGGTAATATCTCACTACCTAACATCTATATCTCTTTAACTCTAGAAAAGTTGTGGTCCCAATTCAATTATAAATCAAGCCGGCTTTGGAGTTGGAATGTGGCTCTCTCCTTCTCTAAACCCACGCATGTTGCTAAAAGGAAAAACTAGGAGATTCTGTCTCATATCAGAAGAGCTGCCTGGTGTGGGACAAAAAAAACCACAATATCTAAGGACCATTGTCATCTAGATTCTATTTCTTTCCATGCTTGTCCTTGCTTTTGGTGAATCATTTCTCTATCTAGATTAAAACCAAACTTTCTATTTTTATATTAATAATGTTCAAGTTTTACACAATAAAAAATGAGCCTTTCCAATAGCAATCTCTGAAGTCTCCAGAAGAAAGATGGGGTCCCACAACAATGCCTCTACTCAGTCCAGAATGATGCCATGACACCCATAAACTCACTCAATGATCAACTTTGGATTGAAAAGTCTCCAGGACAGTTCCAAGATGAGTTGGTCTATTACGACACTTCTAGCTGGAATCTCAGACAACCTTACCCATTACTCTGAGACTGGTTGCAGAATTTACAGCTATCTTTATCAAGACCTAACTGTCTGAGTTTTCATACAGGACCCCACAGAGATATCATTAACCCCTAAATATCACAAAGCAATTCTAAGAAAATTATATACCTCTCCAAAAGGATTCCATTTTCCCTGGATTATGGATAATGGTTATAGGGTTGGGGTGAAACAATAAAAATTAGACTCAGTATTCTCCTTAAGAAAAGAAAAAGGGGAATGGACAGGAATAGGATATTAAGGTAGATTAGTGTATATATTAGCAAATTAATTTAGTAAAATATCAACCTTAGATAATTTGCATGGTTATGGATTCTTGTATATTGATACAAATGTAAACTATTTTTATATTCCTATTTAAGATAATTTGTATTTTGATGCAAATACAAAACTATATTTGTTGTAGTATGTATATATTTCTACTCCTATTTGAATTTTCTGTATATTGATAGAAATGTAAAATTATATTTGTCATACTGCATATATGTTCTATCTCTGTTTGAGATATTTTGTATATTGATACATATTTAGGATTGTTGTCATATTGCAGATTGCATTATACATTTCTAACTCTCTTTAAGACATTTTGTGTATTGTCGCTATTTTGAGATCATTGTCTTTTTACTGTACATTTGTTTACAGATTGTTCACTTTTTTGTGAAGCCTTAGTCCTTAGGTTATTTAGGTAGATAAGATTTACAAATTTATAGTCACCCATGCTTGTCATTTCTATAATTATGCTAGGTTGTCCAGATTTACAGATAAATAGGTCAGATGGATGGGTAATCTTCAAATACTTCATAGACCTAGAGAGTATAGTATTTAAATAACTTAGAATTCTGTGAGACTCAATTGTTCCTGATAGCACCAATCTGATCCCGAGAGAATGTTCAGCTTCTAGACACTCCATTTGGAAATTTGTCTTCTTTGTGCATAATGGTCTGCTGGGCAAAGAACTGCCCTTGCCTCAACTGCTGACAGTATGTATGCTGTCATTTCTGGATGAGCAGGACACAACGAAAATTAACTACTGAACTCTGTCAAGACAGAGTAAGATGGCCTTTCAAAATTCCTGTTTCTGATAATGATCTGTCAGATATTCTAGGCCTGTACCCAAATTGGATGCCCCAACAGTGCTGCAAAACTAGGTCATTGTCCAGACTGCCAGCTGTCTCTGTCTATTGAAAGATTTTCAAATATTGCTTGTGTGCATTTCTCATTTTCTCAGGCATTATTATATTCCTTCTCAGGTCTTTGACGGGGTTGAAGACTAATAGTTACAGTTACAATCTTCTCATATCTTAGCTCGAGCATATTAAATACTAGATTTTGATTCTTCAGGATAGCACAGCTTTTGGAATAATCTCTGTAACATGCCATTTAGCTATGTTCTGGACATCTCTGGATTTTAGTATGTATCTCTTGTTTGATGTTGTTCTTGTTGGTTGTAGTTCTATTTTATTTGGGTCATTACCCTTTATTTCTCCTGAACAGTACTTAATAATCATTCCTATTGTATATATTTTTGTGTTAGAGCTTTCTTATTGAGACACAATGGGAAGATGTAGTGGGTAGCTGTTCTAGCTATGACCTTGAAGCACTGTTGCTAGTCAGGTAACAGGTAACTGTTACATCTGCCTATGACCTTGAAATGCATGCCCCTGGATCGTGGTCACTTGGGACCCTTAAGATCTGGAATGCACTTATACTCTATCTCTTGTCTTCCTCATGGTTTTGGATGCTGGGACAGACCAGATAGATCTCAGGTAGGAGAACAGTGTGGGACCGCCTCACCTTTCCAGGATCCTGTGACAAATTCCTCTATTCTCTCTTGTGAATTTTCTTTCCCAAATAAATTCCTTTGCCCTTAAAGCACACTCCATGGATTTCTCCCATTTAGGATAGCTACACCAGCTTGCTTCTCAGGTCCATTTGATTGGAAAATCTTTTCCAACACTTTACTCTGAGGTAACACCTGTCTTTGAAGTTGAGGTGTATTTCTTGTATGCAGTAGAAGGATGAATCCTGTTTTCTTATCCATTCTGTCAGCCTGTGTCTTTTTATAGATGGTTTGAGTTCATTAATATTAAGAGATATTAATGACCAGTGACTGTTAATTCCTGTTATTTTTTGGTTTGGGTGGTGGTGGTGGTGGTAGTGTGTGTGGATTTCTCTTCTTTGGATTTTGCTGATGTGAGATTATCTATTGCTTGTATTTTCATGGGTGCAGCTAACTTCCTTCGGTTTGAGTTTTCCTTCTAGTACTTTTTATAGGGCTGGATTTGCAGATAGGTATTGTTTAAATCTGGTTTTGTCATGAATATCTTATTTTCTCTGTCTATGGTGATTGAATGTTTTGCTGGCTATCCATGGTCTCTCTGTCCAGGACCTTCTGGCTTTCCGAGTCTCCATTGAGAAGTCAAGTGTTATTCTGATAGGTCTGCCTTTGTATGTTACTTGGCATTTTCCCTTTGCAGCTCTTAATATTCTTTATTTATTCTGTATGTTTAGTGTTTTGATTATTATGTGTCAAGGGGACTTTTTTTTGGTCCAGTCTATTTTGTGTTCTGCAAGCTTCTTATACCTTCATAAGCATGTCTGTCTTTAGATTGGGAACATTTTCTTCTATGAATTTGTTGAATATATTGTCTGTGTCTTTGAGCTGGAATTCTTCTCCTTCTTCTATCCCTACTACTCTTAGGTTTTGTCTTCACATGATGTCTCAGATTTCCTGGGTGTTTTGTGTTAAGAATTTGTTAGATTTAACATTTTCTTTGACTGATGAATCTATTTCCTCTATCATATGTTCAGTGCCCAAGATTCTCTCTTCCATTTCTTGTATTCTGCTGGAGATGCTTGCATCTGTAGTCCCTGTTCACTTACCCAGATATTCCATTTCCAGAATTCCCTTGGTTTGGGTTTTCTATATAGTCTCTGTTTCAGTTTTCAAGTCTTGAACTGTTTGTTTCCTTTACCTGTTTGATTTTTTCCTTGACTTTCTTGTCTTTCTTCAAGGGATTTATTAATTTCTTCCAATTTTTTGTTTGTCTTTTCCTCAATTTCTTTAAGAGAAATCTTTATTTCATCTTTAAGGGCCTCTATTATCTTCATAAAGTTATTTTAAGGTCATTTTCTTCTGCTTCATCTGCCTTGGGATGTTCAGGTCTTGCTGTTATAGGACCACTGGGTTCTGGTGGTGCCATATTGCCCTTTATGTTGTTGAATATATTCTCACACTGGCATTTACCCATCTCTTCTTCCAACAGGTATAGGTGATGCTTGTGCCTATAGGGGCTGATGTACTTGCAATTAGTATGGGTGGTGCTTGTGCCTATACAGTCTGCTGATGTTGCCAGAAGGGTTGTCTGAAGGGAGGATGCTGGAGTAGATGTGGTTGGGCAGCAGAGTGGGTCACGTGGGAACTGAGTTCAGTGGATGGCAGCCGTCATGATGCAGTCTGGCAGAAGATCTCTCACCTGCTGGCCTGATGCTGGGGTCTGTACCAGAGCAGTGGAGTTCCAGTAGAGTTGGGGCCAAGGCCCAGCTGCCTTGCTGGGGCTCAGATGTGAAGGGAAGAACACAGGATCTGCCCTGGGTCTCAGGGCATACTTTCAGGTTATGTTGGCCCCAAACGGGCCTGTTCCTTCAGTAGAAGTATCAGCAAGAAACTCAGGACTCTGACCCACCATGATTTCATCTGTTCTCACCTGAAGACCCACTGAAGCTACAAGTGTGGTATAGAATAGTGCTCATGTTCATTTTAGTGTCAAGTGGGCAGTAGTGAGGACCACATCCACAAGGTATAGTACATGTTGGCTTCATAATCATTTCTAAATTTTTTCAAGTCCATATATGATAAAGAATAAAGTTGAAATTAAATTGTCCAGACAACATCGAGAGTGCCATGGTGTGAACATCAGAGTCAGAGATGAGTGTAAAAATACCATCACGGCCTTTATGTTTTTAACTGTAAACTTCAGACCACCAAGCATATAACTCATTTTTTACCAAATAAAAACTGCCATGAAATGAAAAGCAAACAACCACCTGGTAGAAAGGGAGTTTCTCTTGTTTCCAACATCAAATACAAAAATCTTTGAAGAGACAGTGACCTACACACTTACATAGCCCTTCTTCACAGCCTTCAGAACGGCCTGATGTATTGTGCTGAAATGTATAATCAGTTCTGACATAATGTCAAGTGCACAGAATTCTAGACCTTAACCAATGGACCTCAGAAGCCATCTACAGAGCAGTCCTCAAAGGGAAGGGGATTTCTGTCCACTGAGATGTGCTTTACTTGTTAACAAGTAAACAAATGTCATTAACATTGCTGGTGTCTCCCTCTGTGGAGTCTAGAAAGATGCATTTTCTCTGCTGACTGTCTCCTACACACACACACACACACACACACACACACACACACACACACACACTCCTGAGATTTTTTTAAATATGGTTAAATAATTATTCAAAATAAAGTAAAATTATCCAAATTGGCACTGCCTGTGAGTGAAACCAGATGTGAATTCCACCCCTCCATCTGAAGGAAAGAGTTTCAGGCCTTGCCCATTGTCAGACGTGTCACAACCCTCTGTGACATCTCATAGTAGCATCCAAGAAAGCACATTCCCAAGCTCTAATGCATTTTTACACTGCGTGGGAACATGTAAGTCAAGCTTCATCACATCAGGCAAATTGGATGATGAAATGATGAATACACTGTGAGTTGCAGGATGAATATTAACTAGTTCAGACCACAAATAGGACTTGAAAGAATATGCTCCCCTTCCCCTGGGCCAGTGCTTATCTGGATGAAGGAGGCAAACCAGCCCTGATGTGTGATTAATCCAAGAAATGGAGTGTAAAGGAGTGTACATTCTCCAGCAGCTCCTCTTTTGATGAGGCTTGTGCCCTATCTGTGCCCATCATCTTGCCACTACTGTAACCAAGTTCCTGAGAATGTCTTAAAGAACAAAAGCTTTAGTTCTGGTTGACTGGTTTCAGAATATGGTAAAGGGGTCTCCTTGCTTTCAGGCATTTGGTAGGGCATGAAAGTTGTTCTATGACCTCCACATGCATGCTTCTGCCCATTAGCATATACATACACATACATACATACATACACACACACACACACACATACACAATGCACATACAACACACACAACACACATACACACAAAACACATCTACACACCAAAAAACACATATACACACCACACAATACACCACACATACACATTCACGCACAACACATACACACACAGATACCCAAACACACACAACTGTGATGATATTTTATTTGTGCTGAAATGTGGTGATATTTTATTTGTGCTTCAATAAAGTTTGCCTGAAGATCAAAGGAAATAGCAAGCCATTTTAAGTAAACAAAGTCAAGCAGTGGTAGCACACACCCTTAATCCCTTAGCAGGCAGGATCTCTATGTGTTCAAGGACACACTAGGGAACAGAGCCAAGCATGGTGACACAGACCTTTAATCTCAGTACCAACCATAGAGACCTGGAGGTCTGTACAGACAGGCAGTGACAAGGAAATGAGGTATCTGGGCTAAGAGCCAAGGAGAAGGCAGAACAGCAAGGCATATAGACGTGGGTAGACAGGAAGTAACTCATATTTGGAAGCTGCAGAGTTAGTGAGATAGGTTAGCTGGTGGCTTTCCCTATTTCCCTGATCTCTCTAAGGTTTTAACCCATATTTCTGGCTCCATGTTTTTTTTTATTTAATAAGACCATTTAGAAATTCATCTACACACAGCAAATATACTCACCACACACAAACACACACAACACTCAGACACACAAAACATAACATACATACACACACCACAAACACCAAACACATGCATACCACATACACACAAACACCACATATACATACCATACACAACATAAACTCCACACACACTACACTCATACACACAACATACCATACACACACACATACACACTACACAGACATACACACTCAATACATATGCTAGCACAACACACTATATACACACCACAAACACACACACACACCACACATACACCACATGCACACATATACCACACACACACACATACACACAACACACATACACCTACAACATATACATACATAACACACACATACCACACACCACACACACACAAACATATAACACACATATACACACAATACACACTGCACACACAGACCATATACACCAAACACAAATACACAATACTAGTCATCCACCATATTCACCACACACATACAGACACACAAATGCACAACAAACATACTAACCACACATAAACACACACAACACACATATAAACTACAAACATCAAATACATACACACACAAATGGCACACACCACATATACGTAAACACCACAAATACACACCATACACACCATACACTCCACACCCACCCCACACACACTATACTCATACACACAATTTACCACATACACATACATACTACACACACACAACGCAAATACACACACTCAATACAAATGCACACATAACACACTATACACACCACAAATATACATATCATACACATCAAATACATATACACACAAATCACACATACATACACACACCAGTCACTTACCACAAACACACATCATGTACACAACACACACACACAAACACACAATACAACACACATATACACATACAACACAACACATACACACAAATCACAAACACAATCAATAAACATATACACCCACACACACCACACACAAACACCACAAATACACACCATACACCCACTAAACACTCCACACATCCCCACATACTCACACATACACACACCACACACATATATACCACACACACAAACACACACACACAAACATACATACATGCATACAAACATATGCAGGCACACATCACACAATACAACACACATACATGAATAGATATGGTCCCCATAGACTTATGTATTTGAATGCTTGGTCCAGAGGTGTGGCCTTGTTGGAGGAAGTGTGTCACTGTGGGGGTGGGCTTTGAAGTCTCACATGCTCAAACCACATTCAGCACACAGACTCCTGCTGCCTGTGGATCCAGATATAGAATCCCAGCTACCTCTCCAGCACCATGTCTGTCTGCATGCTGCCATGCTTCCCACCATGATGATAATGGACCCAACCTCTGAAACTGTAAGCATCCCGATTAAATGTTTTCCTTATTAGAGTTGCTGTAGTCATGGTGTCTCTTTACAGCAATAGAAATACTAACTAGACAATGAACATACCTAGATGTGTTTTCTCTGAATCTCTTCAGCTGCCCGCAGTCCAATCAAGTTGACAGCGAAAGCTATCATAGGCAATAGTGTCCATTACCTCAAATCTGTTAGGAAAGATGTCTCACTGGATGCCTACTCCACATGTTCTTCTTATTGTAACAAAACATATTAGCAGTAGTTAAATACATTAGAACATACTCAAGATTACTTCAGGCATAAATTATTTTTACATCTTTGGCAAAAAACATAGAGGCCAGCCACCTCATCTACTATACCAAACCTTGGCTGTTTTTGTTTACTTTTATTATGTTCTCTGATGATCTGTAGATACTACTGCCTAATTTAAAGGGAAAAAAAACAAAGCAACAACTTTGATTACTCTATTCTCCTTTCACTGAACTGGTACAGCAAAAGGAAACTTCTTCGATGAAAAGTGAGAGCTCCACTTATCTGTGTGTGTAAGGATAAGTATTAAAATCACAGTCAAGAATTATACTGGTTATCAAAGTGACATCATGATCCCTAGATGTGTGTCTATCAGTCCCTGTTTCTAGTTTCAAGGTCAAATATCTCAGGTTCTTTTTCAAAGGCTCCTTGGACCCTCATTTAAAGATGGCTTCTTACATATGAGCAGGTATTCTGGTCACAGACGTTTCTCATCAGAGCTCCATTAAATCCTTCCAGTCTGGACTATCAGGAGATGACGTTTTATGAGTCAGAAACTCCTGATGACTTACAGTACCTTGGCTGTCTCCTCTGGCAGCCAACTTTGCCTGAGGAGTTATCAGGTTAACACATGTGTTGTTGAATCTCTTGGTTCCTGTGAAGAGGCTATTCCCATAGGCACAATTACATGCCTGGGTGGAGATTGGACTCATTTGCAGGTTATCCCCTGCCTGAAGATGCAATTTTAAGAAACAGACACATAAAATCACTGGGGTACTACTGCCTTGCTATTCTTGTTCTTTCAACATCTATTTAAAAGACTGTTTTCCTCTTTTAGGGAGGTTAAAAACTAGATGCCACTGTCCAAAAACCGCTATAACTGTTAACGGCCTTTTAACACTTATCATTCTGCCCACAAGTAAGTGGAGTTCTCAATCCTCATCAAAAAAGGAAAAAAGAAAACGCTTCTTTTGGCAGCCAATGGAAACCATGGCAGTAACCCAGAACAACTGACCATGGTGTGCCCAATTCCAACGGTTTCATGTATAGCACAAGCCCTGCAGCTACAGCTCAGAGAACCTGACTAAAATGGGCCAGACAATGATCAGAGCCGGGGGATCAAAATATCTGCTGAATTATAGTGTCTTCTGTGTGTGATAGGAAAGCTCCCCCCCCCCCCAAATTCCAACAAGACAGTTCCATCAACAAAACTGACATGATGCCAATACCAGCTGACATGCCAATGGGAATGGAGAAAATCTCACAGGGCCCCCACCCTAGATGAAGGGCCACAAACAATTGATGACAGCTGAAGAGGGAGAATCAGTCTCTGCCCTCTGACTGGTTATCCAATCCCAAGTGTTCAGCCTTACAGAAACAAATAACACTCAATGGCCTCACTAAATTACATATACATATATATATATATGTAATTTTTAAATATTATTGTTATAATGTAATATTAGTATAGTTACATATATAAATATTTGTTACAAAAATTTGTTATTATTTTAAAATTAATTTTACAATTAATATTTTACAATTATGTTACAAATACTGTAACATAAATATGATATATATATAGTGTAACAATAATATTTTTATAAGAGGATGTCATAAATTTGAAAGAGGATTGGAGAGAGGTGAGGACACTAGACAGATTGGAGGAGGGAGAATAAGGAGAGGAAATGATGTAAGTACAGTTAGTAGTATACAAAATTCTCAAAAGAATTAAATTAAAAATATAAATGTGCTTTAAACTTGAGAAATAGGCTGCCTTTATATGCACCATAGTAGGTGTTGATAAAAAATAAAAAAAAAAAAAATTTAAAAACAGAAAAAAAAAACTTTCCACCCCTGTTCATTTCAGTTCTTTGCTGACTCTCACAGATTGTTTTCACATCAATTGTTTAGTTTTGGTTTGTTTTGTTTTGTTCTTTTGCTGTTACCTTGTTATTGAGTGCATTTTCTCTGTCCATTTTCAAAGAAGATGGGGACCCAAATGTGGGAAAGGAGGAATTTTTTTTTCCACTATATCCCAGATAGAGGCGTTTTCTTATTGAAGTTACTAAGCCAAATGTCAAGTCAAGCAGATATCGAGCCTTCGTTAAGTTTTAAGTATTTAAGAAAATGATAAACTCTATAAATAAGGACTGTTGTGAATTTCTGCACTTCAAGAGAAAGTTAAAAGCAGAGTGCACATATCAGTCATTTCCCGAGTTACCAGGTGGCGCTGATGACAGTGGTGAAGTTGTGGTGCTAGGGAATCTCATGTCGTTTCTTAGCAACCCTGTAGGGCAGGAGCTCACAAAACCATTTATATGTAAAATGAGAGTGACTGTCCATGAATATTATAGATACAATGTTATATTCCATAAGAACTGAAGAGGAGGAGGAGGGGTAGGGAAGAAGGAACCAGTAGGGAAGGGTGAAAAAAGGAAAGGATGAGGGAAGGGAGGAGACAGGGAGAAACAGAGGACTGGGCAAGTCAAATCCACTCTAACATCAATTTCTCTGTATCAGGTAACTTAAATTAATGTGTATTTGTCTCCCTTTCTTTTGTGTTGTCCCTGAAGTAGGTTGCACTTACTGGTAATATATGGTGATGGGATTAAAAGGAATAGGAAAGTCTAGGATAACACAGACACTCATGAACATATGCATACATGCACACACATACATAACTTTCCCACTATTAAAATGATAGCAAACACTTTTAAAACCTGTTCGGTATGTATATGATATGGTAGGACATAATGGAAGAAACAGCCTTTATTCTTTTATTTACTAAAAAATAGCAGTGTGACTCAGAGGTAACTAAACTGAGCTTTATTATTTCTACAATGGTGATAATATCCATAACACTGGAGTAGCTGAGATAATTTCAAATTTGGTGAAACATCACATCAAACAGTTGATGCAATGTTTTGCAAAGTCTGTATTTGAAAATTCTTTAATAAAATTAAGTTGTAATTGCTGTTGTTATTTACTCCTTCAAGGTTTTGTTTATTGTTGCTTTGTTTGGTTTTCAAGCAGGCTCTCCTGTATCCCATACTGTCCTCAAACTATGTAATAGAAGATGAACTTTGAACTTTGCCTAAAATATCTCAGGCTCACTTATATGAGAGACTAGAGATCAAACCCAAGGCTTCAGTATGCTAGGCAAGCACTCTACCAGTTGAATTACATTCCCATTTCTCCTTTAGATTTTCAAGGGATTCTGGAATGCATTTAAAAAAACAGACAAGGGGTATGCAGAAAAAATCAGATTGGGATTCTGAAGTTTGTCATCACTGACCTACAATTGTTTTTTCCAACATTTGCACACACAACTGAAAAAGTAGTGGGATCTGGAGAGGGGAGCATTTCAGCATTTGAGTCAATAGACTCAAAGGTATCAAAGACTGCTTCTGGGAATGCTGAAGTGACTGAAAAGGTACTCAGCATTGCTAGTTATCAGAGAAGCATAATTTAACCCTTCAATCAGATGCCTCTTCATGTATAGAAGAGCCAAAATCTAAATAGACTTGAATTGCTACTTATAAGCAAAATAAATGCTTTAAGAACATGCTAAGGAGATGGCCTAGTCAGCCAAATGCCTACCATGCAAGCATGAGGACCTCAGTTCACAGACCCAGCACTCACCTAAATTCCAAGCTCAGTGTTGTAACCCAAGGCAGAGACAGGTGGATCCCTGAGTGCCTTGGCCATTCATCTAGCTGAAGCAATGAGGTTCACTGAGAAACCATGCCTCAAGTAATAATGTAGAGAGCAGTACAAGGAGACACTGATGTTGTCATCTGATCTAGATACACTCACACAGACACATCACATTATTGTTTTTAATAATTTTTGACTAGATTAAGCATTGTATTAATGAACTTTACCTAAAAGATTCCATTATGATTACAAAATGGTGATCTTCCAATCCCTCATAGCCTGCACATTTACTAGGTAATATTCACTATTAGTACAATCTTGTACATTATTAGATAATAATACGCTTTTCTGGACTCTGAGGCACCTATATACTCATAGGCACATACCCATACCCAAACACACATATATACACACAGTTAAAAATACAACAAAACTGTCTTTATAAGGGAGACCCCACTGCATCTATAAATTGCTGGAGCTATTTATTATCAGCATGAATCAAAAGATTAGTATTTTTACTGTTGATTGGCCAGTAGCCAGGCAGGAAGTATAGGTAGTGAAATCAGACTAGTGTACTCCAGAATTTGGAGAAGAGGAAGAATGGAGTCAGCAATCACCAGCTAGACAGAGAGGAAGCAAGATGAGAATGTCACACTGAGAAAACATACCAAGCCATGTGGCTACACACAGATAAGAATTATGGGTTAATTTAAGTGTAAGAGCTAGTTAGTGATAAGCCTGAGCTACTGACTGAGCATTTACAAGTAATATTCAGCCTCTTAGTCAATTATTTGTGAGGTGGCTGGTGGGTAGCAGGAAAGAAACTTTTGCCTACATGTGACACTCAAATGTTTGGCAATAATTTCCACATAAAACCTGAGGAAGCTTAAAAAAAGGGGGAGGAATTCTAAACACACAAAAAAATGGAGTTAAATGCAGCTTCTTGGTAACCGTCTTTTCTCCAGCAGGCTCTGTTTGCTAGCACCAAGCAGAAGCACAACTCCTTTAAGAGATGGCTTCCTGACTCAGCATTATCAGCAAAAATGCATGGCTCTTTTGAGAGGCCCTACTACCAAGCACTTATATGGTATTTATCAGCAGCTGATAGCATGCTTCTTAGTGGTGGCATGGACCTAGAAACTCCCCAGAGTTGTGGCTCCCACCAGTATCTCTGCCATGAAGCTAGACTCTCAGGAAACCAAGTAAATGGGGCAGAGCCAGTCACCAAAGCTGCAGCTTTAGTCCTAGCCATGCCCACTTAGCAGCTTAAATGCTCATGTGGTCAGTGTGTTTAAAAATATACTTAAGCTTGGGAGAGCAAAGAGAAGGTATAGACAGTCATATATATATATATATATATATATATATATATATATATATATATATATATAGTTTTAAAATAATAAAGTCCTTAAAAAAACAAAAATGTAATATAAAAAAGACACATAAAGAAGGAAAATACATAGAGAATCTGTATACTGTGTGTTATTGTGTTGTCTTTGAATTGTTTGACAGCTGAGGAAGGAGCAACAGCTGCTAAGAGACATTTGATTATAAATGTTGATGGATTAATCCAACCTATATATTTTGAAAATGCCTTGACATCAAAATTTAAGTCAAAAGATGTTACTTTAGAGAAGAGATTATGTATTTATTTCCACAGGAATTGAGAGGCTGTAGAATCATTCTGTATTAAGAAAAATCAGATTTGATTGAGGAAAACACCCTGGAAAATCTCCAAAGGGAAGAAATGGCCCAGATGTTCCAATGTTTCAGAGCACCTCTGTTGCAGTTTCCTCTGAGTTCTGCATCCAGAAAGGCTTCAAGGATGCTGGCTGAGATAATCCAGCCTTACGGAGTACTCCAGTCAGGACTTGACCATAATCCTAAATTTTCTCAGAGTCCTCATAAGATTAACAGTGCCCCCAATCAGCCGGAAGTAGCCTAGAAAACTATATCCACATTCCCAAATAATGAATGATGGATGTTTGTCTTTGTTTAGGGTGTTTGGTTATAAATTGTTATAGGTCATAATCAATCTCTTTCTAAAAGAAGAAAAGGGGATATGAGATAGAAATGGTAAAAGAAAAGGGTAGACTATTGAATCTACTTTAATCCAAAATACAACTATTAATTTTACATATTTTACATTACTATGGATTTTGGTATTTTGATACAAATTTAAAGTTAATTTTATTATACTGTATGTATATTTCCACTCTTGTTTAGGGTATTATGTTTATGCAGTTCATTTAAAAATATAATATATAATTAAGAAATACAACTTAAGAGTCATCTTAATAGTCAAACTTATAGTTAATTAGATTTTATAGATATGCAGAGATATATTTCAGGTGGATACGTAATCTTCAAACACTTCAAAGACCTACAGAATATGGCATTTAAAATGTTTTAAGAACTTAGACTTTTCTGGACACTGAGTCATGTCTGCTCCTGGTAGCACCAATCTACTTCAGAGAAGATGATGGACATCAAAGAAACTCCATATGTAGTTTGTTTCTTTGTGACAAATTTAGCCATTTTGACAAGAAACTGCTCTTACTTGGACTGCTTGACAGTATGTTGTATAAACCGGACATGCAGGATCCACAGGAAAATGACCAATGAACTTTGCCAAATCAAGATGAGATGGTCCTTCAGGTTCCTGCTTCACAGAAGATACTGCCAGACATTCTACAGGACACAGAGGAAAGCAACTAATGAACTTTGCCAATATGCAAATTTCCTGCTTCACTAAAAAGTCTGCCAGAGACTCTAGGCCTATAGGCTGAAGATGGATGCCACAATGTTGCAGAAGAACTTTGGGTGACTGTCCAGGCAGCCAAATATCTGTCATTTCTAGAATGTTGGAAGTTGCTTACAATGCACTTCCTGTTTACTCAGATAATACTATATCCTTCTGGGGTCTTGGATGGAGTTGAAGACTAGATAGTTATAATTATAGTTTTTCTTAGTCATGATAAAAGATAAATTAAATATGAAACTTTAGACTCACAATAATAAGATAAGTGATAGAATATTTTTTTAATTTTGCCAAATACAAATAGACACTACAACTGTAATTCTCACTTGATAACTTCCTTTTTATAAATAATTTTACTGTGTTAAAATTAAAATCTTCCTTTTTGATTAGACAGAAAAGGGGAAGTGCTGTGAGATGGTCTTTCTGTATGCTATAAATATGTGTTCCTACCATTGGTTAATCAAAAGCTGCTATGGCCTATGGCAGGGCAGAATAGAGCCAGGTGAGAAATCCAAGCAGAGATACAAGGAGAAGAAGGCAGAGTCAGAGGAGACATTGAGTGCTGCTGGGGGAGCAAGATGTAATGGAACACAGGTAATACCACAAAGCCACATGGCAAAACATAGGTTAATAGAAATGGGCTAATTTAAGATGAAAGAGCTAGCTAGCAAGAAGCCTGAGCCATAGACCAGTTTGTAATTAATATTAAGCCTCTGAATGATTATTTTATAAGCTGTTGTGGGCCAGGCAGGATACAGGGAAACTTACATCTACACTGTTGTTAATTCTTTACAGTCTATTATTTTGTATTCAATATTCCCAGATTTACTCAATAAATGTCTATGTGAGTTGGCACCCATGTCATTAATATATGCCCTGTTGTTGTTGTTGTTGTTGATGATGATGTTAAGAATTTGCTCTTGCATTTTATTCATCTCTAAAATCTTGAACAGTCAATTCAGCTAGAGTACATCTTTAGTTTATGAACTATTTAATATACAAAGCCTTCCACAGCTCCCTGTCTTAGTCCTACCCACAACCAGCATTCCATTATAAATCTCACATCTAGTAACCATCCTTCACATTTCTATTTCTCTGTTTCTCAATGAAGTATGTTTCATACAAGGCCTCCGAAAACATCTGTTGAATAGATTGAGAGAGAGAGGTTAAGCACAGATATTGAAAGTATTGCTGGCACTGCTGGGCAATGAGGCAATGAGGTGCAGGGTGGTGTGAAAAGGGACAAGCTGAACATGTGTTTTTTTCAGTCACTTGGCCCTATGAACTCTGTCTTTTGCATGTTGTAATGGCAGTGATTTCTGTGGCCAATGCCCAAGTTTCCTGAGCAACTTTCTTTGTTGTCTCAGCACCTGCCAAGACCTAATTGCTTGTCATACTGTTCTGTCCAATAGTAATGACATGTACCAGGCAGGGAGCTGGGTGGTGACCCTCCTTCAATCTGATCCCTGAGCAGTAATGGGAGCCAAAGAGTGTGCTATTATGTGCTCTCAATTTATAAACATTAAAGTCAAATTCCTCAGAAAGTCTTTTTTCCTGGTCATTTTATATGGAGGTAGTTGTCTTCCATGGTTACTTAGTGAAAGTGTTGTCTGTCTTGATAGATGTTTGAAGAAGGTTTTCTTGGACTGCTGTCCCCAAATCAAAACACAGAAACTTATTATTAATTATGAATGCTTAGCCTTAGCTTAGGTTTGTTTCTATCTAGCTTTTTAACCTAAATTAACCCATTTCTATTCATCTACGTGCTGCCCTGAGACCCACTTATCTCATCTACTTACTGTCTACCCTGCTTTCCTGCTTCCTTTGTGTCTGGCTGGCTGCCCCCTGGGTGGCTTACTGGCTGACTCCTCTTTTCTTTCTGCTAGGCCGCCCCTTCTATCCCTCTCTCTGACTAGTTATTCGCCATTTAGCTTTTTATTAGACAAATCAGGTGCCTTCAGCAAGCAAGGTGAAACAGCAACACATGTTAACATAGTTAAACAAATGCAGCATAAACAGAAGCAGCACACCTTTGCATAGGTAAACAATTATTCTGCAACACCAACAAATGCAAAACATCTTTACAGAGGTAAACAAAAAACTCTATTCTGCAACAGATGTTGAGTGCTAATGAGCAGTGCCACTTCTGCCCTCTGTACCATGGAATCTAAGGCCAGACCAAGGAAGCAATCACCCAAGCTTCCTTATCAGCAACATTCTGATTCATTCAATGACAGAGAGTCTCTAGTGTAAGAAATGGAAGACAGAAGAAAAGCAAAAACTGTTGTCACCTCTCGGTACTCTCATACACATGTGAACCTATACACACATGCACACACTCACACAGATGCATGCATGCACATACATATGCAAATATACTTTCACATGTACACAAACACATATACACTTACACACATGTATATGCACATGCACACTCACAGATACATACATTTCCATGTACAGATATGTGCTGTGGGATGGTCTGTATGTCAAATGTGTTGATGATTGGTCAATAAATAAATCACTGATTGGTCAGTGGCCAGGCAGGAAGTATAGGCGGGACAAGGAGGAGAAAAAACTGGGAAGTGGAAGGCTGAGTCGGAGAGACACTGCCAGCCGCCATGATGACAAGCCGCATGTGAAGATGCCGGTAAGCCACAAGCCATGTGGCAAGGTATAGGTTAATGGAAATGGATTAATTTAAGATGTAAGAACAGTTAGCAAGAAGCCTGCCACGGCCATACAGTTTGTAACCAATATAAGTCTCTGTGTTTACTTGGTCGGGTCTGAGTGGTTGTGGGACTGGCGGGTGAGAGAGATTTGTCCTGACTGTGGGCCAGGCAGGAAAACTCTATCTACAGATATGTGTAAACACATGTACTTCACACAATAGGCACACATGTACACATACAAACACACATAAATTCACACTAACAGATACACATGCAACATACACAAAATATATACACAAATGCACATACACAGACAGAACAAATCTGCATCTTTCTTCATGTGAACACCAACTTTCCCAAAGACTACTTGTTCAAAAGTCTACTTTTCTCTAAAGTCTGTTTCTGATATCTCTGTCAAAATTCACTTCCAAGCTGACTCACCTATAACGTCATCAGAATTCTTAGGAGAAACTGCAAGAAAGATCAGGACAAAAGCTCAGGAAAGGAATAGAGATGGCTACAGTAATAAAAGGGAAATTTTATGAAGGGAAATCAGAGTCCCTAGGTACACAGCCTCCTAATTAATTAATGGGGCAGCACATTTCATTTGAAGGGTGCACCGTGTGGAAGAGTTGTTTCACCTGAGTTGTGCTAGGCATATTGAAGCCCTTCGGTAACTACTTCATAAACATTTACCCAGAATGCACTCTGACCTAGTGACCAGACTGGTTTCTAGGCAGAGAAAGATTAGAACAGCATATTCTTTCTGCCTAGGGCAAGTTTTTTAGCCCATTCCAACAAAACAAGCCCAGCATCCCAAGATGCTGAAAGAAATTGAAGATTGTTAGGGACTGAGGTCTCTGGTCAACCAAAGCTTATACCTCAGAATGAAATATCCGTCTCCTGACTCTCTTTTATGGGCTTCCATAAACATAGCAAGAACTGAAATAGCTCTAAAATTATTCATTGACTCACTGAACTCGTTACATAATTAGTCTTAGAATCATTTGTGTTCCTTTCTACAAGTGAACAAAAGTCAAAGAAAGCAATACAGCAAGACAGCCATGCAATGCATTGCCCAGATTTGAAAATATAGCCATCCCACTGCTTATGAAGTCTGGTCCTTTGAGACAGGGCTGAAAGGTCTGTTTTGAAGTCCTCTAATTTACCCTAAGGCTCAGATTTTCTTCAGAACATTTTGTGCTCTAGTTTGATGTACTATGGCAAAATTCAACAAAGTGTCTTCCCTGAGAACACAGAACAACCCAGAAAAGTTACTACAGAAGCATATTTATCTATACTGTAAACACATTTGAACTCTTTAAATCATGCCAGGAATTGTGGATTAAAGATTATTTATGAAAATCTAAGGTAGAGAAATAAAAACTTTTCTAAAGCTCACAAACATCATTACCAAAAATGAAACTCTTTAGAAAGAAAATATAATTGCTGGGAATACATATAAGTGCAGAGTGTTTGCCTAAAAGTATGGAGCTAAAGCTAGCTATTCAAATTATAAAATTGGAAGTATGCATAAGTATCTTTGTCCTTAAGAACTATCAGTTTGAGGGATTTTGCTTTATCTTATTGTATCTTGTTGTGTCCTGCTTGTCTGTAGCCTTTTGGATGCCTGCTCTTTCTGAAAAGGAAAGAGAAGGAGAGGGAAGGTTGCAGGGAGCGAGGAGAAATAAGGGGAGGGAAAATTGTGATTGGTATGTATTATACAAGAGAAGAATCTATTTTCAACACAGAAATTAAATTTTAAAAATGAACTATCTGGAAGACATAACCATCTTTATTTCTAAAGATAAGCATATAAACTAGGCAGTGCCTAGAAATGGAACTCTGAATTACATTCAGGAACCTCATGATTATGAAAATATCATTAAAATGACCATCTACTTAGATACAACTTCATTTAAGAATTCTACCCAGATCCTGAACCATTATGATCACATGTTATAAAGCCTGATCATACGCCAGGAACTAGAATCACACTTATCAAAATAGTTATTATAGAAAGTCATGTTTGTTCATTTTGGGTTTAAGTACTGTTAGAATACATTGAGCTGACGTCTTAAGTACCACAGTTAAGCCATTAACTCTGGGCTCCACTCAATGTGTATGCAGCCATGCTTAAATAAGGAAAGGTATTTTTAAAAGCATCCTTTGTATAAATGAATTATTTTACAAGTAAAATTGATTCTAGTAAAGAAGCATTAAAATACAATATGGAGAATCAGTTTTTCACTATTGTGAGTACTCTGTAATAGCTGTTCTGAGACTAAATGAAATGTATTTAAAGTGTTCTGTGACAGTATGTGGTGCACACATCAAAATGAAATATCTGTATCCTGTCCCAGCTTTATGAAGAAAATATAATGGCCATTCTTCAGCTAATGTGCATAAACTGTGTCCCTCCAAATTTCTATATTGAAGCCCTAACTCTCAATGTGACTGATCCAAAGATCAGTTCACTCGGAGATGGCTAAGGTTAAACAAAGTCATTAAGCCCTGACCCAGTAGGAATGTCACCTCTTAAAACTAAGGCAAAAGAATGATCTTCCTCCATCACATATGAGCACATAGCAAAAAAAGGTGGCTTCTGCAATGCAGAAACCTCCCAGCAGAAACTAAATCATCCAGCACCTCAGTCTTGCGCTTCCAAACCTCTAGAACTTTGAAAAATAAATATCCACTGTTTAATCCACCCAATTTTGTTATTTTATGGAAAGTCAAATAAATTGATACCGTTCCTACAGTTAACATCCCATATGAATAAGTTTTCCTTTCTTTATGTTCATCATTTAGCTTACCTTACTCTCATCAGGAATCAATCCTACCCTTTGGATAAGAGTGCCTTTGTCTCTCCTACTTAATCATGAGTATACTCATGTAAGAGAATGAATATTAGAAGATTCTAACAGTTGATATCTATCAATTTATTCTGCTTTGACATGTTCTTAACATATTTCATGGCTTAACTAAGCCCTTGGCTCTATAAAAGCAGGAGCCACCACTTTCCTATCTACTGCTACAGCTCCACACCTTAGCACAAACCCTGTCCCTGTCATATAGCAGGTACCCACTAAATCCACCTGGATTAATTAATTATGGATGTAATCTAAGTAGATGGTGGCATTTATAAGCCATTTCCTCTTCATAGTAGGTTTCTATTAACATCAATTCTGAATTGATGGAGGTCAAAAATGAGAGATTTTATCATCTTTTTTCTCCTATATTAGAAGTATACCTAAAACTGAGTATTAGAAATAAAGGCAATCTTAACCAAAGCATTTGCAATTAAACCAACATAAAAGACATATATCTCCCCACCTCTCTTCCTTAAGTAGACCCAGTTTTAGTCTTTCTCAATAGTTTCTCAGATTCTACTTTTAGATCTCAATTTAATATGGTTATTCTATGTATGCATGAAGCCCAGGTTTCAATATTGCTTCTCTTCAGATTGTAGGAGGAATAAATTCTTATTTACTTGGTAATCTTCAAAGGCATCTTTAAGGTCTATCCACACAGATGTAGCATAGTTCCCAGAGTGGATGTATCATGCTTTAATACTACATTCGCTCAGTTTCTAATGTTTGTACTGAAAAAGGTCATGAGACTAATCTTTAATTTTTTGTCCCCTCTGTAAAAAACTGTGACTCCACTCACATGCATAAGTTATGACCACTCAATTAGCTAGTTAATACACTATAAACTGGGCTGCTTCACCATGCCTGTTCTCTCATGGTGGTCTTGAAACCCTGAGAAACCATGACCAAATTAAATCGTTCCTCATAAGATTTGTTTCTCTAAAAATAACAAAGAATAAGTAACTAAAAAAGTGGTTTATGATATTTATTTGTGAATACACTGGAGAAGATAGTATTTTTAAATCTATTCTTGTGCCCTGGCCAAAAAATATAAGCTGACATATACATAATGTATAATCACAACGAATAATATAAAGAATACAAAACACGGTATGAGAGAAGATAGGTCCCTTAGATGGGGCAAATAGAAAGACATGGAAGCCAAGATCTTAAAGGACAAAAACAATTTTCATGCCAAGATCTATGCTGAGATTGTTGCATGGCACAGTGAAGCAGAAAAAAGGCCAAGCCTCTGCTTCTAGAAAACACTATTTGTGTTTGAAAAACTGGCTACAACTGAATCCAATGGGGGATTAAAATGAGATGATGGTAGAGAGATGACATGGAATTTTGAAGAGCAAGACAAGGAATTTATTATTGTTGTTGTCGATCTGATTGCAACTGGAAATACTTGGGTACTTTAACCAGGAGCATTTTAGATTAATGTTTGGTAAGATCAGTGTGGTTGTCCTTCCAGAGTAGATTGTTGTGATAAGAAAATAATTCTCTTACCAGACAGTAAATTTGAGTGAAAGCAGAAACCGTGGGCTTGGCCCATGCCATCACCACTTATAAGCATGCTCTTAAGTCAAGCCTCACTAGCAAATGAAAAAGGAATTGAAAGAAACAGAAAGTCATGGATAGGCCATGCCCATTGCAGTATGAACATTCAAAACTGCTGCATAAATAAATGAACTAAAAATTCGTTTTAGTCTATTTCCTTTCTATATCTAGCTTCTCCATGGGGACTAAAGTGGAGTACACTGCTGCCATATCCTGTATTTATATTCCAGAATAAATAAGAATTCATGATAGTTACATGTGCCATTAACAGATATTTAGTGTATGTTCCAGGGGAACAATGAGTAGTAACATCAGTTATAACTAAATGACTTATTCATTGTAATTACCAAATATTCAGCCATGCAGATGCTGCTTTTAGTCATGAGCTACAGTTTCCAGTACATCAAAATGACTACGTTTAATGACTTCATCAACTGAATAGTTACAACAATTTTTAGACACGCGTATAACTACGTAGATTTTGGTATCCACATGCAAGATTATATTTCTTTTCAAAGAAAACATTTTCCATGAAAATTCAATTCTATTACAAAAAAAAATAGAAATGTAAGAGGAGAGAACATTTTGACAGACTACAGACAAATAGCACTCCTTTCTGTCTCCATGGATCTGAAGTAAATCATTTGAGATATGACTTCAAAAGAGATAAGGAATGTAGAAATGCAAGAAAGGATTGCTATCAACAATGGATTAAGAGACCAAATAAAATACAGAAAATTTGAACAGTAGACTTATGACAAGAATCTAACATAAACATTGAACAAAAATATGATGAAAAAGAAGGTCTTCCCCTGTTCTCTTTGGGTCCATAAACAACAGAGAAAAGAAAAACCTCCAGAAACAGAGAGAAAAAAATTTTTTTGGATAATATAGTTATAAGTTACAAAATTACCCAGTGTCACTGACCCACGTCATCACTCGGGATGGCAGAGGAAATTTCAAGGCTAGATAGTCTTTAAGCTATGGTGTGGTGATTGCTAACCACTCTTATTTATATCTACATCTAAAAAGCCATTATAAGGCAGAAATTAATATATAATGTATTGTATAGTTTTTTTTCAAGGAAAAGGTTCAAACAAGCTTAAAGTTGTAGCCAAGACTTCTGTCAAAAAGGTACCATTGCTAAAATTATACCTTTTGATCTAACTAGAGTAATGATAAAAAAGTCCTAGGAAGATGACCCCACCCACCAAAGTCTTACACTTACAAAATTTCAAATTAGTCTGGAAGATGGAATCTTAAACTAAGAATTCCACTAAGATGAAATGTTCTGAGCTCCTTGAAAGCAACTGCCTGGAGAAGAGTGTTGGCAGGGTCAGCACTCAGATGCTGCTGAAAGTGTGGTCTGATTGGACCAGATTCATGTCAATCTGGCAGTAGGAATTGAGAGCATGAAAGAGACAATGAGGGATCATGGAGTCATACACCAGAGTCCCAGGGAGTCACTGAGGCCAGGCAATATGTGGAAGGTTTAGAGTTCTTGCAAGAAGCCCTTGAGGGGGCACTGTGTGAATCCTAAAGATGAAGTTAGATTGGAGACCCAGGGTTGTTGGAAACTCTAGACCCACAGGATACCCAACAAGGAAAGATGCATGTACACAGTTGAACCCACTCTAGGGAAAAGCTGCATTTCTCTCAGGCAACAATGATGCAGAGGCAGGGCTACCCAAGCCCTGAGGATCCTAGTTGATTTCATAACGAGCCCTGGCTGCCAAATATAGAGCTGAAGAATTTCGTGTTTATCCCCCTGGATTTTTTTAATCTTGATTTGGTCTAACTATTCCTTGATATGTGTCCATTCTTACCTTTTGGAATGAGAATATGTATTCCATGTCATTGTATAATATAAATATATATGTATATTTAATTCTATAGGAACTCATAAGAGATTGCCTTGAGTTTCAGGTGAGAATTAAACTTTAGACTTTAAAATAGTATTGGATTGTTAAAGATTATTGAGGACTTTTGAAATTTCACTGAATGCATTTGCACTATGAGCTGGTGGTCATCAGCCTTCGGGAAATGGGGTGAAAGGTTACTGCTGAAAGAAGACTTGTGATTGTTTATAATGATTGTTAACTTGACAGGATATGAAATCACTTTGGAGACAAATTACTGAGCACATGTGTGAAGGATTTATATATTTATAAATATTCGGCTGATTGATGTTGGAAAACCCATCCTAAATGTGGGTACCACAATTCCCTAGTTCTCAACTGCACAAAAAGTAGAAGTTAGCTGTGCACCAGTGTTCATCATCTCCTGTTTCATGACGCATTGTCTTGTCCCTGACATTATGCCTTCTCTGTCACAATGGAGTATACACTCTTAAAGGACAAGCCAAGATACAAAGTTCTTCCTTTAGTTGTTTTAAACTGGCATTTTGCTGAAACCATGAAACAAGTATTACACTACTTCACATAACCATTGCCTACTACTACACCAGGTCAAGGAAGGAACAGAACCTGGGAGAAAGTACAATCAAACTGCTTTGACAGGAAGAGTAGAAAACTGTGCAATTGAACTACTTTTTGTTCATTTGCTTGCTAATTCTTTGAGATTATTATCTAATTGCAATATGTCTTTCTTTGTCTTCCTCCCTCCAAGCCCTCCTATATAGCCCTACTCATTTGCCTTCCAGTTCATGGCCTCTTTTCTCACTAATTGCTACTGCATGCATGTGTGTGGTGTGGTGTGTGTGTGTGTGCATGTGTGTGTGTGTGTGTGTGTGTGTGTGTGTGTATGAGTGTGGTGTGTGTGTGTGTGTGTGCATGTGTGTGTGTGCGTGCGTGTGCACATTCAGTCCATATAATGTTACTTATTTATATATTTTTCAGAGCTGAGCATTTGGCACTGAACAACCAATTAGTGTGCTCTTCCCTGAGGAAAACTCTCTCTCCAGCTCCCAGTTGCCTACAGTTCTTTGAGTAGGACTGAAGTCCTGTGTCTCCTAGAATATCAGAAGCTATACCCATAATGTCTCACCAACATGACTATCCAAATGTGAGCTGAACAAGGATGATACCCATGGACACGCTAAACTGGATGGGAGAAATCTTACAACTGACCATCTTTTTTTATTTTAATTTTACTTTCTTTTATTTTACAATATAATTTAATTCTACATATCAGCCACAGATTCCCTTGTTCTCCCCCCTCACGCCCCCTCCTCTTCCCCCCTCTGCCCACCCCACATTCCTATCTCCTCCAGGGCAAAGATTCCCCCGAGGATTGAGATCAACCTGGTAGACTCAGTCCAGGCAGGTCCAGTCCCCTCCTCCCAGGCTGAGCCAAATGTCCCTGCATAAGCCCAGGTTTCAAACAGCCAACTCATGCACTGAGCACAGGACCCAGTCCCACTGCCTGGATGCCTCCCAAACAGATCAAGCCAATCAACTGTCTCACCCATTCAGAGGGCCTGATCCAGTTGGGGGCCCCTCAGCCATTGGTTCATAGTTCATGTGTTTCCATTCGTTTGACTATTTGTTCCTGTGCTGTATTCAACCTTGGTCTCAACAATTCTCGCTCATATAAACCCTCCTCTTTCTCACTAATTGGACTCCCGAAGCTCCACCCGGGGCCTAGACATGGACCTCTGCATCCAGTTCCCTCAGTCATTGGATGGGGTTTCTAGCACGACAATTACGGTGTTTGGCCATCCTATCACCAGAGTAGGTCAGTTCGGGCTGTCTCTCGACCATTGCCAGCAGTCTATTGTGGGGATATCTTTGTGGATTTCTGTGGGCCTCTCTAGCACTTTGCTTCCTCCTGTTCTCATGTGGTCTCTATTTACCATGGTCTTCTATTCCTTGTTCTCCCTCTCTGTTCTTGATCCAGCTGGGATCTCCTGCTCCCCCAAGCTCTCTTTCCCTCAACCCTCGCCCTTCATTACCCCCACTCACGTCCAGGCTGTTAATGTAGATCTCATCCATTTCTCTGTCACTGGGCGATCCCCGTGTCTTTCTTGGGGTCCTGTTTTTCAGGTAGCCTCCCTGGTGTTGTGAGTAGCAGTCCAGTCATCCTTGTTCCACATCTAGTATCCTCCTATGAGTGAGTACATACCATGTTTGTCTTTCTGAGTCTGGGTTACCTCACTCAGGATGATTTTTTCTAGATCCATTCATTTGCCTGCAAACCTCATGATGTCATTTTTTTCTCTGCTGAGTAGTATTCCATTGTGTATATGTACCACATTTTATTTATCCATTCCTCAGTTGAAGGGCATCTAGGTTGTTTGCGGGTTCTGGCTATTACAAACAATGCTGATATGAACATAGCTGAGCAAGTGCTCTTGTGGTATGATTGAGCATTCCTTGGGTATATGCCCAAGAGTGGTATAGCTGGATCTTGGGGGAGATTGATTCCCAATTTTCTAAGAAAGCACCATATTGATTTCCAAAGTGGTTTTGTACAAGCTTGCATTCCCACCAGCAGTGGAGGAGAGTTCCCCTAGCTCCACATCCTCTCCAGCATAAGGTGTCTTCAGTGTTTTTGATCTTAGCCATTCTGACAGGCATAAGGTGGTATCTCAACAGCCAACATCAAATTAAATGGAGAGAAACTCGAAGCGATTCCACTAAAATCAGGAATGAGGCAAGGCTGTCTGCTGTCCCCATACTTATTCAATATAGTACTTGAAGTTCTTTCTAGCCAGAGCAATAAGACAACATAAGGAGATTAAGGGGATTCAAATTGGAAAGGAAGAAGTCAAACTTTCCCTGTTTGCAGATGACATGATAGTATACTTGAGTGACCCCAAAGATTCCACCAAGGAACTGATACAGCTTATAACTACCTTCAGCAGCATAGCAGGATACAAGATCAACTCAAAAAAGTCAGTAGCCCTCCTATAAACAATTGACAAACAGGCTGAGAAGGAAATCAGAGATACATCACCCTTTACTATAGCCACAAATGATATAAAATACCTTGGGGTAACACTAACCAAGCAAGTGAAGGACCTATATGACAAGAACTTTAAGTCCCTGAAAAAAGAAATTGAAGAAGATGTCAGAAAATGGAAAGATCTCCCGTGCTCATGGATAGGCAGGACTAACATAGTAAAAATGGCAATTTTACCAAAAGCAATCTACAGATTCAATGCAATCCCCATCAAAAAACCAACACAATTCTTCACAGACCCTGAAAGAATAATACTCAATTTCATATGGGAAAACAAAAAACCCAGGATAGCCAAAAGAATCCTGTACAATAAAACAACCTCTGGAGGCATCACAATCCCTGACTTCAAGCTCTACTATAGAGTTACAGTAATAAAAACAGCTTGGTACTGGGATAAAAACCGACATGTGGACCAATAGAATCGAATTGAAGACCCTGACATTAATCCGCACACCTATAAACATATAATTTTTAACAAAGAAGCCAAAAGTGTACAATGGAAAAAA
The DNA here is from genome assembly GCF_007827085.1 of Peromyscus californicus insignis. Classification (NCBI taxonomy): domain Eukaryota; kingdom Metazoa; phylum Chordata; class Mammalia; order Rodentia; family Cricetidae; genus Peromyscus; species Peromyscus californicus. Next base: position 23,380,164 of record NW_026294503.1, read on the forward strand.
GAAAACATCTTCAACATATGGTGCTGGCATAACTGGATATCAAGATGTAGAAGGATTCAAATAGATCCATATCTATCATCGTGCACAAAACTTAAGTCCAAGTGGATCAAGGACCTCAACATAAATCCACCTACTCTGAACCTAATAGAAGAGAAAGCAGGAAGTAGTCTTGAATGCATTGGCATAGGAGATCACTTCCTAAATATAACACCAGTAGCTCAGACACTGAGAGAAACAATCAATCAATGGGACCTCTTGAAACTGAGAAGCTTTTGTAGAGCAAAGGATACGGTCAACAAGGCAAAGCGACAGCCTAAAGAATGGGAAAAGGTCTTCACCAACCCCACATCTGACAGAGGACTGATATCCAGAATATATAAGGAACTCAAGAAATTAGACATCAAAATGCCCAACAGTCCAATTAAGAAATGGGCTATAGAACTAAACAGAGAATTCTCAACAGAGGAAACTCAAATGGCTGAAAGACATTTAAGGAACTGCTCAACATCCCTAATCATCAGGGAAATGCAAATCAAAGCAACTGACCATCTTATCTGTACAGTGTGCTAGCACATTGTGTCACTGGAACTCCACAGCTGAACTCCAGAGACCTCCTTCAAGCAACTAAAATCACAGGACCCAGTCAACCTCAGAACCATGTAAACCCAGAGAACCTGATGTGCATTGAAACTCAGAGAATGCATATTCAAACTAAAACTGTGAACACTGGGTGAAAGGTAGTCTACAGCTTGCTAAGGCAAGAATACCCAGCAGCAACAGGAAACATAGGTATAGATAAGGGCAAATCAGAATCTAGGACTTTGAAATCCATAAAAAAGGTAGTGGGATAGTGAAGAGCCTGCCTGACTCCATTTTGAAGGCGGGAGCCATTGTGCTGTATTTTTAAAAATAAGTTTCTGTTTGCTGTGAGAGTTGAGTTGCTCTCTGTTTCCTGGAACCTGACCTTCTCCAACCCATGACCTTGATTAATTTTTGAGAATACCTTTACCCTCCCTGACTCTCTCTGACCCACCATATTCACATGGTGACCATATGATGTTTTTTTTTTTAAGATTTTTTTGTATTTCTTTATTGCCCCATTGTCTCCCTTCTGTAAAACTACTCATGATTTTACTCCTTAAAAGGGGCCCAAGAGATGGATTTGGGGCTGCTCTCTTTAACCCGATTTAGGAGGTAATCACTGGCCAGCTCGTGGGTACATCGCAACAAAAAAAAAAATCAAGCTTGTTTCAAATTTGGCTCTAATTGTGGTTGTGGTCTTATTCTCATCATTGGGATTAACATTTTCTAGAGGCCCCACCAAGATTCAGACCACCCACTCAAATCCTAAACCTGGAGCTTTGCTCTGGAATGAAGCTCTGGGAGACTGGAAGTCTGCCTCAGGAGGCATGTGCCTTGAGACATTCCAAGACTCCAGAGCTGCCTTAAGTTCATGGACTATCAGGGTGAACTTTGTTGCTGAGAAAAGCAGCAAGCATCTATAGAAGCCTTCTGGTGAGTCATAGTCTGGTTCTGTTTTGTAGGATCCCTGTCTGGAATATGGAGGGGTTCAATGGGACCCCAGGGTTCTCCTGTCCAGGGCAAAAGGCGAGACATCACACCACCCACTTGAGGTTCTTGGTTTGGTTTTGTTCTGTTTGTCTTGTCTTTGTGGTCTTGTCTTATCTGTGGCTTCATTTTACTGTCCTCTTTTTGCCTTTTGTACTTTCTGTGTTAATTGGTTTATTTTGGACTTGGGGCATCTGAAGTGATGGACAGTATGGGTAATAAGACCAGCAATCCTAACAGACCTCTATCCTGTGTTCTATTCGCTCATAGTGCAAATGCATTCAGTAAAATTTAAAAAGTCCTCTATAATCTTTAACAATCCAATACTATTTTAAAGTCTAAAGTTTAATTCTCACCTGAAACTCAAGGCAATCTCTTAATTATGAGTTCCTATAGAAATACATACATATATATATATATATATATATATATATATATATAAAATACAATGACATGGAATACATATTCTCATTCCAAAGTTTTGATAAACTTTACCCCCTATAGTTAAGGAGGGTTATGATTATCCTATCATCAAAAGTCCCCTCCTAACATTCTGTGAAATTGAATGGCCCACATTTGGGGTTGAGTGGCCCTCCTAGGGTACTTTTGATTCTCAGACAGCCTGGGCAGTGGTGAATGTCACCCTCAGTAAGCCCAGCCACCTACATCCGATTGGATACATCTCAATTTGAGGTGGAGCAGCTTCCAACCCCCTCCTCCAATGAAGGTCTGTATGGTCCCCAATGGGCAAGGTGGCCGTGCCCTGGTTGTTGGCAGACAGACTTTTTGAGGCCCTGTAGTAGAGACTAATGAGCCTTCTCTGAAGACTGCTCTGCTGGACTCACGGGAGGAAGAATCCCTTCTCCCTCTGTGTAACCACCTTCATCATCTTCTCCTGTCCTCACCTCAACTTCCACCTTTGCCACCCCAGTCCCTACCACCACGGCCTCATTCTGCCCCCGATCTGTATCTACCCCTACCCCACCATCTAGTTCTTCCCTACCTCCACCTATCTTTTCCCCTGTGGTTCCTCCCTACTTTGCCATCTTTCCCCCTCCTGACACCCAACAGACCACCCATATGGCTCACCTGACTTCTCTGGTTCAGGTTCTAGGGTGGCATCTCCTTCTGTCCTCACTCCCCTGTGTTCATTTCCTGACCATCATTACCTGTATGTCCCTTTCTCCACCGCAGATCTCTACAACTAGAAGAACCAGAACCCTCCTTTCAGCACTAGGCCCGAATCCTTCATTTCTCTAATTGATTCTCTTTTTTCAGTCATCTCCCCCCATGGGATGACTATCAGTAGATGTTCTGTACCCTCTTCACTACCAAAGAAAGGGAACAGATTCTCATGAAAGCACCTGAAGCACTCCCTGGAATAGCTTCAGTGGCTGATAACCAAAAGGCAGAAGCAATTGACCATTGACCCTGCTCTGCCAAGAAGGAGACCCCAATGGGACTACAACACACACACAGAGGTAGGAGGTCATTCAGTGAATACCATCAGGTTCTTTTAGAAGGGAGGAAACAGGTATTATGAAAGCCCACTACCCTATCTAAGGTAACAAATGTGAAACATGGCCCAGATGAATCACATTCAGCTTTCCTGGATCACCTCCTAGACACCTATCAGTTATATACTCCTATAGACACAGAGGACCTAGCAAATCTCAAAGTGATTAACCTGGCTTTTGCTAAGTTATCCCCTGATGTATGCAGAAAGATATAAAAGATGGATGGGTTTGTAGGAAAGAACAGGTCAGAACTGTTGGAGGTAGCTCAAAAAGTGTTTGATGGCAGAGACAGCAAAGATCTTTTGATAAAGATGGGGCATGCCACTGTGTCTGCACTAGAAGCCCTAGTCACTCTCAATTCTGCCCAAGCACACCATGATTTTTTTTTAAAAAAAAAAAGGGGGGGGGAGACCTTTACAAAGGACCAATGTGCCTGCTGCAAAGACATAGGTCATTGGAAAAATGAATGTCCATGCCAGAACCAGGTAGGTCCTCCCAAACCCAAGCCAATCCTAGCTATGGAAGATTTGCAAAGCCAAGACTCCTTCAAAGTAGGCCCCAGGAACCTGTGGTAACCTTAACCATAGGGGGTCAAGTTTAAAATTTCTGGTGGACACAGGGACTACTCATTTGGTATTACAGGAGCCCCTGGGAACCTTTATCAAGGAAACAATGGAAGTACAGTGGTCAACAGGGGATTTCAAAGAATACAGATGGACCACTGACTGGCCTGTTAACCTAGGACAGGAACTGTGACTCATTCTTTTTCTGTTATTCCTGAATGTCCCCATGCTTTACTGGGGTGGGACCTTTTGAACAAGCTCCAGGCAACAATATCGTTCTCAAGAGACTCTCCTAGGTTGCAATAGAGAGGCCTTGCTAAGGCTTTAACTATAACCTTCCCAATAAGTGAGGAATATCTGCTCCTCCAAGAGTTGCCGATCCAGAAAATCCCTATGGTTTGAACAGAGGACAATCCTCCTGTCTGGGCAAAACATGTGTCATCCATCATAGTGCAACTAACATCTGGGGCAACGCCCGTTTGAGTCGAGCAGTACCCCATCAGTTCAGAAGCCAGGGAAGGGATTAAGATTCACATCAGGTGCCTCCTTGAAACAGGCATATTTATTCCTTACCAGTAGGCCTAGAAATACCCCCCTTGTGGTCTGCCCAAAAGCCTGGAACTCAAGGCTATAGACCAGTACAAGACTCGAGGGAAGGGAACAAGTGTGTAGAATGAATTTACCTAACTGTCTCAAAATCCCTGTACTTTGCTCAGTTTATTACCACTAGAGCATAAAGTTTACACTGTATTGAAATTAAAAGATGTGTTCTTCTCCATCCCTCTGTCAAAATTAAGTCAGCCCATCTTCACATTTGAAGAGCTGACCCTGCACTGGGTATATCAGGACAATTAATCTGGACCAGACTCCCACCGTCATCGAAGAAGCACTCACCCAGGATTTAAGTCTCTTCCAGAGTAAGAGTTACCTCTATAGTAAGGTTACCCTGAGGTAACCTTGCTTCAATATGTAGATGATTTATTATTGGCTACTAAAGATAAGGAGGGCTGTTTGAGAGCCACCAGCGGCCTTTTGGAAACTCTAGCCCAGTTAGGCTATAGAGATTCTTAAAAAAATAAATAAAAAGGCTCAAATTTGCACACCCCAGGTTACTTAATTGTGATATGAGCTGAAGAAGGGAAAAGACTGTTGGCTCAGGGCTGCATAGCAGCGATACTGCAAATCCCAACTCCAACCACCAGGGAGAAAGTTAGGGAATTTCTGGGAGCTGTTGGATATTGCTGTCTTTGGATACCTGGGTTTGCTGAAATTACCAAACCCTTGTATTCTGCTATAGCCAGGGGCAACACCCTTTTGGAATGGACTGAGGGACCAGAACTTAAAAGAGGCCCGGGTAGAGGCCCCCACATTAACTCTCCCTGATATCTCCAAGCCCTTTCATCTTTACATCCATAAATGAAAGGGCATTGCCAAGGGAGTCCTGACTCAGACCCTGGGTCCCTGAAAAGGCCGATAACTTACACTTCAAAGAGACTGGAGCCTGGAGCCTCTGGATGGTCCCCTTGTTTAAGAGCCATCACAGGCACTCCAATTTCCAAAAGAAACTGACAGTCTCACATTGGGAATCAATGGAGCATTATTCAACAGTTAAAAAAAAACGATGGCATCATAAAATTTGTAGGCAAATGGATGGAACTAGAAAGAATTATACTGAGTGAGGTAACTTAGACCCAAAAAGGCAAACACGGTATGTATTCACGCTTAAATGGATATTAGACACAAAGCAAAGGATAACCAGGCTACAATTCACAACCCCAGAGAAGCCAGGTAAAAAGGGGGATCCTATGAGGGACACACATGCACACATGGAGGGCCCAGGATGGAAAATAGTTAAGATCTCCTGGGTAAACTGGGAGGAGGGTTAGAAGGGAAAGGATAGGGTGTGGGAACAGGAGGAACTGAGATGGCTGAGTGGAAGAAGGGACAGAGGAGGAGAGCAATGAAAGAGATGTGTTGGTAGAAGGAGCCATTAGGGGGTTAGGGAGAAATCTGGTGCTAGCGAAATCCCTAGGAATCTGTAAGGATGACACAAGCTGAAACTCCTAGCAATAATGGAGGGAGTACCTGAACTTATCTTCCCCTATAATCAGGTTAGTGACTACCGTAATTGCCATCATTGAACCTACATCCAATAACTGATGGAAGCAGATGCAGTGATCCACAACCAAGTACTGAGCTGAGCTCTTAGATTTCAGTTGAAGAGAGGGAGGAGAGATCACAGAACAAGTGAGGTCAAAATCATGATGAGGAAAACCACAGAGACAGCTGACCCGAGCTGGTAGGAGCTCATGGACTCTGGCCTGTCAGCTGGGGAACATGCATGGAACTGAACTAGGCCTTCTGAATGTGGGTGACAGTTATATAGCTAGCTCTGTTTGGGGAGCTCCTAGCAATGGGACCAGGACGCCACCGGAAAACCACTAGAGCTGATCATTTTTTGGCAAAGGAGTCAGATACAAAATTAACATAGAAAAATGTAGTATCTTTCCTCTATGTCAATAATTTAAAAGAAGGAAATTATGAAAAAAATCTCATTCACAACAGCTTCAAAAGAAATAAAATATGTTGGAATAAACTGAATTAGGAAATGTAAGGTTTCTGCAATAGAAACTTCAAAACATTGAAGAAACTGAAGAAGTTACTTGGAAATAAAAGGTGAAATTGATATCTATAACCAATGGACTATTTCAAGTTTTGTAACTAAGCTATACAAGTTAAGTTTTGAGGCTTATAATTGTGGATAATTATGAAAATGAGAACCCAGAAAGACATTTAATAGTAGAATAAGAATAGCAATTAGTTTTGTGAAATGTTGGAGTGACCATATTTTTTTAATTTTTTAAAATTTATTTTACATCCTGACTACAGTTTTTCTGCCCCTCCTCTCCTCCCAGTCCCTGTCCCCATCCCCACCCCCCCCACCCCCACCCCTGCCCCAATCCACTCCTCTTCCTTTTCTATTCAGAAAAGGGCAGGCCTCCCATGGATATCAACAAAGCATGACACATCAAGTTGTAGTAAGACCTCCCCTTGTATTAAGGTTGGGCAAAGCAATCCAATATGAGGAATAGGGTCCCAAAAGTCAGCATAACAGTCAAAGACAGCCCCTGGTCCCACTGTTAGGAGTCCCACTAGAAGACCGAGCTATACAACTGTCACATATTTGCAGAGGGCCTAAGTCAGTACAATGCAGGCTCCCTGGTTGTTGGTCCAGGCTCTGTGAGTTCCTAAGAGCCCAGGTTAGTTGACTCTGTGGGTTTTCTTGCTATGTCCTTGACCCAACTGGCTTATACAATCTTTCCTTCCTCTCTTCAGCAGGATTCCTGGAGCTTGGCCTAATGCTTGGCTGTGAATCTCTGCATTTGTTTCTCTAAGTTGCTGGATGAAAGTTCTCTGATGACAATTAAAGTAGGCACTAATCTGTGAGTATAGCAGAATATTGTTAGGCATCATTACACTGACATTTTTTTCTCCAGCCCTGTTCAATTCTATCCTAGGTCTCGGAGCCATCTAGCCTCTGGGTCCTTGAGCTCTGGCAATGTCAGAGGTGGGCTCACTCTTGTGCCATGGATCTGAGGCTGAAATAGTCATTGGTCGGTCACCCCCACAATCTCTGCACCACCCTTAACACAGCACATCCTATAGACAGGACAGACTGTAGGTGGAAGGTTATGTGCCTGGGTTGATGTCCCAGTCCCTCCACTTGAAGTCTTGCCTGGTCACAGAAGATGGCCAGTTCAGGTTAAGTATCCTCTGTTGCTTGGTGTTTCAGCTGGTGTAATCCTAGTAGGTTTCTGGTAGATTCCCTTACACCAAGTTTCTACCTCACCCTGAAATGAACACCCCTTTCTAGTCCTTTTCTTTCAGTACTCTCCCCTTCCATCTCTCCCCCACCTCATGTTCCCATCCCCACCCACCCCCAGTAAACCCATGAAATCTCTTCTATGTCCCCTCCCAGGGAGATCTAAGCAGGAATAACCATATTTTTATTACATTTAGTTTATAGCTTCTTGCCAAACTCTATATGCCAGATTAACCCGACTGAGATTAGAGGGTTATCCTGATAAATGAGGCATTCACCAGAGAGCCAGAGGGTGGGAATTCAGTCTATGTTTCTTTTGGTGACTTGAAATGTCATCAGGATCATTTCACCATGGAAACCTTGGCATTTCTAGTAATGTGGAAACCCATGGAAAACCTCTGTGAAGCTTATTGATAGGTGTAATAATCATATCAAACTTGACCTCGTTTATTTTATAGCAAATGGAACAAGATACATTTTAAATGGATTTTACTGAATGAAGTGAGTATTTTCTCATTGATGTAAAAGCTTATTCCTCATATTGCAGTACATGTATTCTTACAAGATAATTGTCTAACAGCAGAGGGGCATGGTCACAGGATGATTTAGTTTAACCTTTAACCTTCCCAAACTACTTTCAGTGATAAATGTTTCAGCATTGGTGGCTTGTGGACAACTTCTCCATCACTAAAGATGAATGCTAGGAATTGGAATTTTCAGGCCCCCTTTAAAGCTTCCAGAATAACTCTTATTTTGTGGGTGTGTTGGGCATAAGGAGAAGTCTCTTCTAATTCAAGCTAATGCAACATCCCTTTGAAATAAGGACTCCTCTGACATTTGTTGGACACTTCCATGGTATGTGAAAACCAACTAAGGAAGCATTCAATTCCAGAGTTTCTACGTTATCATTGTTTCCTAAGAACCATAGGAAAGCTGGTCAGGAACCTTTAAAGCATGTGCCCATTTTCCTCTGTGATTGTACAGATACAGCATCCTAAGACACCAGGTAGCATTAGTAACATAATTCGTGTGTTACCATAGAGAGATGCTGACACCCACCACAAGTTTACATAATTCTTTCTAGTTAATTGAAGGATTTAGTAACAAGTATTTTTAATATTTCTAATATATTCTCAAAGGTGGGCAAAAAAGCCCCAGCGTTACAATCATGGATGCTAAAGAAAAATTTCTACTGCCTACAACTTCCTTTAATCAACATTATACATTCCTCCTTACAGATTTGGATTTACCTGCGAAACCACATTGCCATCTTGAAGGAGCTGTCTGCTGGGACTCACATATTGCCACACGTTGGTTGCCTAGACTTCCAGGCTTTCCTTTGAAAATTAGATGGACGCCTCCACGAAACTGTAGTTCTAACAATCTGATCCCTGCTAGAACTGCACCAAGATCTACCAAAAGCTTGAGTTATATCTGGGTGCCCTTGGACCACTGTTGAAGCCGACTTTTAGAGTATATTTAGTCAATCATGAAAAACATGAATCTCAGAAAAATAATTCCCTAGTTAACTTGGACACTCTTTTCAAAGAAAACTTTTTGGTTTTGGTTTGTTTGTTTGTTTGTTTGTTTTGAGGGGAGTAATTAATACATTTTTATCATGTTCTCTTCTAGCTCCTTCCAGAACAGTTTATATTTAACATCTGCAATGAGTAGGGTTGTGTCAATTCCTAAACTATCCTCAAGGTATCTTTCTCTTTGTCCGAATGCAAATGACTTGAATTCTTTCCATTGTCACTAATTCCCTTAGCATCTGTCCCTCCCTTGTTTGAAGCTTTAATGTACTCCTTTACTGGAAGAAAAAAAAAAAAACAGGAAGAGGAGGAAGAAGAGGTGGAGGAAGAGGAGGAGGGAGATGAAGAAAAAGAAGGGGAAGGAGGAGGAGAAGGAGAAAGAGGGAGAAGAAGAAGAAGAAGAAGAAGAAGAAGAAGAAGAAGAAGAAGAAGAAGAAGAAGAAGAACTTTCTGCTCTGCTTTTTGCTCCCACCTTCACTGAAAACCTGACTAACAGCAGCCAGCATATCCACACTACTGTCTGGATACTGGGCTGACTTGAAGTATCCTCCACCTCCAAAGACTAGCCCATCATTCTTAAATTCATTTTAAAGAAATCTCAGAGGAGGGACAAAATGCAGGCAAGCTCTTTTCCGGAATGTAACACAACTGATCCGTTCCCGGTGAGATCCTCATTGACCCAAAAGGTCGTAAGTGCAGTCTTTATCATCTTTTTGCTATCCACATTCTGATATTCTGAGTACCTAGCAGCATCATCCACTCACATCATTCTAAGCTTTTTTTTTTTTTTTTTTTTTTTTTTGGTTTTTCGAGACAGGGTTTCTCTGTGTAGCTTTGCGCCTCTCCTGGAACTCACTTGGTAGCCCAGACTGGCCTCGAACTCACAGAGATCCGCCTGGCTCTGCCTCCCGAGTGCTGGGATTAAAGGCGTGCGCCACCACCGCCCGGCCCATTCTAAGCTTTTTATAGCATATTCTACAGGAGTTTTAACCACATCATGAAATACAGGCATGTCAATGAGCCCACGCATCAATATTGATTTTCCAATAGTTGTGCTTAAATTTCTATAGCAAAATACCTAAGATAAACAAAATAAAAGGAGGAAGGATTTCATGGGCTCGTAATTTCAGAGGTTTCAGTTCTTTGACATTTGGTCCTATTTCCTCTTGACAAGTAGCATGGAAGAGCATCAGGTCTATGCTTAGCTCATGGAGGCTTGGAAATGCAAAGAATCGGAGAGGGTATAGTTGACAAATCTCCAATTACCACATTTTCTTCCATTAGCCCACACTTTCCAGTACTTGAGCTATCTTCTAATAGCACCAAAGGCTGGCTGGCAATTCCTTAGTGCATGGTTTGGGGGAGTATTTCAGAAACAGACCATGACAGTAACAAAAAACTTTTAGTTTCATATCAGCTGAAAGCCTATTGCAAAAGGTATTTGAAGACAGAAACAATATTAAAAAATAAAGTACCCAGGGTCTTTTATTGTGTGTGTGTGGAGTCTTCATGTATTGATCCAATAAACAGTTTCTGGGCCTGTCAATATACTTGATGCATACAGAACAAGGCTGTATATTTTTGACAGTTTAATAAGGGAGTAGACTTGATTATGATACAGTAAAAAGTATCAGTGCATGTGATTGTTATGATGAAGATATCCTTGAAGCTTTCATAAGGTTAACATTAGAAAGAAGTCTTCCTATCTTTAGAACCCACATTTCATTATATATATATATATATATATATATATATATATATATATATATATATATATATATTCATTCGAGGGAACGTCTCATCATAAAGTCTTTCTCTGTCCTCTAAGACATAAATCATCTCACAGCTGTCTCCCACTTTGATGATTCAAGAATGGTTTTCTCAAAGACTTGGAAGTCACCCTTTGAAATGTAAGCATCAAGACAGTGCCCCCAGGCTTTCAGCTTCTGTGATAGGAAGCTGACATCAATAAACAACAACCAACTAACTCAGAGGGCATGACTGCACTGAGTAACCTCCTGCCTAACATCTTCAAGTACTTATATTAGTTCACTCTAATATCTTTTGGTTTTAGCTTAGCAGAATACAATTTCTCTCACTTTTTGCAATAATCTTAAGGGAACTCTTTGTTAACTAACTTATCCAGTACAAGTTTCATTCGACAGGTGCTTACATATTTGAAGACAGAGGAGGGACAACAGCCATTGGCGAATGGAGTGAAGGATGTAAACTTCAGGTGAAAAGATAATAAGCAAGCTCACTTGTAAACTGGTGAGTGAGATGCACTAAGCAAACAGAAAGGAACAAAACATTCCAAGTGCATGTTTTCTGGAACTTTCACAAGGGCATGGGAATGGCATGCTTGGAAAATGGCTTGAGAGGATTTATGGGCTATGAAGGAACTGACACTATGATGAAAGTTTCTGTGATTCTTCTGCTTCACTTTTCAGATCTGGCTTGAGTTTATTTATTTATGCTAACTTTAAAAACAGAATCTGTAATGGAAGGCAGGATCACCAAACATCCATGAAATTCACTAATTAAACTCATGTTTCTTGAGGGCCTCCTATATGCCAAAATGGATCCAGGTGTCCTCACCTTAATGGTGGAGAGCATGTGATCTATAGCTAGATGATCTGGCATCAAGTTGGAGCTCTTTCATCAGTGTGACAGTGGCCAGGTCAGTCACAACTCAGTTTCCTTATCTATAGAACAGATGTCTGTGGCTTTCTTAGTTGTCCTGAAGACTGAGTAAATGTAGGGAGAACGTTTATAACAATGCCTGGATCACATTAATTACTTTGAAATTTATTAAGACCAAACGTGAATCATATTTATGTTAATATGACTCACTTATACTTATGTTAAACAAATGAACAAACAAACAAACAAACAAAACCCACCGTTACTAAAAGTGCGATCTTGAGAGAAGGCATTATTTTAAAGACTGTGATATTGTATTTTATGTTCCTCCTTTTGTGTAATCTCATTTAGAGAGGGAATCCCTAACTCTGCTTTCACTACAGATAGATGTCATTGCATTTAGCATCACAATTCAACCTCAACTTACCATAGGGATTTTGTCTTCTCACCTAAGTTCACAAGTGCCCATTACTTGTCCCTTCAGAGTTAAGAAACGTTCTGAGTTGCCATCTTGCCTCTTCATGGTCTATGCAATGTGCTGTGTCTTCATTGCCTTTCCCAGGTCCCTCATTCTTCAGTAGAAGGAAAAGAAAGAGTAATAGAACAAGAGGTGGGAAAGGAATGACTGTGAAGATCCTGAGCATGTGTAGACCAGCCTATCATATGAGGAACCCAGAAGCAAGGTTTGTGTTATGCTCCTGGCTTAAACTGCAGGGGCCAAATCCCAACTGCACAAATCATGTGGCCCTGGGAAACTGATTTGTTCTTCTATTCCTTATTTTTCTTCTTTGAAAATTCTGATTAATAAAAGTCTTTGCTACAGGGGTTGTCGAAAACATAGAATGTGTTATTGTATCACATAAAATGCTTAGAAGTAAACCCAACTCTTGTCATTAAGCAAATTATTGCTCCCTTCCAACATTCTTTCCTTCATTAAATAGCCTTTTTGATTCCTTTCTGATTAACTCTTCACTGAAAATTAACACTCTGGGCTTGATGAGACTTGCTTACATTTCCAGCACTTAGGGTGCTGAGACAAGAAGATCATTAGTACAAAGCCAGCCAGTGTTTTATAGTAAGATCCTACCTTAGCAAAAGAACCAAGAAATGTTCTAAAAGAAATTAGTATTCTCAGTACTATACACTGAAAAAAAACCTTGATCTTCTTACTAATCATCACCCAAACCACAATCAGTTCTTCTTTATATTTCTCATTTCCCGACTAAATCCTAAATTACCACTAGATCTTAGAGTCCCATGTCTGGTGTAGTCCTACAACAGAAAATGCTTGTTGGTTAAATATACATACTAAACATGTGTTGCAAATTTAATTTTACAAATGAAATATATTATGCACATTTTATAATAGAAAATTACATTTTAGAAATATTTAAAACATATCAAACTTATTAAAAATTCTGACAGTACCAAATAACAAAACAAAATATGTTTCCATTATTTCTAAAAAAGGATTTAAAATAGACATGGCTTACTTAGATGACATTTTTATGTGAATTTAAAGGATATGGCACACAATACAATACATAATAATTGTTCATTTATAAAAATATGGGAAGAAATAGTTTATATGGTACTGGTCAACTCCAGAATTGTAAGCTATATCTAGGGACCAGTGAAGATTCTTTTCTTTCTTGCAGAAAAGAAGGAAAAATTCTGATCTTGGGAATTGAGCAAATGACGGGTGTTGCTTTCAAAGCTGGTCTGATTTTTGTTGTGCCTAAGGCACATTCACTACACCCCATGTCTCAGGTGAGAGGCATTACCTTAGCTGTGCTAAGCACTATCTAGAGAATAGCTTCAGCATCCTCAGATTGATAGATTTTTGCAATTAGCCAAAGGGCCTAACAAAAATGTATGTTCTTAATTAGAATCAATCAAATAATCTCAATTGAAACAGCTGAATGGAAGATTCCCAAACTAACGCTCCTTTCTATTGAGTTGGGACTTCAGGGAAAACCAGAAAGATAATGGAAATTGGAAGAGCTTCTGAGTGTAATAATGAATACAGGGCTGAAGAGATGTGTCTAGGAAAGCACTTCAAAGGTAAGACAAAGACAGCACAGAGAATCAACATCAGGGGCTCAGTCCAGACATCTGTATGAAAACTATAGTCAGGCACCTGAAAACCATTAATGTTGAAAATTGTATTTAAGAAGTAAGAAGTACGTGTGGAGCACTGTTGTTGTTCAAAGGCAGGGAGGGAAGATGAATGGATGTAATAATCACAAAAATCTATTGACTCGTTTATTCCATTATCTTTGCTCGTATTCATGAAAACAATAGATGATTCAATTTGCTGCTTTTTAATCCAACTCAACACGATGCAGTCAGTTTCCCCCCCAAAAAATGAAAATTCAGATAGGTTCTCCATCATCAGCTTTTTACTCATTTCCTAAAAGACAATAAACATAAATACATGACGTCGCCATGTAAATCATATATTCTTGTTCTTAATTTTATGGAAAATAGTAACTGGGGAAATCTAGAAAACTTGGCTTCATCTAAGCCATAATCATAAATGAGTATCTAAAATTTAGAATGCAAAATTTCTGTCTGTTGATTCAACTCTTTTAAGACCACGATCAATGATTGATGTTTTTGTTATTGTTACTTAACCCAAGGTGATCAGCACACTAAGTGCATGCTTTAGGGCTGAACTGCACTCCAGCCTTTGCTTTTTACTTTATTTTTTAAGCAGTTTTAGGTTCCCAACAGAATTGAGAAGACAATACATATTTTCTACACCAAAGGACACACAGAAAGACAGAAAGAGACTCCACTTACCCCTGTTAGTAACACCCCTACCAGAACAGACTATACACAGCAATTGTCAAAACTGTACTGACACAACATTATCACTCATAGTCTGCAGTCTGGTATACTATAAAATGGCCACTATTATAGTGTCATACAGAAAGAGCAGATTTTCTTGTCCTAAAAGCCCTCTGTTCTGTGTCTCTCCAAACCTTCTACCCTCCGAAGCCCTGGAAACCATCCCATCGATTGTTTTTATAATCTCCATAATTTTGCTTTTTTCTAGAATGACATGTAATTGGATTTCAAGATTAGCTTATTTCACTTAGTGAAATATATTTAAGTGTTTTCTCCAGTGAGCCACAGTACACACACACACACACACACACACACACACACACACACACACACACACGTTTGGAGCCATCCACTAGAGTGTGGTCAATAGGAGCAACAACCTCAAGGAAAACTGACTTTCTCCCTTGGAAGTCTTCTACTACCCAGAGCTCCTCAGTTGGGTTTGGGGGCTCATGAGGCCTTCTCTCATCTCCAAGCTAAAACTGGCTGGATTGATCTTGTGCAGGTCTCATCAGACAATGCAGGTGCTGTGAACTCGTGAGTGTAGGTGTCCTGTCATATTCAGAAGATACTGTTGCTTTTCTCTTGTCCTCTCTGACCTCTGGCTCTTATGGTCTCTGTCCTCTTTTTGGTGACCCTCCATTAGCCTTGTGGGGAGAGAATATGGTATATAGATGTCTCATTTGTGGCTCAGCACACCACAGATTCTTATTCTCTGCACATTGGACTGTTACGAGTTTTTTAATTAAACACCTTCCACTGCACAAATAAATCCAGGAAACAAGAAAGGGGCCCATGGGGTGGGGGCAGAGAGAAATATCTTATTGTTGAGTTTTAAGAATTATTTGCATGTTTCAGTGCGTTTTCTTGTGAGATGTGTCCTTCAAATTCCTTATATTAAAACTCTCATTTTCAGAAACTTAATAAATGTATACAAAAGTCCTATAGTATTTTGACTGTAATTTCTGAACAGAAAAACATTTGCTTTGTGGAGCTTAAAATCTAGTGATAATGCAACACTCCCTAGTAAACCAGGTAAGTCTTGTAGTTCAAGCTGCATAAGTCCAAAGGGGTTGAAGAATGGTCTGGAAAGGAGAACAATAGGAATATATATATTCCTATTGTATATATATATATATATATATATATAATGACTGAATTGTCTGAAGTGCTATGAAAATGTATTTTAAAATAATAAAAGTGCAGGATTAAAGCTGTGGAAAAAGTTAAAAGTCAAGAAGGAACTTGGCCCCAATTTATTGGAAAACTGAGGAAAGATGCAAGTGTTTAGAATCTACTAATCTAGAGCCAGCCCACAAGAAGCCTTGAGGCCAAGAAAAGAACTAGAGACTGTATTCTGATTTGGGTGTCAAATGATTAGAAACTTGGAATGGGGATGTTCCAACAGACTTTGGGTAAAAGAACACTCTGGTACTGTATGAAGAACTGACAGTATGTGAGAGCCAAGAGTGGAACTGAGAGAACTCGGTATGAGATGCTTGCTGGATTCTGGATGAGAGAAGCTCATGTGAACTTTGGTGAAGATGGTAGGAAAAGACATTAGGCAGAATGGTGAGAGGCCATGCAGCTCATGTCACAAGAGCTGATAATGGACCCAATATACCTGTACAGGAGAACAGGTTCAGCCTGGCTTTCAGGACTGTGAGTTAGGATGATTAATCTACATGTTCTTCATTGAAACAGAGAACAATGAGGAGCAGAAGATTGCAAAGGAACACTGAAGTTTTAGATTCTCACGGTGTGTTTGACACTTACTACCCACCTAAGAAGAAAGGAAAATACATGGCCAGATACATGACATGTAAGGCTCTGTAAAACAGTCCAGAGTAGAGGCTGATTTTAAAGACTCTTTAAAACAGGCTTGTAGCTGGGTGTCATTGTGCATGTCTGTAAGCCATAGCATTTGGGAAGCAGAGGCAGGAGAATCAGAAGTTCAAGATCATCCTCAGCTACATAGAGAGTTTGAGACCAGCCTAAGCCACATGAGACTCTGTTTCAAATAAGCAACAACAGCCGGGCGGTGGTGGCGCACGCCTTTAATCCCAGCACTCGGGAGGCAGAGCCAGGCGGATCTCTGTGAGTTCGAGGCCAGCCTGGACTACCAAGTGAGTCCCAGGAAAGGCGCAAAGCTACACAGAGAAACCCTGTCTCGAAAAACCAAAAAAAAAAAAAAAAAAAAAAAAAAAAAAAAATAAGCAACAACAAAAACTCCAATCTTGCAGTAATAGAATCACTTTGACTGACAATGTTCAAGGATAATAAAACAAAAGGAGACAACTTTTGAGTTTGATTAGGCCGGAATGTTAGTAGTTTCTGAACGACTCTTTTCCGATATGTTGGTTTCTCTTGCTTCAATCAGAAGTTGTTTACTCAACTATATACTAGCAGAAATGTTGATTTATCACCAAATAGAACAAACTTTTGACTTGGTCACAATTAATTCAGAACTCATAAGCAGAATCTACTCAGTGCAAAGGTTTATTTTTGCAATGTGTAACACAGCCAAATACACTTATAAAGATGCTTGAATATTTAAATCTGTTTTGTGTCATGAGCATAAAAATAATGATTACTGATTATTAATTAAAGATAGTTCAGACTAGCTACTATGCTAAGTTTTTTTACATGTGTTAATTTAAGTCCTTATCACATTTTTACTTTGAGATGGCATATATTCTTTATATATAATAATAGATTTTTAAAGATATCTTCATACAGGTATCTCATGAACATTGGTCATGTTCACTCACCCACAAATCCTCCCATCTCTCCCTGCTTTTAGTCCCCTTTATTCCTCATTTCCCTTCTATTTGCATTATGTGTATTATATTATACTTTATTTTTTTATCTGTACAAAATCTAGGGTACACACATTAGTGAATATATATATATATATATATATATATATATATATATATATATGGTTTTCTTAATCTGGTCACCAGGTTATTTCACTTAACCTGATCTCCAGTTGCATACATTCTCATATAGATGATATAATTTCGTTCTTCTATGAATCTGAATAAAACCCCATTATGTACACAGATGGTATTTTCTTTATCCATTCACATATTCTTGGTTATATTAGCCAATTCTATAAGTCATCTCTTATAAATAAATAAACATAGGTGTTCAAATACCTCCATGGTCCACTGACTTGCTTCCTTTCCATATATATCTAGCAGTATATACCAAAATATGGGTCATATGGTAGATTTAGTTTTGGTTTCTTGAGAAAACTCCAAACTTATTTCCATAGATATTAAACTAATTTATATTCCACAAGCTGTGAACAAAATTCTCTTTGCTCCAGCAGCGTTTGCAATAATTGGAAAAGGTGCTGTCCTTAAATCACAGATAGAGAAACTTGACACACACAGGAATTAGGAACTCTAACTCAAAACAGCACAGCCACAATGGAGGACACATGAACTACAATTCTGGGATCCCATTTCCTTGAGATAAACAATTTATCTACTTCCAGTTCCCAAGATGTTTTAACCCTGTGCCTTCCCAGATAAGTTGAAAGTACAGGATATAGATTTTAGAGCTTTGTGGCTCACAAATGAGAAATGATTTGACAATTACCATTGTCACAAATGAAAAGATTTTTTTCCCATAATGATATTATTCATTCATGCTCAATTGGGTAAAACCTTAAGAGAGATCAGAAAATGAACATCATTTGGCTGTACATGGAAAAAGGAAATGAATGATTGTTTACTGCTCTGGAGGCAGTGGGTCTGGGAGAATGGAGCAGACACACGAGGTGGACTGAAGTCTCATGCAGTAGCCAACTTTATTCAGAGCATCAAGCAATTTATATTCTCTGAGAATTAAGAAGAATCCCATGAGTAAAGTATAGTCACAAGGATAACCCATACAGAGCAAAAACATGTTTTCCATAGATGCATAATTGAATAATAACAGCAAGCAATAATGAGTAATCTGAAGAAAACTCGCTCCTATCTGCTACACCTGGGAGAAGTACAAAAACACATCTCAAGAACAATTCCATGTTTGGAAGAAACTGAGATCACAAGACTCTCTTGTTTTCTTGGAGCTTTCTCACAAGCACTCAGAATTCTCCTCACATGACTCCATTCTTGGACAGTGTTCCAACAAACGATGGTTAAGTAAGTGAGATTTTATTGCACCTTTACTTTACTGAAAACTCAAATGTGTGTGTATCTCAGCGCTGTGGAGACATTCCTATGAACATCAGAACCTAGTAAGACACATCTGTTCACAAAACATTAATGTAGCCATAGGACTTATAAGTGAAGCTTCTCTTGTCAAGAGAAGGGATGAGGGAAGAGAGAAGAAAAGAAAAAGAAGAGCTGTGTGTACTTGACGAAATGTGTCATATAAATCCCTTCTTTATAATGGCAATACAAGTCCACTTTTAACTAACTATAACACATTTCCTAAGGAAACATTAAAAGTGAACATTCCTCAGGAATGAACTCATTAGAATTGCTCTTTGTTCTGTGATGGTCCTAATAAGAAGCTGATAAATGATAATAACTTTGAATCCTAATAGTTTATTTAAACATTGAATAGATAGAAGAGCCATACTGCTATGAAATTTCAATTGCAAACAGCATCATCTTTAAGCTCTTTAAAATATATTGTTTACAATAAATATTTATATATCCTTAATTTGTGAAAAATCAGTAAGTAAACTTTTGTGAGATGACTTGAAACCACTAAAAGCAACAACAGATCAGGATAAAGTCTTTTGGGGTAAAACCTCTGCACTCTGAATTCCTTAGGTGTTTGCTGTTGTGTGGGCACTGACTTCAGTACCAGCCATAGATGAATGATGGAATCAGTATGACTCTTTACAAAGATCCACACTCATCATGGCAGTCAAGGTCAAGAGACAAAGCTGGCTGGATCTTGACACCTAGTGTGTAATTCCTGCTCTTTCTTAGGCTCTGGAGATCTCTTCAATGAGGGAGGGACAAGTTTCACACAAAGCCGTGCTTTTCCTCTACACTCAGTTGAGATATAGTCTCATTTAATTCTATGCTAAGCTCATATTCTGGTCACCATGACAAGCATGCCACCTGTGTTCAATGCCAGCATAGAAACAGGGATTTTGTTTGGCTGAGTTCATAATATTCAAAACCCCACATAACAAACACTGGGTGATTCAGCCATTCCACTTCTTCCCAATCCTATTTTCTGAGAAGTGTACTTTGGCTGAAATATTATGAACAAGGAGATCTATGTTTGTGGTGACCTGCTCTGAATGGACCCCATTCTTACAGAAAGCCTTTTATTATACCAAAGGAAAAGAAAAAAGCCTGAGATGTTAAGGAGAGTAATTCATAGAGAAAGATGTGCTGACAGGTCTGAATGAATAGCTTTCCTCCTCTAGAGCCTGACTCTACTTGGCCCTCAGGCTCAGGGAACTTACTCACTCACCAGAATCCCAGAACAGCAGTCACATCCAACCAAGTCCTGGAAATGATTAGGGAAGAGACCTCCTTCCTGAAAGAGCAGCCTTTCAACTAGCTCCGTGTGGTATTTTCTTAACTAGGAGGGGAGAATGAGATGCAGTTTTCAAACTCCAGGTTTTAATAAGTCCCCGATTTCTCTATCTACAATGGCCTCCTGTGTTTGGTACATGATGAGGCCAATGGAGCCACCACATTGGAACACTTATCAGCATCCTAAAAGGGGCATCCTAAAAGCAAAGACCCAGAATAAACTGAGATCAGACCTTTCAAAATGTTGTTTATCATGACTACAAAGAAGAAGAATTGGGAGACAAATATAACTAGGATTAGTTCCTTGCTACATTAAGACCATGCAAAGCTAAGCACTAAAGGAAACAAATCAGTTTTTAATCCTAGCTCTAAATACTTGATAAATACATATGATACTTGACAAATTATTGGGGTGATTTTAGCCTTAATTTTACGGAGACAAACAGGTAACTTGATGAATTGATGTAGCTGGCTTTTCATTTTCATCTTATTGATTTCATTATTTGTTTTTTATTTTTTTATATTATAACATAATTATATCTTTTTCCCTTCCCTCTCCTCCCCCTCAACCTTCCTATGTAGCATCCTATCCTTGCTCTCTGCCTTTAATTTTTGTTACATATGCATATCTCTAAAATAATACCATCAAAATACATGTAATTTTTTTCTAAATACAATTTTAATGGGAAAAACTACAGAGATGTGGAGCCCAGTCATAAGTGGTACATCTACAGCACAATCCCTGCACCTCAGGCTCAGGGATCATTGTGGAAGAGGGGGAAAGAAAGATTGTAAGAGCCAGAGAGATGGAGATTACTGGAGATGTGCCCCCTAGAAATGTCAGGAGCTACACTCCTGAAGTCTCACTACACGGCTGTCTAAACATGACCTGAACAAGGACTATACCAGTAGAGATGCTAACATGGGCAGGGGCAAGATCATGAGGCCTCAACCCTAGACAAAGAACTACAGGGAACTAAGGAATGCTGAGAGTGGGAGAGATAGTCTTCCCTAGGGGAGAGCACACCATAGTCATCCAATACCAATGGTAAACCCTGGAAGCACACACACACACAAGTAATATTTATTTTGATTTCTATAAAATTTAAGATATAAATCTGAATGTTTTAGGGTAGTAAAATTTCATCTCTCCTGTTCCTCACAGGTCTCACTTGCTTTTGTATCGCACTCTTACCTTTGCGTTATGAATCAGCACTATTCTGGACACAGAGGGCACTCTTAACAACAAATATATATTCAAACCTCCACCTTTTCTGGGGCTCACCTTTCATAGCAAAGCGGAAAGAAATTGCAGATCAGACATCTGAGTGAGTAGCATAGTAGACAATATAGATGTCAAGGGAGAAAAACAAGAGGTGAAGTGTGGAGACAGATTGGAACTTAAGGCAGAGTTAAGATAAGGCTCACTGATCTATTGAACATTGGCCTGAAAGAAGAGAGGCACGCTGTAGACATATATGGGGAATATACACTTCCAAAAAGATTGGACACCAAGTGTGAGGCCTGAAGTATCCAGGAAAAGAAAAACAGAAGCAGTAGAAAAAGTGGCACACTGGTACTAGGAAAGAAAGGAGGCCACGTGATGCTGGGTAAAGAAAGGAGGGAAGCCATGTGATGCTGGGTAGAGAAAGGAGGGAAGGCATGTATTGCCGGGTAGGAAAAGGAGGAAGACCACATGATGCTGGGTAAGATATTGATATTATAACATAATTATATCTTTTTCCCTTCCCTCTCCTCCCCGTCAATCTTCCTGAGGAGGAAGGAGGCCACATGCCAGACAGGAGGAGACAATCCAAAAGATGTACAAGAAGGAGGAGACCAAATTATTTGAGAGAGGAAGATGGGGGAGGGGCAGGCAGATGATGCCACCACAAAGACGAAAGAGACCCGATGGCTGTAGATAGGAGGAGGAGTGAGATAAAATGATGCCAGACTGAAAGAGCATGAAGGTCACGTGATGTCAGACAGGAGGAGGGAAAAGGGCAGATGATGCAGAACCAGGCAAACTATAGAACAGTCACTGCATTGTATCTGAAAGAGATGTAAAACTTTACAAGGTTTTCTTCAGAAAACAACAAGATTTCCTCTTTTTTGTGCTTTTATTGTGGTAAATACATGGAATAAAAATGAAGACATTCATATCATAACTATGACCACCCTCAGTCTCAAGAAACTTCAAAAATTATCATTCCAAATCCGGTAAACATTCACACACTATCCTCTCTCCCAGCTCTTGGTATTCATTGTTTTACGATCAATTCTGTGCCGTTGACTCCACCAGGCATTCTGTGTGGTGGGAATCATGTAACAATTGTCCTGTTTTGTCTGGTGCATTCACTCACCATATTTTAATTGACCACATGTTGGAACAAATACCAAAATTTAATTTCCTTCCTATTTAAAGCTCAATAAGGCTCACTTCATTTTATGAATATATCACATGCTGTTAATTCATTCACCCAGATTGTTTATACTTTCTGGCTATTATTACCCTAAGTGTATGTACCATGGCTTGTTTTTACAATTTTTAAGCATTCCAGTACTTGGAGAAATTCTGTGTCATAGCTAACAATCTAATTCTTTACTTCCCCTCTTGACATGGCGATAATATGTTAATATACTTTCCCCACTGATTCCCATTTTCCCACCTTGTCCTCAACCGACCAATCGTAGGATGTTTTCAATGGCTGGTGGTGCCACTGGTGTGCCATGATTCACAATATGGAATCTCCCAATTCTAATCATTCTAAGTCTGTTATTTTCTTTTTTTTTTTTTTTTTTTTTTTTTTTTGGTTTTTCGAGACAGGGTTTCTCTGTGTAGCTTTGCGCCTCTCCTGGAACTCACTTGGTAGCCCAGACTGGCCTCGAACTCACAGAGATCCGCCTGGCTCTGCCTCCCGAGTGCTGGGATTAAAGGCGTGCGCCACCACCGCCCGTCAAAGTCTGTTATTTTCAACAGTGAAAAGTTATTTTTACCAGTCATCGCTCTTATACTGTCAATAGGAACTGACACACACTTGTAAGTCCTGAGTAAATAGAGAGGTGGTAACCTGTGTCTGTTTCCCCAGTTAGGCCCATGGGGAAAAAAAAAATCAAACTAAATCTGCTTCATTTGCTCATTGCGATGACTGTCATCATCACCAAAAATGACTTATTTTAAAACATCACACCATGTAAACTTAGTGCCAATTGGCTAACTAATTCAGTGGGCAAAAAGGAATAGTAAGTCTGTAAAGCTGTGTTACGAACCTGTTATTTTTTGGCTGCTAGTAAAGGGGGTGGGGTGGGACTATTTATCACCCGTTATGAAAGTATGCCACTAGTTTGAACTGAAGTGGTCATATTTTCTTTTCTATTGGAAATAATTTTTCATACAACATAGTCTGATCACAGTTTCCTCTCCCTCATCTTCTCCCAGATTCTCCCCACCTCCCCATCCATCCAACTCCATGCCTTCTCTCTCTCTCTCTCTCTCTCTCTCTCTCTCTCTCTCTCTCTTTAGAAAACAAACAGGCAAATAAAAATGAGAAGAAAAAACACAATAATTACAGATACACACACACAACATAACACAATATAACACATATAAATGCAAAATCTGAAACCATAATATACAAATAAAAGATTTGCAAGATAAAAAATAGATGCCCAAACAAAAAAATATGAGACAGAAAAACCTACAAAAGTACAATTGAGTACATTTTATGTTGGCCATCTATTGCTGGGTGTGGGGCTTACCCTTAATTGTAGTTAATTGTAGTGAGATCCCATTGGGAAAAAAAAACTGCTTTTTTTTCCCTTTGCAGATAGTTGTCAATTTGAGATAGCAGTTTTGGTTAGGGATGAGATGCCATGTCCAACCTTTCCCCACTCAGAGCTGGGACCCCACCTGCCATGGACTTGTGCAGACACTGTGCATGTTGCCACAGGCTTTATGAACTCATATATGCATTAGTGCATTAGTCCTATTGTATAGAAAGTATGGAGGTTTTTGTGCTCACAGATAAACACTAGGGGGAACCAGGAATGTTAAACAAATAGTGCTGTCTCTTTTATCTGCCCAGAAGGCTGGGAACAGATGTGGTTAACAGCCTGGTGACCTTTGCACGGCTGAGTTCACACTGGATCCTCCCCATGACACCTTTTCTGAGTTCGTTAATGTATAGGACCTATCTTTGTGGAATATGTCACATGTATAGAACCCATATTTATTGAAGATGTCACATGTACTATACAAAAAGTTTCATTGTAGGCATGTGTTAAGCTTTATTGTGCACACGTGACTGAGTTAATGATCCCACAGAATATTTTCACCATATTGTGCTCTGCTTAAATATGCCTTAGTGGTTTGAATAGGAATGGTCCTTATAGACTCATGTGTTTGAATGCTTGGCCCTTAGGGAGTGGCACTACTAGGAGGTGTGGCCTTGATGGAGAAAGTGTGTCACTGAGGGAGTAGGCTTTGAGGTCTCAGATTCTCAAGGTAGGCCTAGTGGCATTCACTTCTGCTGCCTGTGGATCAAGATGTAAAACTCTCAGCTCCTTCTCCAACACCATGTCGGCCTGCATGCTGCCATGATGATAAAGGACTAAACCTCTGAGTCTGTAAGCCAGCTCCAATTAAATGTTTTCCTTTATTAGAGTTGCTATGCTCATGGTGTCTTTTCACAGCAATAAAAACCCTAACAAGACATATGCCTAAAATAACCTACTCAAAGTCAGACTCCTGAAGTTTGAACCAACACCAGCTACCGAGTCATGTTGAATGGAACTACCTTTTTGCTTTACATGGATCATTTACTCTGTTGGCCATGGTGATTGCAGAGACCCCTGCATCATTGTGTCTGGAAGACACTGTTGTTTCCTTTGTACCATCTGTTCTAGAATATTATTTTAAGATGTGCTACATTTGTTTACGCTGTAGAACATTTGTTTAATGATGCAAAGATGTGTTGCATTTTTTTTGTGTTGCATTTGTTTAACTCTTTGAAGCTGTGTTACATTGCCTGTCTAAAACATCTGATTGGTCTAGTAAGGCAGGAGAAAGGATAGGCTGGACTGACAGGCAGAGAGAATAAATAGGAGGAGAAATATGGGAGGAGAGATCTAGGAGAAAGAGAAAAAGGAGAATCAGGGAGCAAGAAAAGAAGGGGCCAGCCACCCAGCTACACAGCCAGACATAGAATAAGAAGGAAAGAAAAGATATACAGAAAGAGAGAAAAGTAAAAGCCCAGATCCAAAAGATAGATGGGATAATTTAAGTTAAGAAAAGCTGGCTATAAACAAGCCAAACTAAGGCCGGACACTCATAAGTAATAATAAGCCTGTGTGTATTTATTTGGGAGCTGGGTAGTGGGCCCCCAAAGAGTAAAGAGCAATAAAAAAAACTACAATCATTCATCCCCTTTGGCTATTAGAATCTTTCTGCTTTCTCTTCCACATAGTTCCCTGAGCTCTGAGGGGAAGAGTTTGACAAACACATCCCATTTAGGCCCGAGTGTTTCAAGGTCCCTCACTCTCTGCACATTGTCTAGATGTGGATCTCTGTATTAGTTCCTATATACTGCAGAAAGAAGATTCTCTAACGATGGCTGAGCAAAACACTGATGTATAGGTATAGCAGAATGTTGTTAGGAATCATTTTATTGCGATATTCCTTTAGCAGAACAATAGTATTTGGTTTTATCCTAAGTCCCTGGCCTATCTAGTCTTAGGTCCTTGGCCACCTGAGCATTATTGGGCATAGGTTCCATCTCATGGAGTGGGCCTTAAATCCAATCAGATAGTTGTTAGTTACATCCACATTGTTTGTGCCACTATTGGATCAGGTTATCAAGCAGGCAGTTCACTATTGTAGATCACATGGTTTGTAGCTGAGTTAGTGGTTATCTCTCTCCTCTGGTAGCATTCAGAATAACTTTCAGAATCATCAGCACTAGTCAGTAGTCAGTAGGGGTGAAGGCTCTAGTTAGGCATTAGCTCAATTTTTTTGTGTTTAATGACACTTTCATATCTCATTGAACTGACCATATTTTCATGCTGTGAAACCAATCTCAAATTGTTGTGGAGTATTATTTTAAGATGTGCTACATTTGTTTATGCTGTGGAACATTTGTTTAATGATGAAAAGATGTGTTGTTGCATTCTTTTATGTTGCATTTGTTTAACTATGTGAAGTGTTGTTACATTGCCTGTATAAAACACATGGTTGGTCTAATAAAGAGTTGAACGGCCAAAAGCAAGGCAGAAGAAAGGATAGGCTGGGCTGGCAGGCAGAGAGAATAAATAGAAGGAGAAATATAGGAGAAAGAGATTGAGGAGTGAGAAAAGAAGGGGCCAGCCACTTGGTCACACAGCCAGACACAGAATAAGAAGGAAAGAAAAGATACACAGAAATAGAGAAAAGTAAAAGCCCACAGGCACAAGGTAGGTGAGATAATTTAAGATAAGAAAAGCTGGCTAGAAACAAGTCAAGCTAAAGCCAGTCATTCTAAGAAAGAATAAGATTCCATGTGATTTATTTGCAAGCTGGATGGTAGGCCCCCAAAAGAATAAAAGAGTAATAACAACAACATCAAATACCATAAAATGATATTGTCTCATGAACCTTGAATTGAGACCACATGGATCATCACTGTCTAAGAATACTGCTATAAAGAATTGGGCTATATGTGTGTAGGGTTGATCCTTCAACTGTGGACTTTTAGAACCTGTGCCAGGGTTTGTAGGTTTGGTAGCTACATCAATGGATAATAGCTGTGTTGGTGATAGTTTTTAAAAATGAAATAGGATAGTTGCAAAATCTCCCCACGGTCCCAAGACAATCTTTTCTATTTATCTACCGTTTTGGTTGTCCTATGTCTGGCATCTGCAGCCATGATCATTGTCCCTTTCCATCTATTCTGGACTTGAACTCACAAAGACAGTGGCAGCATGTTCAGAAGGGTTTGCCCAGGTCCAAAACGATGGTGTCCAAATACTGAGAGGGAGAAGTCTCTTATTCCTAATCAAGAAGCTATCTCCAATTAACAACACTTGAAAATTTAAGCATAGTTTTCTCCAATGGAGTCTCACAGGTTACATAAACCAGAGTTAAGGGCAGGAATCATGTCCAGCAGAAGACAGCCAACTCAAAATGAACTCAATGGTATTTCTGGAGGTGTTTTGTCTCATAATGCATTTTTACCTTACTGGTCTTTTGCTTGTGTATTATCGTTTCTAATTGGTGGTTTGTGGAGTTTTCTATGTGTGTCTCTGGGTGTGTATGTGCTTCTCATGCTTTTTCTTTGTTTTTGTTTTCTCTCTGTTTATTTCTTCTGTTCTATTTTTTCCTCTGGTTGTTTTTCTTGTTTGCTTATCTGTTTGTCTGTTTCTTTGTTTTCTAAAGAAAGAGAGCATGGGAGTTAGATGGGAGGGGATCTGGGAGGAGATGAAAAAAGGGAAGTCATGACTAGAATATATTATATGAATAAAAAAAACTATTTTCAATTTAAAAAAGTAGAAGATTCTCATTAGTCTCATTCACAAAAATTAAGAAAAATCTCAATGGTCAAACATTAATTGAGAAGAGAACCTACCTACAGCCAGATCAGAGCCAGAGAGTACTGATCACCTTGTCTGTCCTCACATCATCCCATGCAAGCTACTGGCTATAACAAGAGGAGAGTTTCACTCTTCATAGTTTCCCAAAGTGTTGATTTTATACTTGTATATTTATGCAATTGAGATAAAATGTCAATTATATTATTTGTTTATATGCATATGGGATAAAATGTTTAGAAATTATATTAGCCATTATAGACATAGTAACCCTAGCTTAATTGCCACTTAGAATTTACTTAAAGATACAAATTGCTAAAATTTAAATAAGTTAAAATGATAAATCATATATTTTATGGATAATCAGCAATTGTAATCAATTCTGCCAGGGAAGTCATACAATAACAAATGCTAATAAATATATTATTTTCCTCCAAAATTATATAATGAATTGCAAGTCTAAAAGCATCTTGAGAAAAACCAAAAGGCGGTTCTAGATGCAATGTTGAAAATACTAGAGGGAGGAAAATGCAGAAGAAAGAAATTCAGATAGTGGTATTCCTGCATCCCAGTCAGCAGTTACGGCAGCCTGAATGACAGGACAGCCACAGCCATGATGAAGAGTTATCATATTGTGCAGATGTGAGGCAGGGGATGCAACATTGTTTGAGGCCCATGCAGGGTATGGGAGAGGTTTACCAACCTTTTAGCATGAGCTGGACATGTAGAACTGTATTTGGCCAAAACGAAAACTGAGAAAGTTGAGGTACTTCTGATAAGTAAAGTGTAGAGTATCTGTTAGCTTCTCAAATGAAGAACATTAGTAGACAGTTGGATGGGGAAGTTTCAAATTCAGAGAAATGGTTTAGCTGGATACCAACTTTTGAAGTCTCACCAGAATGTAAAAAGTACATGGAGTTCTGAGTCTGAATAAGATCATCTACAAAATGGGTGTTGATAAATAAGAAGTGTGACATTAGAACTCTCCTAGGAAGAAAATGAAAGAACCACAAGACCACTGAGCTCCTTGAAATGAACCCAGAGGAGTTGAAAATTTAGTTCACACAAAAACCTGCCAGGTTTTGGAAGCAACCATGATGTTTTTCAGTGGGGGAGTGAATGGGTATGTAATTGTGGTATGCCTAGACAACAGAATATTATTCAGAGCTGAAAAGAAGTAAGCTACCCTAAAAAAAAAAAAAAAGCATGCATTGCAGAGTCAAAGAAATCAATCTACAAAGGATATTTATTGTAAAGTTCATTCTTGATATATTGGAATAGACAACATCATGACAATAGGTATAAAACCAAAAGTTTCTAGGAATTTAAAGAATCCTACCCTCCAATACAATTCCCCACTTTTATCCCTAGCCCTTAGCAGACAACCTGCTGGAGCCTCTCCTATGTCTCTGCTCCATTCCCAGAGGACTACAAAGATCTTCTCCTGTATCCTTTTGTCCTCAACCCATCCCTTTGTTTCAGCCACCAATACCCAGAGGCACTCTATACCTGAAAACCCTCTGGCCATTCCAACCTGAAAATCAGGTAGGTGATCTTCACTCTCCTTTGTCTTCTCCCTTGTAAATTCCAGTTCCCCAGTTTCAACCCCAGCCCAGTAGCAGACAACTTGCAGGTGACTGTCTTCTCTTTCTTCCTCCATTCCTTAGGGACTCTACAGATCCTCATGGCATGCTCAGATTCCCCAGTGGACCCTCTCAGTATTTTCCTACCTTCTAGCCCATCCCAACTCTTTCGTGTCAGCTCCTACTATCTAAAATTATACTATACGTAATACCCTCAGTGGGACACAATGAAGGAAGGCTTCTCTAAGAGAAGAGTTCATAGCACTAAGTCTCCATATTAAAAAAAAATGGAGAGATCTCATACTAACAACTTAAGAGCACACCTGAAAACTTGGGAACAAAAAGAAAAAAAAATCACACCCAAATGGAGAAGATGGCAAGAAATAATCAAACTCGGGGCTGAAATAAATAAAATAAAATTACAAAGAATCAATGAAACAAAGAGTTGATTCTTTGAGAAAATCAATAAGAATGACAAATTCTTATCCAAATTAACTAAAAAGTGGAGAAAGAAGAATCAAATAAACAAAAGTAGAGATGAAGGGGAGACATAACAACTGACAGCAATGAAATCAAGAGACTTATAAGGACATACTTTAAAAACCAAATTGGAAAATGAAAAAAAGAAAATGGATAGTTTTCTTGATATATACCACCTACAAAGCTAAATCAAGATAAGATAAGTAACTTAAACAGGCCTATATCCTCCAGTAAAATAAAAGCAGAATTCTACCAGACTTTCAAAGAAGAATTAATGCCAACACTCCTCAAATCAGCCCACAAAACAGAAACAGGAGGAACATTGTCCAATTCTTCTTACAAGTCCAGAATTACTCTGATGCATAAGCAACACAAAGATTCAACAAAGGAAGAGCACTATAGATCAGTTTCCATTATGAACGTAGATGTAAAATTCTCAACAGAATACTTACAAACTGAATCCAAGAACACATAGAAAATATCATCCACCATGATCAAATAGGCTTCATCCCAGAGATTCAGGGATGATATAATATATATATAAATTGATAAATGTAACTGACCATATAAACAGACCAAAATACAAAAACCACATGATCATCTCTTTGGATGCAAAAAAGGTCTCTGACAAAATCCAACACCCCTCCATAATAAATGTCCTGAGGAGACTAGGGATACAAGGAATATATTTCAACATAATAGAGGTAATTTACAGTAAGCTCACAGCCAACGTTAATCTAAGTGGAGAGAAACTGAAAGTATTTCCACTAAAATAAGGAATAAGGCAAGGTTATGCACTCTCTCCATACCTATTCAATATAGTACTTGAAGTCTTAGCTAGAGCAATAAGAAAACTAAAGGAGATCAAGGGAATATAAATAAGAAGGGTAGAAAACAAAGTACCTTTATTTGCATATATGATAGTTCACATAAGTGACCCTAAGAATTTCACCAAAAAACTCCTACACCTGATAAACACTTTCATCAAAGTAGAACACAAATTTAATACACAAAAATCAGTAGCCATCCTATATACAAATGGCAAATAGATTGTGAACAAAATCAGGGAAATAAGACTTTTCACACTAGTCTAAAATAAATAAATATAAATAAATAAAACATCTTGGGGTAATTCTAACAAAGCAAGTAAAAGACTTGTATAATAAAAACTTTAAGACACTGAAGAATGAACCTGAAGAAGATATCAGAAGGAAAGATATCCCATGCTTATGAGTCAGTAGGATTGACATAAAAATGGCCATGCTACCAGAAGCAATCTGTAGATTCAATGTGATCCCCCATCAAAATTCCAACACAATTGTTGACAGATCTTGAAAAGACAATCTTCCTCTTCATATTGAAACACAGAAAACCCAGGATAGAAAAAAATCATGGATAATAAAGAAACTACTAATGGTATCACAATCCCTGATCTCAAATTCTACTACAGAGCAATATTAACAAAAACAGCATGGTATTAGCACAAAAACAGACATTGATTGACAGAATCAAGTGGAAGACCCAGACATAAGTCCACACCTCTATGGACACCTGATTACCTGTTTGTTTGTTTGTTTGTTTTATGAAGAAACCACAAGTACACACCAGAAAAAAAAAAGACAGCATCTTCAACAAATGGTGCTGGTCAAACTGAATATCTGCATGTAGAAGACTAAAAATAGATCCATACTTTCAACCTGTACAAAACTCAATTCCAAATGGATCAAAGACCTCAATCTAGAACTAGATACCTTGAATCTGGTAGAAGAGAAAGTGGGGAATAGGCTTTAATTCATTGGCATAGGAAAAGACTTTCTACACAGGACACCAATAGCACAAGCACTTAGAACAACAATTAATAAATGGGACCTCCTGAAACTAAAAAGCTTCTCTATGACAAAGTGTACCATCACTGGGCAAAGCAGCAGGCTACAGAATGGGAAAATATTTTTTACCAAAACACTTCAATGGTGGGCTAATGTCTGAAATATATAAAGAGCTCAAGAAACTAGATATCAAGAAAACAAATAGCTAAATTAAAAAATAGGGTGTATATCTAAACAGCATTCTCAAAAGAGGAAACACAAAAGGCTAAGAAGTATTTAAACAAATGTTCAATATCCTTAGTTATCAGGGAAATGCAAATCAAAACTACTCTGAGATTTTATCTTACAACAGTCAGAATTGCCAAGATCAAGAAAACAAATGACAGCTCATGCTGGCCAGGATGTGGAGTAAGGGGAACACTCATCCACTGCTAGTGGGAATGCTAACTTTTACAGCCACTATCAAAATCAGTTTGCCATTTACTGAGGAAAATGGGAATCTATCTACTCAAGATCCAGCTATACCACTCTTGGGCATATACCCAGAGGACACATCATCTTACCACAGAGACAGTTGCTCAATCATGTTCATTGCTCCTCTATTCATAATATATAGAAATTGGAAATAACCCAAATGTCCCTCAACAGTTGAATGGATAAAGAAAATGTGGTACATTTACACAATGGAATATTACTCGGCTGTTTAAAAAAGTGATATCTGCAGGTAAATGGGTGGAGCTCAAAAAAATCATACTGAGGTGAAGGATCAGAGATCCAGAAACACAAAATTGGTATATATTCTCTTATATGTGGATATTAGCTGTTAAGTCCATAATAAGGAAGCTACAATCTGTAGAACCACAAAGATTAGGTACAGAGGAAGGAAGTAGGAGAGAATGGATTGGTATCCCTAGGAAGGGGAAATTGAATAGCTAGTTATGGATTGAGGGGAGGGAATGGAACAGGAGGACAAAATGCAGAAGGGGGGAAAGAAAGGGTAGGGATGTGAATGAAGGAATATGGAGAGCGACAGCTAAAATTACAGGCTATTTGAGGGGCCACATGGAAGCCTAATACAGTAGAAGCTTCCTAACATGTATACATATATGAAGGAGCTCTAAATGATTCCCAAATAACAGAGAAGACAGAACCCTAACTGGACATCTCTTGTCAACAAATGAACCCTCCAGTTCTCAAGTGGATTACATCTAATCAAGTTGTTGACCAAAGGGGTCACATAGGAACCCCAGACAATCCAGGTTATTGCCAAAGCTATTGGTTGCTCTCCACAATCTGACAGTAAGGCCCAATTGCTGAAGACAACCTCTACAAAACTCACTGAAAACAGAAAAGTCAAGCTGGTGCCTACCTAGAGCCTTAACCCCTACAGACTGTTTTTATTAAGCAGTGCACTGTCATTTATTAAGTGGCACTGTTTACTGTGCAAGAAAAGACACAAGGCACAACAAAACCCACTATAAGAGTTTATTGTGGGAATAGACAGGGGGTGTGCATAGGCCTATGGAATGACTGTGCAGAAAGAAAGGGAAGGAATAGGTAGAACCCACTTTTATAGGTTCCCCCTATGCACATATGGGCTTATGCAGCTATGTCACGAATGTGCATAGATTACATGATCACACAGCGCATGGATTATGTAGGACAAAAGGTCCTAGGATGACGAAGCATCTTGCCTGGCTACTGGACAGTGAACACGTGGTCATATAGCTGGGGGAGTGGCTAGAAATTCTAACACTGATGGTGTTCATGGGACTGGAAGATACTCTGCACACCACCCTAACCCTAACCCTACCCCTTGTATTAAATGGCACTTAACACAGACACTCCCCTGCTGGTCAGTGTACATAGAACAAAAGACTCAGCCCAAAATTGAATATGCATCTCACACTCCTCTCCCCAGTGTTCAGTGATCTTTGCAGAAGACAGGGAGGAAAGCCTGTAAGAGCCTGAGGTGACTGGTAATATTCAAGGAAATGGTATTTTCAATGCAACAGGGAGGGTGCACACATGAACTCACAGCAATTTGGGCAGCAAGCACAAGACCTGCACAAGTTCTAGCCAGAAAAAACTCCCAGCATTGAGAAAGGACGGTACATGTGTAATCTTGACAGTGGCAGAGGAGCTATTGGCATTTGATGGCTCCTAGGAGTGGGATAGTCCATATTCTTGAATGATGTTACCCATAACCCATGGTAGAAAGACTAGAGGACTTGATCCCAAGAGTAGCTTGGCAACACAAAATGGACTTGATGGAGAGAGAAAGGGCAGCCGTAGATGGTTGTGAACTACCAAGTGGGAGGTTAGAAAATGAACTGCAGACTTCTGGGAAAGTAATATGTGTTCTTAACCACTGAGCCATCTCTACAGCCCCATCAGTGAATTTTTGCTTGTTTGTTGGTTTGTTTTTTTCTGACTGTCCTAGAATTCACTCTGTAAGCCACTCTGGCCTCCATCTCACAGAGATCTGCCTGCCTATGTCTCACAAGTGCTGGGATTAAAGGCATGGGCCACAATGCTGGGCTCCATCAGTGAATTTTTAAGCTGAAGGGATTCACATTATCCCAAGACAAGTGTATAAACTGAGACAGCTGTTGAGATTGTTGTAATCTCACTATATTGATATAGCCTGAGCTATGATTCTGGCAACTCTATCTGTAGAAAATGAAAGTCCCTGTAGCTATTTGTGAACTATGTCAGCAAAGCTAAAGGTGAGAGTTGCTGGACATAAGAGACAAAAGGAGCTACAGTCGCGACTGAAATGTGCCATTTTCTGAGCAGGAGGAGCAAGGCAAGAGAGCAAGAGGTAATAGAACCTTTG
Source organism: Peromyscus californicus insignis (assembly GCF_007827085.1). Lineage (NCBI taxonomy): Eukaryota > Metazoa > Chordata > Mammalia > Rodentia > Cricetidae > Peromyscus > Peromyscus californicus. The sequence goes on from NW_026294503.1 coordinate 23,414,471, forward strand.
GGATTGCTGTGGATCAGTTTCTTCTAAGTCAAAACATTCTATCCTGGCAGTGGAGCAGGGAGGGGTGCTCATTGTATCTCAGCACATAAACAAAAACTGGCAAAGTTCAGGAAGTAAACAATTCCCACGTCTCCAGAAGCTGCTGAAGCTTACAACATCCACAATACCATCCCATCCCTAGGATTCCATGAGCAGTCAGGCATGTTGGGGAGATCAGACTCTCCAACCTCATCTACCGAGCTCCCTAAAATCATTCAAGAAGCTCCAGCATTACCGCTTTAATGGGTCATCATTCAAGCTGCCTGGAGCTTTTCAATGATGCAGCTGCTTTTGAACCGGTTTTCCTATAAGTAAGCTTTACCTACACTCCTATAAGTAAGCCCAGTAAACTTGGTGATTGGCCAAGATGGATACTGCAGGAATCCGCATTTTAGTCTGTGACTGGTGCCTTATCTGGTGTAAATAGATATTTATTCGTATCTACCAGGAAAAGTCACACAATAGGAGTGTCCTGGCTTTGCCTCTAAATCTTGCCAAAACAATGTTTTAAATTATTTAACTAAGTGAGAATTCAATAAATACTTATTATCTAATAAGTGTTTACAATGTGCCTGGAATCCTTCAAGTACTTTCATATGTGTTAGTTTACAATCTAATATTTTTCTTCTCATTATACAAATAAAGATACAGAAAGTAAATCAGGTTAAGTTATAAAACCAAGGTAAGACATATTATGAATTTAGAAAGATCATTAGTCCATCTCTTTGCAACATCTTACACTCCTAAATGAAAGTTACGACATATTTATACATTTGTATATACAATTATGCATATAAATATGTGTATTTACTATGTATACATACCTATGATCATTGATCTTTATTATAAGTTTGATGAGATTTATAATCACCACAGGAACACATGTCCAGTTGTGTCCTGGGGGTGTTTCCATAAAGGCTTAACTTAGGATGAAATACCTACCTTGAAGGGTGGCACAACTCCATGAACTGGAGTCATCGACTGAATAAAATAGAGAAACACCAACATTCATCTTTTTTTATTTCCTGACAATAAATACAGTGTGACTAGCTGCCTCATTATCCTACCTCTGTATCTTTCCCATACAACATGCAACACAAACACACACACACACACACTGTTATATACTCATAAATAATGTCTTAGAAAAAAAATAATGGAAAGGGATAAACATAACAAAAACCGTATTGAAATAAGAATTATTTGAAGTTTTAGATGAAGTATTGGTAGAGATGAAAGGAAGTATCCAAGTTGCATGAGCAAGGCCCAGGTGGATTCACAGCATAATTTTACCAATCTTTCAAAGAAGAGCTGCAACCAATACTTCTTAAACTGTGGAGGACCTGGGAGGAGCTGGAGAGGGGAAATAATACATTGTTTGAAAACATTTAAATAAAAAAAATTAATAGTACATAGAAAACTTAAACAAGGAAGGAAGTTTTAAAAGTTGAAAGAGAAGGAACACTTGCAAATGCCTTCTAAGGGATGAGCATGGCTCTAATACAAAAACCCAGTTAAGACAAAAATTTAAAAAAAAAATAAACCTCAGTAGTTATGATAAAACATACAGTTTAAATATGCTTGGTGGCTTATTTATATGGTAGAAAAATACTAATATTCAATATTTATGTCAAATGTTTATTTTATTCCTTGCTTGGATCAATTGGCTAATCAATTTAGCTGGCTGACAGATGCCTTGCCCAGCAAAGTAAATTCAAACAACTAATCCCCAAGGCTAACTAAAGGTCCTTGAGAGTCCTACAAAAGGAAACCCACTCTCTGTCTGCCCCGCCCCCACTCTGAGTTCCATCTACCTAGTAGGTGTAGTGTTCTAAGTTTCATTATAGGACACCCAACGAGCCTACAGTGGAACCATCCACCATCAGATTCTGTCTTATTATAAATATTATCCGTAATGTTTACCACAACTTTATGAGTTACTTTCTTACCCACTTGTCCATCTGGTTAAATCTATTTGAAGTAGTTGAGTAATCACCTTTGTAGATGAGCATTATTCACCATGAGAGTAACAGGGAGTCACAAATTTTGATAGAAAAATACCTACAGGCACAGCAACACTTCTCCGGTGGAAACAACAAAGGTGGTTACAGAGTGAGAACGGCAAACGCCCCTGCCCTCCGTGGCTCTTGTGAGGACACGGAACTGCAAATGATACATTTGAACAAACAGAGGACCTCATTAAAACCACTGCCAAACAGAACAGTACACTGTGCTCTCGTTTATCAAATCCAGAAAATTCTGTTAGATCACTCTTACCCGACCTCCCACAGAGCCTCAGGCCCCTTTCCCCTCCTGCTCACTCTGCACTGAGGTTATCAAATGCTTTCTTTATTGTTGGACTTTGAGTCTTTCTGCTTTGATACTAGCCCTATCACAGCCATACAAAATCATTTAGGGCATTTTTATAACCTGTTAGAGCAGTGGTTCTCAACCTGTGGGTCATGACTCCTTTGGGAGTCGAACGACCCTTTCACAGGGGTCACTTAAGACTATTAGAAAACAGATATTTACACTATAATTCATAACAGGAGCAAGATTAAAGTTATGAAGTAGCAAGAAAAACAGTTTTACAGTGGGGGGTCACCACAACATGAGGACACTGTACTAAAAGGTTGCGACACTGGGAAGGTTGAGAACACTGAGTTAGAGACGTTCCCTCTTCCATTTTCCAGAGCCATTCTTCAGCATTCTTCTGAGCCAATGTCAATAAGATTCCTTATGCCTTCCTTGGAGGAATGTCTGTTCTAGACTTTCACCTGTTGAAAATAAGCCAGCCACAGACAGACAAACACTGCATGATTCCATGTACGTGAGATGTCCATAAAAGAGGTAAAAATGGATAGCTATAGTGCCGCGAGGTTCAGCCTCCCAAATGAATGCATTCTAGAGAGCTAGTTAACATATTTTCTATAGTTAAGGTTACAGTATCATACACTGTAGAATTTGTTCAAATAATGGGAACACTTTATATCTTACCTGTGGTTTTTTTTCAGATTTTATTAAATTTTATTTAAATTAAATTTTATTTAGTTTTACTATGACTTCAAATGACCACAGTTTCCCCTACCTCCACTCCTCCCAGTTGTTCCCCCTACCATCCCTCTCCCCCAAGTCAACTCCTCTTCCATATCCCTTCAAACAAGCAAACAAAAAAAGAGAAGGCCAGGGATATCAACCAAACATGGAATGACAACTTACAATAAGGGTAGGCACAAACCCTTCTATCAAGGCTGGATGAGGTGACCCAGTAGGAGAAAAAGGGTCCTAAGGGCAGGCAAAAGCATCTGAGACACCCCCTACTCCCACTGTTAGGAGTCCCACAAGAACACCAAGCTACACAACCATAACGTATATTCAGAGGACCTAGCTCAGACCCATACAGGGTCTGCGATTGTTGATTCAATCTCTATAAGCTCCTGTGAGCCCTGCTTAGTTTATATGGTGGGACCTATTCTCATGGCCTCCTTGATCCCTCTGGTTCCTAGAATCCTTCCTTCTCTTCAGCAGAGCTCTCCTAGTTTCTCCTATCAGTTGCTGGTCAATGATTCCTGATGACAACTGGGCTAGGCACTGACCTATGAGTACATCAGAATATCATCAGGAATCATTTCATTGATTTTTTTTTGCCAGTCATATTTGGTTCTATCCTAGGTCTCGGGCTGCCCAGCCTCTGGTTCCTGATCATACAGCAGTGTCAGGCATGGGCTCCCCCTTGTCACAGGTGTGGGCCTCAAGTTGGACCAATCATTGGTTGGCCATTCCCACAAGTTCTGCACCACCACTACTCCACCACATCTTGCAGACAGGCCATATTGTAGGTCAAAGATTTTGTAGTTGGGTTCATGTCCCAGTCTCCACTGCTGGTAGCCTTGCCACGTTATTGAAGATGGCCCGTTCCAGCTCTGCATCCATTACTAGATTTCATTAGATTCTTTCTTGTGGACTCCAGGGAGTTTCCACTGTGCTAGGTTTCTTCATGTATCATCCTCAATGCCCCCAAATTCCAGTCATCTCTCCCACTACACCACCCCTGCTGAGTCCTGTTCCCATCCCCACCTGCCCCCAGTCTACCAAAAAAAAATCTATTTTCCCTTCTCAGGAATATTCATGCCCCCCACCTCGCCCTTGAGCTCTCATTGTTACTTAGTCTCTCTGGGTCTGTGAATTGTAGCATGATTATCCTTTACTTAACATCTAATGTCCACTTATACTTGAGTGCAAACCATGTTTTCCTAGTTATGGGTTACCTCACTTAGGATGATTTTTTTTCTAGTTCCATCCATTTGCCTTCAAATTTCATGATGCCATTGTTTTTAATGGTTGAGTAATACTCCATTGTGTAAATGTACCACATTTTCTTTATCATTCTTCAGTGGGTGGACATCTAGGTTGTTTCCAGTTCCTGGTTATTATAAATAAAGCTGCTATGAACATAGTTAAGCAAGTGTCCTTGTGGTAGGATGGAGTGTTCTTTGGGTATATACCTACGAGTGGTGTAGCTGGTTTTTGAGATAACTTGATTTCTAACTTTCTGAGGAACTACCATATTGATTTGCATAGTGGCTGTACAAATTTGCAAGTTTGCACTCCCACCAGTAACGGAGGAGTGTTCCTGCTTACTCCATGTCCTCGACAGCATGAGCTGTCACTTGTGTTTTTGATCTTAGACATTCTTATGCATGTAAAATGGAATCTCAGTGTCATTTTGATTTTCACTTCCCTGATGGCTAAGGATGTTAAACATTTCTTTTTTTTCTGTCTTTTAAATAGTTGTTTATAATAATCCCAAAGATCAATTTATTGGCAATTTTTATTTATTCTTTGTGTCTTTTACATCATGTATCTTGATACCACTCATTTTCCTGTCCCTTCAAATCTGCCCTCCATCCCTGTACCCCCCCAAAAAAAATAAAACAAAATTTAAGAGGAAAAAGGAAAAACAAAGGGAAAAATTAAAAATCTCATCATGGAAGCTGCAGTGTGACACAATGAGTCACACAGTAAACCCCTTTGTCTATATATCTTTACTTGCAAGTGTTTATTGCAGAGAGTCATTGGTCTGGTTCTGGGCCTCCAGTATCTACTACATTGTCAATGCTAGGCCCTCACTGGGACTCTTCTTGGATATCCTGTTGTTACCCTGTGCTGTGGAAATCCTACAGCTTTGGTCTGTGGATCAGGTCCCTTCATGTTCTCCAGTAGATCCTAGATGGGGTGGATGTTGGAACAGGCCAAGTCATAACCCTGATTCTGGGCTTGGGCAGCTGAAGGGTTGGTCTGCCTCCAAGTTCTCCCCTGTCCTCACCACCAGGGTGAATTCTCCAGCACTGTCCCATCTAATTCACCTTCTGTAGCAATGAATAATGTGTGATGACAGTTCTCCTGCTTTCATGCCCTCAGGGTCAGCTCTCCCACACCTACACCATTAGGGCCAACTCTATTGTATTGCCCAAGTGAGGTACAGAGACCACTCTCTGGAATACTGCAACTAGTGAGGGGTACGGACAGCCCTCTGGTTCTTATGACCCCAAGGCCAAACTCTACCTGTCCCAGGCATTGATTGGTGGGAAGTAGGGGGAGGGCATCACTCCTCTGCCCATGCTACCACATGACAGCTGAGTAATGGGGACAGCTCTCCTTTACTCATAACATTGGGGCTGGGTCACCCTCACCTCTACCCACCAGGCAGCTCTGCTGTGCTTCCTAAGCAAGGGGCAGGGCCCATTTCCTGAGTGCTGCAGCTGGTAAGGAGGAGGGTCAGCTCTCTAGTCTGTTGCAGGTGGTAAAGGGTGAGGGGTAAGGAGGAGCATCTCTCACTCTCCCACACCACCACATGACAAATGAGTAGTGGGGATGACTCTCCCACCCACACTTACAACTTTGGGGCCAACTCACCACACCTCCACTAAGAAGTTTGGTTCTATTATGTTACCCAGGTGAGGCACTGGGCCTGCTCTTCCAAGTGTTACAGCTGACGGGGGCGCAGAGACAGCTTTCCCACTCTTGTGAACTCAGGGCCAGTTCTCACACCAGCCTCAGGCATTGATAAGGATGGGAGAGGGCAACCTCTCCCTCCCCCCGCCGCAATGCTGCCACAAAATAGATGAGTGATGTGACAGCCCTAACATACTTACTACTTCAGGGCTGTCTCACCTACACCTGAGCCAAGAGGGTTGGCTCAATTGTGTTGCCCAGACAAGACAAGGTGCAGGGCCTGCTCTCCTGCATGTTGTAGCTGGTGGGGGTCAGAGACAGCTCTCTCATTCTTATGTCCACAGGGCCAGCTCTCCCACCTGCCCCAGGCACTGACGGGCAGCGGGGAGCACAACTCCCCCCTAATCAAGCCACTATATGGCAGATGAGGAGTGGGGCTAGGTCTCCCACACCCACTACCCCAAAGTGGCTCACCTGCACCTCCACCAACAGGGTTGGCTCCATTGTGTTGCCCAGACTAGGTTCAAAGCCTGCTTTCTTGAGTGTTGCATCTGGTAGGGGTCAGGGATAGCTCTCCCACTCTTATGACCACAAGACCAGCTTTCCTACCTGCCTCAGGCATTGATGGGGGGGAGCTCCCCCACCCATGCCACCACAAGACAAATGGGTAATGGGGACAGCTCTCCCATGCTTACAATTTCCAGACTGGCTCGCTCACTCCTGTACTAACAGGGTTGGTTCTATTGTGCTGCCCTGGTGAGGTGCAGGGCCTGCTCTCCCAATTGTTGCAGCTGGTGGGAATCAGGGACAGTTCTTTCACTCTTATGACCTCAGGACCATCTCTCTCACCTGCCCCAGACATTTTGACAGGTACTGGGATGGGGAAGGGCAACTCTTTAAGTGTTTCTCAGCCATTTAAGATTCCTCTGTTGAGAATTCTGTTTAGATCTGTGCCCCATGTTCAATTGGGTTTTTGCTTCGTTGATAACTAGTTTCCTGAGTTCTTTATGAATTTTGGAAATCAACCCTCTGTTGTATGTGGGCTTGGTATAAAGGCATCAGCCTCCATTGGTTTTTTTTAACAAGAAATGTTAGAAGTCTAAAGAAACATGGGAAGCATTAGAGAAGACTGTTTCCACAATTGTAGTGTTTGCTTATATACAATGTGTTACACAGTACATATTAAACCCAGACTTTATGTCAATTGTACAATAAGATTGTTAAGCTATAGCATTATGTATCAAGGCTCTGGGCTTAAGAAATTGAGGCATGTATGACCCAGCTCTTCCCCTCTGGATATTACAAATCAACATATCACAAACACCCTTCACATCAATATCTAAGGCATTACTAGTCACAGTAGCTAAATTATGGAACAACTTTGGTGTCCAGAAATGGGTAGAGAAATGTGGTATATACACACACTGGAATTTTTTTTCATCCATAAAGAGCAAGTTATTCCATTCTCAAGAAAACTAATGCAATTGGATGTAGGCAGACTTCCTTTCCTACTTACCAGTTTCCAAAAAACTGACATGAAAACTTAATATAATTATAAATGCTCAGCCAATAGCTCAGGCTTGTTACTAGCTAACTCTTACCACTTAAATTAATCCATTTATATTGATCTACATTCTTCCATGTGGCATTACCTCTTTTTTATCTTGCACCTTCTGTTTCTTCCCATGTCTGGTGACTCCTCTGACTATACCCTCCTTCTTTCCAGTGTCCTTAGTCTGGTTCTCATTCCTAACCTTACCCTGTTCAACTATTGGCCAATCATCTTCTTTATTAAACAAATTACAATGACATATAGTCAGATGGTGTAAAGGAATATTCCACATTTCCCCCTTTTTGTTTATTTAAAAAGGAAGGTTTTAATTTTAGCATAGTAAAATTATATACTACAAAAACAGTTATTAAATAAGAATTACAGTTACAATATCCAGTCCATTTGTATTTGGCAAATTTAAAGAAATACTATCTATCTTACCTTTGTGAGTCTAAAGTTTTATACCTAATTTACCTTTTATCATAACTAAGGAAAACTTTAAGTCTCGTTATTTAGTCTTTAACTCCATCAAAGAACCCAGAAGCGTGTAATGTTATTTAACAACAGGGACCCAAAGTTCTTCTGTAATGTTGGAGCATCCTACAGGCCCAGTATATCTGATAGATTTTTCTGAGAAGCAAGGAATTTTGAAGTACTATCCTACCTTGGCAATGTTTGGCAGTCACATTTTTTTTCATCCTGTTGGTGCAGTTCAGTTAGTATACTGTCAGCAATTGAAGCAAAGGCAGTTTCTTTGCCCATATATCTAGCTTTTGCCATAAAGAAAGTAAACTCTATATGGAGTTTCTTTGATGCCCATCATCTTCTTTTGAAGTAAATTGGGGCTGTCAGGAGAAGACATGACTTGCTGTCATTAAAAGCCATAGGTTATTAAACATAAAAAATGCCAAATTCTGTAGGTCTTTGAAGTGTTTAGAGACCATCTATCTATCTAAATATATCTGTTTAACTTTAGGAACATACCTGATATGACTATAAGTTTGATTATTATAGGTGACTGTTAATCTGTCACAATACCCCCAACAGGAGTAGAAACATACACACAGTATAACAAAATTAACTTTAAAATTGTATCAATAAACCAAAATCCATACCAATATTTTGAGATTAATAGTTGTTTCTTAAAGTAGATTCAATAATCTACCTTTTATCTTATTTCTATATTACATCCTCCTTTTTTCCTTTAGAAAGAGATCTTTGAATTTAACTCTTTTGTTTGCTTTGTTTTTACTAAGACCAACAATAACTTGAAATCAACTCCCACTAAATGACAATATATATTCATAACCCATCTTTTGGTAATGTGGGTGTTGTTTTCTCTAGACTGCTTCCTATTGTATGGGGGCACTATCATTTTGGGGGAAACCTTAAGAAAATCAGGATAATTGTTAAGTTTTGGCTGGAGTAACATGTGAAGCTGGACTATCTCAGTTAGTAGCCTTGAAGCTGTTCTGGATGCAGAACTCTGAGGAAACTACAACAGAGGCATTTTGAGATGCTGGATCACCTGGGCCATTTATTTTCACTGGTGTCTAATGGCTGAAGCCTGGAGACAGTAGCTGAGGGATGCCTCTCTGTACTGCCTCCTGTGAGAGAGACTGCAGGAATCCACCATGTGGCTTATCTTATGCTGTGCTGTCAGCTGCCAGAAGAGACATCTCTGTACTGTGGCCAGCATGAGAGGCATGAGACTAGGAAGCCATGTTTGGCTCCATTCCTGTGTGTTTAGAACCTGTTTTAAGTTTTCTCAGGTCTTATGTGGAGGTAGCTTCCCCACATTGAGCACCATATGTAGGCAGGCTTTTCCTTCCCACCAGCCAGTTCCCAAATAATGGACATGGAAATTTAATATTAATTATAAATGTGTGGCCAATAGCACAGGCTTGTTACTAGCTAGCTCTTACAACTTAAATTAACTCATTTATATTAATCTACATTCTGCCACATGACATTACCTATCTTTCATCTTACATCTCCTGTTTCCTCCTGTGTCTAGCTGGCAATTCCTGACTCTGCCCTCCTTCTTTCCAGTGTCCTTAGTCTTGTTCTCCTTTCTAATCTTATCCTGTCTGGCTATTGGCCAGCCAGCTTCTTTACTAAACCAATCACAGCAAAACATATTCACACAGTGAAAAGTAATAGTCCACAATTGGAGATAATCACATTAAGTGAATTAAGCCAGTTTCCAAAAAGACAACTATGTTTCTTCTCATTTTTGGTTGCTAGATCTTCTGTAGATATATGTTTGGGTTTGTATGTTTATGACATGTAAATAGAAGCAAAACCATCTAGGGGAACTAGGGAAGAAGGCGTGAGAAAGGGGAGGATAGGGTGAATATACTCAACACCAAATATATCCAAGTATGAAAGCTTAAAATATATAAACAAATGAAATGATGAAAGATGGGGGAATTTGGGGATAAGTTTATATATTCTTCACTATTAAATTAACTTCATGTCTTAAATTCCATTTCTTGGCACTCTTCTATCAATACAATGACTTATTCCATTTACCTGGGCCTGAAAGACAGTGGATACTTAGTAAGCATTTATGGAACAACTAGGTTTTTTGGTGGGGTTGGTCTGGAAGTAGTGTATATCACCTCTGCCCACACTCCATCAGGTAGAACTCAGTCATTAACTATGAGGAATGTTGAAAATGTGTCTCTGGTTATATTCTCTGCAAAAAAAAAATAATAATAAATTGATTTTGTGAAGGCGAGTAGTACTTGCCATGCCCAAGTCTTTGTGCTTTCACCTTTAAAGCTCTAAATAAACAATGTGTAAGTTACCAGCCTTTTTCACTGCATGGAAAAAGAGATTACATGTTTCAAAACCATCATCAGAAAAGCCGAAGTTCCCTAAACCATTTAAGAAAAACTGTGTATAATTTAACCAAATCTAGGAAAGCAGCCCCACTGCTTCCTTGTGGAAGGAAAACTGGTAAAAACTCAGCCACCAAGCCTGAATGGTGCCTGTGTCAAGGTAGACAAAGATAATCATGGAACATGGTTTCAGAAACTGAAAATAAATGAGTCACAGAAAAGTCACTAAAATCACTTTGTTGTTTCTTTGCAGCATGAACCACAATGTCTTTATGAGTAAGGTCCATTTGTTTTTCAAACATGCTTAATGACCTTAGCAACCAAAGAGAGAATTATACTGTTTTCCTGCTTTGCCTCCAGATTACATATCTAAGCAAAGACTGGAAAACTTTAAACCCAGAAAATAAGACAAAGTAAGGAATCGTCCAGTATAACAAGAGTCATTGTGCAGAAGTGCTAATGAGTCAGGGGAAAAGTTAATCCCAATGATGGGATCATGAGGCAGCTAATATGACCATTCTATTCCCCAGAGTGATATTACCCCTGCAGAAACTGCTGGGGTAAGAAGCATGCATCATACTTCCTCTGGAGTGTGAAACTGTGAGATTACCTTATGGTGTGGGTCATGGTGGAACTCTCAAGGATGACAGAGATCAACAGTGTTAAAGAGAGTAGAATGGTGAACAGAGAGTAGCGTTCCAAAATTAAGACGCCTATCCCAACCCTGACACCTACATGCTGTATGAAGTTGAGTGTATTATCCAACTCTCTTGTTTTCCACCTGTGTTAAATAATATGGAAGCCACTTGCCTATTTGAACTTTTATGACTCTAAGAAAACTTCTCAACTTACTTAGCTCCCTCTAAATCTTGAGACAACTACCTTAAATGAACCAATGGCTCAAGTGATCGGTTGGTGTGCTACCACCACTAGGAACATAATTTATTTTTAATATATTGTTGTTCAAATGTATTATTAAGTATTCAGATTGCTTCAACAGAAGAGAAAATGTAGTGATCAGATATGGAATTTTATGAAATATTATAAGCTTAAGAAAATAATCTGGGGGGTTGGGGATTTAGCTCAGTGGTAGAAGGCTTACCTAGCAAGTGCAAGGTCATGGGTTCCGTCCTCAGCTCCGGGAAAAAAAAAGGAAAAGAAAAGAATCTGGAAGAATGTGGTATTTATCCTAACAGGAAAAATAATAGAGGAAATAAAAATACGTTCAGATAAGTAAAAATAAGAAAAAAGATTTCGGTTTTATTCATCAAGTAATCTATCGGATCAACTCCCATGTGACCTGATCACATTCTCCTACCATCTCTGATTTTGTTTCTTCATGCTTAAACTGGTAAAGGGGTACAGCAGAAAATAACCATGAATAAATTAGCTGTGCATGAGGGTTCACCGTGGTATCAGGTGCATACCCTATACAATAATACTCTTGTGTTTCAGTATTTAAGAACTGCTGGGTTATGGCTCAGTGGTTAAGAGTGCTCACTGCTCCATCAAAGGTTAGAAGTTCAGACCCATATCCAGCCTCTCACCCATATCCAGCCTAGTACCCATATCCAGCCTCTCACCAATGCCCATGACTCCAACTCCTGGCGATCCCTTCTGATATCTGTGGGCACCTGTACATATACACACGTACATACATCACACAACTCACACATAAACAAAATAAAATCCTTCTTAAGGAGGAAAAGTCAGCACACAGATCTACTACTAAGTTTGCATCTCTCTCTCTAAATAATTATCAAATATCTAAGGGTAGGTAGGAAAAGCTGAGAGGTTCTGTGCTATTCCTGTGCTCAGTGTTTGCATTGTCTTGATTTAATAATATGCCCTCGTAACGTAAGATTCATTGTCTGGTGAAGATTAGAAATCCCTAGAGATATCTTTCGTTTGAGGGATGTGTGTGTGTGTGTGTGTGTGTGTGTGTGTGTGTGTGTGTGTATTATACGTAATTGTGAAAAATGATTCTTTGGGAAATCTAAAGCAAAATGATGTGAGGCAGAAATATTTGTATCACATTTAAATTTTGTAGGAAACCTTTGATATATCTGAGCCTTGAGGACATAAGTAAGTAGCTAAAGGTACAGAAGACATAGTTACTTCTAAGAACACCTCCCCTTAATGCCAAGAAACGTCTCTGCTGCAGTAAGGCCAATCAATGCTCCTTTGAGAAATGAGTAAATCTTTTCATGACTCTCTGTAGTAAAAGAAAAAAAAAGAAAATTCAGAAACATGTTAGAATACCCAGGTACTGTAATAATAAGACACTCTAAGTCATCATTCACATGGCACATTTCTTGGCTCCTTAAATGATAAATAAAATCACTGTGTGCAGAATTGCCTTATATAAAACTATTTTCACCTTCTCCTACTTGAAAGAAAATATTTTAGTTTTAGCAAAACACAGTTTTCTTATCTAATCACCAAAAAAAATTTTTTCTCCTTTCTCTTTTCTCTTAAGTGACTAATTATGAAGGTCTTGAGAGGTCTAACTGAACAATATCCACCACAGTAAAAAGTTTTGAGGAATTGAAGACTATGAACTTCAGTACAGCTTGCAATGAAGAAAATGTTTTTTCTACTAGGTTTATCACAATTCTTCTTTCTGAGAAGTATTTGTAGAAACTGAATTATGTTCATCATTTGCTCTACCTTGAGCTCAGCTATAAATATACTGAATGTGTTCAATATGTAAAAAGAAGGGAAAAGGTAGATGGAGAATAATTAATCTTATTGTAGGATTTACTGGGGTTCTCACTGGGTTAAGGAAATAGACCAATCTTGAATATTAAGATTATAGTTGGAGCTTTGTTTGGGATATGACATAGCTCATATATTATAAAAAGATGAAGAATCAAATAAGCAAGAAGAATATTAATATAAGAAATTCTTAGACTATGAGTAACCATTGTTTCTGAACCATGGGCTGTGTGGATATAGGAAACCTTTACTTATTAACGTATGTAAGCACCTGGGTACTTGTCCAGTTTTCTTTCCATAATGGATGTGTCACATTGAGCCAGTCCCAAAGCCACTCTACTTCTCCAATTCCTTATGCTGAAAGTTTAGAAAATACCCTCCTAAGTCTGTTATAGCTTTTTTCTTTGATCAAATATGAACATTAGAGTGCCTTGGAAATCACCGTGTAAAGTGGAGAACAGTCTCCTTGTCCTGCAGTGCTCACAGAAAAAAGAAACTTCATTTTATAGGAAGCTATTGGCAACTGATGGCTGCTGAGGAGGGGAGAGTCCAAGTTTTTCAGGGATGTGGCCCCCAAAAGGCTACCCATACTCCAGTTGGTGGTCCTACACCCACTCATGGACAGGCAGACTAAGTGTGTTCAGGAGGTTTTAACAAAAAGAGCACATGGAATTTAGAGGTAAAGTGGTCTAATGGTAGGGGACATATGAGAGGAGATGTTATTGAGGGGTGGATTTGATCAAAACACAATATACAATGCATGTATGATATTCTCAATCAATAAAAAGAATAAAGAAAATAATTGATAAGAACAATCCTCTGAATCTATTGTATTGCATTCTACATTTGAAATTTGCTAAGAGAAATAGACAGTAGTGGATATATAGATTTGTGTAACTATAGTAAAGATTTTATTGTGTACATTTGTATCAAGTCATGTTGTGACACCTCAAATGTATAAAGTTAAGCAAAGTAGGCAAATGAGATGCACCAAACTTAAAAGTTCTTTGCTTTCTCTTGACTCTATGCAATCACACAGCAATTATATCTTGTTTCATGCACACTCAAACTCCATCTTCTTCAACCGATTTTTTGAATGGCACCAGTGTGTTCCACATCAGTGTAGAATCTTGACTATAATTCTCCTTAAAGTTTCTACCTAGAATTAGAAGTGATAAAAGTCTTTCTAGTTTAACCTCTTAGTGAGAGTCTTATGACCTCTCTGGACTTCAGTTTTCCTGTTAGGCAACCAGGGACTTCCAAATTCCCCATCTATTGTATTAGTTCATAGTCTTCTAATCTCACACTCTCACCTCATAGCCATGTCCTAATGATAAGATGCTTAGCTACCCGCAATGAATAAAGAGCATCACCAAAGTACATCATACACAATTTAACTTTGAGCTATTACACTCCCTACATGACTTCTGAGAAAAATGATGACATGGCAGATTGCTAGTTTGGTAGGTCTCCATTAGCTGTTTTCTCAGCTGGATTAAGAGACAAAAATCAGTTCCACATATTTATCACTATGATTTATGCCCGAGATAAACATGGTATTTTTTTTTTTACTGTAACAAGCTTTAATTTTTTTAGCGTCATTTGTGCCACACAAAATACGTATTCTCTCTCATGGAAGTTTGTTTAATGGCTCTATAGATGTAGGAATGAAATATTCAAATATATTATAATGCTACCTGAAATTCTTTCTTTTTAGACAGAAAAATGAAGCAAAAAGCAGCACAGCCTTGCACACATACCAACGTGACATATCTGTTTAAACAATTGGTTCTGTACATTGTCATCACAATAACAGCAAATGGTTAACAGTTAAAATGTGCAGCCTATCTTTCTGTGAGGACACGTTTTTAGATAAGCTTACATTTCAGTTCTGTGAGAAAATGCTGAAATGTATACCAGTTTCCCCATGTGGCAGGCTGTGGCCTGTTTTCATAAGTTAAACAATCCCCTGTCTGATAAAACCATAATTTGTTTTGGGGATATTTGTTCATCCCAGTATCATCCCAGTATCCCCTCCACCCACGACAGCCAGGGGTGAGGAGCTCACTATGAAAAGCAAGAGGCCAGGTGAATCTGCTGGCTGCCTTAAAGAGGTAGAATATTCCCAGGCTCTCTTCATCAAGTCCTTTTTGATTCAATTTTCAAAGGTTTGTCTCAATATTAAAAGTACAGACCATAACGTTTTCTAAAGAGAGACGTTTGATTAACATGGCTAATAATTCAGGTACCAACTGGAAATGCATGGTGGAGTGGGTGGTACAGAAGAGAGTTTGAAATTGGTAGACTCTGGCATGCTGCCCTGGCTGCCTCAAGCAAAAGAACTGCCAGTCAACATGCTATTTTAATTTTTTTCTTTACAAGATGGGCAATTGATTCAATGATGTGGCCGTCAACATTAACAGTGTGGTCCTGTACTATGTCATGATATTGAGTGAAATTGTGTCAATCTATGCTATGGGATGTGGAAACATCCTCTTTCTTTTAATTTTTTTTTAACTCCAGTTCAGCCATTTACAGATTATGTAAATGTCGTATAGCTAAACTAGTTTATTTTTCACCGGGTTTTCCTGCATAGGAGTTAAGAGTAATACTATTCCATAAAACATCTATGAAGATTAAGTTATACAATGTGGGATTATTGGTTAATGTATTGGAGTGGCCAATGAAGATAAACTAATATCATTGATGAAACGATTACCGGGTTCTCAGCCTAATCCAGATCTCTTCTTTGGCAGGAATTAGTTTATAGCTACAATTGTTTATAAAACTTTCTTCATTTTCAATCATTGCACAGTAGCACAAACTGTAATGATACAACACGTGAAGGCCCTCACAGGTTTGGACCAAGGTGCCCCAGGGCGGGTGAAACGTGCCATTGCAGGTGCAGCAGGCAGTGGAAAGTTACACAGCAAATGGGACATCCACATGGCAAGTTTATTTTGTGGGGAGGGTAGAGGGAATGGAGGGAAGGAGAAAAGAGAGAGACAGAGACAGACACAGAGAGGTGTGTGCTAACTCTGCCAAGAGGAGGGAGAGGGAGCGAGTGAAGGGGGAGGAGTTTTTTCTTAAAAGGGATGTCACACATCACATAAAATGACATCAGGAGGCTGGGCAGGTCCCAAGGGCGGGTTCAGAATGCTAACACAAGCCTTTAATCCAGCACTCAGGAGACAGAGGCAGATGGATCTCTGTGAGTTTAAGGCGCTTCTGGTCTATATATTCAGGTCTAGGCCAGACAAGTTTACATAGTGAGACCAAAAAAAAAAAAAAAAAAAAAAAACAAAAAAAAACAGGAAGAGATGGCATTCCAACACAGATAACTCTGTATGTATATTTTTAATTACTTGCAAAATGGTTATTTACATATATATTATGCAATATATAACATATTTATATAATCTCCTTTAATAAGCCATGACTACCTGTAATATACTACCACAGCTCCTTTATTTCTGAGTATTTAGCACCAAGAACAGTAGGACAGTACCAGGCACACGGTAGATACACAATAAAGAAAAATAAAACAACGCACTTGCTCTGAGCTAGTGTTTTCAATAGCACTTTGTGAGAGAAATCAAAGATGGCCACGGATCTCCGAGGAGTCTGGGAGATCCATGGAGGTTCTGGAGGGTGACAAGGTGGCGAAAAAGGAGTCTACAGAGCCTGCAGTAGTTCTGGAACAACTAAGGGGGTCGGGGGAAGGCAAGTGGTATTGGAAGGTGCTTTTAAAAAGTGGACCCACCAAACTGGAAAGAAAGATGGCAGAACAGGGACACTTGTGACAGAGAATGACTGGTCTACACCCTTAGCCACAGAGTCTCCGCCAGAAAGCTGCAAACACAAAGGTTGCGCCTGATGACCATGGGGTTGCAGGCACAAAGGATAGAGAGTTGTGTGGTGGCCTGGAGCTCCTGCAGAAACAAGTCAGGCCAACTCCCAGCACAGAACCACCACATGATTGGGGCCCATGATGCTTGCCCTGCTGAGAGACTGAAAGTGCAGATGACCTGGAGCTCCCAAGGAAACATGTCATTACTGAATAGGACTGACTGGCCAGCCCCAACACGGAGCCCGGGGCTGCAGCCTGTGCTGCTTGCCCTGCTGGAGACAGAGAGCACGTGCAGTAGTGTTGCCTGCAGAGGACAGGATAGTGTGCAGAGGCCTGGAGTTTCTGAGGAAACATGTCATTACTGAATGGCTGGTCCTAGGCCCGCCAGCCACCTCCCCACCCCCATGGAGCAGCACTGCAGCCCTGGCTGCTTCTCCGGCTGGGAGACTGATAGTGTGGGGCAGCAGCGCCACCAGCAGGCTACAAGCACAGAGATCCAGCCTGGCGTACCTCAGGGTGGCAGATGTAAAGGACAGGGAGGTGTGCAGCAACCAGGAGCTGGCACAGAACCTGCCCTCCTCCCCAGTCACCCTGCCTAGCCACCCCATCACCCCACAACATCACCCTCACTCTCAGCCACAGCAGGATATCCAAGAGGAGTCTGGACAATGGTCCAGTATTTATGGTCCCTGAGAAACCAGAAACTTTGAACCAGACCAATGACTCATTGCAATGAATATTTGCATGTAAAGCTATTTGGGCAATATATACTAGGTGACACAGTGTGGTTTCCAATGCCAATACAACAAACAAATATGGTATGGAGAGGGAGGAAAAATGGAGGAGCGTAGCAGTGAGTGGGACTACAGTGACAGGTCTGAGAGACAACTGTGGTAGACAGGGGAACATGTCCTTGCTAAGCAAGGCTGGCAGGGTGGTGTGCCGCAGCCTAGAGCCTGCACAGACTCAGATCCCGAACATGCTCCCCAGTCACATGATTACCCTGGTTCTCAGCAACAGACAGGATGTCTAAGATGAAGAATGGTTCATTTTCTGGATTAGACCTCCTCTATGGTCCACGCTGGCCCTGGAAGCCATGTTGGTATCCATGGTCCACTGCCCCAGGCCATGTTGAAGACTGAGGTTCATGTGGATGTTTGTAGTCTTTACAGCAGCTTGGAACTGTGTTGATGTGGATGGCCTGTGTAGCCACCTAAGTCCATGTTGATGTCCACAATCCATGCTGCCACCCAGGACCTTATCTGGGTCCATGATCCTATTGTCGCCAGAGGACATGTTGCTATCTGTGGCCCATGTTACCACTGAAGGCCGTGTAGATGTCTGTGCTCTGGGCTGCCTGCCACCTGAAGCCACCACGTTGATGATGTTCATGGGCAGCGCTGCCACTAAAGACCATATGGAAATGTGTGATCTGTGCTCCTGCTGACTGTAAAAGTCAACTAAGGTAATTTTGCAGACGTATCGACGACTGCAGACTCACAGTTGAGAAAGAGGATTATAGAAGGCTTCTGTGACAACCTCTACCCCCATGCCAAAAATTAACAGCCTAGACAGGCAACCATCATAGGGAACTCTTTAAAATGTGGTAAGGATGTTGAAGTATAGCTCCCCACAGTTGATGGCTTCTGTTGGGGTACAATGGGGAAGGACTCAGTTTTCTTTAAGGCCATGGTAAGTTTGACCATGCTCCAGTGAGTATATGGGCAACACAAATTGGGCTTCTGCTGCTCCTCCTCCTCCTCCTCCTTCTTCTCCCTCCTCTTCCTCCTTCTTCTTATTCTTCTTATTCTTCTTTGGGGGAAGGTCACAAACGGGGTGGTCCTTGGAAGACATGAAAGTGTGTGTGATCAAGGTTCTTGCTGTGCAATTCTCAAAAAATCAATAAAAGTACTGAAAAATAGGAATTAGCAAGCACATCATTGGAGAATTATGGTTTAAGACTTAGGCAAGGGAGAAAAATGAGAATCTGAATTATAAACAATTGTGGATGGAAAAAAAAAAAAAAAGAAGCCGGGCGGTGGTGGCACACGCCTTTAATTCCAGCACTTGGGAGGCAGAGCCAGGCGGATCTCTGTGAGTTCGAGGCCAGCCTGGGCTACAGAGTGAGTTCCAGGAAAAGGCGCAAAGCTACACAGAGAAACCCTGTCTCGAAAAACCAAAAAAAAAAAAAAAAAGAAGACTGTAATGGTGACCTCAGACCAAGTCTGCAGTCCTGTATATATAAATCCCAGGTTCGACCAGGGTAGAGAAACCTGAAACACAGAGGATCATGAGCCCAGAGCCATGGGAATAGAAAGACAAGAGGCCCAGAAGCCATATAAACTCAGTGCTCTTGTGAGCCACTGCACCAAAGTCTGAGTAAGGGGGTCTGCATGAGACAACAGATAGCAGAGGTTACCCTCTCAGAGACTACAAAAAGACACGTGTTAAAGCATAGCCCCTTGAGACTGATCCAAACCAGAATTAAATAATTGACTGTGACTACCGGGGGCAATCATTCCATCCCAGTGGCTGTGCCCAGTGAAGAATGGCCCATCTGCCCCTTTCTCTAATAAATCTTTTTTACACAATGTTTTAATTTTATTTCTTCATATTTTATGCAACCTACCCTATCTTTGGTAAACTTTGTAGTAAACACAAAGCAGTTTTCCGCTTTCTGTTTTGCTTTGCTAAAGTTTATTACAAGAAAAGGAGCAGGATGTCTTGGTCCCTCTTCTCACATTGTTGTTAGGTCTAAACTCACTGCTCTCTCTTCTCTCTCTTCAATCTCTCTCTATCAATGAAGCATCCTGTTGTATGATATTTTGTTTGTGTTCTGACAAATAAAGCTTGCCTGGAAATCAGAGGGCAGAGCTAACCACTAGTTAACCATAGAGACCAGGCAGTGGTGACACACACCTTTAATCCCAGCACTTGGGAGGAGGAAGCCAGAAGATCAGGGGTTCAAGTTCACCCTGGGCTATACAATATTGAACCAGTCTAAGAGAGAAACAGAGCCTGGTGGTGGTGGCTCACACTTTTAATCCCAGCACCTAGAATGTTCATGCCTTTAATCCTAGCACTAGAGAGGTGAAGACAGGAAAATAAGGCAGGTGGAAACAGGATCTAGGCTCCCCATTCAGTCTGAGGATTCATAGAGACAGGATCTCCCCCCATTTGGTATGAGGATTTGTAGAGGTAAGACTCTCAAGTGGTTGCTGCTCTGCTTCTCTGATCTTTCAGCTTTCACCCTAATATCTGACTCCGTTTTTATTGTTAAACCTAATTAGGATCGTGCTTCAGTATACAAGGTTTTTTTTATTATTTTTATTAATTAAAACAATTTTTACATTTGAATATATTTTGATCAGGTTGTTCTCCTTCCCCAGATCTTCTCCCCCTCCCTACCCACTCAACTTTTGGTTCTTCCTCAAAAGACAAACAAAACCCCCATACAACAATAAAACCTCCCAAAACCAAGAAAGCAAAATGAAAACATTTGAAAAGCAAAAAATAAAAATAAACAACACCTGTGGAGTGCATCATATGCTGGTTAACTACTACTGAGCATGATGTCCTGGAGTGGTTGATATACCCAGTGTCACTCTATTAGAGAAACTGATTTAACCTCTAGAGGAATCATGGAACAGAGGACCAGATGAGATCAGTTTTTCATGGGTTCACTTCTTCACTTCTTTTTCATTTACCTTATGAACCATACTGCTGGTCAAAAAAGGGCATGGGTTATCAAGTGATGTCTTCCATAAATAGAGATAACTCTACATTCTTGAAAATGATTCTTTGAGATTCATGGATGCCTTCATGGCACTTCTTACAGTGTTTTTAATCAGGTTACTTCATCAAGAAGTCAACATGCAGTTGTCCTGGTGTAATACTCCCAGATAGACATGGGAATTGAGAGAGATAACCACTTCTTGAGTTAAGTGTAATAGTGGAAATCACTATGCTCCCTGTAGCCATCAAGTGAGATCATCACTGTGGTGGTCCTCATGGGATAATGTGAAAGAGAACATCCCAGCACCCTGTAAAATGTTCTCAAAATGAAGTCAAAATATGTTCAAGAAAGGCATGCAACTTGTCTGTTTTTGGTTGGTTGGTTTTAATTTTCATTTTTGTTGGTACTGTATGTGTGAGCACATGCTCTGTGGGGGCCACAATTGCCACAGTATGTGTGTGCAAGTCACAGGACAACTTGGTGGAGTAAACTCCTGCCTTCCACCTTCACATGGTTCCTAGATAGAACTCAGGTCATCAGAATGTGCAGTACATCCCTTTACCCACTGAGGCATCTCACTGGCCCATGTCTGTCTTTTGTATAACAGATTCATGTTTATTTTAAAGTAAAACCCATGAAGACATTAAACAACAGGTCATTTGAAACAACATGGAGGACGGTAAAAGAAACACTCAATAATGTGAAATAAGCCAAGCACAGAAAGATAGACACCACATGATCCCACTTGTTTGTGGGAGCTAAAACACTTGAACTCCTGGAAAAGGAGAGTAGAACGGTTGACCAAAAGGTATTAAAGCAAGGCATTGGTGACACATAACTTTAACCCCAGCACTCAGGAAGCAGAGGCAGACAAACCTCTGAGTTCAAGGCCAGCCTGGTCTACAGTTCGAGTTTCAGAACGGCCAGGGCTACACAGAGAAATCCTGTCTCAAAAAGCCAAATGAGGGGGAGGGGTTAATTACAGTTAAATAAGAGCAAGAAGTTGTGATGATGTGCCAGTGGGAGGTCTACAGGTGACAATAATGACCTGTGTGTTTCACAAAGCTAGAAGAAAAGATTTTGAAGATTTCTTTCCACAAAGAAAAATGTTTTAGAAGTTACCTGTGTTTAGCTTAGTTCATACATTATTTAATGTATACATTCATTGAAGGATAGCCCATTGATATATACATAATAAAGCACTATTTTTAAAATATATTGAAACAAAATAGGAACAAAATAAAAAGGTTTTTTTTTTTTTTAAAAAAAAAGGCCCTTTGTTTTGCTTGTTGTTAATCAACCATGATTCTCCATGAAAACAGTGTTTGAGGAAAATGCTTACAAACATCTGTGCTCAGTATAAACCATTTGTCTATACTGAACTAAGTCAAGAAGCTCATCTCTTATTGAGCAGCTGTGTGAAGTCAGTATTGCCACACAATTTTTCATTTTTTCTTCCTGCGAAACTACAAAAGGAAGGATTACTGATGAAAATTCTAGCCTGGATCTTGGATATTTCTTGGTTCCAATTGCTTACCCCCATTCAATAATATTTCAGAACTAGAATCCCTTACTTATAATTTTAAAACCCCAAACACTGAATCTTAGAAGGTTTTGTAAGGACTTGGGGCCTTAACCTATCTTGAGCTGATACAAGTCTATTCCTGCAGCCAGGTTTTCCGCTCTTCTTTGGGGAATGCTGAGCTGAGCTAGGGAAGTGTTTGATTTTAAGGCACCCCAGACCCTACTGTACCTGTTATATGAAATAAATGCTTGATCACAGCATCCTCATAAAACCTGAAAAATAATATGAATTCACACAAACATAATTACACTCAGAGTGTAAAGCAAGAGGCTGTGGTATAGAGGGTCACTTCAACCATGGCTACACCAGCAGTGTTACATACTCTCTAAATCTATTAACTTGTCCCTTATCACTGTACATTTTCAGATGTGAGAACTGAGTCATAAAAAGACCAACTACCTTACTCAGAGCAGCAGTCGTCAATGAATCCCATTTTCCTAACAGAGTCAAGCCTGTCCTGTATGCTATGTATGACTTTCCAAACACTGTGCTAGTTCATAAGAATTCATGCATAATGTTCAAACACTCTATGATTCCTTTATCCATAAAAAGGTATTAATAACAACCACCTTTCAGGGAAAACTTAATAGCAATGCTCAATGACTGTAGCAAAGGAGATTCCACTTTGAATACTCCTTGGCTTTGATATATTTTATTAGCCATGCCTGGGACGGCAGGAGGGAAGGCAGCTAGCTGAAAGAGGATCCTGCATGGGCCAGTTACTCCTTTTAATCTGGAGCATTCCCGCTCTTCTGTGTAATTTAGAAACCAAAATAAAAATGGTGCTATGCCCAGAGGCATGTTACAAATTACCTAAAAGCACATTACAGTGATCCATTTAAAATTTAAATGAAACAACGTATAATCTCCAATCAAAGCAGTTTAATATCAGGAGCTGTGAAGCTTGGAGCTCGTGGATAATGAAGGCATTGAGGGCCCTTTTACCAGCAGCTGCTCTCCCAGGAACCCTGTGATAAACTCCTAAAAAATCAGGTATACAAACCAGCCTGCCCAAACTGGGTAACAGCTGGACAAGCCACCCGAGGAGCAGAAAGGCAGTAAACTAAATAAGCTTGGTTTATTTTTACACCTCCCTGGGGCTCTGTATATTTTAAGGTTTAAATATACTTTACCATGCAGGTGCATTCGGTTTCCATCTTTGAGTCTGATCTTTGAATCCACTGTGGTCTTCCCTTCATCCTTATTTCCACGCTGCCTTTACCTCCAGTCTGTTCCACATTACCCTCCTGACCCTGGGCTGATTGTCTTCAATTAAGCCTAAGGATTTCCTCTCCCTTGACCAAAGTCAGACTATTGCACAAGAATAATAAAAGACAGAATGGTCTGCGCTGTCATAGCTAGAGCCACCCCACCTCACCCGACCCCACCCCTGCCCCACGCCAGCCTTTGAAAAAAGTCCTCACTTTGCATAGACCATCCCAATGGGCTTAGTCAATGGCAGCCATTTTTCACTCTGTCAGCTTCAGACATTGGCTGTCTGCATCAAGGAGTGTTTGCTCTGTGATCCTAGCTTCTCATTACAGGAATTGGTCACAAGGAATCAAGCTGAAAAAAATAACAGCAAATTAAATGAAAATATGATATGAGTTGGTTTAAAATATATAAATCCACTGTGATTAACAGTGTTTAATGTGTTTGGAAGAAATTCAGAACAAGTGAATTCAACAGATTTCAACAAATATTTACTCTTAAACAATAACTGATGCAGAGCACATAAGTTAGGAATGTTCTTCAAAGTCCATTGATACTCACTTTAATAGCTATGAATGCAAATTAGTATAGCATGGAGAAATAATTGTAATTCTGGCTATTTCTTGTCATTAAAAGTTGGATCTTATCTATATTTTACATATAAAAAACCACAATTATACATCTATGCTTACCAAAGTCAATGAAAAGTTAAGCAGGCAGTTTTTTTAAAGATGCACATTTGAATTCTGTGTCTAAGGCTCTTAACTATTTGCACAGTTTTATTTTTTAAAAAAAAGTCCTCTGAAGACTCTTGGGATCATAATAAATAATACAGAATAGTTTCTACTCCAAAATTAAATCCTATCTCTGTAGGATTTTCTATAATTACAACTCTGTCTCCTCGCCAAATTCATAACCAAACCTTCCTCAGAAGCTTCAAGATGGAGAAAGATGCTGAGGGTGATGGAGACAGACCTGATCACAGACTGCAAATTTATTATAGTTACCATGCTCTAGAACATCTTAAAACACATTTTTTCTAGATTCATTAATTCCAAAAAATTATGTTGTCCAACAAATCCACCATCTTTATTCTCTGACTTTTATGACACAGTATCACTCGATCTTAACATTACACAAATTTAATATAGAGAAAATTTTTATATAGGTAAGTATAAATGTACCCTTTGCTATACACCTGATTTCACCCATATATGCCTATACCTACCTCAACTTACACCAATAATAAATCACTTACTGTCAAAAAGCAGGCCCTCCCAACCTATAGTTCTCCAGATGGTGAGAGATAGGGTCGATGCTCTTGCCTGTGAAATTGCTGCAGAGTATATCTGTTTGGATGCTTTGTCTCTGCTCTCCTGACATCACAGCCTCTTCTGGGTAGTATTTCATCAACATACTCAACTGTCAGACAGTATGATTTTGAACTTATATTGATGTTGTCCTTAACAATCCTTATAGAGCCAATTATTAGTCTCTACTTTCACAGATAAAGAGGCACTCCATCCTCCTGCCTACTCTAACCTCATTCTCACTATTATTAGCAAGGCATAGGTTGCCTTACCAGGGAACTTTCCAGGCATAGAGAAAAGCAGGACATGACTCCTGTGACTTAGTTCCATTAAAAAAAAAAAAGTATGCTGGACAATGAATGAACTGAACCTTTCAGTTCCCTGTAAAGATGCTCAGGGTCATAGAATTCAATGACACTTGGCTACTAGTTAGGAAAACATTTGAAACAATTTATTCACTCTACTTTTGTGATAGGGTCCATCTTAGCACTTATCTTCTCCGCTTTAACTTGATTCTAGTTGATATATTTAGATGGTATAATTACATCGACAGTGAGTTGGTTTCATTTTTACTCAGTAGTTGAGAGATGTGCACTTGTTAAACTCCATGAGAAAACAAAAATGCAAAGGAGCTCTGGCATTCAAATTGACTAGCAGTCCTAAAATCTCAATAAATGGGATATTTCAGATCTTGTCAAGGCTTATCTTAAAATACATGTGTTCCTTAAAGCTTTTGTTTTTTCATCTTTATGCATTGAATTTGTTCCTCCCTCCCTTTGCTTTTGTCAAGGTGCACAAAATGTTATTAGAAAGGAAAAGAAGTGGGGGAGAGAGGGAAAGAAGGAATACCAGGTGATCAGCCCTAAAACCATATACACACGAGCAACACTAAATGGACTTGGAAGATTGTACTTATATATTTATCCACATGTATGTAACAATAATAATTAAAGAAAAACAAAGGGACACAGTCCATAGATTTGGACACACACAATGTGTGTGAAGAAACCACCTTGAATCGCTGGAGATCCTTCTTTACAGGCTGGATGCAGAGGACAGATCAAATTTGTGAGTTGGTTCCTTTGATGACTAAGTAAGAATATTTGTCACATGCAATATAACCTACTAGTAATTACTGATGTCTATCAAACATTCACATCTCCTCCCCAAGGCATTTGGTATT
Source organism: Peromyscus californicus insignis (assembly GCF_007827085.1). NCBI lineage: Eukaryota > Metazoa > Chordata > Mammalia > Rodentia > Cricetidae > Peromyscus > Peromyscus californicus. The sequence continues at coordinate 23,440,457 of NW_026294503.1, forward strand.
ATTACATTTTCCTAAATTACCAAAACTAAGTAGATCTATATGACGTGGCCGAAACTTGTGAGCAGCAATGGTATGGTAACTGTAAAAGTAATAAACAATTTATTGCTTGTTTCCCTCTTCCACAGTGATCAGTCACATTCCAAACAGTGGCTACTCTCTCATCAGCTTGGGTCTTACAAGGGCAGTATTATGAAGAAAATCAATCAACCAAAAAAAAAAATTTGAAGAAAAGCAAGAAAACACTGTGATCATAAGCCATTGAGCTGCTGAAACAACCCAGTCCATTCACATTTCTGTTTTCTAGCAAAGCATCCCTGTAAATAAAGACAAAAGCAATATGTACTGCTGGTGGTAAAAAAAAAAAAAAAAAAAAAAAAAACTGATGTAGCCACTATGAAAATCAATGGGGATGGGGATGTTCCTCCAAAAACAAAACTAGAGCTACCACCTGATGCATCTCTACCATTCCTTGGTATATACATAAGGGGATCTAAGTCATCATAGCACAGAAATGGCTCCCACAATGTTTACTGAAGTACTATTCATAGCAGCAAATGTTTGTAACATGCCTTGATATCTATCAATAGATGAGTATTTAAAGAAAATGTAGTATATTTATCTGCAATAAGGATGAATGAAATTGTGTTACTGACAAAAAAATGAATGGAGTTGGAGGTGAATGAGCTAAATTCTAAATTATAAGTATCATTTTATCATATGCACAATGCATATCTTCAAACATGCATACATGCACAAATACATAAATATACATATATAATAAAAGCAGAAGGAGACTATTTGGTGGAAGTGCAGGATTAATAGGAGGAAGAGGTGGCACAGAGAAGATAATGGAGGGAAAAATAGAAATCACATTTTCTCTCATAGGCAGAATTCATATTGCAATCACATAAACACACACATGTGAAATCAGAAGCACGGCTATTTGTAAAAAAAAAAGGGGACCATCTGGAGAAGACAAGGGGACAAAAGAGTAAATATGAACAAATGGCAGATATATATGTACAACAATATCAAAATGAAATCCATTATTTTACATATTAATGTTTAAGAGAATAACATTTCAAAATGGCCCTTCACATAGATGAAGCAGCATGTGCTTCCTCCATTAGATTAGTGAAAGGCATCCCAAAAGAGTTCCTATCATATATCAAACAATACAACAGAACACAGGGAACATTGCCAGAGTCTACAAATTAGCACAATGTAATATCAAAGCAATGAAATATCAAAGCAATTGAATACTGATGTGACTATGCCATACATCAATTAGGCTGCCATTATCTTTTTCAAATTTCATTTTGTCAACATTTCACTGTGACTTTGAACAGAACCTCCTTAATTCCTGGCTAGCAGTGAAAACATTTTTAGAAAAGAAGAAAAAAATCAAAGAATACTTTACACTGCTCAAATTAAAGAAGACATGTCAGCAATTTGGAGGGTATAGAAGATACTGGGAGCCAAAGAGTGTTCCAAATTTAAATGATGAAAAGAGTTTTGGTAGGTACAAAATACAAATACTTTTGGAACAACATAATGGTATTTTTATTACTTCCTTCTCATGAGTTAAAAGATGACATGTTAGATAAGTTTATATAGCTTAATAAATCTAAAATATATTTTTAAAAATATGAATCAAAATGCAAAATGCCAGAAATGTGTCATAGTTTAATAACCACAACATTTCTTCCTTCGTGGTGATATGTAAAATCACCATAAGTCTTGAAATCAATAATATCTCAAAGTCAACAAGAGAAGTTGTACTCAAGAGCAACAATGATCAGCCCAAAAAGTCAATATCAAAGGAACAACATGCTAAAATGAAAACAGGGTGCTTCAGATTTCCCACCAGCTTTTGAGGAAATGTGATGAGATGTTTTGAACGTAAAAATTTTCAGGAAGACCTTTCCCTGTGTCAGTGAGTTCAAGCATATTCACTACCATCTCCTGCATTAATTCAGCGTATCATGTTGAAGTCCTCGATCTATTTGGAAGTTAGTTTTGTGCATGGATCTAGTTTCATTCATTGACATGCAACTATTGAGTTTGTTGCCATTTGTTGAAGAGGATGTCTGTTCTACAGTGTGTATTTTTGGCTTTTTTTTCAGAACCAGGTGTCCATGGGTACATGGACTTATGTCTGTGTCTTTAGTTCTAGTCCATTGATCAACAATAGCTCAGTAGTACAGCTTAAAGTCAGGAACAATGGTTCTTCCAGCCATTCATCTGTTATTCAGGATTGTCTTAGCTATTGTGCGTTTTCTGTATTTCCATGTGAAGCTTAAGATTTTTTTTTCAATTTTTTGCAATTTCTGTTTCTGTAATTTCAATTACTGTTCAAATTTTGATTTAGATTGTGTTGAATCTGTAGACTGCTTTGACATGGTGGCCACTTTCACAATATTAATCTTATTAATTGATGCATACAAGAGGTCTTTCCATCTTTTGATATCTTCTATTTCTTTCTCTGTTGTCTTAAAGTTTTTATTTTACAAGTCTTTCCCTTCCTTAGAGTGATGCCAAAGCATTGTTGAGGCTGTGGTAAATGGCTTGTTTCCCTGATTTCTTTTTCAGTAAGTTTACCATTTGTATATAATATCAGAAGGCCACAGATTTTTGTGCTAATTTCATATTCTTCCATAGACCCCTCTACCATTAGTCTGTTGCCAGTGCTACTGGTTATCCTCCAAAAAAATTGATGATAAGACTCTATTGCTGAAGATACAACATAATTATATCATAGAACATGGAGAAATCTGGCTGGTACTCAACTACAAGTTTTAGCCATACTGGCTAGCGTCTGTAGTTCTAGAAGTTCTACTACACACACTACACAAGGAGCAAAGGAATCATCTATGTCACCCAGCTGTGAACTCTATGAGCTGTAATAATGACTTGCCTGGCAAGATATGCCACTGGTTCAATAGAGGCACAAATGTTATAAGGGTAATCAGCCACCATTTTGTTGGATTTAAGGCCCATTCCATGAGCTGGAATCCATATCTGATACTGTCAATGAGGACAAAAACTTAAACTTAGATAAGGTGTGGACCCTAAGGGAAAGCCTACTGTTACTATTCTGCTAAATAAATACAACAATAAAATATTGTTATACCTATAGATCACTCAACCTTCACCAGACAGCTACTTTTTGCAGTAGACGGTAATTACCACAGAGACCCACAACTGGGCAACATGCAGAGAATAAGAGACTTTGGAATGCTCAGACCTAAATGGAATGTCTCTATGACCCACCTCCCCTCAAGGCTCATCAATCTATGCTGAAAGGGGGATAGAAAGATTGTGAGTGCCAGATGTGATGAATGACATCAAGGATACAGTATTCTCAAGACACAACAAGGCAGATGCAAATATGAACTCACGGAGACTGTTACAGCATGCACAAGATCTATACAAGCTCAAGCCAGACAAAATTGCATCATGAAGGAAAGGAGATAGGCCTGAATTCACATCCTTAACCAAGGAGCTACTGATAGTTGATTGTTTCTGGGAAAGTCAGGTTTTGCCAGTGGAGTAACATTTGGTATATCAACCACACTCCAGGGCAGGACTCACACCCAGGAATACTTGGCTAACATAAATGGGACTCCATGGTTTGGGAGATTTTTAAGAGAGGAAAAAAAAGATAACATGAAGTTGGGTGGGTAGGTTCATCCAAGAAGAGTTGAAGGAAAGAAATGAATATGATCAGAATATATTATATGTAATTCTCAAAAGAATAAATGAAAGTGTTGTGCATATGTGGTGTGGTGTGTGTGTGTGTGTGTGTGTGTGTGTGTGTGTGTGTGTGTGTGTGTGTGTGTGTGGTGTGTATATAAAAAGAAAATAAAAATGTTCTTCAAACCAAAGTATCATGTATTGTAGAAATAAAAGGTACATAGAGATTGCCTAGTGCTATAGTTCAGATCTGGGCTGTCCTTTACAGAGCCATGTGTTAAAGTCTTGGTCCTCAGACTGTGAAGATACTGGAAAGTGGTAAAATATTTAAGAAATGGAGCTTAGTTAGATGGTCTCTTAAAACCCTCTCCTCCCCGCCCCCCCGCCTCTTTCCCTCTCTCCCCACAAGATCCTATGCCCCAGTGAGGTAAGGATTTCCTATTTTCCTCTTCCATGAGCTCTTATCATCAAGTGGTACCTCATGATTGGCTCAAAACCAATGATAACAAGACATGAACTGAAACCTTGAAACAGTGGGCCAAATAAACCTTTTTTTCCTCTTTAATTTTCTTTATCTCCAATATTTGTTGCAGCAATGGAAAGTTAATTGACATGTCCAGAGTTGCCTGTCATCTAACATCTAATGTCTCTATTTTGACATGCCATTTGGTTTATGAAGTTGTCCAAGTTCTGGCAGTCTTAAGAGTGCACACTTAATCTAACATGTAATGTGTGAGCTGATGTAGTACTGCTCAGAGAAAGGACATTCAGTTGGTTTTCAACAGCAAATGCATCAAGTCAAACAGCTAGAATGCTGCCATCACTATTTCCTTGATTGACATTTTCAAAAAACACAATTTTTTGAAACAAAGAATTCAGAGCAGTGGCATTATCACAAGCCATGTGCTTCTATGAAACTTCATTGTACCCTTGTGAAAGGACAAAATAAAATAGGCAAATAATTTCTTAGTATCACTTTTAAATGACTGGATCTTACAGACCCCTGATCGAACTTTGGGATCCTCTGAGGTTCCCAGAAGTCAGTATGAGAACACACTATGAAGACGTGCCATTTGAAGGGCAAGAAAGCTGCAGTATTTGTGGCTCAAATCTCATTCATGATTGATTGAGAATGAAGAAATTTTCAAAAACCTCATCCTTCTGTGTGTGTAGGTCAGGTATTGTCTGAGTTACTGTTCTATTGCTGTGGACAGATACTATAAAAGAAAGCATTTGATTGAGGGATTGCTTACAGTTTCAGAGGATTAATTAGTCCATGACCAGGGCAGCAAGAAGGCAGGCATGGCACTGTGGCCATAGCTGAGAGTTTGCATCTTATCTGCAAATTGGAGGCAGACACACAGAGAGGGAGGAGAGGGAGCCTAGCATGGGCTTTTGAAACCTCAACACCCACTCCAAATGGCCCACCTCTCTCAATGAGCCCACACCTCCTAATCCTTCCCAATACAGTCCCACCAACCGGGGACCAAACATTCAAATATATGAGCCTATGGAGGCCAGTCCCATTCAAACCAGCACAGCTGTGTTCATACAGCATGTCATAGATGCTTATTACAAAATCTGTGAGACACACAAGAAAGTAAAGTACTCAGGAAATAAATGTAGTACAGTGACAACAGCTGGAACGCCAGCAAACTTATTTTTTATTATATGTATGTGTATATCCCTGTGTATGTCAATGTTTGTGCCTATAAGATCAGACACATCAGACACCCTAGAGCTGGAGTTATGAGCCTCCTGATATGATGCTGGGAGCTAAATTTATGTCCTCTGCAAGAACAATATATACTCCTAACTACTGAGCCATCTCTCTAACCTTCAAGCCTCTTTCATCTGTAGTGTTTAAACTGTTCACACTAAAACTGAAGCACTGTTACTTTCAGCTCCATCCAATCAATGTTCCTTTTGGGTTTTGTCTTCATAGTCTTCAGAGTGATTGTTCCATTTTTTTTTTTAATCAGAGTGTTCATTGTTACTTTCAGAAAACTATCAGTGTTCATTGTTACTTTCAGAAAACTATCAGCCTCTCAGCCTGCAGTTGATGAAGGCTCAGATTTCATTTAATAGGGCATGATTCTCAACTACATCTCTTATGAAGTTTCAGTGTGCTACAGTGTGCTCTACAAAAAAAAATACAAAACCAAAACACTGCATCTCTTATACTTCTAGGTCTAAATACCTTATTCATCTGCTCCAAAACTCAACCACTATTTTCTCACTTCAATATCCAGTAAACCCTGTCACTACACCTCCGATGTAACTTATATATTCCAGACTGGGTCCAAGAAGACAAGGGCTCCTAATTATAAAAAGATAAATTATTCTCTAACGCTAACATTCTACTCTTTGTGCTAGAGGAAGAGAGGGGGGTTTCTGGGTTCTCCCAACACCATTCACAAAAGTAAGAAGTGACACAAGACTCTAGAAACTAGAATAGATGTGTGGGTTCTGAGGGCTTTGCCAGTGCCTAGTCTAGAACAACTAACCAAGGAAACACTTGAAGGAAATCACCCTTCAGGTCAGTGGTATGCTGGGGTCTCCTCTCTCCAGCTTCTAAGAGCAGAGTATATGCATGGAATTCCAGAACTGCATTGGCGATGCCTCTCTGGCACCTTGAGATCACTGATGAGAGAAGTAAAAGAGTAATTACACTATAAACGTTCACAAACACTAAACACCAGGCCTTTATGTTTTATTGGAGAGTCAGCAGTTAAACATTTACTAGCACACCACACATACGTCGTTCCAACAAAATGGGACTCTGCTGGCATAATCAGCTTCCTTCTGATCGTGCAAGCATCTTTTCTGGGTCTGTATACCCCTAATTACCCAAAACAAACAGCAGCTTCAAGAATTTAGAGACATTAGAATGGTCAAATCACAAAACCTCCAGCAACATGGCTTCTAGTGCCCTATTCCTATGCCTTGCTCAGTGCTTGCTAAATACACAGAGATGCACTGGTGATTCCTTCCAAAATAGCATCACTCCTCCTCTCAGAAACTCGTCTCATTAATGGAATGTGTTTCAGGAAACATCCTCTTCTGTTTTATATTTCATCCTAGTGGTGAACATGTTATTCCTCTCCCTTCCCTCCCCCCCCCCCCCCGCCAAAAAAAAAAAAAAAAACCCTATCCTATCTATCCCAGGACAGAAAGAGCATCTAAGAAGCTCTCAGTGTCCCCTTCACAGCCCCAAGGAGAAGATGCTTCACTGTACTTAAACAGAGGTCAGTTCATGGCTCCCAACCATGTACAGTTGCGTTGCTCTACGTCAATCAACCCCTAGAATTGCTGTGAAATTTTAAGTAAAGAAATGAAAATGAGAGCATAGAAAGGTAGATATGAATGATCAGAAAGGTTTTACACCCTTTTTTCAAGTTTTCCCCCATATGTAAGATACATGGGACCTTGCAGAGAAAGCATTGGTAGACACGAGGCCTGAAAGACACACAAAGTCGCTGACTATGGAAAAGAGCATCCTTGGAACAGGGTGCAGGAGGATGAAGATGGAGAATGAATGACAAGTTTATATTCTACTGGGCTTTCAAACCTCTTATGTCAGAGAAACAGTCAGGGGACTAAGGGTAGCTCTCCAGCTTGCTTTCACTCATCTGTGTCTGCTTGCACAGGAAAGACAAAGTGTTCTGAGAAGCAATTTGGCTTCTATCTTTCATTAAATCATGAATTGTGATGTGCCTGCATGGTTGCGTGATCAGAAATGGCTGTTCTTCTTTGATCTTGCTGTCAGTGACATAGACCATGAAAAGTGGCTGGAGAGAGAGAGAGAGAGAGAGAGAGAGAGAGAGAGAGAGAGAGAGAGAGAGAGAGAAAGCCCAGTTTTGAGAATCTTCCCACTGACCTGAATCACTGGTGCAGTCTTTGTCTCCCTCTATAGGCCATATTGTTCATATCTGGGTGCTGAACAATACTAAAAATTACAAGTAATATTAAACTGACTGAGCAGGTTGTCTCTACATATTTAGGAATACACACACACATTCAATTTTTAAAAGAGACCATTAATTTGAAATAGAACATGGAAGGGTGTATGGAAGGGTTTGGAGGGTTGGAGGGAAACCAAACAAGAAGTGAGAAATGATGTGATTGTATTAAAATCTCAACAACAAAAAAAGGGAAAATTCATATTCCCATTCTATAGATGAAGAAATAGAGATTTATATATTAGGTAGTTTTTCCAAGGTCCCAAGTATCCAACTTCCAAATCTAGTTAGTATTTTTGCTTTTCTATCACTGTCTCTCAATATAAAAGAAAACTAAAAGCAAACATTAGGCAAACTAAAAAAAAAATCAAAAACAAAGATATCAAAGAATTTACTTTGTAGAGAATTTACCTTTAATAAATTACCAAGAGCCAGCTCATAAACTATTGAGCATTTCCTACAAAACTATCTGCAACACTTAAACAAAAAGTGCACACATTAAAACCAACATACCCAAACAAGGGTTTGTCTTACATTAGACAACAAACATATATACAAAAAAATATATTTTCTAAACTACTATATATATTTTAATACTAGCAATCATTTTTGGTGACCTACAAAGTGGACCAAAGAAAAGAACCATTTTTTTAATATTTTGAAAACTCTATTTTGTGGCACTTCCTGGGCATTTGGCCATGTCTAGACAAAACTGACTATCTCCTTCCCGGGTACCAGCTGTCAGGGACTCACTGAAGTGAGTGATGAATGCAAGCTTTATACTTTCTATGAGAAGCACATGGACACAGCAGTAGCTTCTGATGCTCTGGGTGAAGAGCGGAGGGGTCGTGTGGTCTGAATCAGTGTGGGAAGAACAAACAAGGTTTTCCCATGAAGCAAGGTGTCTTGAGACATGGGACAGTGCATCTGCTGCTGAGTAAGGGGCATTCCTCTTATAGACCAAGGAGAACTGCCAAGAGGAAGTACAAATCTGTTCTGAGTGCACTGTGGGTGCTAATTTGAGTTCTCAATACCATTATTTTAAAAGTGAGGGAGTGGTTTCCTGTACTGACAGATACTATTGTGTTTCAGCAGTCAGGAACCAAAAGGTCTTGCAGAATCCAAAAGCTTTTCTATATCTATAAGAAAGATGAGTTCTGCCAATATGCTGTTAGAAAGCCCTTCCAGTGGTTCTCAAGCTTTACATCTCAACCATCAGAAAATGCATGATGGTCTTAGGAACCCCCAACCATAAATTTATTTTTGATGCTACTTCATAACTGTAATTTTGCTACCAAGCAGTCTCTCAGTTCCTATGACCATCAGAAATACATGTTTTGGGGTGGTTTGTGACCCATAAGTTGAGAACTGCTTTGGACCAAAGAAGGTAAGAAGGCCAGGACCAAAGTTCCCATGATTCAGCATCTTGTTATTCCATATGTCCTGCAATAAACACAGAAGTATTGCTCTGGAGAAACAACACCTTAAGGAGAAAGCTTCAGAATGTACTACATGGTTTCCCAAGAATGAAGGAAGCCAAAGAAAAACACCAGGAATAAACTGTCAAAGGACATGGACTGTCCTTACTGAGAGATTCTACCTTTAAGTCTGAGTCAACTCAAAAATAAGCCTATAAGAGTAACAAATAAATGATCAGAACTTGAAAAAATATTTTAACAAATTCCTATTGTTCTTAATAAAATGCCAATCTAAAATGAGCAAGTTCCAAAGGAATTTCAATCAGGTTAGATCTCCCTTCGCAAGATTTAAAAGTATAATGTCCCCCAGACTTCTTGCCAATTCTCCAGAAATAGGTCTAAGCATAGGGACATTAGATTCAATTTATGTGTCTGTCTGAATGGAGTGAATATAATAACTCAATAAAATAAAATGTGAATGGTTCACTAAGGATTCTATACTGGCATCATGATAGAGGTGTAGTGTTGTGTGATACTTTGTTTATGTTCTGGAAAATAAAGCTTGTCTTGAGATCAGAGGGTGGAGCTAGCCACCAGTTAATCATGGCACAAGCCTTTGATCCCAGCACTTGACAGGCTTATGCCTTTGATTCCAGCACTTGGCAGGCTTATGCCTTTGATCCCAGCACTTGGCAGGCTTATGCCTTTGATCCTAGCACTTGGCAGGCTCATGCCTTTGATTCCAGCACTTTGGAAGCTCATGCCTTTAATCCCAGCACAATCAGGAGGTGGAGACAGGAATATAAGGGGAGTGGAGACAGGATCTCAGTGTCCATTCGGTCAGAGGACCTGGAGAGGTAAGAAGTCACTAGTAGCTGCTCCTTTGCTTCTCTGCATTTTCAGGTTATTACCCCAATATCTGACTCTTAATTTTTATTCCTAAGACTAAATAGATTCACTCTTCAGTGTAGAGATTCCAATTAAGGACAAAACCAAATAAAAGTTGAGTCCTGACATTCAAAATTGCTTCTCTTGAACAAAAAATGGGCTGTGATTAACTACAACTAGTACCTCCAGTGGTCAAGAGCCTCAGTCCACCCAACCCCTGATATCTTAGAAAATACCAGTGAATAAAAAGGATCCACATATTTGGATAGCAATTGTATTGTGATTTCCTCTACTTTCTTGAGCATTATCTTCCTGGTATTCCCAGAAGACTTTTCTATCTACTGTGTTAAAAATTTGTGCCATCAAATCAAAACTCCATTGCTTTGATTTTAGCTATTAGCTGTGTTTTGTTGTTTCGTATTTTGTTTTAATGTATTGAGTGTTCCTTGCAGATCATTACAGATTCAGGGTATTCAAAAGGAAAATCTTACATACACCATCACACACATGCCTCATAAATGCTAACTCATACTCTCTGTAGAGGTTTTCTGTGACTTTTTACAAGGCAACTACTACCTCTCTTCCCTCTTCAGAAAACAAATTGAACTATATTTCTACTTGATAGTACTTATCAGAGCTGCAGCTGTGTTTATGCCTTGAAGTCCTAATCTGCCCCAGGGTAAACACAATGGGAGTCACTGTTTGTATAGAAAATAAACCAGGGAATCATCAGCACCACTATCAATAATGCTACATTTAATGGAGGAAAGGAGAAAAAGTGGGGATATGTTTATAAACTTGTATGAGGTTGCATCTCATTCCAAGAACAAGATGGGTATTCCAACAAACTCAAGTTCAGTTCTGCTTTGCTTTTAAAAGGGTACTAAAGTCCTTTATAGTTTCTTTATTCTCTGAGTTCCCAATTCCTCATTTATCAAACTGAAATAATAGTGCTTTCTGCAAAGAGTTGTAATTTCTAATAATGTAATAATGCATGCGCAAGGTGAAATGACTATATTATGAAATAAATATGTAATAAATGGTAATTATGGCTAAAATTATTGATGCTGATTAACATATTCATTCATCTATCCAGCAAGGAATAATTAAGTTTATGTTATCATTTTATCTCAATTCTGAGACCAATGTTATGTCTATATCCTTAAAATTGTGCCATTATATTAAATATACACAATAGAATTCTTTTTCTTTAGCAAAGATATCAATTATGTTAGTCATGTGTCCTACAGTGGCAATATCTTAGGTCTGGTTGCTTAAAAGTGAAGTTGAAAAAAAAAACTTTGAAAGCCCATGAACTCTAGGAATTTGTAAACCCTACTGCCTGACAGAAGGGTTACATGAATAGGTTACATGAATATTCTTGTGAACATTAGTTTTTGGGTATTGTTTATTTTTGTTTGTTTTTTATGTTCATCTATGTTTCTCCCTTTTATTTTTTGATATTGCAATTTAATTACAACATTTATCCCTTCCCTTTTTTCCTCCAAAACCTCTCATATGCTCCTCGCCACTTTCTCTCAAATTTGAGGAAAACTGGTGGCCTTCCAAAGGCAAGCATACACCTATTGATTATCCAATGATAAATCCTCTTGTCAATTTGACACATCCTAGAGTCACCTTGGAATCCAGAACCTTAACTGAAGAACTGCCTTGATCAGACTGACCTATGAGCATGTCTTTGGGACATTGTCTTGATTGTTAATTGATTCAGAAGGGCCCAGTCCACTGTGGGTGGTACATGCCTAGACAGGTGGTCATAGGCTGTATAAAAAAGCTATGTAAGCATAAGCCTGGAAGGAAGCCAGAAAGACAGCTAGTAAGCAGCATTACTTCATGGCTCCTGCCTCAAGGTTCTTGCCTTGAGTTCCTACTTTGACTTCCCTCAGTAATGGATTCTGACCCAATAGTGTAAGCTAAACAAACTCTTTCTTCCCAAATTACTTCTGGTCAGAGTGTTTATCAATTCAATGAAATGAGGATACCTCCTACATCCTATCCCTATTGTTCCAAAGACTTCAGACATCTTTACTCACTTTGGAAAACTGCTTACTGGCTGAGCATTTAGCTCAATTAGTAGAGTACTTCTCTAGAGTGCATGATGCTCTGGGTTTGATCCACAGTATCACATAAACCAAGCATGGTGATACATGCTTATAATCTTAGCACTCAGGAGATGAAAACAGGGCTATCAGGATTAAGGGTCATCCTCAGTTACATAGCTATTTTGAGGCCAGCTTAGGTTGTATGAGACCCTGTGGCAAAAAGAAAATAACAATTGAAGTCATGATATTTCCCTCGAAAAATCTGTTTATTTTATGTAGAATCTTAAGAGTCTTATAGACTTTCCAAGGATGATTAATAGTCTCCCACAAAAGAATCTATGAAGAGGGGGTAAGAATTCATAGTTGCCATGTATGTAAAATCCTCCATTATTAATCAGCTCATATTCATGATTCTGTAATCCCCCTAACTTAAGCAGGACTAGTCCCGGAAGATGAATAGTGGAGTGCCGGCCTAGGCATCACTCACAGAGTCACTAACAACAGTGTAACCTGGGCTGAAATCCAAAAGAATCAAATTAAAAGAGAGAAAAGAGGGGGGGTTCTATCAACCCTATGAAAACTACATATAACCAGATACTTTCCTCGCTCATTTAGTGCAAATCACACAGTCACAACATCCGTCTTTGATTTACATTCCCACCAGGACAACCAATTTTGTAGCCCAATGTGTGTTTCTCCAAATCTAGACTTGTGGTTTGGCTGTATCTCAAGAATGTAACCATAAATGTCAATGCAAACACAGATTTTCTAGAAGTATGATAAAATCAAAACAATCTATTTTCAGGAAACCAATTGAGCAAATCTATCATTATAATGTGATTCTCCCACACACACACACAATTTATAAAACTCTAGTCAAAGTGTTTGTCAAAAGTCAATTCTAGCAAGGGTGTTGGTATGAACACCAGGATCTCTCTAATAAAGACAGTTCATCAGGCTGCACACAGGAGCACCCGAGAGGCTGCACCAGCCTGGATGTAAACAAACCTGTGGAAAAGGAGTCTGTAGGCTGCCATTTTGTCTTATTTACCATGTCCTTTGCCTTACAGAAGCTTTTCAATTTCAGAAGGTCCCATGTATTAACTGTTGATCTCAGTTCTGTGCTACTGGTGTTATATTCAGGAAGTAGTCTCCTGTGCCAATGCATTCAAGGCTAGTTCCCACTTGCTCTTCTATCAGGTTCAGTGTAACTAGATTCATATTGAGGTCCCTGTTCCACTTAGACTTGAGTTTTGTGCATGGAGATAGATATGGATCTATTTGTAATCTTCCACATGTCAACTTCCAGTTATACCAGCACCATTTGTTGAAGATGTTTTCCTTTTTCCATTGTACAATTTTGGCTTCTTTGTCAAAAATCAGATGTTCATATGCGTGTGGATTTATGTCAGGATCTTCAATTCCATTCCATTGATCCACCTGTCTGTTTGCTTATGTTCCAATTGACTGGCCAATATTAGGCCCATTTTCCTTTGCTGTGCTGTACTGGCATGAGGATGAAGTGTGATACTGTACTTAATGTACTTAGCAAGCTCTTGACACAAAGTGAATCCTCTGTAATAGTGACTGCTGCTAAAATTGTTGTTTTCATTTATATCACAATCATTAAGCACATTCTTGCCTCCCCATCCCATAACTGGGAGATCACTGTTTTTTTAATTTAGTAAATATTACTTGAACATGTACTGTGTTAGCATCCTGAGAACTCTACAGAATACAGGCATACAGGTAGCTTCCTTATAAAGCTTACATTTAATTTGACTCTCTTCTCTCTCTCTCTCTCTCTCTCTCTCTCTCTCTCTCTCTCTCTCTCTCTCTCTCTCCCTCCCTCCCTCCCTCCCTCTCTTCTTCCCTCCCTCCCTCTCTCTTTCTCTGTGTTTATGTGAGAGAGTGAGTAAATGTGTGTGTGAGTGTGTGAGTGTGTGTGTGTGTGTGTGTGTGTGTGTGTGTGTGTGTGTGTGTGTGTGTTAGTTAAAGTCTTTGTTGTTGGCTGAGTTTCTAACAAGGATAGCCTAAAAATCCTTGGGATTTTCTTATGAGAGTACTTTTAGCTATTCATTAGTTTCTTTTGGCCATATCTGAGTTCTTGTTAAGAATATGACTCATGAGGTACTTGGGAGACTGGAGGTTACACCACTTCAAAATGGAGCTGGTCACCAGAAAAACAAGCTACATGGTTAGTTGAACTTTGAATTTCCAATCTTCTAACCCCAAGGAATGGAAGGGGGGCTAGATAGAGTTCAGTCACAAACTACCAGTGAGTTGATAAGTCTCACGTCTATATGATGAAACTGATAAAAACCCAAAAGTGAGAAATCTAAGTGGGGGCTTCTGGGTTGGTGATACATCACTGTCATGGGAGAGTAGTGTGCCCAGAAGGTGTGTCACCACCCTACGCTTCCTGCACACCCCACCACAACCAAGCCTTACTAGGCATCACTTCCATTTGTCTGGTCTGGAACTCTAGTCCTCAAAAATAAACCAGTGATGTTAAGTGAAGTGCAGTTCTGAGTTCAATTCATCTAGCAAGTACTGAACCCAAGAAGGAAGCTGCGGAAAGTCATGTATTTGAATCCAGTTCAGGCAATATAGGTAGGCTGGCCACCCCATTTACAGCTGGCATCTACGTAGGGCTATTCTTATGTAAATGGGATTTCACCTCAGTCTGTATTTCAGGAGAGTGGTCATTGTAAAGTTGCCCACGCTCCAGTAAAAAAGCTCCCACCCTTGCTCATACAAAGCAATACTAATTAAACTCAGAGGGACACACACACACACACACACACACATACACACACACACACACACACACACCACACACACACACACACACACACACACACACACACACACACACCACACACACACACACACACACACACACCACACACACACACACACACACACACACACACCACACACACACACACACACACACACACACACACACACACACACACACACACACACACACACACACACACACACACACACACAACACACACACACACACACACACACACACACCTGAAAGTAGGGTAGAGTAGGATAGACATATGTTAAGAAGGTTTTCAGTGGAAGGGGGGGTGGGAGAAGAATGACAGGATAATGAGGGGTAGACATACCATATTATATGTATATGTATATGTATATGTATATGTATATGTATATGTATATGTATATGTATATGTATAGGCATGAAATTGTTTAAGAATAGAACAAAAATCTTTAAAAGGAAATGGTCATTTTATTTGTGGATATTCTAGAATGGTATTTGGTATTATTGCTCAGAATTTACAAGGTTTATCTACTAGATGAAGAATTAAACTTTAATTATTCTGAGAATCTACAAAAAGGTCTACACTTAGAAACTGTTATGTACACACCAGGATGTTTACTGAAAACATTATTTATAATAGCCAAAGTATAAAACAACATGAGCACATATTTAAAATTACTAGGTAAATTCAGTTTTCAGATGGCTTCCAGTCAGTCAACTCCAAGGATTGCACAGACTCTTCATACCAGCAACCCAATTTTTACACATGCCGTCCACTCAAGGGTTTGGTGCTTTGGGGTAGATTTATCTGGTTTTCCCATCTTAGAAGACACTTGTGGGCAAACTGGATTTGACCCTGAAATTAAGTAAAATAATTATCAATAGCTCCTCACTTCCCTTCAAAGACCTTTCAGCAAGCTGGCTTTCATTGCATGAGGGGAGTGCAGGTGGCTTACTAGCAAACATTATCAGGCTCAGGATACACAATGCTCGGGCTGCCTTATTTAATATGAACTGTGTGGTGATATGTGTTCCCCAAAATATTGTGCACCCTAATAAACTTATCTGGGGTCAGAGAACAGAACAGCCACTAGATATAGAGGCCAGAAAATGGTGGCACACATGCCTTTAATCCTATCACTTGGAAGGCAGAGATTCATTCGGATCTCTGTGAGTTTAAAGCCACACTGGAAACAGCCAGGCATGGTGACTCGCGCCTTTAATCCCAGGAAGTGAGCCTTTAATCCCAGGAAGTGATGGCAGGAAGCAGAAAGGTATATAAGGTGTGAGGACCAGGAACTAGAGCTGGTTAAGCTTTTAGTCTTTTGAGCAACAAATAGTTCAGCTGAGATTCATTCTGGATGAGGACTCAGAAGCATCCAGTCTGAGGAAACAGGATTAGCTGAGGAATTGGCAAGGTGAGGTAGCTGTGGCTTGTTCTGCTTCTCTTATCTTCCAGCATTCACCCCAATAACTGGTCTCAGGTTTGATTTTATTAATAAGACCTTTAAGATTCATGCTACAGAACTGCCTCAATAAAAATGATGCTGATGGAACCCAACATCGTTTACTGTGTTATTCAACATGGCTTTTGAAGCTATCATCATTCCTGCCTACTGAATGACAATATTGAGCATAGGATTTTAGGACTTGCTCTAATTCTTTCAGAAGAGTCCCACCATTTCAAACTCTCTGCATTGGAATCCTGTTACAACTTTCAAAAAAAAAAAAAAAAGCTTAGATTTGGTCAAGACCAACTTATATTTAATCAGTTGTATAAAATAAAAGGACAAAAAAGCCATCATTGCTTTCTATTTGGTTAGAAGGGAACATTGACTGGAACAAGTCTTGGTTCTTTTTCATGGGGATAGTTGGGGTATGGCAATGGCGAGATGAGGTGAAAGTGAAGCTAATACCCTTTGAACTTCATTTGGGCTCCTCCCACTTTAGAAAGCTTCATGTTAAATATTTCAAAATAAGAAGAGCATGCCATTTAAATTAAACGATTGGAGGAGGTTTGGGAATTTTCCAACTTGGGTCAGCATACTCCAAAAGCTTATAATGAGGTTTTCCCTCTGTTTTCTTCTTAATCACTTTAATCAGCAAAACCGTGGATGACAATGATATTTAATCAACTAGATTGCCTACTCTTCCTGTAAGATATGGGTCTATTATAGACATAAAATATCTTCAAAGGTATTTTGAAAATACCCCCACAATCTGTTGCATTGCCCTGACAGTTTTTATTCTTGTCTCTTCTCTATAAACAAATGCAATAGTTCCAGCACAAGAAAATACAATACTGTAGAGATACCAACATAAAGAAAGTGGCTTTGCAGGCAGTGGTAGCACACACCCTTAATCCAATCACATGGCAGGCAGAGTCATTGTATGTTCAAGGACACAGCCAAGCATGGTGACACACGCCTTTAACCCCAGTACCAACCATAGAGACCTGGAGGTCTGTATAGACAGGCAGTGATGAGGAAGTGATATGGCTGGGCTTAGAGCTAATGAAAAGGCAGAACAGCAAGGCAATAAAGGCTCAGGTTAGACAGGAAGACTCTCTCTTATGAAGCTACAGTGACATGGTGAGATAAGGTTAGTTGGTGGCTACTATTGCTCTGATCTCTATGGCCTGTACCCCTGCCCAAAAAAAAAAAGTGGCTTTGATTTTTCTAACAGTAAGTAATTTGTTTAAGTGTGTTTCTTGTGTTCCAAGTGACCAACTCCTGTCTTCTTTCTGATAGAAGCCTCCAAAGATATACCTAGGGCAAGAATTGTGAGCTACAGTTTGAAAAGTCAAACCAAAGACTCATTTCTCCATTAGTAATCTATCCGTTTAAGGCTCTGTTTATGTTGTGCATACATGTCTGACATTCTCTAAGTTGTGTGGTGCCCAACAGAGAGTAGACAATTCACTATTGGGTGCTAGTTCTTCTGGTTCTAGGCAACATTATAAAACTCCAACTTTGAATAGCACTGAAGAACTTGGATTCTTTTCCTTAGCTATGAAATAGAGCTTTGATAATGCTCAGATGCAGAAAATTAAATGACCCCCTCAATATTCTTTATTTGGGATTTACGTGACTCATATCTTGACAGAAGCCAAGAGTCTTATATCATTCCTTTTATTCCCTCACTCCTCTACACATACATACCATCAAATCTCATCAATGGGCAAGCCAGTACTAGAGTAGAAAGAAAGACGTCACCACATTGGTATATGACATCAGGGAAGAATTTTTTTTTAATTTTCATCATTTTATTAAGACAGTTTTGTTATGGAAATCAAGCATGACATATCATAATCATTCAAAAACAAATAGAAGAGATACAGTTTCATTTTATTATTCTGAAAGAATCTTCCCTTTCAGAATATACTACAAATAATAACAATGGAGAAATACGAAGGAATTCAGAGACCTAATGAAAAGGGATGATATTTTTAAACTGAAATATATAATCTATAATTATTATAACCACTATTATATATAACAAGATGAAATAAGATAGATTACATAATGTGTATTACATAAAATATGTACATAGTGACATTCAATACTATGTGAATCAATAGGCAGGGATATTCAAAAGAATCCTACGATCTTTCACATAATTTTTTTCTGTCTTTTCCTTTTTCTTTTTCTTTTTCTTTTCTTTTCTTTTCTTTTATTTTATTTTACAATACAATTCAGTTCTACATATCAGCCACGAATTCCCTTGTTCTCCCTCCTCCCGTCCCCCTCACCATCTCCCCAGCCCACCCCCCATTCCCACCTCCTCCAAGGCAAAGACTCCCCCGAGGACTGAGATCAACCTGGTAGACTCAGTCCAGGCAGGTCCAGTCCCCTCCTCCCAGGCCGAGCCAAGCGACCCTGCATAAGCCCAGGTTTCAAACAGCCAACTCATGCACTGAGCACAGGACCCGGTCCCACTGCCTGGATGCCTCCCAAACAGATCAAGCCAATCAACTGTCTCACCCATTCAGAGGGCCTGCTCCAGTTGGGGACCCCTCAGCCATTGGTTCATAGTTCATGTGTTTCCATTCGTTTGGCTATTTGTCCCTGTGCTTTATCCAACCTTGGTCTCAACAATTCTCGCTCATATAAATCCTCCTCTTTCATGCTAATTGGACTCCCGGAGCTCCACCCGGGGCCTAGCCATGGATCTCTGCATCCAGATACCTCAGTCATTGGATGGGGTTTCTAGCACGACAATTAGGGTGTTTGGCCATCCCATCACCAGAGTAGGTCAGTTCAGGCTGTCTCTCGACCATTGCCAGCAGTCTATTGTGGGGGTATCTTTGTGGATTTCTGTGGGCCTCTCTAGCACTTTGCTTCTTCCTATTCTCATGTGGTCTTCATTTACCATGGCCTCCTATTCCTTGTTCTCCCTCTCTGTTCTTGATCCAGCTGGGATCTCCCGCTCCCCCAAGCTCTCTTTCCCTCAACCCTCGCCCTTCATTACCCCCACTCATGTCCAGGCTGTTCATGTAGATCTCATCCATTTCTCCGTCATTGGGCGATCCCCGTGTCTTTCTTGGGGTCCTGTTTTCTAGGTAGCCTCCCTGGTGATGTGAGTAGCAGTCCAGTCAACAGAGAAGAATTTAATAAGCAAATGAGGGTACTCTTCCTTTATATATGAACCAGATGAAAACAAATCATCATGTGTTTTTCAGTATTTTAATGAGCATACATCTCTGATAAATCTACGCAAATGACTCTCATCAACTCTATTGTCTAAGTGTTCTGGGATAGCTACCTTTACAGGGTGTCTTGTGTTCAAATTTTTAAAGGTAGATAAGATAGTCTAGTGGCAATGTGTGAAAAAAATGTCCCAAAAAGAAATTGTACCTTCAACTGGACCTTCTGCAAATGAGTCTTTTGCAAGGCTGATTGATTCATTGATTGACTGATTGATTGATTGATTAATTAGAACTTGAATGATTGTGGAGAGGTTGGACTATTGCAGGTCCAGAGACTAATTATAATTTCTCTTGAGCTATCTTTAGTCCCCTAAATATCCATTCCTTGCCTACCTCTGTGGCTGCCATAACATTATGTGACTAACAGATAATTTTTTAAATGTGTTCATGTAATAAAACTACAATTTCTACCAATCAAAAAACTAAAATGTCATTAGATATCACATAGCTGAGATTTCTCCACTTTGCTCTGAAACATATATACATTCCACCAATGTATTTGAAAAATGTCTTGATTTATGACTTTCTTCATTGTATTATAAAAAAAATGTCATTAAACCGTTACCAAGTGGGAACACAAATGTTGGCGTAATCTAAATCTGTTTTCCAGGGTTGTACTCACTCATATTTGGCTCCAGAATGAATTACCTCTTATCACCTCTAAGGTGAGAGCTATATTTTTTCATGGACATGTATCCAAGTTAAGCAATTATATAATGGAATAAAAATGTAAGCACTGGGTAAAAGAGAGAAACACATCTCTTTGGTCAGAATTTATTATACTGATAAATACTCCATTGTGTAATCAAATGATGAATGACAATTGCTTAACAAATTACATGACCTAGAATATAATAATTTATAGTATATCTTTTTCTCCTTAGATTTACTGAGATTTACAATGATATTATATAGTTACATAGAGTAAGCCTATGGTATACAGGTAAAGATGCACTCTCATAGTGTGTCAAAGTGGATGAAAGTCTAAAGTCAGCTTATCCACAGTAACAAATGGAAGACTAAGATCTCTGCTCTTGGCTGGGAAAGCGGCTCAGTTGGTAGAGTGCCTACTTAGCATGAATAAGGCCCCGAGTTTGATCCCCAGTACCACATAAAACCAAATGTGGTTAAATATAGGCCTGTAATCCTAGAACTTGGGAAGCAAAGGTAGAAGAATCAGAATTTTAAGGCCATCTTCCACTACACAGCAAGTTCAAGGCCAGCCTGGATTACATAAGATTCTGTATCAAAAAAATAATAAAATAAAATATCTTCCTGTTGGTTCAGTTAATTTCCTCTTGCTTAATGCCAATACTCTGCCTTTATCTCCCACTTAGTCACTAGGCTATCAGATTTTTGGCACTATCTACCAAAAGAAGACTCTAGAATCTTCTCTGCATGCCAGATATGCATTGGGAAAGTTTTAGAGAAGAGTTGGTTCAATTTTGGTAGTTCTAGTCTGTCTCATCTGTGTTCTATTTCCCATTTTTGAGGTGGAAAAATTGATACAGAAATGATAACTTTTGAGACATCTCACAACCCTGATATACATAAGTTTGTTATCGAATGTATACTTGTCTTTTTCCAAACCATGATATATATGGTGTAAACACTGGATTTGGAAGCAAATGAGTGTGTTTCAGATTCTGGTCCCACCAGCTATCAAGTGTCTTGGAAGTCCAGTAACCTCAACAGCACAATTTTTAATGTTACTAAATGATGATGAGGATGAATACAATAGTTCCTGCAGAAAAGGTGATTACTTTTTAATGGTAATGCACCAAACACTTTCTTCTTCTTTCTTCACAGCTCTATGAGTGGTACCACTTCTTTGCATACACCCCTTCCTGTCCTGTATTGTAAAAGTCCAGCGCATTCCTTTGTAGATAGTTACTGTATTACAGGCTGGCTAGTAATCCAATTTGAATGCAATGTGCATTTCCTGCTGATACCACTAAGCAGCCTGGGAGTCAATATTCTGAAATGATCATAAGAAAAAACAAAATTTAGTTTAAAAAAGAAGAAGAGATTATCTATTGGGGAAAAATAGTTTCTGCTGTGTTCAATAAATTTTTTCTTCAGTATTTGAACCCAGAAATCAGTCTTTCAAATGGAAACAGTTCTAATTGTTCCTGAAGCTTTTATCCCTCTCGTAACTTTCACTCGTTCTCTGTAAGAAATCTTTCAAGTTAAATGTGTCAGGGGACTAGGCGCTTAGCTGAAACACTGAGAATGAATGTGAAAGGAGCCATTTGCAGAGGAAAACTGGAAGCTATCCCCCACTTGGGTTGCTTCAGAGAACAGAGCATGCCTGAAAAGCCTGTGAGATACGAACACAAGAAGGGAGAGTGCTATGAAAATGTCTAATAAAGAAAGGGTTATAGCCCACTTCTTTCTGAGCTCTTTCCTCAGCTCCCTAGCCTGTGCCCATTCTTGAGAGGGATTTTCCATTCCTAACAGGCTATCTCCATTTCTGGTTCTAACCATCGATCCCTGGTACAGTACTTTTTTTCTGGTCACAGGAGCCTGAAACCTGGTGCCCTCTGAACTCAGATTCCCGGCTCATCACTCCTGAGCATGCTTCCCTGACACTCGGTTTTCTTGCTGTTTCTCTGACCTCCAGAGTAGTTTGAACACCAGAACCGTTTTTCTCCATTTCTCCCACTTCTGACAATTTCCTAGATTTTCAGTTTTCCTGTCCTATTGTTTTCCTCCCAAACTTTAACAAAATTATCCCGGAAGTTCGTTCTGGGACTGTTTTTAAATCTTTTTTTATTAATAAGACTGAGAACCCAAGAGAACCTCAGCTTCCCTACACAAAATCAGCTAAATGGATGTAAGCCACAAATACTGTATCTTGATTTCCACCAAGTAAAGGTGGTATCATAGACCACCTAGCCAACCAGGTAAAATTCCTACCAGCTAGAGTAGACCCTGCCTTCTCTACCTTATTAGCCATAACATACCTGCTAGACCCCTCACCTTTCCCCAGGAGAGCTGAAAGGTCAGGAGGGTGGCTTCAATCAAGCACCCACACTGTCTAGACTCCCCCCTCCATGCCTGTTTTGTGAAATCAATCCTGTCTACACCACCAGATCCTTGCCTCCTAGTCTAGATCTGCGTTCTCACAAAAGCCCCAACTTGATAATCCTTACTTCTTAACCCTGAATCCAGCCAGCATTTACTTTAGCTTTTTATTATTCACACAGACACTTGCTAATACAGTTTGGGTTTTCTTCAGGTAAAACAATGTTTAGAGGCAAGAAAATGGCTTAGGATGGAGAGTTGACTTTCCTCTCTTTCCCCACTTTTGAAATAAAATAGCCAATAAATTTGGAAAAGTATAGGGAAGGACTTTCCACAAGGAAATGAGATGTGATTTTTCAAGTCATGTGTCACTGCCACTGTAATGTGAAGACAGATCCCTATTGTAAAGGCATCCACGGCTGCTACAGAGAACCGGACTTCCTGTGAGTGGGATGTTGGCTGTTTGCTTGTTGCTACAACAAAAGCCTCTGAAAGAACATCATGGGAGGTCTGTGTGAAAGATCCTCCTATGCTTGAGGAGGATTATGTTCTTTTTAACTGGCCAGTACCTTGCCCATTAGCACATGCAGCAAAAATCTGAATTAGAGGAATGTTAAAGATGGATTTTCTTTGACTTATTGTATTGAATCTTTGTTAGACAGATAGAATATCCAACATTTCATTTCAGAAAAGTCCCTTTGAGACAAGCATATGTCACAAGATCTGTTCAAGGACACCCTATCTCCATACTGGCTTCACTATTCCTCTCTTGTTGTGTCTGAGTTGCCTTGTGTCTCACTCTGTCCTGTCCCTGGTACTCTCTTTGAAACTCTGTCTATCTCATTTTGTACTCATCTCACTCTATTCTGTTTGTTTCTATCTTATCTGATTATCTGCAGGGTTCTACATCCTACTCCCATTCCAATTGCATTCCCTAAAGATGACCTCCGGCTGCTTTGCCATGTCATGACTTCTAAAATGTTTCTCTTATAAAGACCCATCTAGCTGTACATAGTATCCTCCAAATTTATCATTCACTGCCTGTATTCCCCAGTATGGTACTAAAGATGATAACTGTAGTCATGACTTTGCATATCAAAAAGGCAGGTCATAGTGGGCTTTATTTTCATCTATTTTGCATATCCCCTACTCCATCAAGATGCACAGCTGCATATTAATTAGACCCCTTCATTAACTGCACATTAGATGCACTCAGGATTCAGTTACACTTTTCACTTCGGGTGCACCACTCTTAGTTGTGACTAAGTGACACACTTAATCTACCTAACCTGCACTTTCCATTTATCTAATTCTATTTATGGATCCTAGCATTAAGCCAACTAGTTCTTATAAGATTATATGTGGAAGCAGTTTACTAACCTCAAAATATTTATAAAGGTAAGAAATAAGATTAGTATAAGCATTGCCTTCAAGAGGAAGCTGAGAATTGAGGCAAAAACAGACAAGCTATCCTTGCACAGTACTGAAAAGTTGAGGAGGGGAGCAAGGCCCAAGAGCCACTCATCTGAGAATGTTTCTGAGAACTTGAAGGCTGAGTCACAAGGCTTGTTTTGTACCTAGAAGTTTTCCTGTGTCCCGCCCAGCTGGCGGTCAGGACAAATCTTTCCCACTCACATTCCCCAAGTAAACACAGAGAGGCTTATATTAATTATAGCAGCTTGGTCAATAGCTCAAGCTTATTACTGACTAGCTCTTTCACTTAAATTAACCCATAATTTTATTTATGTTTAATCACATGGCTTGGTACCTTTTCTCAGTTCTGCCTTATCATCTTGCTTCCTCTGTGTCTGGCTGGCGACTCCTGATTCTGCTCTTCCTCTTTCCCAGCATTCTCCTCTTCTTCTGCTGCCCCCACCTACACACCCTGCCTGGCTACTGGCCAACCAGCATTTTATTTATCAACCAATCAGAGCAACACATGATGACAGCATACACAAAGACATCCCAGAGCATAGTTTCTCTACATTCTTAATGATACTGCATCAGCCAGAATCCCACCAGAAAGAAGATGGATGAACTCAATTGGATGAACAGTTTAATAAAGGGACTATTTGCAAAATGCAGCATGAAGAAAAACAACATGGGAGAGTACCAGGGCTGTGAACTGAGACGGCAGGTCCCACTTCTAGTCTTGAGGAATGCAAGGTAGGAGTAGTGACCAGTAATATCTGGAGACAGCAGGCCACTGTTATACAGTGGCTGTGACTTTCTGGTGATGCAGTCACCCAACCCATTGAAACATACCAAGATAGAAAGAGGCATAAACATCTCAATTCCATTCTCTTTAGCCCTTTCAGTATCCTACCATGGCTGTCCAGGGCTCAAACTGAGGTAGTAATCAGAGTATGGAAGACTTTTGTGTGGTCCTTGTAGAACAAGCACTCCCAGAACAGGAAGCAAAGTAGCAAAGCATTCTTTCCTGTGGAGCATAGTTCTGGGTGGAGACACAAGATAACTCACACTCCTGTTTTTAGACAGCTCTTAACATACATGCTAAAAAGGTACTCCATATTTCTCAAAAGTCTGAGCAATTTGAAATTCCTGGGGTCATTTTGCCACTGCAATGAAAGGATTTTTAAATGAGGAATGCTGTGGATATGTTCTGTATGATGTGAATGTGTTGCTCTGATTGGCTGATAAATAAAATGCTGATTAGCCAGTAACCAGGCAGGAACTATAGGCAGGACAAGCAGAGAAGAGAATTCTGGGAACAGAAAGGCTGAGTCAGGAGATGCCATCCATCCACCCAGGGAGCAGCATGTCACAGGCACACAGGTAAAGCCACAGAACATGTGGCAACACATAAATTAACAGAAATGGGCTGTGTTTAAGTGTAAGAGCTAGTCAGTGGTGAGTCTGAGCTAATGGCTGAACAGTTTTAAATAATATTAGCCTGAGTGTGTTTATTTGGGTCTGAGTGGCTACAGGACCGGCAGGTGAGAAAGATTTATCTTGACCACAGGCCAGGCAGGACTGGAGAAGACTCCAATTGGTTAACTTCAAAGATTTCATATGGGCCTGAAGTGGCAGAAGTGCCATTAATTCCGATTTTTGCTCCCTTGTCTGTGGCTTTCACGCAACATCCTCATCATATCTTGAAGATTCTTATTCTCTTGACCACACACGTGGGCAGAGATATTCAGACATGCCTGTCTGCCCCTGGACTACCAATGTCCTTAGATTGAAGATCCCACTGGAAACACACCCCTAGGGAACTGGTCCACCCTTTTTTGCTTTTCTTTGTCCTGAAACCACATTGTTCTAATTACTAAAACTAGTTGTTTTCACACTCTAAACAACACAAAGAGGTAAAAGCTGTAACTGCGTAGTAAAACAGGAAAGTGAATCTTTCTGATTTGGCGTACAACTGCCAGACAAATTTCCACAACAACCTTTGGGATCTATGGCAAGCCCCATTCTGACCCATGGCAAGGTGCCATATTTTAACAACGGTTTCAACAAGAGCAGCCTGTTGGGAGGGTGATGTTGGTAATGCTGGAAAAAGCCCTTTAAGAGATGAAGCATGCTTTTTCACTTTCCAATTCATTAACAAAGGGGAGAAAATGTCACAGAAACAGAGACGATTTTTTTGAAAACTTGAACAATGTTGCCTATTGATAAAAGCATGAATGTGGGGTTTTTTTGTTTGTAGGGGTTTTTTTTGTTTTATTTTGGTTTTTTATTTCTTTTTTTTTTTTTAAGGTAAGGAGAGGGAGGCACACTCCTTTCTCCCATGGTAGAATTTTGGATCACATGTTCTCGGTTGTAGCGTGCACTGTATCTTGGTAACTGGATTCTCACCTTAGAGCCAAAATAGTCAGACAAGAAGAACACAGAAATTGGAAGGCACATCTGTAAAACACACACAGATAACACACACATACACAAACATCATACACATAAGTAAACTCAACTGATTTTTCCTTCTTGGAGGATGAACTCAAGTGAACAAGTGCCCTACCCATGTACAGCACAAACATCAAGAAACCTTGAATATAAATCTTATCTCTGCCACTTTGTATTAATGGGAACATTATAAAAATGATTTAATCTCTCCAATGCTGGTCTATAAAGTGAAGGAATCAATACCTGCTGCTTTGTCTTTCTATGAAGAGTCAATAAGAAAACATTGTGTTGAAGTAGTGATAATTAAGTCCCCTCCCTGAGGCCTACTTAGGACATGTCTTGTAGGTTTTCAAGCACAGTGTAGTGGTGACATTTTGATGTCAGAGAATGTAGATTCAAATCCTGGCATAGTCAACTCCTACTTCTGTGACTTACAGCAAGGAATCCATTAGTTTTTGATGCCTAATAAATAACCAAAGACCCTGGGTGGTAGATAGCTGTTGTTTTAGGATGAAAATCTATAGACCAACTAAGAATTGGCTACTCCAGGTTAGGCTCAACTAAAAGGCCATTGGTATGATCTCTGTTATTGACCAATTGGTATTTGGATGAGTCTTCTAATTGGTTATGCAATACCAAGTGAGCAGCCCTCAAATATGTGTGTGTGTGTGTGTGTGTGTGTGTGTGTGTGTGTGTGTGTGTGTGTGATAACAAATAAAAAGAAGCAATAAATTTCTAAATCTGATAGGAAGCAAGGAAGGTGGAACATGGGAAAGGGTTTAAGGAATGAAATGCTGTAATTTTATTTTAATTTTAAAAATGTAAAAAAAAAAAAAACGAAATAAATTTTGAAAGAAATGAAAAGGCTAGTTACTTTGACACAGAAACCAAAAGCATTCAGGGCTATCACCAACTGTGCTGGGAGAACACCCTAAGTTGCATAGAACAAAGAGTGGGGAGACGAAGACTAACTCTGTGAGGAGGTCACTGTGAAAACCCTAAGTGAGATCTGTGTCTCCAAGAAAACAAGGCACCAGCTAAGACGCCACTGAGGCAGCCTTGCCTAACCAACCATTTCCTCCCAAGGGCAGTCTTAATGACCCAACCTCTGTTGCTGTACTCTGTTCCCCAATTATTACAAAAGCCTACCAGAGCCTCACTGTTGCCTCCTGAACTCATTCGTCATGAGGTGAAATCTTCCCTCTGACTCCTCCGTGTACACCCAGCCTTCCCTGTACAGCAGACACTTCACTCTGCCTTCCTTGACTGTGAAGTTCAAGGTCTCTGCGACTCTTTCTTACCACTGAAGATAAAGGCCATTTATATCTCTAAGCAATATTCACTCCCCACCTTCATTATCTATAGTCACTCAATCCTCCAACATTCCCAGCAGAAACTACATTTGAAATAAACCAAAGAGATTCCATTTCTGTAACAAAAAGGCAAATGTTACCATAAATCAGAAGGAAATAGAGGAGATGATCCAAAGCATAAATTGAAAGAAATACATCTGGGCTTAATACTCTATTGGCACACAGTCTTCTGTTGTTTTTTTCTAAGATCTATGAAAGAAGAAGAGTATGTAGAAGCCTCCTTTAGAGATAGACTAGCTTTGAAACAGTAGTTTAAAAGACAAAGGGATGGCAAGGACCCTGCTCTTGTTTCAACTCTGAGGTACCCCAAACAATCGTGCCAACTCTGTGGAACTCAAGTTCTGCTTTAGAAAAAAGGCAGTTGGACAACGGGATCCTCCAACACTGAGTCTGTGATTTTAACCCAAATTATGACAAAGGACTAATAGAAATCAAGGTTCATAACCAGAGAGGAACTCAAACAAATTTTCTATACCAAGTTTCATCTTTTCACTGTTTCTAGGCTTCATTTCAGGGTGTTTTTTTATTTGTGATCAATCTACTTACTCTATCACTTTAAGTGTAAAAGGTGTAAAGTTTAAAAGTGAGATGGCTTTTGCCTGCTCTTGAGACTCTTTTCCTCCAATTGGGTTGCCTTTGTCCAGCCAGAATATAAGGGCTTTCACCTTGTCTTATTGTACCTTATTTTTGTCCTGTCTGGTTGTCCTCTCTTGGAGACCTGTTCTTTTCTTAAGAGGAAATGGAGGGGGAGTCAATCAGGGAGAGAAGGGAGGTAGGGGGAGCTAGGAGGAGTGGAGGCAAGGTAAACTGTGGTTGGATGTATTGTATGAGAGAAGAATCTATTTTCAATTTTTTTAAAAAAAGAAAGTGAGATGGTAGAAGCATGGAATAAAGAAAAACTGCCCTGGATAGCACAAAGTGAGAAATATAAGCTAATACATGTGTCCAAGTAAGTCATTCCCAGCAACTGCTAAGGAGGAGACCAGGGTCTGAGCCACCCATAAGTCAGCCCCAGGACTGCTCAGACCTGTCTCCTCTTACTAACTGGCTTCACATCTCTGTGTCAGTTGCAGCCCCATGTGTTCCCTCTTATACACAGAGGTACATTCAGGCTGTCACTCACGTTCTGAGAAGGTCCCTGGATGCATAGAGCCCTGAAAGCTACCTCACAACAAATGCAGAAATGAACATATTTGATGGCATCTTCAATACATGTCAGGGTCTCTGGAGCTGATCTTGAAATAATCTAAAAGCCATTTTGTTTTCCACTCTCCCTGTCTACACACCAGAAAAGAGACCTTAACAGGGCCCCAAATTGGTTAGACATGTGGATTTGGAGAATTTTAACACTAGGGGGTTTAACCACAGAAACTGAGTAACTAGATATTACCTAGATGTAACAAAGATCTTCCTCACAGGAAGAGAGCTCTTATTACAGTGCAATGTATATGCCCTGGGTACCGTGTGAAGCATTTAATCCTCACGAGGTTGTCGAAGGAAGCATTTTTTAAAAGTCAATGGATTTCTTTTTTAGCAGTTTTAAAGAAAAATTAAGCAAAGATGCAGAGTTTTTGTATGCACTTCCCTGGAAGTAATACATCAGGGTAGGGCATTTGTTACAAGGCAAATCAGTAATGATATGTTATTAGAAACTATGAGCCATACATACGACTGGGATTTAGTCTAGGTGGACATGATACAGAATTTGATAAATGTATGCTAGCAGGTATCCACCTGAAAAACATCCCATTCTCCCCTGTTTATTCCCTTCCTCAAAGTACTGGAAAATTACTGATCTTTTAACTTTCTTAGGAAAACATTTTCATCTGTTTTTTTTAATGTTTTCTCATGCATATATTTTAATTAATTTTTTATTTAATTTTTTCATACACTGTATTTTGATCATGTTCTTCCCTACGTCCCACAACTCTTCCCAAGTCCTTCCCACCTCCCTACCTACCCAACTTCTATTAAAGTAAGAAGGGCAGGCCATGGCAAGGTGAAGGAATTAGCTCCTAAGGATAGAGGACACAGCTCAGGGAATGAAGTGTCTGCTGCAAAGACATGAGGACCTCAATCCAGATCACCTATATAAAAAGCCAGGCACAGTAGACTGTACCTGCAACCACAGCACTACACAGGACAAATACAGGCAGGTCAAAGGGTGTGTTGGCCAGAAATCTAACCAAACTGTGAGTTGGAGATTTCATTGAGACACCCCATCTCAGGAAATGAGTGAGTCTGATGGAGGAGGACACCAATGTCGACCACTAGCCTCCACATACACAAGCACATCTGCACATGAACACACACAGGAAAGTGGTTATCACAGAGTCTTGTAGTTGATGCTCTTTGAGCCCTACCCCAGAAGGTGGTAAGACGATGACCTTGCTGTGCTACAACCTCCAGACCAATGCCAATGATGTTTGTACATGCCACCCAGTTCTTCCAGTCTGTCGTGGTGCACTTAAAGGTTGGTCGTGTTTTAAGAGAGCAACTGGTTTTTCTGATGTTGTTAGCACTGGAGGTTTGTCTACAAAGTAGCTATAAGGACTGTCCAAGTCCATCAAGCCTAAAATCAAGACCAGAAGAAGGCTTTCTGAATCGAAGCCCGTTGGCCTCATTTATCTCTCTGGCATCAATATTTCCTTTCACCCACCAGTAAGTGGAGAATTAGAAACGGCAAAGATAACCAATAAATTAAAATTTTAAATATAGATACACCCTCAAAGAAATTGAAGGATGAGAGGAGAGAAAGAAGTTAATTATTGCCTAGAATCTATAAATGATCTATAGATTGCTGACTCACTCTGGCATGGGAGACACTGTCCTCCTTCCCTCCCTGCATCATTCCTCACTTATCCACTCCCTTTGGAATAGTTACCCGTAAACTACCTGTGTTTTGATTTGCTTTGGGTTTTTGCATATATTTTAAGGTCTGTGGACATCGTGAATAACTCTGTTTCTCAAATAAGCCAAGGACTTCAGGCATCAGAAACATCTCTGGGAATAGAGATGGGAAGCCCTTTTTGGCGTAAACATTCCTGGGCCTTGCACCAAATCTACTGAAAAAGACTGTGTGGAGATAAGGATTATGTTGCTAGATCTGTAACAATTTTCTTTGCTCTCTGCAACGCAAAACTCACCAATCAAAAACTCAACAAGTCAAGCTGAGCAAGGCAACATATATACGTGTGGTTACAGCACTAAGAGGCCAAGACAAGAGGACTGAGAGGTTATGACCAGCGTGGAGACTGTCTGAATGACAAATGTACACAAACAGCAACAATTTATATGAACACTAATGTCAGTGTTAACCTAGAGTTGAAAGAGGATAAGAGGGGGCAATGGAGGTGAATCCGATCACACTGCATTCTATATGTGTACACAACTGGCAACAATAAAGGAAAGCAATTCAAATCCTACCCTGGCTCTTACTAACTAGGCCACCTTGGTGGTGCATCAAACTCTCCAAGTCTGTTAATGCATCTACAAGAGGTCAAATACAATGGTCTCCGAGTTTACTATATCTACAGAAGACTCGAAAAGACAGAAGTAGATGTCTAATTTTCTGATTTCAATCCAAAAGATATTCCAGACCATCTAGTTTATCAGTATATGCTAATAGTCCTCAGACTAAACCCATTCTGCAGAGGTATGTGCTGAAAAATTCCCAAGACCTGGTGACACCATAACATTTGTAGGGATGTAGTGGATGCATTGTTCACACATTTGTGATGATGCTAATGCATATAGACCTACTTGGTTCCCAGCATTCTAAGAGTGTAGCACTTATAACTGTTTATATATAGTACATAGTGCTTGATATTGACAATAAAAGATTTTTAGTGGTATGTGTATTTAAAAAAAATGCCCAAAGAATCCCAAACAGAAAGCACTTATTATATGGCTTCATTCACATAAAGACCTAAAAAGAAGTCACAAATTAATTCACAGTGATATAAAGTAGGTCAGTGGTTCCTGAGAAAACAGGCAGAAGAAAGGGACGTCCTGACTTAATAACAGGACACACCAGAGTATTTACTGTCAACCTGCCACAAAGCAACAACCATGTTATAGTGAACTTTCAATAGGTTGTTTGGGGACAGAGAGATGATAGACAGGTTCTATATATTGGTGTGGGAGACAGTTACACCAATATACACATTTGTCAAAGCTCATCAAACATTACACTTAAAAAGATAATATTTTCATCAAGTGAATACACCTCAAAAAGTACACAGGTATGGCAGTTTCTCAGAAAATTAGGAATAGATCTACCTCAAGACCGAGCTATACTACCCCTGGGCATGTACCCAATAGACACTTCATCCTACTATAAGGACGTTTACTGAGCGATGTTCATAACAGCTTTATTGGTAATAGCCAGAAACTGAAAACAACCTAGATGCCCCTCAACTGAAGAATGGGTAAAGAAAATGTGGTACATTTACACAATGGAGTATTATTACTCAGCTGTAAATAAATAAATAAAATAAAAATCATGAAATTTGTAGGAAAATGGATGGAAATAGAAAAAAAATCATCCTGAGCGAAGTAACCCAGACCAAGAAAGACAAACATGGTATACATTCACTTAGAAGTGGATAGTAGCTGTAAAGAAAGGATAACTAGACTATATTCCACAGACCCAGAGAGGCTAAGTAACGAAGAGCACTCAAGGGAGCTGTTTGGATCTCCTTGGGAGGGCCAAATAGAATAGATTTTGCAGGTGGACTGGGGTGGGTGGGTATGGGAACAGTAGGGATCAAGTAGTGTGGATGGAGACAGTATTGAGAGAGATGAATGGACTTGGGTGGTGCTGTGGATGTTTTTCTGTATGCTATGAATGTGTTGCTCTGATTGATTGGTAAATAAAACACTGATTGGCCAGTAGTCAGGCAGGAAATATAGTATAGGCAGGATAAGGAGAGAGGAGAATTCTGGGAGTGGGAGGCTGAGTCAGGAGACACTGCCAGCCGCCTCTGCCATGAGAAGTAAGGTGTAAATTGTCAATAAGTCACAAGCCACTTGGTAACTTATAGATTAATAGAAATGGGTTAATTTAAGATGTAAGATCTAGCTAGTAAACATTACATGGAGCTTGGGGAATCCTATGGAAGATGGGGAGGAAGGATTGTAGGAGCTAAAGGGGTCAAGGAGACCACAAAGAAATGGCCAGCAGAATCAACTAACTAGGGTTCATAGGAGCTCACAGAGACTGTAGAAGAAATCACGGAGTCGTCATGGGTCTGACCTAGGCCATTTGCATATATGTTTATGGTTTTGTAGATCAGTGTTCTTATAAGACTCCTAACAGTGGGAGCAGGGGCTGTCTCTGAACTTGTGCCTGTTTGGGGGTCCCTTTTCTTCCTGATGGGTTGCCTTTTCCAACCCTGATATCAGTCTATGCCTAGTCTTATTGTAACTTGATATGCCATGTGTGGTTCATATCCCTAGGAGGCCTGCTCTTTTCCTTAGGGGAACTGAGAAGTGGATCTGGGGGAGAAGGGAGCTTGAATGAAGGGACTGGGAGGAGAAGAGAGAGGGGAAACTGCCATTGGGATGCAATGTATGAGAGAAGAATAAAATTTTTAAAAAGTACATACACACACACACACACACACACACACACACACACACACACACACACACACACAGTATTGTCCATGGTTCCAGGCATCTGTGTGATATCTTAGAATGTGTTCCTCTTGGATAAGGGAATACTACTATACATATATTTTTAAATTCCATTTTGCTTCAGTAACCTCAAGGGGGAAACTACCTAATATATAAATGAACAGGCACAATTTGCCCATCTTGCTGCCCAGAGATGCTTGTTCCTTTGACTCTGTGATCATCTCCCTCTGTGCGGCAATTTCCGGACTCTTCATCCACCTCAACCTCAGTCTCCTCCTTTGTTCTTGTTCTGTTTTGGCTCCCCACAAACATAGAACTAGGTTACTTACAATCCTTACTTCAAGGCACAGTGTCATCCATTGGTCCTTGTGTAATCCTACTGTATTTTAAATAAATATCTTTTAAGTGTCTTGAATCTACCACCCGCTCCAAGAATTAGAGCATTGCCTCTCTCATACATCTTCTTGTGTGTGCTCCAAACCTTTCCTTTAGTCTCCTCCTGGGAATAAATTCTTAGCATTCAGCACTTCCTTGGTTGGGGTTTGGTTTTGTTTTTACTAAAAATAATCTTCAAAAAAAATTAAATTTAACCGATAGTTCTTTACTTATAGTTTCCAGTTCTGAAATGGAATTATGCTGTTCTGGGTGCCTTGTAATAAAAATTTACTACAATTTATTCACTTTTATAGATGCATATAGTCCATCATTCACAGGTTCACAATATTTGAATCATCTTATTTGCTTGGGTGCTTATGATATTCCTGCAACTTTGGTATTGTAGACGAAATTCTAAATGGTCTTATTAAATAAGAAACACAGAGCCAAATACAGAGTTAAAGCCTAAGAGATCAGAGCAAGAGCCACAGCTACCTTTAGCTTACCACTCGCTGTCACCCTTCCCCTGAGAGAGACCTTCTTCCTGTGTGTCTTGTCTTTTATTGCTTTCCTGTTCTGCTTCTCATTGGCTCTAACCCAGCCACATGACTTCCTCGTCACTGCCTGTCTATACAGACCTCCTGGTCTCTATGGTTGGTACTGGGATTAAAGACTCAAGGGTCACCACACTTGCCTGTGTCCTTGACCACACAGAGACTCTGCTTGTCATGTGATCGGATTAAGGGCGTGGGCTACCACCACCTGACTTCTATTCCTGGCTCGTTAATGACCTCTGATCTCCAAGCAAACTTTATTTATTAACATACAAATAAAAGTGCATTTCAGCACAATTAAAATATCACCACATGGTATTACAATTTACTTATGAACAAGCTCATACTCAATTTCTTGTGCACGTCACATGAGGTTCTCTTGAGCATTTATACCTAGGATTAATGTCATTGGACCACAGGGTATAAATGTGCAACTCTATAAGCTAATAGCAATTGCTTCTCAAAAAAAACTATCAGAGGAACAAAAATTCCTTTCATAAAGAGAATGACAGCTTCTAGGGAAAAATGATAACACTCTTAGCATCTTTAGAACTTTTAGTTATTTATAGACAATTGTTAGTATGAGAAAATTAGCCATATGCCATGTTTCACCCAGCTTCTTCATAAAATTATATTTAGAATATTTCTGACTAATGACAAAAATATTTAGCCATATTTTCCCAGAAAATCAAAAGTCACAATCATGGATCTCCTTTAATAAGCCTTTGGAATAAGAATAATAGTCATAAGAGGCTGCATGCTTCTTATGAGTCGTGCCTGTATTTATTGCTGTGCGTGTCATTTAATTCTCATAACAGTTATATTAAGTTCTGATTATCACAACACAAAAAGAGACTGGGAAAACTGGTGAAAAGTAAAAATGAGTTTCTGAACCTACCATCATCTCTCCATGGCAACCACAACTTTCTTAAGCCTTGCATAAATCATGACTGACATGTCTGCAGGACCTTTGGTTTCCTCTCTGTGGGTTTCATCTCAAACTGGATGATCTTGAGATCTCTCTGTTTATTCACTCATCACCATGCTGGTCTTTGTCTCCCTCTCACTTTTCAGCATAACTGCCAACAACCAACAACCAGCCACAAAATCTCCCTTGGAACCATGCCTCCTCCACTTGACAATTCCTTCCAGATTTAAGATTCACACATACTCACATACATGCAAGTTCACCTACTTTCCCTTTATCCCACAGAGGACATTTGTGTAGTCTTTATAGTTTTGGCTCGCTGTTGCAAAAGAGATATTGAGCTGGCTAAGATCATAAGGAATGTGTTCTTCATCTGCAATTAACTGCACGTTCTGAGGAAATCCTTTACTCTCTTTGAAGTTATTCCTATTTCTGTGGATGTCAAACAAAATGATGCATGTGACCCCACTTGGTAAATACAAAGCACTTAATAAAAAAAGGCAAGTTTTTGTTACTGTTATTGTCCCCCTTTCTGGAGATTAAAAAAAAATCTATTTAAACCCTGAATTAAATGGCCATTATATTGTCATCCACAAACCCTACTGAGACACAGCAGTATTGTAAAGAAAAGAAAGCACTAGAATATAGCACATGTGAGTTACAACTAGAACATCAGACTACCAGGTGTGTGACTTCAGCCCTAAGAACCTCACTTTGAAAGTAGAAATAATACTATAGATCTCAGATGGTCTGTGTGCCAATTATCTGTAGGGTTTGCAGAAAGTATCCAGGATAAGTAGAATCTAAGAAATCCCTAAGATTCTTACTTCTTGTTCCATGGGCCCTGTTAGCATTCCGAATGCCCTCCATTGCACGTGGGTATGGTTTGTGAATATAGTGATATTTCAGTCCTTTCATTAAGTTACCAACAAACCAACTTTCATAAAAATAGAGATCATCATAGATTCATTTGGCCTATCAGATATGTCAGTCTCTTTCTAAAAGAAGAGAGACAAGAGATAGAGAAAGAGAGAAATGTTGGTTGGACTGATTGGTTTTCATGACAGCCCTGAGTTAAAATGTCATGTTGTGAGTTATTTGTCTAATACCTAAGGTAGCTTCTAGGAGCCATTAGAGAGCTTACCAACAGCCCCTAAGAAAACAAGGACTTGGGTTCCACAACTGCAAAGAACTGAAACTTACCTTCAACAAGGATGATCTTGGAAGCAGATCCTTCCCTTGCCCAGCCTCCAGATAAGAACAAAGTCGAACAACCACCTTGCTTCCAGACTTGGGAGGTCTAGTTGAGCCACTCTCTCACCCTGGCCTAGAGAATTTTAAAACAGTCAACTACTGAGTGTGCACCTATTTGCCGTGCATCAATGAAAGTCAAAAGCAATATCTCCCACACGGCCAAGTACACAATATGTGCTCAGGGAAACTAATACTTTTAATACACTCAAAAATCTACTTGCTATAACTAATGTATGTCTACTCTGCCTTGCTTCATGGTGTGCATGGATGCTGTTTTCTTCATGATGTCCATGGATGCTGTTTTCTTCATAATGTCCATGGATGCTGTTCTCTTGCCTGGTTCTCTTCTTCTTTTCCTTTACACATTCTATAGCCATCCAGTTGCTGCTTATTCTTCATGCTCTCAATTTTAAAAAGCTTTATATGTCCAAGGAAACTATGTCACATTTAAATGGCTGCCCTGGAATGATACACCTACTTAGCCACAGAACTGAGACCAAATTCCCAGTTTCTTGATAGCTACAAGAGCCTAAAATCCCTTTGCCTCTCATTTTTTCTCTGTCCTTCCTCCTTCTCTCCTTCTCTATGGGGATTCTGGCTCTTTTTATTCATCATGCTAGTTTGTTTATGTTCAATTCTTAAAGTAGGAATTTCTACTACTATGATGTGAATATTGTGTCTCCTCAGCACCTATACATTAAAACCCTCATCTTCAATGTGGCTGTATTTGGAGATAAGACCAAGGAAGTAATTAAGTGAAATCGTAAGGGAGAATCCCTGATCAAATGGAATTTGTGCCCTTATAAGAAATAAAATTAAATCAGCCTCCATGAGCACACTGAGAGTATACCACCAACAATCCAGGAAGGAGAGCCTTCATCAGAACCAAACCTCCTGGCCCTGTAAGTGGGAACTTCCAGGCTCCAGAACTGTTAGAAAACGAAGTTTGGTTCCTTCAATCACCTAAGCGTATGGTATTGTGTTATGGAAATCTTAGTCATCCAAGCTCTTTGCCCAGTGACTGAAACAGGAAACTCTTCCACCCGCACAGTAGCAGCACCTGCCAGTGTCAACGTACCCCTATAAAGTCAAGGGCCTGCAGATCAGAGCATTGGCTGCTCTTCCAGAACTCCGAGGTTCATTTTTCAGCACCCACATGGCAGCCCACAACTGTCTATAACTCCAGTTCCAGAGAATCTAGTGCTCCTCTCCTGGCCTCTTCAAGCACTGTATGAACATGGTGCACATACAAACATGCCAGGAAAACATCCATACATATAAAATGAAACAAATGATTTAAAAAAAAGATAAAGATAAAATCAATAGTACTGGACTTGAGTTTGTGATCCAATGACACCATCCCTTCTATGCGTATTCAATAGGTATGCAATCATCAAAACAACTCCTCTAGCAGAACATTGGCTTTTACATCCATGATTTATGCTGAAAAAAGCTAACTAGCTAGTCAGCTACCCTGTCAACCATCCACTGCTAATTCTTTTCATAAGTAAAAATCATTATTAATGTGTTGCCCTGATGTGTGATCTTCAAAGGTGTTTGGCATACTAAAGTTGCATAAGCTAAGTGGGAGTTTTGCACAGCAGTAAGCTGATTACTGAGACATTTATTTGGAGAATTCAAGGTCCCTGAACAAATACCCAAGGCTCTATGACCACTTTCTCATTAGAGGAATATTTAAGAAGAACAACCCAGGGGTAGGACAATAAATATAATTGACGAGAGAACTACTGAGGCTTAATCGAGACAGAGGCCACTCAATGAGGGTGTCATGATGAGCAAAGTACTTCTTCGTTACCATTTGAGGACTACAGGAGCATTGTTAAACTTGACTCAAAGGGATAAGTGTGTTCAAAGGCCAGAATAGAGGTTGATACTCACTCATTCTTCCAACACCTTCCCTGTTGATGATCTAAGCACTTAGAGAAAGAATTGTAGGAGCCTGCTTAGAGACCCTCTGCTGTGTGTCCAGCACAGTGCTGTGGCATTGCATTAAAATCTTGATTAATAAAAGAGGACTTTGAAGCCGGGCAGTGGTGGCGCACGCCTTTAATCCCAGCACTCGGGAGGCAGAGCCAGGCGGATCTCTGTGAGTTCGAGGCCAGCCTGGACTACCAAGTGAGTTCCAGGAAAGGCGCAAAGCTACACAGAGAAACCCTGTCTCGAAAAAAAAAAAAAAAAAAAAAAAAAAAAAAAAAAAAAAAGAGGACTTTGGGCTTGGGAGATGGTGAGGTAAAAAAAAAAAGTGCTTGCCATGAAGCATGAGGACTGGATTAGTTCGGCTTCCAGAAACGATGTAAAAGTCAGGTGCAGTGGTATATGCTTGCAAACCTAATGCTGGGCAGACAGGAAGGGAGGATTCCCAGAGGTCACTGGCCAGCCTGGCCTGTTTGGGAAGCATCAGGCCAGTGAGAGACCCTGTTTCAGAAAACAAGCTGGATAGCTCCTGAGGAGTGACACCCAGGAATTACCTCTGACCTACACAGACACAGGTATCTACATACATGTGCACCTTAACACCACACACACATACACACACACACACACACACACACACACACACACACACACACACACACACACACACACACCCCACCACCACCACCACCACCACCACCACCACCACCACCACCACCACCACCCCACACGAAACAATTCTTTACCTAGCATCTTGTTGTGGTATAGGTTTGAAATGTCACCTATAGGCTTGTGTGTTTCAACATGTGCTCCTCTATTAATGCACTGTTTGGGGAGGTTGCAGAGTCTTTATGATATAGGGAATAGCTAGGGTAAGTGCCTCTAGAGTCCAGACCTTATGGATTTTAACCTGGCTTTAAACTGACCCAAGCATTCTGCTTCTTTTTCTGTACCATGCAATATCGGCCACATCTCACTCCCCCTGCCCCAACCATGAGCTATTTCCTCCACTGTGCATTCCAGGCCATGATACATGGTAACCTCTCAAACTATAAGCCCCAATAAACTTACCCTTCCTTAAGTTGCTTCTCTAAAACATTTTATCACAACAAGGAGAAAAGTAACTCATACTCATCTTAATGCAGAAAATAAACAACTATGCTTGACCCATGCTCACCCACTTTACTTTTGCTTTTCATTTATTTTATTTTATTTCTTATGGGTGGGGGGGTGCTTCTGCTCCCTGTGCATTCAGTAGTCCACAGAGGTCAGAAGAGGGTATCAGATCCCCTGGAACTGGATGGAGTTACAGATAGCTCTGAGCCACCATGTGGGTGCTAGGAATTGGAGCCAGTTCCTCTGCAAGAGCAGTAAACACTCTTAACTACTGAATCATCTGTCTGGCCCAAACTTTTCAAGTTTTATTTTGTCTTGCCTTTAGGGTCTCCTCAGTGCATATAATTCTTTCTCCAAGCAAGAATTACATTGCAAGAGATAAAATATGGATGTTACATACATGCAAGTATATGTGTTTGTGTATATGTGTGTGTTGCTTTTTTATTTTAAAAACTATCCCATGCCACTAGCAGCATGACCAAGATCTGTCTCTAGCACATGAACTGGCTTTTTGGAAACTATTCCCTGTGGTGGGATGCCTTGCTCAGCCTTGAGGCAGGAGGGAGGACCTTGGTCCTGCCTCAATTTGATATGCCATGCTTTGTTGACTCCCATGGGAGGCCTTACCCTTTCTGAGGAGTGGATGGGGGGGAGGTAGAAATGAGGTGAGGGGAGAGAACAGCAGGAGGGGAGGGAGGGAAAACTGTTGTTGGTATGTAAAATAAATAAATAAATACTATTCTACATGTTAGTTTCATCAGACCAGTGTGAATTATTCTTTCTGCTAATTGTACATTGCAGTACATATTATGGCTAAACAGAATAAGTCTACATAATTTAGGCTTTAAAGAAGTCACAAAGAACCAGACACACAGACAGAAACATATGTTTGATATGCAAGGGATGCCAGCATCCTGCTGAAAAGACACGCAACAGTAGTGATTCATTCTTCCAGATAAAGTAACTGAGCTCATAATATTTCTAAGAATCCAACATGGAAACAAAAGTTATAGAAGTCCTATGAAATGTGGGGCTTAGATCCAGAAGCAGAGCAATGAGTCAAGGAAAGAACAGACTGAGCAATTAATTGGATAATGGGATACTGACCTCTTCTATAAGCAAGAGAGGAAACCGTGGACATGATAATGTAGAATGAAAATGGTTGGTAGCCAAGGTACATTGTGTCACTATTCCCAACTCTAAATTCCTTCCATGTAGTTAGAAGTAATCACGTTGCTCTTTTTCTCTAGATTTCCCACTAAAGTAAGGCACTTTCTGTCTCACTGATGTTGACTTACTTCAGTTAATGGAATGCTGGCAGAAGTAGCAATGGACCCATTATAGGCCAAGATCTTCAGAGGAGTCCCACAGTCTCTGGTGATTTTGTGATGCATCCTGTGAAGAGCATGCCTCCACTGTCTGTGATGTTGAGCCTCGGGTTGAAAAGACATGCAGTGGCCACAGACATGACCAAATGCCTGGAGTTCAGCTGGATCAGCCACACTCTATCTAAGCCACAGTTCTGAGGTCTTTGGTTTGAGAACAACCACAGCTAAAACCACAAGGGTTTTTATATCATTTGGTGAAAAGTCTGAGTCACACATGGAAGAGCTCACTGTAGCCAATCATTCATTTAATTAATGTATATTGATCTTGTACTTTATTCAAGGTGCTATATGGGTTGGAAACTGGAGTCACATCTGAGAGCAAAAGAGACGTGAGTCCCCTAATGCATCTTAAACTCACCTGACAGCAGTTTCCATGGGAGAAATACTCAGGAACAATGTTCAGGCAGTGCACCTGGGATAGAGAATAATAAATTCTATCTGACTGCAAAGAGTTTGGGATGTGGATACAACTGTAACAACTAATATGAAAGCACATGTCCAGTAATCACTATGCAGTTACACCCAAGGGAAATGGAACTTAGGAATTTAGGAAGATTAGACAACTAAAAAGGAACTCCAGGAAACATACCAGGGACACCTCTGTAAGTACAAAATGAAGTTCTCATTCTACCTCAGAATTACCTGGAGTGTTTCAAATTCCTTCAATAGGGACAGAACTCATGGATTCTGATTAAAATGGTCGAGAATTGAGCATCAGCTTAGTCTTGTATGTTTTCATTTTTTTCAGTCTTCTTTAGTGAGCTGACAGACTTCAAGAACACGGTATCACATTCTCTGCATGGCAGAGGGGACTGTATTTAACCAGCCAGACATCAAATGCAACAGATGCAGCAGTGTCTGTAAATGCCAACTGCACTCCTGAGGTGTGGCGGCCTGGGGCTTGGGATATCCATATCCCCATCCAGGCCAGAGAGTCTGCAGGCTCTAAACTCTCACAGCCCTAGACACCAAAAGAGCAGCTTTCACCCTTTTATGATGAATACTTATGATACTCCAGCTGGGGATTTCTGTCCCTCACCAAGCAGCTGAACATTTGAATTTGGTCAGTCTGAGTTATTCGTGACATGCACAGATACAAATGAGATGTTATTCGGGAAAAGATATCACTAAAACTAGGTTCCTAAAACTGGCATTTCAGCAAGAAAGACCCAGAAACCTTTTGGATAGGTCATGGATTTCACTAAATGTTATTAAAGTTATTTTATGAGTTTTTCTTTCTTCCCAAACAATTTTGAGAGTAGGTCCCCTGGAAATCAAACAATTATTCCCTCCCTTGTGCCAGGAAATGAACAATCTTCTTCCAATTCTTATTGTCAGAAATGATTTTTTTTTCTAGTTGTGATTTGTCAACAGTTCCAGGGATCAGTGACCAATAATTCAGATCAAGAGTGCTATTGGTTTGGGTTTTGTTTTGGTCTGAGGTTTTTGGTTTTGGTTTTTTCACTTACCTCCTGTCTATCAAAAAATGTGGTAATGGGCAGACTCATTAAAAAGGGTACTTATTATCTTATCACAGAAAAGCCTTCCCCTCTGTGACTTCCAGCCACACTTAAGTTTTTCAGCCTTTCAAAGAGCCATTAGCCAGCAATCTAGAAACTAACCAGTAAGTTAAAAAAAAAAAAAAAATACCTGGCCAGTGTAAGGTCACTGGCTCCAACTTCCAAAGGGCTTCTTCTTGTTTGTGTACTATGTGGAGACCTTATTTAATTATACTTTCCTTTCTTCTGGTTTCCAGATTGGACAGGACATAGTCACATCTATGAAGATAACCACCACCTATAAATACGTCAGTTCTCTGCTGCTTTTATTCTACATTTGACACCCACATGTATTCCAGGATAACGCTGCTTGTTGCTACATAAGAATGACAAAGCACCAATGGAGAAAGGCCAGAAAATTAAATTGATGACCAAAAGATTTGGCAAGCGGTCA
The DNA here is from genome assembly GCF_007827085.1 of Peromyscus californicus insignis. Lineage (NCBI taxonomy): Eukaryota > Metazoa > Chordata > Mammalia > Rodentia > Cricetidae > Peromyscus > Peromyscus californicus. The sequence goes on from NW_026294503.1 coordinate 23,483,402, forward strand.
AATGAATACAGAGTCCAAAATGAAAGACGAGAAAAACAACAACAAGAAAAGCTGAAAGGAAGATCTGGTTGAAGTCTATTAAGCCATCACAGATGGGGACGAAATAACTCTCTATTGGCTCCACAAATCCCAAGGACCAGTCCTGAACATGAGACCCCGAATTCTAAAGGAAGAAATGTGCATAGTCACGTACACACTCATTTCCAGTAGATAAAGCAGCAACCCAGTGAGACGGGGTTTTATTTCCTCTGATTCACAGCTCACAGTCCTGAAACAAAGATTTAATAGCCTTACCCGAGGTTGCACAGCTGGTCTATATGAATGTAGATAATAATACCTAACATCTGTTGGGGTTTTACCATATGCTAGGTATCTTGCTGAGCATTTTTGCAACTTGTTTTGTCCCTTTCATTCTTGCAACAGTTCTTTGAATTTATTACTTGTTGTTATCCGTTTTAGACTGTGAGAAAGCTTACACTTAAAAGACCATGTGAATGGCTCCAAATTACATGGCTAGTGTGTAATGGAAGGAATTTTGTTAGCCAAGCCATCTGATTCCAATATTCACAATGATCCAGCCAATGATCCAAAACCCCTACTCCATTTTCTCTAGTGACTGTATATACTCAAATGTAAAACCACCACCACCACCACCACCACCACCACCACCACCCAAAAATAAAAGAGAGAAAAAGATTTTATTTCAGCAACACACAGTAAGTGACAACTCTCAGATTAAAATTTAATACTTTTGACTATACGTCTCTGATTATTTCCACTAACCATGCTTACTTTATTTTGGAAAAAATATAGGGAAATTTTTAGCAGGGCAGACTATCACAGGAATCCCTAACAACAGGGTAATGGATTAGGCTAAAATATTCAGTAGTTACAGGGAGAAATGACCATTAATATTTAACAAGGAAAGTTGTGACTTTGGCATCTATCCATGACCTTTTTGACAGGAACGTCAAGTAAGAACACTGTGCCCTCCCACACCCTAACCTCTCCATAGATGGAGGACTAAACTGGTTAGCTCATAGGACTAGCACACAAGTCATTCTCATAGCTTTGGATTAAAAAAAAAAATCAGCCGAACTGCAGAAAGAAAACAGGGAGATGGGGCAGTAGAGTTGGCCCAGCCTTTAGCAGGGGCCTAGTTAGCAGATCATCAGGTCTGTCATCATCAAGGCCCAAGATGTATGAAAACTACACAATCTTTCACTGGACTTTGCCTAGGGGGCTTCTTTGGGAAAAAAAGAAGAGATAGAACCCAGTATCCCTTTGAGAACAAGGCTTTCTTAACACATGTACCCATCCTTACAGTCTACACCGGACAAGAGCTCTCCTCTGACCTCTGAGAGTGGGAAGATTCAAGGTCACTCCAACTCTTCACTTTCACATACTTCTATTTTTACTTTATTACAAATTGTAATTTCTCTTTTGTAATTTCTCTTTTCTCGTGTTCAAATGAACAGTGGAATTACAAGGGATTTACATACTCAGAAATAGCCAAGAAAGATAACAGATTAAGCAAAATGGGATCTTTCTGTCTATAGATTTAACAAGTCATTGTGGAAAACATTAAGGTGAGCAAGATAAAAAGCCTGTCCTCATGAAGCCTTCTGTCTAACAGAGGAAACGGGGCTCTAATATGTGCTAACCACTATAGGAAGCTGAAAGTTTCAGCAGTGAGGCAATTATACTCAATGCTATACTGATTAATTCAGACCATGCATGTAAAATGAAATGCTATTAGAAGGCAAAGAAGAGCATCCACTATGAGATACAAAGACATAACCCCAGAGGCAATGAGCATGCAGGTGGCCAGGGGAGATTCCAGACAAACATCTGGAATATAATCTTCTGAAATGCATCCAAGGTGGAAATGCTTATAATTTAATAAAAAATCATCATTTTCCCAAACTATATCCCTCTCCTTTCCCACCATAGGTAGAGAGGGCCCTGTAACTCCTAGAAACCTGCCCTGCACACAGTTAAGAACCCCTGTGACAGAGGAGCTTAGACAATCAATCTGGGGATTTCACAGGGGAGAGACATAGTCCATTTGGAAAGCAAAACAGTGGTCATTATGTTCTGTTTGTGGGTTAAGAATTTCAGCTCTCTCTCCTGATTACATCCAAATCCCACAGGTGAAGAAGGAAGGGTGTACATAAGGTTGCAGCTCAAATAAGTTCCACTTCACCCCAGGTTCACGGGGGGTCTCAGGATTGGTGTTCAGCAGCCATCATTTTAGCTAGAGTTTATTTTCCCCCAGCTCGAATCCAGGCACCCAGCAATCCAAGAGGCTGAGAGTTGCCTGGAAACCCAGCTGATGGGTGGAGTTCAGAGGGATCATTAAGACCTGGACAGAAGCCCAAACTGTAGCAAGCCCAGAGAGGAAGTGTTTGAATGTGATCTCCATTCCTAGCCCTGTCTCCTCTTGCCTCCCTCTTCTGTCTGTAAACAAAAAGTGGCTTCCAGTGCACAAGCAGAGGACCTGAACCGTTTGCTTACCTTTTCTCTTTTCCCACTCAATTTCAATACTTCTGCCTTAGCGAGAAGAAACTGGTGCCCTTCAAAAGGACTTTATCCAGCACTCCTCACATAATTTCACTTCCTCCAGCAACACTTCAAGGGGCATAGTCCATTCATCCCATTTTGTAGAGGAAGACTTTGGGCATAAGGAATGGGAATAAGGGACTTGCATGGTCTGATGTAATAGTAATAGTGGCATGGCAAGCTACCGCTCTAACTCCAAACTGCATTTCCTTTCCTGTGTCTCGGAGTCTCTTTATGGAGACTGGCATGATTCCAGTTATTTATGAAAATGCATGGAGCAAGGGCAGGGGATAAGTCCTCAAAGAGAAGTAACTCAAGGAGCTAAAACTTAATTTAGTTAGCTATTAATTAATGGGCTAGCCCTTAATGACTACAATTACTGATATTAATCAGTCATAGGAGTCTGCCAACAAGGAGAAATATAGGAAGCCCTTGAGTCCAGTCTGCCTCAAAAAGTTTCAAAGATAGAACTGATTTTAATTTGTTTCTCCCTCATTGCATTTCTGTTGCAAAGACTTGGGCATCTCCTCAGTAATATCACAGGGGAAGCACTATAGCGAAGTGGCTGCAGGCTAAGTCATTTCGTCTTGTGCCCTCTCGCAGAAGAAATTATCAGAAAGTCCTTTATAAGATGGGATCAACCTCTGCAAAGTCCTTTTCGCCATCTAACCAAAGCGATCCAAAGAACGCCAGTGACTTCAGTCTTCTTACTGAAAATACAATCATTTTAAAAGACAAACCTCATATTGTAGAAAGAAAGGCTGAAGTTTGTCAACAAACCTGCACAGATTTGGCACATATATTATCCTCTATCTCCATCCCAGACAGCCCATAGAGTTCTAGGACCCTTGTTGACTTTGTAATGGATCACTGTATATCCTCCAAATATTTTGAGGTCCACTCAAAGTCATTTATTCTTCCCTTGACATTTCCCACAGTCTCTCTCCCCACTTTAAAAGGAAAACGAGTACATCCATTTCTGAACCACTGTTATTGGTTCATAAACAGCACCTAACAGGTGAATTCATTATTGTTTTATACTCCACACCATGCATACTTAAATCTGTGTTCTTATAAATCCCCTAATTTCACTTAATTAAAGAAAAATCAAGGTCATTCAGCAGAACAGACAGTCAATTTAGTGCTATCATTACCTAAATGCACAGGACAGGACACACAGCCAGCACAGAACCTTCAGTCCATGAGGAGGCCAATCAGCTTGACACAGCTCTTCTTCCCCTCACATACATGGATGGAATCTGAGGTGCATTGCCAGGCTCCGGTCTAGACACTGTAGACAAAATAGCTAATGGGATGCACACAGTCCTTGGACTTTCCAGCTTGAACTCTCATTGAAGAAATAGACAACTGACAAAACAATTGGAAGAGTGATATGTTGACATGTGATGAATGAGTCATTTTCATGACAGTCCAGAAAGAGAGGAGAGAGGGCTTCTGGGCAGTGTGATCAGTGGTTTCTCTGAAGTGGCCACAGAAGCCAGTCATGTCCAGACAGAACTAGAAGAGGAAACTTCTCTGAAGAAGAAAGAGACAGCTCAAAGAATAAATACTCAAAGAAATGCAAGAGGAAAGTATGTGTAGAGCTTAGTGAGAGGGAGTGAGAGACAAGGAGAAAGGGATATGGTAGTCTTGAGCCTTCCTAACTCTCTCCCAGAACACACAAACTTTACCTCTGCTTTTTATACTCTTCAAGAAGGGGGATGAAAGATCCCAGAAAATAAATATCAGTACTCTGAATGCAGACACTCAGAGTCACAATTTTGAAGAAAATTGGTACATCTACATTTTACTGTCATTTAAGAGGAACAAGTGGAATGAGATGGGTGATGTAATTCATAATGGAAGAGAAAACAATGATTCCTGGAGTCAAAGGGGAATCTGATATACAAGTTAACTAGAATGCCATCCCTTAACTCTAATTTCTTCTTTCTATGACTTAGGACCATTTCTTCTTGTCCTACACTTACAGACATTATAAACCAGCTGTTTGTCTGCAAATTACCCTCAGAGGGGACTGCATTTCCTGAAGAAATTGATAGGTTACATAGGGCAAAAGAACAAAGCAGCCCACTCCAATATAGACTATGAAAGCAAAATCAAAATCAATCTCTCTCTCTCTCTCTCTCTCTCTCTCTCTCTCTCTCTCTCTCTCTCTCTCTCTCTCTCTCTCAGTGTGTGTGTGTGTGTGTGTGTGTGTGTGTGTGTGTGTGTGTGTGTGTGTGTGTCCTCTTATTGTTTAAATGCACTTCAAATAGTCACAAGCAAGCTGTCATGTTGGGTACTCAATGCTCACCAATAGCTAACCACAAAATAGATCTCTCTTATCCCAGACCAAATCCCTGAATCTTAACTTCCCCCTATGCCCCTTGCCCACACTGTTTCCCTAGTAATAACACCCCATCCCCTTGTCAACTACTTGATTGTTCAAGAGCCCCCTGACTTCACAGAAACCATCTCCAAACACATCCTCTATTGTTAAACAAGATCACATATACCCAACTGGACGTTGCTATCAGAGATTCAAACTGGTCGAAGTGCCAAGAATAAGTGATGGTAGAGTGCTCAACCCTAGAGGAGACATCTGTATCAACTCTTATTCCAAGGTTCGGTGAAAAGAATGTAAGGACCAGAGGACGAGCAGGTATGCTATAAAAAGACATCTTATGGACACATCATGGCCATTATGCTCATAGACTCACTCCAGCTGTGGTTAACTACACAAGACATGAACAAGACAGGGGAGAACTTATGAGGCCCCATTCCTGCCTAAGAGCCTATTGGCAGTTGATGATTGCCAAGGGAGAGGGAATCAGTAGTGCAGTCACTGAACAGTTGCCCGTGCTCCAGGAAACAACCTACCCAAGTTCATGCTAGCAACCCCAACTAAACTCAGTGAATCATCATATATGTGTGAATTTGTCAAATAACTAATTAGATAATGGATTTTTAAAACTCTGCTTTTCTTCCAAGTCACACCAATGCTCCTCTGTCCTTTCATGACTAAAAATTGACTTCTAATACCTGGAATCGCTCACTCACTAGTGTCTTCTCCTCTCACAGCCAGTTCTGCTGGTTCATATCCACTTGTGCTTCCTTGTCCATTCTCTGCCTCTCTGTGTCCTATATGACTTCCCTCACTGGCTGATCCACAGAATATCAATATCCTTTGTTAAACCATTTAACCCTGAGTGCATTGCTGGAGGTAGTTCCCTTATTAGAATCTCTCCAGGTAAACTATCTAGTTTTTTTTTCTTACACAACTCTACTGCTTTGTTCTGTTTTGTTTTGCTATAATAGAATGCCTGAGACTAGAAAATTTATAATGAACACAAAAGTATTTCTCATCTTTCTGGCATCTGAGATTCTCATGCGGTATGAGGCAGACATGTAGCAGGCTTTCTCAAATTGCCAGCCCCCAAATCATGACACAGAGACAAATTATTAGTTATGAAGAGACAAATTATTAGTTATGAATGATTGACCTTAGTTTATACTTATCCCACTAGCTCTTGTAACTTATTTTAACCTGTTTCTCTTCATCTGTATTTTGTCTCAGGGCTTTTTACCTTTCTTCCATTCTGTATTTCATTCTCCATGCCTGCCTGCCTGGCAACAGGCATTTCCCTCTCTTTTCCCCTTGTTCTCTTCACTCTTGTTCTCTTGAGCCTAGATTCCTCCTCCTCCTCCTACTTATTCCCTCTGCCCACCAGCCCCACCTATCCCTTTACTGTCTAACTATTGGCTGTTCAGCTTTTTATTAGATCAGTCAGGTACCTTAGAAAGGCAAGGTAAAACAGCAACACATCTTTATGTAATTAAACAAATGTAACATGTCTTTGCCTAGTAAAACAAATACAGCATAAACAACTGTAACACAACTTTACATAGTTAAAGTAATATACTGAAGTATAAATAAATGTAACACATCTTTACATAGTTATAATGTTCCATAACACAGACAAGGAAAAAAAGATGAATATTGTGTCTTCACATTGCAGAAGAGTAGAAATACGAACACCAATCTACAAGTATCAATCCGTTCATCAGGATCACACCTAGTGACCAAAACACTGTTTATCCTCCTTCTCAGCATTTGCTTTATTGATTACATTTCCAACATATTAATGAGTATTGGCAGGGAAGACATTCAAACAGTAGCATCAACTAATTAATACACCAAACCCAGTGTATACACAGGTCCTTCATTCCTTCAATAGAAGAGTCATTCTTCCTTCAAAGCTCAAATCTAAACCAATGTGTCTTATTGCTTTAAACAGTTACCCATCAGATTTGTAGACAAGTCAAATTTCTTGGGGCTCCACTCATATTATTTCTTCTCCTTAGCCCTAACACTAAAAGTTTCTTTCTGATTTTTTTTTCTAAAATTTGTTTACTAAAATAACGTTTACTGGACACTTATACAACTCTGGGGCTTCGGAGAGATGCCTGAGTTCAGCCATCCTAACTAGTTCATTGTGGCTCTCTTCTCACTCCTACTTCTTTCTTTGCTTTGCATGTGTTCCCATAGGTTAGCTCTAAGTCCTCTAGAATGTCTATCCGTTTAGTCCTTTTATAATACTAGTTATTGGCATAAGTCACTCTCCCCCCAGAAACTCAGAATTTCTACTTTGCGGAAGGTACTTTGGGAATTCCTACCTTGGGAGGTACTTTTCTACCACCAATCTTCTAGGTCAGCATGGAACATCTGTCTTCCAAGTCGTATGAAATAACCATTTCCCCATGGAAGCATAATTCAGGTTCAGTCCCTGACTCTAGTCAAGGAGGTGAACCACCTCCCCAAGTCCCCTGTTTAGAGATTGCTTTCAATAAGCTGGAGCCATATAACTTAAAAATAAGCTTCCTACCTGGAGATAATATCAATCACTCATGAAGAGAAAGCTTCTGCTTGGAGAGCACAACAGTACAAAAAGAAATATCCCCTACTAAACAGCAGGTGTACCTAAGCTTCTGAATCCCCCACAGCCCTTCCCAATAAGCGTGCCTCCAGGGGCTCAGAATAAACCTAAATCAACCTTCCTTTGGCAGAGCCAAATCCATGCCAAAGGGTGACAAAGGTAGTGAGTGGCCAAAGCCAAATCTTCAGCTCTGCTTCTCTCATCAGCTACACCTGTGTCTGAGCCTTGAGCTCTCCTCTGTGACGGGAACCAGAGGAACACACAGGACCCAATGACAACAGGAAATTGGTGCTCTCTCCTCTCTCTCTCTCTCTCTCTCTCTCTCTCTCTCTCTCTCCCTTTCTTTCTCTCTCTCTCCCTTGTTAGTCAATCCCTCTGAATCTTTCCAATTAAACATGTATTTATTAAGCTTTTATGTGCCAGACTCTTGGAACACACTTTCACATAAAAAACATAACTGAAGTTACCATTGCTGTATTTGTAGACACTTTTATTTGTAGAGGGATAAAGATGCCTAATACACTGCTATACATAGGATCCTTTAGGTACCAAGTGAATACAAGTGAGGAAGCAATAAATCCTCCCTAGCATGACAGGTGGTGAAGAAGAAAAAAAACCTGGGGGAAGTAAAAGAAGGAAGGAAAGCAATAAGATAGCAAAAGAAATATTTCAGAAAACTGATGCACCCAAATTGTAGCAGGGCATGTAAGAAACGTCATGGGCCTTGGTGAGAAGCATGACTCTTGGGTTCTGAATGCTAGAAAGCCCTTACCACGGGTGCTTCTAGTTTATAGTGTGAACGCTTCAGTCCATACAGACTGAAGAAGAGTGCCACTCAATGCGTCATCCAAAGACTACAGCAAAGACATCAGCCCATCAAGACGAGGCCTGGAACTGAGACCCAAGAACGCGATCCATGGGTTGTCACACTGCAAACTAGTTCAACAGATGGTCACACCTGAGAGGTGTGCATGGCTCAAGCTGAGAATTAGTATTGATGGTGACAAATTAAAATTTTGAAAAGATTTTTTTTAATAATAGAAAGAAATCCTTTCCTACTACAGATAATTCAAGCATTGTTCCAGAGGTTTCTCTGTTGGTTTTTGAAGCATCCTTGACTTGCTATATAAAATTGTGTATTTGTATGCACTTTTTCCTAAATAATTTCACACATGTCCTGTTAGTAAAGGCTGCCTAACACTCAGGCAGTACGGCTACAGCCTCTAGGAATATCATTTAGCCAGCAGAAGTTGGGCAGTAATTCAAACAATAGTAAATTCCCACAAGTTGTAGGCGGTACACAGATAATATCTACTGTAAGATTCCAAATCTCTGAATGCCCATTTCTCTCACTTATTCACTTATATATCCATTTATTCACTCCATTTAATTAATGAGTGCCTGCAGTCTGCCACATAAAAGTGTCCATGGTTACATAAATACACAATATCTAAGGGGAAAGTGCCTTAGGAATTATTCAACCCAAAATTAGACATACATAAAAATTCATCAGAGGAGCCATTTGAAAGCACAAATTGTTGGGCCTGACCTTCAGAACTTTGAATGACACAGAGAGTGAGTCCTGTGCATTTGCATTTCTACCAAGGATTCTGGAAATATGTATAGAGCTGTATTTTGAGAAACCCAGACTCCTGCTAGTCCCCTCAGTTTACAAAAAAAAAGAAAACTTAAGAATCAAATATGGTGATAACCATATTTATACTTTTTATACAGTTTTCGTGCCTTTTGTGCCTCTGCTTGTCTATCTTTTGAGATTGCCCCTCCCTCCAGCTTCTTGGCAGCCTAGCAAGTCCTTACTTATCCTGAAAGACCCACTTCTGGCATCTCCACCCCTAAGGAATTTAACAATAGGTCTCTAGGTCTCTTCGCTGTGATTAGTCAAGTTATATATAACATTTATATATACCTTTATTGTAGTTGTCACTGTATTCCTTGTAATGATTTTCATACATGCCCATATCTCCCACTAACAAAATTTTTAGGGTAACATTTATGACTTTCATGTATCTTAAGCCCAGAGACTTTTATAAATGTCTCTTGATCCACTAGAAGTAGGTCTGATTGACTAACATTTCCCCATAATATGGCATAGGGACAGTCCCTAAGAAACTTGAGTAGTGTGTTCCATCCTACAACCAAGGAGCAGGAAAGGAGACAAGGACTGGGATCTATCTGGGTCCATCAGGAAAAGTAGAAGAAATAGCAAATCTTGGGCATAAACAGCAAGAGCACTCTACTAAACCTGTTATGCCCTCTTATCGATGAGATTATTGATTTTAAAGAATTGGTCAATTGATATGAACCTAAGTATCAATCCATCTACAGTATTTTTTGCAGAAAATTGCATGTGGTCTTTTTAGTATGAAAAAAACAAGGAGGAGATTGCAGAAGGAGCCTCTGAGATACATTTTTCCATGGGTGGAAGGTTGCAATGCTTTATTGCACATCAAGAGAATCTATAAAACTCTGGATCAGAGTGCTACCCACCCAACTATAAAACTGTCAACAATATGATATCATTTATACTCACATCTCAAGTATTGTATAGAATTGCCTATATAGGCTGGACAGCTTCCTTTCATACTACCAATTCCAAAGTTTCATCATTTATCATTAAACTTGGGGCTCCTTTGGGATATCTCACAAGAGCCACAGTAGACAAAAGGAAAACACAGTAAATTCTCAGAAGCTTGCAAACAAGAAAGAGCCTTTATTCAGCTCTGTGTTCTGGCTCCCTTTCCACATCACATATGCTTGTCGTGTTTTATCTCATTTATCCTGTGAGGGGAAGGAATTCCAGACTGATACAGTCAACATAGAGAATATTATAAAATAAATTTATCTACCCTCCCCTTCTGAGCACCAAGATTTAAAAAAAAATGTGTTGCTTATCACTAATATGTTCCTTGACAAATAAAAGCATGTATGTATGTATGCATGCATGCATGTATGTATATGAGTGTACATATATATGTGTATACATACACACACACACACATCAAATACAGCTTTCGTGTGACTGGTAAACACTCTCAGATATTGGTAAAATCTTCACAAGGAGTACTGAAGCTAGTACGTGACTCAACTGTGCATGTCCCTCATAAAATCCTCTTCAATATTCTCTCCTGACTTGAGTTTTGTGCTGCTTCTCACAGGCCAAGTGAGACTGGTCACACATCAGCTAGGTTCAGACTCACACTATCAGATTTCAATATTTCATCTAGACTTTTCCCCATTTATCTTCTTAGGTAATGAATGCTCTTTGGGAAAAAAATCACAGTTGAATGGAAGCAAATAAAGATAGGAATGTATCATCTCCTTGTTCTTTCTAGAGTGGACAAAGCATTCTAAAGACTGTTCCAAGAGCTAAGACCCAGCAGGAAATTCTAGCTTATAGTAATAGGAAACACAAAGACCCATAGACAAGACATATTCTCTAATTCATAAAGACCACAGAAGAGTCCAGGGTGCCTGAGGCTAGAGCTAAAGTACTTAAAGATTGTCAAGGGATGATAAGGGCTCTAGGCCTGGGGAAGATTTTGAATTTCACAGTGAGAGACATAAAGCCCTAGGAAGATGTAGAACAGTGAAATTATCTCATTTTGCCTTGAGAATAATCACTTTGAAAATAGGAGCTTTTGTGGGGAAATAACAGAGGAGGGGGCTTCCATTTGAGAGCTCCCGGAATGGTACAGGAGAGGTGAGCACAGATTGGTGTGAGCTGTGAAGGTGTAATGCTCCTCACAAATGTTCCTCAAGCACTTAACACAGCATCTTAGATGATGAAATCTTTCCATCTCCCAAAGCTGCTGTTTTGAATATTGTTAATACCTGATCTTAACACGTGCTAAGAGTTGGAGATACAAAAGATACAGGTGGGTCTTTGGCATTTTTTCCAGTGGTAGGGGTGAGGTCTAAATGAGCCTTCCACTTTCTCTTCATTACAAGGTTTTAGGTATGATTTTGGAAGATTGGAAATGTTTGCCCTATAATGATGCTAAACACTACATTATTGAGTTAGGTGCAATTGCAGTATTTCTAGCACAAACCAAATAGGTGGCTCCAGAAGCTCTGTAGTTTTTCCTTTTGGGTCTTACGTATTTTAGCATGGGTGCCATCTTGGGTAGTTCTAGATGCTGTGACAAAACACAATATGCTTAGTACTCTGAATAACACTTTCTCTCAGTTCTAGAAAGAAGAAATCCTCCATCAATGTGACAGATGATTTTCTTCTTGTGGAGATGTTTCTGGCTTTCAGAAGCCATCATCATACTGTATACTCACATAGCCTGTCTTTCATGCATTACCATAGCGAGGATGGGGAGCACAGCAAGTCCTCTGGTGCCCCTTCTTGTCAGAGCACTTAGTTTTGCACCTGTGTGACTTGCAGCCATGTCAGAATGGGATACACCAGCAACTTTCTCCTCTCAAGGACTACTCTTAGTTTACAGCTTTATACTCTAAAGCCTAAAATGAGTGGTGTCATGGCAATCAATAAAATCCCCTTGCGTCCTCCTTCTTATCATCTCACTGCAAAGTGCTTCTTCTTTTCCTGACATTAATTTCATTAATATCCATACTCTTCTTGTCCACAGCTTTCAGCTTCCTCCTTTTCTGACCAGACTTCAGGTTTTTCAAGCCTTCCTCTCTGTTCAATTCTCCTGTCACCTGGATAAAGCAGTTAGCAATGATCATGCCATAGCTTCAATGCTATGGTATGTTGAAATTTCTACTAATAAATTAAGTAGTCCAATACTTTTTAATTCAGCCTCTCTCAAATTTTAGGGTCATAAATAAAATATAGACACATCTTTACCAGAATATAACATGAACAGCCCCTAGTCAAATTTCCAATATCATTTATATTCCCATCTAAAATCTCCTGAAGCTGATTGTCACTGACTCAGTCCCTGTTGGCATTCTGATCTTCTGAGCTCCCATCAGAAACCCTTATTATGTTTGCCTTACAGGACGCTAGGATTTTACTAATCTGAATCCCCAAATTGTCCCAAATTCCTCCCACAAAATTCAAATGCCTACAAACCACAATATCAGATTTCATCACAAAAGTGACCCCACTCCTGGAACCAATTTTTTGTATTGATTATTTTATATCATTGTGACTACAATGTCTGACAGAACCATGGAAATGAGGAAAGATTTATTTTGGCTCACAGTTTCAGAGAGTTCAGTATGTCACAGTAAGGAAGGCAGAGCAGAACACTTCGCAATACAACTGACCAGGGAGCAGAGAAAGTGGAATGCTGGTACACTCTGGCTTTCTCCCCTTTTTCCATTTTATTCTATCAGATCATAGGATGGCCCAACCACAGTCTAGGTAGTTGATTTCCACTCAGTTAATCCTCTAGAAATGCCCTCACAAACCCAAAGGTGTGTCTCCATCAGTATCCTAGGAGATTATTAGCTCCACTATGAGGATCCAACTTTTATGACTAAACATTTGTTTAAATCTAATTGTCTCCAAAGGCCACATCTCCAAGCACTATCACACCACATGGGTTAGAATGTCAATATAAGAATTTGAGAAGGTGCAATTTATTTCATTACAAATACCCATATTCAATGTCAGTTCCACAAACACCCATTGACTGGCAAGATCTGATTGCTTGTGTCTCTGCTGTTCTGTCAGCATCTCTGGCTTCCCCACAGTCTGCTTCCTCAAACTCCATTATTCTTTTACTAGACAGGATAATTAAGAACAAAGAACAGGAGAAAGCTGTCCTTGTCATCTCCAAGTTCCTCCTTGATTTCTGAGCAACTTCCCACCAAAACAGGGTGTTGCCTCCCTCATCTGCCAAGAAATTCGCCCTCACTTTGATGTCTTCCAAATGTTACCTCATAAATGTGAGAGAACCCATCAGGGGCCAAGGGAGAGCTCCCCAGGAAGAGTTGCTTCATCCCATGTCATCTGTGATTAGGAGAGATGGATGAGTGCAGAAACACTGGAAGTTATGGCTCGGCAGCAAACCAGAGCTGAGAGCTCCTTTGGATGCTCCCATCTTTCTCAAGTGAATTTCTTCCTGCCTAAAGCTTTTTAAACGCGCCCAGACACTTTTTTCTTTGTCTGTTTTGTAAGTAGTCTTGCACACAGCCTCAAAAACACACCATGAAACCTGAGTGATTGACACAGAGTTGGTTTTCTAAGCCCATCTCCCAGCACCTGCTGTGGCAGCTAGGAAGAAGAGAATGCCACCAACAGAGGATGCAGCATGACTGACTCACTGAACTCTAACGTTCTAGTTGGGAAATGACGAAACATCATGGGATTTGATTCAAATTAGCTGAGTTGGAGTCCTGGCTTTGTTCTGCAGCCTATTATCTGTGATCTTTGTCAGCTTCTTTGACGTCCTTGAGTCTCAGCTTTTATAGACATTTGTTAAACATGTGGTCAGTTCATGCAGAACTCCATGTCAGCACATGAGGTGGCACATTCAGGCTTGTGAGCATTCTCATCCAGGCAGACACAGTAGATCAACACTGGCTTTCTATCTAGACCACACTCACCCTGCAGGAAGCTCATGTAATCACATATTTGAGTCTAACAATAACAACATTAAATTTGTTATCAAAAACCTCTCTTTTAAAAAAAAGACATCAGACTTTATTGTTTGATTGCCTGTTTTCCAAGGAGTCCTGTATAAAACCTTGTGGATGTTCAGTGAATTGGAAATAATTTGTGTCAATATACAGAAATTCTGAATTCTATCATAGTCTTAGGAAGGGCAAAAAACTCCACATTTTCTATCTTAAGAAAACTCTTTCAGAACATTCAAAACAATAAGAAATTTCCCTGAACTCAAATGGAGAGGACAATTTAACCTTGCTACTAAAACCTGGAAAAGTTTAAGAAGCCATAATACTTTCCAATTATCCCTCATGAACAAGCTATGCATGTGTGGGTAAAATTATCTCATTCACACAGGTGAGGAAAAAATGTGGGAGTGATCAACAATTTTACTAAGGGCACAGGGATTCAAGAATAACAAACCTGGGCCTCCTAGACTCCAAAACTCCCACTCCCAGATATCTATAAGAGTTGCCTGCTTCCAGGATGATGCTTCTCGTACAACTCTGAAGCCTTGGGAATACACAGCTAGCAAGTAGACTTGGCCTGCAGAAGTTAATTAGGAGAAGTATTCTTAGTCTGTATGGGCAACAGTGCTCTCCATTTGGACATGCCAAGCCTCTCTTGTTTTCGCCCATTTCCTTCAAGATTTCTTTAAGTTCTGCCTGCCCAGGACATGCTCACTACTCAAGCTACAGGAGCTACAGACGGTGGTGGTTCAGCTGATAATAATAGATGTTTAAGAATTTCAATTATCTGGAGACACAAATGTTCGACAAAAGCTTGAGTACTGAGGCATTTAGCATGTAGCCAGTGAATGCCTCGTTCATTTATCAAATACATCTCCAGGAGCAAAACAAGTGTGACTAGATAGAAGTGGATTCACTCTCATATCCATGTCCCCATTAGCTAGCCTGGCCTGGCTTGTACCTTCCTTGTCAACCACTCTTTATCCCCAAGGGAAAAATAAAGGGAGAGGGCTGAGATCACTTTGCAGTAAGTGTTTTACAGGAATCTGTCCTCTGGTTGTCAGTCCTATTATAGGACTAAGCTCAGGGAGAGAATGGGTCCTATGTTTCTCTACCCAAGTCCACTGCATTTTCTTCCAAAGCCTCGTGTAACACTAAATTAGCACCCAGTTTTCAAAGCCAGCCTAAGTGCCCCCTCACAGGCAAAGATGCGAGGGGGTCATTTTTACCTTGGGAATAGAAATTATCTCTGAATGAACCTCTCAAAATTTAAAACCAAAAAGAATATCAAGATGCAGATGAGCCACAGAGTCTTCCAAGTTCCCATTCCCAGGATACATTTGGTGTTCATTTATGCATTCCTCTCATAAACACTTAGCACTGGGGACATATTAGAACTTTCCCCAAGTCTATATAACCCACTCTTTTACACATTTCTAAAACACATCCCTTCCTCCAGGCAGGAGCAGACCAGAACAAGGCTTGCACAGTAGAGTAGGGACACAGCCTAGAGTACTGAGAGCCTTAGTGTCTGTTTTTCCATTTTTCCAACCCTTGTAATCATACACAGGTGCTTTGCATCAAGCTACATTACAATGTGAGCCTCAAGTACCTAATCTCACAACACAGGCAGAATCTTAAAGCCTTCTGATATCTGTTCAGATAGAAAATGCTAATGCATGCACACATATAGAAAGTTACACACAAACATCTAAATGTTCATACACAAATGCATTCACATACATGTATGCATGTGTTCACAGTTGCTCTCACTAATATGTGCATGAGCAGAGGAACACACAGACATGTATACGCACAAGCATATACTCTCACCCAGACACATGAGCACACATTCATAATCACACAGATATACATGTACACATACACTTAAACACACAGAAATGCACATATGTGCATGCACACATGAACACGTAAACATACACATGTGCACACACATATTTGCATGTTGCAGTGGATTAGACATTAGGACCAGAGCTCCTGGCTTATACATTGTACAAATGTATAAAACTTCATTTGGGTCTTAGTTTTTCCAACATAGGAAAGGTTTACGATATAACATCCCATCCTGCTATCACTTTACATCATCTATTGTTCTGAGCTTCCTGTCTATATTAGTTACTTTCCTGTTACTGTGATAAAATACCCTGACGGAAGCACTCAGAAGAGAAAGTGCTTATTTTGGCGTATAGTCTCAAAGGGAATACAGTCAAGACAATACATCGTAGTAGGGGAAGGTGTAATGGAAGGAACATGAAGCTAGCCCATCACATTGTATCAGAAGTCTAGAAACTGAGAAAGAACAGAAATCTTGGCCAAGCTCTAAAACCTCAAGGGCCAACCCTAGCAAAATCCTTCTTCCTATATAATGGTTCCATAACCTTCCCAAATAGTACCACCCTCTAGAGTCCCAGTGTGCAAACACATGATCCTATTTCGGGGAGGGGGACATGTCTCATTCAAACCATGACACTGCCCTACTCTTGTCTCAACTATGTGACATATGTGTGTGTGTGTGTGTGTGTGTTCATTCACTAATAAGCCTTGTAGCAAAACAAAAGAATTTTGCTCAGCTATAGAATGACTTCTGTTTGTGTTGTATGTAAGTTTCTCCTCCAAAGAGATCCTATCAACATTATAAAGCCCAAAGACACAACTTATTTCATCTCTTTCATCTTTTGCCAAAATCTTCTTATTACTAGTTGAAATTCTCTCATTGCTCCAAAATATTTCCCCTTTCTTCCCCATGGGGTGACTGTTCCTCACTATGGCTTGGGAAGAAAGAAAGGATATCACAATTCCACTTCTGAAGCAGATGCTGGTGATAAAATGTCAGCAATGAATTCCATATTGGTTATGCAAACAAAGGAGTAACTGTCCATTTGAGGAACAGCCATCGTTCTACTAATCCTGGGTCCTTAAATCCTTTCATTGCTCAAGTTCAGAGAACTCTCATCCTTCATGAAATGAACATATGCAAAGCAGGCTAGCATTAAATTTATAGATTTGGAACCTGGAAGGAACCTTGGAAATTGTATGCTTCCACAATGCCATACAGATGAGAAACTAAGACAGGAAGCTTTGTAGCTACACAGCAGCAGAGCTTGGCTTAAACTCACAGGCAAGGTGACCTTGTGCTCTAGGAATACCACTCTGTCACTTGTGTCAACTATCACTCTGGGCCTCCATTATTTCCCATGATTCTGTACTTAAGTCAATCTACCAGATGATGCTGCACCTCTAAGTGGATATTCGTGGTCTTAAAGTGATTCACTAGCAAAGGCCACATATTTTTTGGTTGCTGCATTGGCCGTCATAGTCATAGGAAATGGACAACAGCATCAATGGTACAATATGAAAGAATCCACAGGCTCAGAATCCAAAAGGAAGAGATTCTTATTGTTGATTTGAGTATATGCACATGCCTGGGATAATAATGACAAGAAAAGCCTGACCCTGACACTGAGAAGTAGACAGATGACAACACAAAAATACATGAGAATACAACACCCTGCATTTGATCTGCAGTACCTAACAAGCAGATAGCCACCGTTTTACAGAAAAAAACATTGCTTTAGGGGACCATGGACACATGATATTTCCCTCCAAAATATGTATGTTGAAGCCCTATCCTCCAATGCAATGCAATGCAATGATTACACTTAGATAAGAAAAAATAAGGAGAAGAAAGGGGAGCCACAGACTGAAGTCAGTGACAGGGTATTTAGCTATTAACTAAATTAACTATTAGCTATTTCATTCACGGGTTTAATTACCATGGGTCTAGGCGAGGAGTTAGCTTTATAAAAGTAATCGATTTGTGCTCAGTGAATGTAAGATGAAGTCTTATAGTCTTAGATAACATTAGCTAGCAGAAGTTAAACTTTATAAATTTGCTTTGCATTCTAAAGTTCTAGTTTAGAGAACTAATTGCAGGGAGAGAAGGTGGGTTAAAGTACCTAAGATAACTAAGGAGGAGAGATGTGGTATTTTGTTGTTTTGTTTTGTTTTTTAAATTTGTCTGGTGATTAAACACTCTAATGTTGGTTGCTGGGGAAATAGTAAGTGAGGCAGCATAAATCAGGTATATGTAAAAGAATAAGTTAAGTAGAGTTATTACAGCTATGGATGTTGTTATAATGATGCTACTATTTTTTATTAGTTCAGTAATGATTCATTTAGGTAGAAATCCTATAAGTGGAAAGAGACTTCCACATGATAGGAGAAGTATAAAGGAGATTAATAGTATAGTAGGTATTTTATTTCATATTTGTGAGAGAAAGACAGGATAATAGATGTAAAGGAATAAAAGGAACAAGAAATAAATATTGAAGCTGTTAAAAAAGAATACAGTTATATTTAGAAGTATGAAAGTTGGGTTATAAAGAAGCATAGAAATTATTCATTCTGTATGGGCAATGGAGGAATCAGCTCTAATTTTTGGCAATTGTGTTTGGTTAAGAGTGCCTCAACCTCCAATTAGGATAGATAGGATCATGGGGAGGATAACAAAGTTAATGATGATGAATTCATGAATTTTAAGTAGAGTTGGAGATGGGGCAGTTTTTTGCCATATGAGGATTAAGCCAGTTTGGGTTGAAATGCTTTGAGTTACTTCAAGTAATCAAGAGTGGAATGGGGATAATAATCCAAGTTTTATTCATAGAGAGAGATGAAAATTAAAGTAAGCATATGCTGTGAGTGTAAGCTTAGAAAACCCATATGCTTAGTTGTTTATAACTCAATGTAATGAAACAGAAAAAAGTTGTTGAGACTGTTGCTTGTATTAAAAAGCATTTTATTGTTGCTTCTGTATGATCATAAGCCTGATTTGCCAGTGAGCAGAGAGATAATAGCTAATAGGCTTATTTATAATCCAATTCATATTAGAAGGAGATTGGAGCTTAAGTACTATGACTATAGACCCTGAAAAAAATAGTAAAGTAGATGATAAGCAAGGTTAGTGGATTAACTAGTATGGGAAGGAAAGCAACATTTTTGGGGTATGGGCCCAATAGCTTGATTATCTGACTTTGCTAATATAGGATAAGGCATAAGAGTTGCATGGAGATTTTTGAATTCTTAGGTATAGATTCATCTTCTATCAGCTCCTATTGTCCTAGAAATAAGAAGATTTAAGCCTTTATAATTTAGCCCTTCAAAGTAACTCTTTTGTCAGACACATCTCTATTGTTATATGGGATGCTTGCTATGAAGATTGGAATTGAGATGTGTCATATACAAAAAGCTAACACTGGTGGAAGAAAATTTTTTCACAGTAAATGCATAAGTTGATCATATCATAAGTGTGGATATGATGCTCGAATTCAGAGGAATGGAGTGGTTAAAAGTAATGTTTTGACTATGAAATGCATAGTAAATATTTCTGGATTGTGGGAAATTATTGTGGGTTCCTAGAAACAAAATTGATGAAAGAGAATTTATTATAATATTTTAGTATATTTGGCTATAAATATAGTGTGAATGGGCCAGCAGCATATTTAGGATTAAAACCTGAAAGATGTTCTGATTCACCTTCTCTATTAAGTAAAAAGGAGCTCAGTTAGTTTCTACTAAGGTGAAGATGAATCATATTATGGTTAGTAGTCAGGTTAAAATTAGAAGTCATGGAGGATCTTGGGTAAAAAATAAGGACTGAAGGGAAAATAGACCATTCATGTGGAGGACCAGGACCAATAAGAGAATAATTGTTAGAGTAACTTCATAGCAGATTGTTTGGGCAACTTCTTTGAAGGGCTCCAATAAGAGAATATTTAGAATACAATGATCAGCCTGATCATAAAGTTGAATAGACAGACTTGGTGTGTCTAGAATAAATAGAACAACTATGTTTAAATTACTTAGGGGATGAGATATTGATATGGGAATTCATTGGGTGAATGTTAGTGTTAAGGATAAAGCTGGGGCAATAATAAATAATAACTGAAGTGGAGGCTGTGGGGGATCATAAAGATTCTTTAATAAATAGTTTTATCACATCTATGAATGGTTGAAGAACCCCATCAGGTCCCAGAATGTTAGGGCCTTTTTGTAGTTGTGTTTAGCCTGGGAGTTTTCAATCAACTAAGGTAAGAAATGCTATGGCACTAAGAATGTGGATAAGAAGGGATAAAATATTAATGGAATTAACCATCAGTTAGATATTCTGAACCTCTGAGAACTAAGTTTTAAGTGTTATGAGGTTTCCTGACTCTGTCACCTTTATAACCCTGTTCTAGGGTATAGTGTTACAGATTTACTACAGTTACCCTAGACTAATTGAAATTAGTTTGAGAGCAGTTTTGAGAAGGGGGCTATATTTCTCTTATGGTTTTTTACTGAAATTGTGAATAGATATAAACCAACCTGGATTACTGCTGTCTAAACTCAGACCACGTAGGACTTTAATCATTGAACAGATTAACCACTAATGGTGTTCATTTGCTAATTGAACAAATTGTTAATTGAACAGGTGACACCATTGGGCTGTCCTTATCCAACAAGATCATAAACACTAACTGTTGATATGTACTCTTGAATAGGATTGTGTGTTTTCCCTAGGGTAGCTTAGCCCATTGATCAAAATATTTGAGTCAATAGTGATTTCAGGTTTCATTCGACTTGTGAGTCTAAGCTAAAATCATTCAGAGGGCTTTCTATATTCTGAGCTTACCTCAAACCAAATTGTTAGCTTATATTTATGGGCATCTGTCCAGTAGGTTGAATTTTTTAATTAAAATAATAAAGCTCCATAGAGTCATTTTGTCCTATTAGGGAATCGCCACCTCTTGCTAGGCAGGTCAATATCACTGATTGGAATAAGAGACAGTTGAACCCTTGTTAATCCTTGCATGGCAGTCCCTAACTGAGGAACAAATGATTATGCTTCCTCTGCATTGTCAGGATACCACAGCTGTTTAACAACAGTCACTTCTTATGGTAGAGGTGATGTTTTTGGTAAACAGGCAAGTTTCTAGTTTGCTGAGTTCCATTTATTTCTTTTATTCTTTTTCACATTTTTAAATTTTATTTTTTTTTCATTTATTTCCATACAAGTATATCCTGTAGATTGAGTTTATTCTCCCATATGCTCCCTCTCCCCATCTACTGAGTTCCCTTTGTTCTATACACTCTTCTACTTTGATGTCGTATATGCATACACAATTTTATGCCTATACACAATGTTTTATTGAAAATGCATTCTTCTCCCATACAATACATCCCAAACACAGTTTCCCCTCCCTGCACTCCTCTTAGTTCTCCCTCCTAGCTCCCCCTCCACCTCCCCTCTCTACTGGATCCACTCCTTTTCCATTTCTAATTCAGAAAAGAGCAGGCCTCCAAGAGAGGACAGCCAAACTGGACAAAACAAGATACAATAAGACAAGTCCAAAGTCCTCACAGTGAGGCTGGACAAAAGAACCCAATAGGAGGAAAAGAGTCTCGAGAGCAGCCAAAAAAGTCAGAGATATACTGCTCCCACTGTTAAGAGTCCCACAAAAACACCAAGCTAACATATATGTAAAGGATCTGGTCCAGACCCATGCAGGCCCTATGCTTGACGCTTCAGTCTCTGAGCCCATGTGAGCCCTGCTTAGTTGATTCAGTGGGTCATGTTCTCCTGGAGCCCTCTGTCCCCTCTGATTCCTGCAGTCTTTACTTCCCCTCTTCCACAGGGTTCCCTGATCTCTGACCTGAAGGACCTGATAGAGGCCTCCAATTTTGACTCTCTCCACATAATGTCTGGCTATGAGTCTCTGCACCTCCTCCTATCTGCTGACTGAGGAAGCCTCTCTGATGATGACTGGACAAGGCACCAGTCTACGAGAATATCGTTAAGAATCATTTCATTGATTTTTTTTTGCCAGTCATGTTTGGTTCTACACTTTCCCTTGAGCACGGACTCACTCCATTGGCTTAACATAGAATTAAATAGATTGATTTCTATGAGGTCTAGTCTAGAGTAATGTTAGTCAACAATAGGCATCTGAGTTGTTATACACTTGGGTATGGGAGAAGCATGGTCTTGTCATTCATATTAACAGTATTACATCTATAATGTGATAGATTAACCCAATTTTAATTATAGAAAATTATATTAATTTGTGGAATATGAAGTTATTTGATGTTGAGCCTGAACACTTTCTTAATTGGTGGCTGCTTTTTGGCCAACTATGTATATATGATTATATTATATTTATTTACTATTAAAGATTGTTTCAAATTCATTAAGATTTGTCCCCCTTTAGGTTATATTTTAAGCTTACACTTGGATTATGGTTTCTTAGGGTAAACTTAGAATTGAACTGAAATTCATTGTTTGGGTAACCAGCTACCACCAAGCTCCTCGGGCTTTTCACTTCCACCCAAAAATCTTTCCACTATTTTGCCACATAAAAAGATTCATTCATAAAATTGTTCTTAGGCAGTTTGTTTGGTTTGAGGGTGTTTAGCTAAAATTCTCCTCGCTAAAGCTTTTCTAGTTAATTCCTTATGCAAAAGGTAGAAGCTTAAATCTGTGCTTGTGTTGATTATTGATTTTGTCTTTCATCTTTCCTTATGGTACTATTTCTAGAGAACCTAAAAAATAAGTTTCTTTCACCAACACTTCTATTTACCTAAGTTATTTAATTCAAGTAATAAGAAATACATTTTATTTTAGGCTTGTTAGGGCTAGAGGTGGTTCAGAGCATCCATGCTTATGGAATCTTTTGGGTGTAGACCAGATGCTTTCAAAATTAAGATACACTAGGATTAACCAAGCATTTTCCAGTATGCTTACCTTGTTACAACTTATCTCCTCTCATAAAATGTTGAAATGCATTTTATATGAGAATTCATATATTTAATTTGGGGAAGGTGACAGACAGTGTGTGTGTGTGTGTGTGTGTGTGTGTGTGTGTGTGTGTGTGTGTACACTTCATTTCTCAACTCAACTAAGCTCTATATTCTTAATTTACTACTAAATCCTCCTTGGCCCCTTAGGTTTTATAAAGGGTAATATGTGCATTCTTGTTAACAAAAAATGTAGCCCATTGCTTTCCATCCTATAGGCTACACCTTTACCTAACACTTCTATGAGTTTTCTTTTGCTTACTGTAACCCTTTTGAGGGTTTGCTAATGATGGTGGTATATAGGCTGGATTCTCAGATGGTAAGGTGACATTAATTATAGAACAGGTTACTCTAGGACCTAGAAGTCTAGGTGGTAAGTCTACAAAGTACCTTCAAGCCTTTTGAGATTAGAATTACTTTCATTATTGGGTTTAAAGTCAACAAAGAATTTTCACATATAAATTGAGTTTTGCTTCTATTAAAGTGTCTATCTTGAACACATTTTATGCCAAGTAATGATTTGGATTTATTTATGACCACAGTGGCTGGCATGAATTTACCAACCCTAAAAGACAAAATTTAGCCAAACTTTTGTTAACTGCTTAATTTGAATCCATGGGGATGTGACTAGGCAAGGTGTCTTAGGATACTGAGTGTGTGCTTAATGTCCCCTCCTTCTGATTCATTGAGTGAATTTTAAGGGATCTGATACCAGTTTAGTGGTTTCATATGTGTAATTTTACCTCAAATTAATTATTGAATTAATTATTTAACTCAATTATTAATTATTTAACTTGAGGTTAAATAAAACCATTTTATGGGCTGTTAAAAGTCCATCTAAGCATTTTCAGTGTTTTGCTTTATAATTAAGCTAAATTAACTCAATTTTTTTCTTTTATTCTTTTTTTTGCGGAGCTGAGAACCAAACCCAGGGCCTTGCACTTGCCAGGAAAGTGCTCTACCACTAAGCTAAATCCCCAACCCCAAATTAACTCAATTTTGTTGATAGATAAAGCCCACTTAAAGAGATTTTGTGAAAAAAAATTGTGAATTAAGATGATATTTTTTGCCATGCTAATGGCAAAATTTAAGTTCAAATAGAATTTAAGTTCAAAAATCTAGAAACTTACAGAAGAAATGGAGTAAAAGATGTTCATTCACCAGATTTCTTGTTTTTAGGGACCTTGGCAAGAAAACTTAGTAAACTGCTAAAATTTTTAGGCAGAAATGAACTGAGGTGGGAGGGGTGAATGTAAGGAAATTTCAGTGAGGTGAAATTTCCAGTGTCGATTTGAATTACTTGTCATTCAAGCACTAAATATAGACTTAACTATTCATTGGTATGTAGATTAAGAATATTGAACCGTTTCAGGTGAGAATATTGAACTGAAAAATCTAGCTACTTGATTTGTTCATCATGTCTTGATGACTATGCTGCATCACAGAATCCTGAAAATCAAAAAATACCAAATGCATGACACTACAATTATGTTGTGCATGGATGGATTAGACTCACTACCAACAAGATTTCTTACTTAAGGGGAACATATGGGTGATAACACATTTAATGGCCCTGAAGTAAGAACCAGATATCTGATAAGGTTTCATATTAGCTACCCCCAAGCTAAGATGGGCCTAGAGCAGTAATTGGATGGACTGCTGTTCACAGAGAATGGAAGATGAATGGACCAATGGGAAAGGAGATAGTCATGTGGAAAAGAAGTGATTTAACTAAGATAGTGTATGTAAGATAACACAGATACTTGCAAACCTCATGATGTCATTGTTTTTCTCTGCTGAGTAGTATTCCATTGTGTATATGTACCACATTTTGTTTATCCATTCTTCAGTTGAAGGGCATCTAGGTTGTTTCCATGTTCTGGCTATTACAAACAATGCTGATATGAACATAGCTGAACAAGTGTCCTTGTGGTATGATTGAGCATTCCTTGGGTATATGCCCAAGAGTGGTATAGCTGGATCTTGGGGGAGATTGATTCCCAATTTTCTAAGAAAGCGCCATATTGATTTCCAAAGTGGTTGTACAAGCTTGCATTCCCACCAGCAGTGGAGCAGAGTTCCCCTAGCTCCACATCCTCTCCAGCATAAGGTGTCTTCAGTGTTTTTGATCTTAGCCATTCTGACAGGTGGTATCTCAGAGTTGCTTTGATTTGCATTTCCCTGATGATTAGGGATGTTGAGCAATTCCTCAAATGTCTTTCAGCCATTTGAGTTTCCTCTATTGAGAATTCTCTGTTTAGTTCTATAGGCCATTTCTTAATTGGACTGTTGGGCATTTTGATGTCTAATTTCTTGAGTTCCTTATATATTCTGGATATCAGTCCTCTGTCAGATGTGGGGTTGGTGAAGACCTTTCCCATTCTGTAGGCTGTCGCTTTGCCTTGTTGACTGTATCCTTTGCTCTACAAAAGCTTCTCAGTTTCAAGAGGTCCCATTGATTGATTGTTTCTCTCAGTGTCTGTGCTACTGGTGTTATATTTAGGAAGTGATCTCCTATGCCAAAACAATGACATCATGAGGTTTGCAAGCAAATGGATGGATCTAGAAAAAATCATCCTGAGTGAGGTAACCCAGACTCAGAAAGACAAACATGGTATGTACTCACTCATAGGAGGATACTAGATGTGGAACAAGGATGACTGGACTGCTACTCACATCACCAGGGAGGCTACCTGGAAAACAGGACCCCAAGAAAGACACAGGGATCGCCCAATGACAGAGAAATGGAAGAGATCTACATGAACAGCCTGGACATGAGTGGGGGTAATGAAGGGCGAGGGTCAAGGGAAAGAGAGCTTGGGGGAGCAGGAGATCCCGGCTGGATCAAGAACAGAGAGGGAGAAAAAGGAATAGGAGACCATGGTAAATGAAGACCACATGAGAATAGGAAGAATCAAAGTGCCAGAGAGGCCCACAGAAATCCACAAAGATACCCCCACAACAGACTGCTGGCAATGGTTGAGAGACAGCCCGAACTGACCTACTCTGGTGATGGGATGGCCAAACACCCTAATTGTCATGCTAGAAACCCCATCCAACAACTGAGGGATCTGGATGCAGAGATCCATGGCTAGGCCCCAGGTGGAGCTCTGAGAGTCCAATTAGCGAGAAAAAAGAGGATTTATATGAGCGAGAATCGTTGAGACCAAGGTTGGATAAAGCACAGGGACAAATAGCCAAACAAATGGAAACACATGAACTATGAACCAATGGCTGAGGGGTCACCAACTGGATCAGGCCCTCTGAATGGGTGAGACAGTTGACTGGCTTGATCTGTTTGGGAGGCATCCAGGCAGTGGGACCCAGTCCTGTGCTCATTGCATGAGTTGGCTGTTTGAAACCTGGGGCCTATGCAGGGTCGCTTGGCTCGGCCTGGGAGGAGGGGACTGGACCTGCCTGGACTGAGTCTACCAGGTTGATCTCAGTTCACGGGGGAGGCTTTGCCCTGGAGGAGGTGGGAATGGGGGGTGGACTGGGGGGAAGGGGAGGGGAGTGGGAGGGGGGAGAACAAGGGAATCCATGGCTGATATGTAGAACTGAATTGTATTGCAAAATAAAAAAAAAAAGATAACACAGATATGTCTATGTACCATTAATATTATATTGAATGATAATAGACCTGTTGATGGAGATATTTAGTTGTTTTAGAATGTCTAGTCTTGTATATTTAATAGCTAGTTCATGGTTATATGCTAAGGGGAAATAAATTAATATATGATATACATAAATAGATTATTACTATACACATTATTATGCACTGTGTGGTGGAAGCATGAGGTAATACACATAATAAAACAATATTTTAAAGAAAATGTTAGCTTTGGATGTTGATGGTGGAGGGTTTCCTTATTCCTTGATGTCCTACGATTAGGCATTCATTTTTGGTTCACAAGACCAAAGTAATTGATATAACTAGTAAGATGTTAGGTTCATTTTAGAATTTTATCTTCAATTAGGGTAGAAATGAGTATTAGAATTAGAAAGATGGAGAAGTGAATGATGGAGGCAAATTGACCAATAATAGTAAATGGATGCTTGACAGGCTGAAAACCAATTTATGTAGCATTGAGGAGACCATCTATGAGGATTCAGTATAGGCATTGGTTAGAACCATTGGATGGAATATTAGGCTATGCTGTTTTGAAGCATATAGGAGTGAGAGGAAAGCTAGGATAAGAATTGAGAGGACGAGGGTTAGTTCACCTCCTAGTCTATTGATTAGAGATAGACTGAAGGATGGTGCAGGCAAATAGGAAATATTATTCATGTTTTCTGGTGAAGGGTGTTGAGTGGGTTAGCAGGTGTGTAATTATAAGGATCTCCTTGGAGGTCAGGGGGAAATAGGACTAGAGTTATGAGAAAAGGAAATAAAAATAAAACATTTAGAGTGTGTTTAATTGTGTAGTGATCTCTAATGGGATTAGGGTACTAGCAAAAAAAAGAGACCCAAGAGATATATCTTTCCTCCTCCTCTTCCTCTTTCTACTCTTCCTATTCCTCCTCTTCTTGCTCTTCCCTTTTCCTCCCTTTTTTTCTTCTTATCTTCCCTCCTCCCTCCCATCCTCCTTTCTTTTCTAACTCTCTACACCAGGTAATGGACTGCACAAAACAAGCCCTCATGAGACAGTAAATCTGCAAGTGTTTTGGTCTTAGATTTTTCATCCCCTAAAACTATGAAAAAACCAATGGCCATAGTTTAAGCCATTCCATCTCCAGCATTTATTACTGTATCCTGGAATGACTAAAGCAGATGGAAAACCAAATAGATAAAGCTCTGGAACTTAAAGTTTTACTATATCCAAATGCCAACACCAAGTCAACCACCATCATCCTTGTGACGATACACCTACCCCAGGGACACACCTGATGGTGAAAGAGGTGCTAATCAATAATGATACCATGACAACAGAAGAGCATCAAGACATCCTATGACAACCAGTCAAGTGTCATTTTATGTAATGAATGTAGCTAAACAAAAACCTTTCCTGTGACTTTGTGAAGAAGCAGGAGAAATCTCATACACTATCAATTAAATAATATCTGCAACTATTAGGTGAATCTGAAAACCACTGAGCATCTAATAGGTTCTGGCATGCTGATACTCTTCATACATTAATTTGTGGAATACTAATATTCTTCATGCATCAACTCACGGCATTCTGATATTCTTCATACATCAACACGCGAATGGCATTCTGATTCTCTTTCGCCATCAACTTGTAGCATACTGATACCCTTCCCACATCAACTCATGGATGCTGATTCTCTTCATACATTGACTCAGTTAAGTCACAACAGCTAGTATGGTAGACCAAACCTGTTTCACAAATCGTAAGTTAGGCCTAGGGACAGTCAACACTTCATGTGAGGTCTGCTATGCTTGGTATATGGTTTGTCCCTTATCAGTTCACATGTCAGAGGTTCAGTCCTCAGTGTGTCAATGATAAGGAATTGTCTTTAAGAGATAAAGTCACCTTAGGTCACTAGGTAAAATGTGAGATCAGCTGTCCTGCAATAAGTGAACTCTTACAAGAGAAAATTGTGAGAATGAACCCAACACATGAATCACAACTCGACCCTCCTGTCACATTGCAAATTCTCTTGCTTCTACATATACTCTTGGTCTTGGCTGTGGAGTCCTTGCCAAAGCCAGAACTTCTGAACAGTCAAGCTCCATAAATGAGCTAAATAAATCTCTTTCTTCCATAAACTTATTCTGTCTCCTGAATTCATTATAGTGATGAACATGGGTCAACACAAGGTCCTTAAAACCACAAAGTTCAGCAGGCTCAGGCCTACTTTCTCCTCTACACTGGTCTTTGCATTTCAGCATGCTGCAATTCTGGGCATTTATTGAGCATCCACTGGGGAGGTAGGACTGTCCTAAATTCTGAGTGAAAACCAGAAGGATGGTAAGTATGTAAGAGCTTTTTACATAAATACTAAAAAGTTTCTTACATAAATATGTCATGTTTTCAAGAATTTATATTCTTTAGAAAGTAATAAATTAAGTAAGCAATTAAATAAGATTAATCCTTATATTTGCCATAGTAATAAAAAAGCAGTGTGTTTTAAAGTTTCCTTCTTATCAATTCTTTGCCCTAGATATGTTTTAGGAAACAGGTCAGCATAAGTGCCTACCTCTAAGCTTTCATGTACCTACTATGTGACCGCAGACAAGCAAGAAGGCTTATATTCATTCATAGCAGCTGTGGAATGGTTTCATTAAGGACTAAATAATTTGGTTTGGATACATGAAGACTAGACTAGTTTAGACTAGACAAGCTAAAGTAGGTGGCAAGGAATGTTTACTCAGTTGATCAATCAGATCTTCAGGTGGAGGGTTCAGGCATACTTTCAATAATCTCCTGCAGGTGTGTTCTTGTTATTAAAGGGTTGGCTTTAATAACAGCAATACATGTGACTTTAATGCAAAGACAAATAATCTAGGGGCCTTGTTAAAATTCAAGTCCTGATTCAAAAGGCATTGGATGGAGCCCAACAATGTTCATTTCCAATCAGCTCTCAGGTGATGTCAATGCAGGTGGTATGCAATCCATACTTGGAACATTGAGGACCACAGGGTAACTGCTATAAAATTATTATTATTATTATTATTATTATTATCATTATCATCAAGATGGAAGAGGAGGAAAGGAAAAAGCAATATTTTTAATATGTTAGTCTCACTTGTGATAAATTGTCTCCCTATAATTTATCATTAAAATATCACTTCTTAAGGTGGGAAAGATGGTTCACAGTTAAAAGTGCATACTACTTTCACAAAGGACCAGATTTCCATTGCCAGAACTCCTGCCAGGCAGTTCACAACCTAGAACTACAGCTCCAAGAGATCCAATGCCCTCCTCCTGCCTCTGTAGGCCTGTGTACATATCCTCCACAGAGGCACATATATACACATAATTAAAAATTGAATCTTTAAAAATTGCTTCCTTAAGTACACTCCATCCCTAGGGAATGTACTATGCATGTACATACAACACCTTGCTTTTTTCATTTATCCAGGTAGCCTAGAGAAGTTTCCCTGCCAAATTTTTTTATGTCTCTACTTGCCCATTCTCCATTTCTTTCAATTATCAGATATTTCAGTGAGTGACTGAAACAGACTTAGTAGTTAACAAGCTGCTGAAGATGCAAGATGCCATCTTTGTTTTTAGTGAGCTTAATGTTTTGTTTGAAAAGAGAAAAATAAATACAATAAGTACCAAAATAACATTGTCAGTGTCATGAAAGATATCATAGATGAAAGGAGGGATCATTTCCAGAAAATAAAATGATGTCTTGTATCTAACACATGAGAAGGACATGATATGGAAAAGAATTATCAGACATCCAATAAAAAGATATTTCCAAAAAAGAGGCATTTGAGGAAGTCCTATGGTAGAAGAGAGTAAAGAAAACCATAATTCCTGTTATAGATTGAGATGTGTAGATGAGATTGTATAGATGAGATGATCTACAAAGAGTTAAAAGTGTGGTCCCCAGCTTGATGGCATTGGGAGGTAGTGGAAACTTTCAAAGACTAAGCTTAGAAAGTGTACCGATATCCTCGGGGAGTATGCCCTCAAAGAGAGTTGTGGGACTCTGGTCTCTTCTTTCTCTTCATTTGCCTCCCTGTCATGCAGCTTCATTCCCTCCCCATGGGCTCCTCATCATGATGTACCACCTTCACAGGAACCTCAAAGCAACGCGATCAACTGATCATGGACTGAAACTCCTCAAAATGTGAACCAAAATCAACATGCTCTCATTATAAGATGGTTGACTCAAAAAATAGAACCTGGTGTAGAAATTTAAAGCTGACTAGCATGGTGCTTAAAGGAAAAGACCAGAAGGATGGCATGAAGCAAGGCTGGAATGGGATGGATGGGGTCAGGAAACACAGGGTCCTGTAAGCCAGGTTAAATTTCTCTATCTCTATGAATAGGCACTTTTATACTGCTTTTAATATGAGCAGATGAATAACCAAATTTTGCTGCTAAAAAATCAAACTAGTAGTGCATTTAGAATTGGGGATACTAACTAGTCCTAACACATCTTCTGGATTTTCAGAAAACTCTCACTAAACTTCCTTTTGGAAATACATTACCCTTATGTACATACGCCAATTATCTCTTGATGGTCTGCTAGTTCTAAATAAACTTCACTACCTCCTCTGAGATAAAAGAGCATATACTATTACATGTATGTATGTATGTATGGGGAACACGAATATCTTAATTGGAAGTTTCTGTCCCACCAGCAACTCCCAAATACCAAGCAGCTACTTCCCAAATAATTGACTCAGAAGATTAATATTACTTAAAAGTGCTTGGCTGGTAGCTCAGGCTTATTACTAACTAGCTCTTACACTTAGAGTACTAGCTCTCCTTTTCTTAGTACTGCATTCTCATCTTGCTTCCTCTGCGTCTGTCTGATGACCTGACTCCACTCTTCTCCTTCCCATCAATCTCAGTTTGGCTTTCCCACCTAACTTCCTGCCCAGCTACCAGCCTGTCAGAATTTTATTACAATGAGAGTAATACATATTCATATTAGTAGAAAAGGATTATTTCACAGCACGTGGAGGGCCATTTGAGAGGCACTGAAAGAGGTTTTCCTTCTAGTGCATTCATCCCCAGGGGCTTCTTCAGCATGAATGGGTTTTTCTTCAGTACTCAATGGTCAGCAGGATATGACATCTTCCCATGGGGCTGCTTTCTCCACAGACTCAACAAATAGCTTTGCACCTTGTTAGGCACAGCACACCCCAGTGCACAGCTTCTCCTACACTTCAGAAAGATGCTTCTAGAAAGCCCTGACAGCCTGGCCCTTCAAGTAATTTCTCCCCGTCCTGTAAGCCATAATTACATTATCCCCAGTAGGGTTTGGACCTCAGTCTTAAGGAGTAGGGAAGCATGGCTATAAACACTGTCTCAACTACATAGCTAAAAGCTACACACATCTACCATCCCTCTGCCCTTCAGAGTTCTATTTCTACCTGCCAGATAATCATTCTGTTTCTCCAATTTCCTATAAACACAAATAATTTTTCCTGTCCACATTAGTGCAGGGTTCTTGACTCCATGTTGGACCACAATTGATACAATGCCTTGTCCTTACATTTCATATTTTTGCTTAAATAACTCATATATTAATGAATTTTTGAGGATAGAGAGCATGGAACAAAAATGAATGTTATTTTAGACGTTACTGCTGTAAATGGTGCTGAAAAGGATGAAAGGAAACCAAAAGGGCAAATGAAGAGCATCTGAATATTTACTGAATAAATCCACATCCTTGTACACTTTAACTCACAAAAATCTGACTGTAGCTTTTTGGGGAAACTATTGTGACTACCAATTTCATGACAATAAACTGAGACTTGAATACAGCATCTGCCTCAGGATCATACAACTGGATGAAGCAAGCTAGAATTATCTTACTCTACTAACTGTGAATATCTGTAACCTATGCTTCATCTTCTGTCAAAGCATTTGCTTATGCTCAGGGTCCTTTCCTTAATGAAACTACCGACCAAATCTTATTTAACCTTGTAACTCCCATAGCACTTCACAACACGGATGGAAGTCAACACAGACAAAAGCAGACCCATGAACCTTCACTGAGCCTCCCCTCAGATTCCACTTCAATCATTATTTTTAATCAACCTTGTTAAATATTCTGCTAGCATCTTTTATGTGTTCATTCAACATGACCCTTGAGCATCTGCATCATAATTCTCCCTCTTATAACACTCAATGCTCATGCACATAAATGGTTATTTGATTCATATCTTCATATCATGTTTTTTATTTCATCTTACGTATTTATTTCTGTACCATTCTTATTCTTTTACAATAAATAAGGGATGAATGCAGGCAAAAGTACTGATTCATTAATTAGCAAACAATTCAACAATCCATCTCTGATACCCTGTTTTGATGCTGTCAGATATATGACTGAAAAGAATCAAAATCATGAAACCTGCTTCTTAAGCCCAAAACTTCACGTGGTCCCCAGTCTTAGGGAGCTTTCAAATAATCTAGGAAGACCAACTCTACACAAGCTACTGTATTGTGCAAGATAAGTGATAGAAAACAGGAGAAAACTGAAGCTGAAATTTCTATTGTTGCGTTAGGCAGTGTGACCAAAAGCAACCCGGGCTTATGGGCTCATTTCAGCTTACAACTCTCAGAGCACACTCAGTCATTGAGGGAAGTCAGGCCAGGAACTCAAGGCAGGAAACTGGAGGAAGAAACTGAACCAGAAACCATAGAAGAAAGCTGCTTGCTGGCTTGTCTCTACTTGCACCCTGGCCCCCTTGCCTGATCACCCTTCTTTCTTACACCATCCAGGACCACCTGTCCAGAGGTGACACCACCCCTAGTGAACTAGGCCCTCTCACTCCAATCATTAATCAAGAAAGTATACTAGAGGCTTACCTAAAGGCAAGCTGATTGTGAGGAATTTTTCTCACTTGATGTCACCTCTTTCTACATGACTCCTGCTTGTGTCAATTTGGCAAAAAAAAAATTAACCAGGATGCAGTGAAAATGGGAATGATCATTTTCTGACTTACTTTCTGTAAGTGGGATATCTGTTACTAAGATAGGAAGAAAACACATTGTCCCACCTACCATGGTCTAGGGAAGCCCTGAAGACTGTGGGTCTGCCTACCTTCTAACACAATGCAGGTCTAGAGATGAGATAGAAATGCCTTTATCCACATTTTCCAGCTTCTTAACACTGTTTCCGTGATCCACCTGTAACAAGACAACTGTGCCAACTGTACAAGACAACCCTCCCTTCCTCCAGAAACATTAAAGACAATTGAGAGGCAATTTGGTAGTATGTTGTCAAGCCTCCACAGATGCATCACCTCCCTGAGATTGATTGGTAGCTCCAACTCAGGAATCCAGGTACCACTGAAATTGCTGTTAAACAAGCATGTGACTGTTTCCAGAAAACGGGATACTTATAACATGCAAAACAAAGGATACAATATCTAATTTATGCTCCAACATCTACACCTTGGTCTAAGAGCCAAATAGTTTCCTTGGACTTGAATTTTTTCTGACTACTAAATGTAGCAAACATTGATTCTTATGTTATACATCATCCTCAGATTTCCTTTTGGAAGTGTAGGAGTTGTTTCCAGTAGGAGAATGCAATGTCCTTGGCTTTGTCAATTTCAGTAAGAACAAGGCTCTGTAGGCTTAGTCATAGTTCTAGCACGTAGCAAGTGTATGGGTTACACAAAAATCTGTGTCAGACTTAAATGACAAGTCTCCTGCTGAGAAACAGATTGGAGAGAAAAGAAGACCAAGATATGTCCCCTGCAGGTTATGTGCCATGGACTCCACTTGCCATTAATAAGAAGAAGATGGTGAGCAGGAAATTATTAGTTCTCCAGCTCCCCACTCAATCACTGTGCTATTTGTCATGTGCTTGCTATTACCAAGAAAAACCATGACAGGAACAGGATTTTAAAAAAAAACAGAAAAAGTGAAAGAAAGACTATTTGACGAGACTGAGGCATTATCCAGCTAACTTTCACTGTGAGTTTGGGTTGTAATATTTAATCTTCACTGAAAGAATGATTTGACATATGAGGAAACTGAGGTTCAGAATGGTTGAGTAAGCCTTCACCCATATTCCTGTAAGTAACCTCAATAAAAGTCATTGGTTTTTCAAGATGTATGCTGGTGATATCCTTATGTTGTTCTGTCTGTAGTTCTCCATCGGGAGTAAGTAGACGTTTGTTCCTGTCTCCCCGGAAATAGTGTCAACAAACTAGTTCTTAAATAGTTCTCCATTTGCTCTCTCTCTCTCTCTCTCTCTCTCTCTCTCTCTCTCTCTCTCTCTCTCTCTCTCTCTCTCTCTCTCCTTCCCTCCTTCCCTTCTTCCCTCCCTCCGTGTGGTATTTGTCTTTGTCCTTTTTAATTAAGGCTTACCTTGTTTAACATGATAATCTAAATCCCAACCATTTCCTCAGTAATGACATAATGTCATTCTTTTTGTGGCTGAATAAAACTCCACTGTGTGCTGTGGGATTTCATTCTTTATGCTGTGAATGTGTTGCTCTGATTGGTTGGTAAATAAAGAGCTGTTTGGCCAGTAGCCAGGCAGGAAGTATAGGTGGGATAAGTAGATAAGGAGAATTCTGGGAAGAGGAAGGCTGAGTCAGGAGAAACCAGCTCACTGTCCAGGGAGCAGCATGTAATAGCACACAGGTAAAGCCACGGAACATGTGGTGACATATAGATTAACAGAAATGGGCTGAATTTAAGTGCAAGAGCTAGTCAGTAGTAAGCCTCAGCTAATGGCCTGAGCATTTTTAATTAGTATAAGCCTCTGTGTGTTCCCTTGGGTCTGAGCAGCTGCCACAGGAGCTGGGAGAGACCCAGAAAACTTTCAGCTACAACTGTGTATGTACACCACATTTTCTTTCTTTCTATTGATGGGCACGGGTTCATTTCATAGCTTAGCCATTGTGAAGAATGCTTCAGTAAGTATGGGTACTTGGTTTCTCTATAGTAAACCACCTGAGTCTTTTGAATAGGAGTGGTACTACTCAATCATATGATAGTTCTACTTATAGATTTTTTTAGGCACATCCCTACCATTTTTTCACATAGGCTATACTAATTTGCTCACCTACTGTAACGGCTACTTTTAGTTGTCAGCTTGACAGCATCTGGAAAGAACTAAAGCTAAAAGCTGCTGGATACATATGTGAGGGATTTTTTTTTTTTTTTACTGGATCATTTATTTGGAAGCCACACCTTCTAGTGGCAGCCTGTATACAGGACATGGAAGAAGGAAGCTCTTGCTCTTTGCCTGCTTGCACTCATGCTCACTGGCAAGTCCATTCCTTCACTGATATTAGAGCCTAATTATTGGGATTCCAATGAATTCTGATGACCAGTTGAGACATCCAGCCTCGTTGAGGAACAGCAGTTGGATTCTTGAACTGTCCAACGGGAAACAGCCACCTTTGGAATTGTTGGACCACAGCTTGTAAGCCTCTCTAATAAATCCTATTTCCATATATATATGTATGGAAATAGGAGATATATATATCCTGTCAGTTTTGTTTCTCTAGGGAATCCTGACAAATATACCTACTAACCTAACTGTATTTATGGGTTTCTTTTCCTTCTACATCCTTCCTAATGTTCATTGTTTTCTTAATGGCTGCTGTTAAAACTGCCATTATGTTTTATATTTTTGCCATTATTTTTTATAATACTGGGGTAGTTTGGACTTACACTCCCTTGATGGCTAAAGACATTGAAGAGTTTTCGTGTATTATCCATTTGTATTTCTCTTTTTATTTGTGTATATTCAAGATGCATAGTATTGAATTTCATAAATTTTTGAATTTCTCTAAGAAGTATCTATTTGATTCATTTGCCTACTTATTGTATAGATTATTAGCTCTTAGTGGTGTTTAAAGTTTTTATTTCTTTATAAATTCTAGATATTAGACTTGTGTCTAATAAATACATGGCAAATATTTTTCATCCATTCTGTGATCTGTGTTACATTTTGTTTCTTATTTCTTTTCTTTGAAAAACGTTTAATTTGATACATTTATTAACTTTTTAAGCCACAAGGTAAGTTTTAATTCAGATGAGAAAGAATCAGAAACAAAAAAAAAGAATAGGAGATGAAAAAAAGGAAAGTGATAGTTAAAACAAAAGGACAATTGTTTTAGAACAATGCCCTCCGGAACATTCTTCTCTAGAACTCATCTCAGGCATGTTGACCTTGTAGTGAGGGTCCCCACAGGCAGGGTAACTACAAACTGAAGTGTCACAGTTCATGGTTGCCTGACCCAGAGAGCTCCACCCAGCTGAGATCATTGATTATTCTCAGTTTGCTTGACCAGAAGGGCTAGTGATATCACTTTCAACCTTAAAAGTGAACTTGAAAAGAATGTTTCTAACAATTGCCCAAGAAACAGCACCACCCAAGGGAACAAACCAACTCTGTCACTCCTCTCCCCACACCTCCTACCCACTGTGATATCTTCCATTTTCACATTTTCATCACTTAAAAACAGCTTTGCCAAAGCCACACAAGAGCATTAAAGGGCTGGACAACAATACTTTGTTGTAAACAGGGTACAGAGGCTAAAATGTGTTAACCTCATTTGTAAGCAATGAACAAAAATCAAGAACAGCCATCAGCATGGCCTCTTCATTTGTAGGGCAAAGACAAGGAAGGAAGAGAGAAAGGATGCTTCCCAACACGTGTTTGTGCTGTTTGATCACTATCGTTATTTCTCATTCTAGCTGTTTGTGAATAACAGTGATCTTTGTTTCCTTACAAATGAGACGAACAGAAAAGATACATCTTGAAATGATCACTTCTTCTGCAGAAAGGGAACATGATAGAAACTTAAAATCCTGTTCAGCTGCCTTTATTCCAACCTCCTTTTGTATGTATAGTATTTGCCAAAACACATTTAATCCCATAAAGCCACAAGATGTACGTTTTTTGGCTCATGTAGAGACAGCCTTGCCTCTATTGGAAAAAGATGTTGCATATCTCCCATTCCTAAAGTAATCTTCTCAGGATGGTCTGGCTGGTAGGGGTCAGAGGAAACCCACAGAGCAGGGTCAAGGAACTTGTACCAAATGATCCAGTGACATAGGGCATGGGCAGGGAAAGAGTTAAGGAAGCTGCAAGAGATGCTGGAACATGCTAGTGTGATGCAGGTTGTGTTACCATGACAGCCACTAGTCCCACCCAAGAAGACAATGGCTCTAAGAGGACCTTCAGCCCGAGGGAGGAATCTGAGTCCTAAAAATGAAGACCTTTGCCTTTGAAAGGCCTCTTTCTGCTTCCTAGAAACCTGCCACCAGTTCATAGGGATAGGGTCATTAAACTGATTAACTTTTCTTAGATTCACCCAAATCTATCCACAGAAGTCACCTACAGTAACAACCTCCAAACCCTGTTCTTCAAAGGCTCACTCTTAAGGTCTCTTGACAAAGTGGGTAAGGAGCAGGGTTCTCCTCACACTCAGCTAAGTCCTTCAAGTGCTTCCCTATTCTTTGTTTTTTTTTCAATCCAAGGCTATGCCTTCTAGGTGCCCTACAAACCCTCATCAGTGCCAGAACAGCCTTGGAACATAACACAATGCAGACTCTGACCTTCCTCCACCCTGCTGCTGCCTTTGCTCTCTCATTGACTTTCTCATTCCACTTCTCTTCTGTGTGACCTTCATGCAAGAAGTTTCTTTTCCTCTTTGTCCTCGTCTTTGTCTTCATCTGTAAAATGAGGAAATGATGCTCCCTACATTACAAAATTGTGTGGGATCGAGTCTAAACCAGTTCATGCATCTAAGATTCTTGAGGGAGTATGACATTTAATTTTATATCTTTTTATTTTATTTATTTTCTTTTCTCTTTTCCTTTATTCTTCTCTCATACAGCCTCCCCTCCCTCCACTCCTCCCAGTTCCTCCCCCACCTCCTTTCTCCCCCAGATCTACTGTGCCTCCAATTCCCTTCAGAAAAGAACAGGCTTCCCAGGGATATCCACCCAATGTGGCATAACAAGATACAATAAGACTAGTCAAAAACCCTCATATCAAGGCTGAACAATGCAACCCAGTAGGAGGAAAGGGGTCCCAAGAACAGGTGAAAGAGTCAGAGACACCCCCACTCCCACTGTTAGGAGTCCCACAAAAACTCTAAGCTAAACAAACACAGCGTGTATGCAGAGGACCTAGGGCAGACCCATGCAGGCTCTATGATTGCTGCTTCAGTCTCTGTGAGACCCTGTGAGTCCTCCTTAGTTGATTCTCTAGGCTGTGTTCTCCTGGTGTCCTTGACTACTCTGGCTCCCAGGATCCTTCCTCCCCTCTTCCATGGGGTTCACTGAGCTCCACCTAATGTTTGGCTGTGGGTCTTTGCATCTGGTCCCATCAGCTGCTAGGAGGAGTCTCTCTGAGGACAAACAGTGTAGACACTGATCTATGAGTATAACAGAATATCATTAGCAATCATTTCATTTGTTGACTTTTCTTTTTGTCATTATTAGTCGTGTTTGGTTCTATCCTAGGTATCTGAGCCATCCAGCTTCTGGCTAATATTCTTAACACTACAATCAACCCACAGGGTGATACATAAAAATCAGCAGTTATTGCCCTTTCTGTTCTCTCTCTCTCTCTCTCTCTGGTGATCCCTGCACTTCCTGGGGGCATGGATTGAACTTTGTTCTCTGTCCTTTCACAGTGTCTGGTGGACTCACAATCAACAAAAGTTCGTATCTTTCTAAAACTGGGAAAGAAGGGGTAAAGGTGACAGAAACGGGAGAAGGGGGAGGGTAGACAAGAAATCAGCTCATGTGTGCAGCCAGCATAGCAGAAAGGAGAACAAACACATCTAGCGCCGTAGTAAAACCCAATGAACAGAAGAGGAAGGAGGATGCCACAAATGCCATGGAATCTGGAAGTGCAGCGGAAGGGGAAGTGTTTAGCTGGGCTCAGCCACTAACCAGCTGTGCCTCGATGTCACCATCTCTTAGTAAGGGCAGCAGAGCAGTGTGTCTCTAAATTCTTCCCATCTGTGAAATATATATACTGTGATGTTCGTTCAGCCTTCAGAAGGTGGGCCAGGGGAGTCACAGAAGACCAATGGAGAGCAGACACTCCATATGAATGCTGGTGAAGGATGAATGGATGGGGAAGGGAAAATGATCACAAGGAAAAGGCAGGAAACAGGACAGCAGGTAAAACACAGGCATCGATGCAGAGCCAATCCAAAGAGGGTTAAGGCAAACCAGCAGAACTGAGCGCTGACCACACTCCAAACATAGGGCAAGATGCTCTCATGTATATTCTTTAGACTACTGGGGTGAAAATAAAGCCCTACAAGAAAGGGAAAGGCAAGCAAGGGGAGCAGAACTCTGTCAGTATCTCATGGCTGTAACTCAGATGGGAAATAAACGGAAAATTGGAAAGATGAATTCACACATCGTTGCCGCCTTGGAGATGTGAGTGAGAAGGGAGGAGCTGCCACAGATGGAACCATCCTGGAGCCATATGACATGACGACTGGCCTCTCCATGGAGGGTTGTTGGTGGGGCCCCACTAAGCTGAACTGCACAACTAGAACACTTAGTACAACAGCTATTTTATTGATAAGCTTTGGTGAATACAGCCAAGCATTTAAAAGAAGAGATTGATTGCTGAAACCGTTCACTTCTAAGAAATCACATTATAATTCAATCTAAGCCTTCATGATGCCTGGGAACATCTCCCTGCCTTCTACAATCCCTTCTGGGACCAAAGTACCCTTAAAATACACACATGCCCACTCCCTCTGGCTACTGGAATTCAGCCAGTCCTGGTATCCAATCCCTGCCTTTGAAGGATGCTCTTGTCTGTATTCTGCCATTTCTTCCCAGGCCCTGCAAAGTGACTTGGATGGTCTACTGTAAACCACCCAGCAGTGGCCTGAAAGCATCACATCTGAAGGCTTTCCCCATGCCCAGAGATGTTAGGAACCTCATCACTGGCTAAAGCTCTGGGTCTCAGAACTCTATTGGACAGAAAAGTGATCCCCAAACTCTCCTCACAGATACCACCGTCTAGTTGGTGCATGAGCAAGAACTGAATGAATGAGCAGGGCCAGCAAATATCCACTTGGATCACCAGGATCCTTATCAAGTACCCAACATCAGAAGCAAGAGGAAGAATTCCCAGGGATTCCTCTGAAAGGTAGCTCATTTCTGGAAGAAGGTGATGATTTGAGCACACTGGTCTTCTTTCTGAGTAGTGCATGCAACCTTAGATCTTCCCTCTTTCTGGAATATTCTACTTGTCCAACTTCACCTAGTTTGTGCCTCATGTATCCACTTGAATCAAGCCAAAGCATCTCCAAGACGCCTTCCATGAACATGAAGTCTGAGGGAGCTTTTCTATATGTATTCCTTTGTTTCAGAGAGCTCTTGTCAGTTTACAAACCCTTCTTCATCAATGGAATTATTTGCCATCTACCTACCTCCTTGGCTCCAATAAACTGTAAAATCCATAAGGATGAATAGCTTTCCTTGCTCAACAGAAAGTTTCCTTGTAGAACTAGAAATTCGTTGTAATCTTGGGTGAAGTAGCCTAAAGTTATGGAGGCCTCTGGGGGGGGAGGGGGAACCTTCTCAAAGAATCACACAGAAACCAGAAGAAAGGTTGTGGAAGCTTCTAGTGAAATTAGAAGAGAAGGGAAGGACAGTTCCCTTCCAAGAAAAGTCAAAGCAAGTGAACTGGAAAAATGAAACTGGTGTCATTAACTCTTTACCCATTGAGGTGAACATGAAATTTCATTCGGCCCAGAATGTGAAACTTGGGTTCAAAAGTTACATTCCATCTCCCAACCATGAAAGAAATAAAATATTCCAACATTGTTGATTTAACATTGTAATCAATTAAAGACTATTTTGAATAATCCAAGACACAGAATGGTATTTCAGACAGGGGCTGGCTAATTGATTTACCTTTCAGCTTTTGTTAAATTGGGCGGGGGGAAGATTAGTTGACTGCATTTAGTTAATAGTTTATCTTTTAGCCTTGTGGCTTTTGCTAGCTTCAGGCTATGAAGGAAAGCGAAATTAGCAGTTCAAACCCCCTCTTCTGGTTCATTCTTAACTAAGCAGTGGCAAGCAGCCTGAGGATTTGCTGAAATGTTAGCATTTGAAATTTTTAAGCTACCTCTCTGAGAATCAGCTGCCTCTCTCAATTCCTAACACCTTGCCTAGGCTAACATTTGCATAGTGCCAGATGTATGAGCTCAACAAATATATGTTTGATTAACAAATTAATGAATGACTTAGAAAAACAAATTAAGAAGGTACCTATATTGATTAATATAGTAAAAATAAAGGTCATCCTACCAAAAGCCATATACAGAGTCAATGCAATCCCCATCAAAATTCCAACACAACTCTTCACAGATCTTGAAAGGACATTTTCAGCTTCACAAACAGAAACACACACAAACACACACACACACAAAAAAAAAGAATAGCTAAAACAATCCTGAAAAATGAAAGAATTTCTTCAGGTATCACCAAAAAAGCAACATGGCATTGGAA
Organism: Peromyscus californicus insignis; assembly: GCF_007827085.1. Lineage (NCBI taxonomy): Eukaryota > Metazoa > Chordata > Mammalia > Rodentia > Cricetidae > Peromyscus > Peromyscus californicus. The sequence goes on from NW_026294503.1 coordinate 23,525,457, forward strand.
CAAAAACAGACATGTTGATCAATGAAACTGAATTGAATGTCCAGGCATAAATTCACAAGCCTATGAACATCTGATTTTCGATAAAGACTCCAAAAATACTGGGGGGAGGGGAACAGCATCTTCAACAAATGGTACTGGCCAAACTGAATGGCTGCATGTAGAAGAATTAAAAGATTCATACTACCTTGCACAAAACTTAATTCCAAATGGATCAAAGACCTCAACAGAAAACCAGATTCCCTGAATCTGATGGAAGAGAAAGTAAGGGAATAGACTTGAACTCATTGGCACAGAAAAAAGACTTTCTGAACAGAACACCTAAAGCACAGGCACTAAGATCAATAATTAGTAAATGGGCTCATGGAACTGAAAAGCTTCTATACATGAAAGGACACCATCATTCAAGTAAAGTAGCAGCCTACAGAATGTGTAAAAAGTTTTACCAACTACACTTGTGGTTTACCAACTACAGCTTCCTCTTTTTCTGGTTCTACATCAACACAAAATAAGTCATCTCAAAACTCAGTGCATAAAAACTCTTACAGAACAAGCTTGATGACTATTTTGAGTCTCTATAACCAGGTAAAAGCTGGGCATGATGGTATATGTCTACAATCCCAGGATTCCTAGGGCAAAATGGGAGGCAGAGACAGAAGGATCTCCCAGAAGCTTGTAGGCCAGCTAGCCTAGAGTACACAATGCAGAAACAGAAACAAGAGAAACCCTACCTCAAAACAAGGTTGAGGGTAAAGACTGACCCAAGGTTGTCTTTTGATCTCTACATGAACACTGTGGCATGTCCAGGCCTTTTTAAGCATATGAACACACACACACACACACACACACACACACACACACACACACACACACACCAGACATATTACATGCATCCAAAAAAAACATAAAATTTTAAAAATATTAATCAAAACCTCAGAAGCTGGGGGTGTAGCTTAATTAGCATAGTGCTTCCCTTGCATACACAAACTCCTTGATTTGATTCCCAGGACTTCATAAGAAATCTACATACCTATTATCTCAGAACTCTGGAAGTTAAGGCAGAAAGATTGGAAATTAGAGTTTATCATTGGCTACAAAGTTAGTTTAATGCTACCCTGGACTACATAAGGCCCCATCATTAAAAAGTAAAAGTTAATAATAATCAAACCCAGCAGGTCATTGCAAATATTTTATCATGTTCATGGTTTTGTGGGTTCATAATTTAGGAAAAACTCAGGTAGGGTTCTAAATTAAGTTCTCCCCTATATCATCCCTGGCTTCTGATTTCTCAAATGAAGGCAAGGATTTATATATAAAGTATACTTAGGATGTAATCTCAGGGGGCCACTGTGAGAAAAAAAGGATTCAAAACAGAAGCAGGCTAATGAGAGCATGCTGATGGACATATTATCACGATAAGCTACCAGGGTACTAAGAACCTATGAAAAAACAAGATGAAACATATTTTAGGATTGTCTTGTGGAGGCATGAGGAGGCTCCCCAAACCCTTGCCCCACAGTGTTCAGGGTAGCTCATAAATGTGAAAACCCTGGCACTTCTAAGCGTCTATACTGCCTTATACTCAGAGCACCCAGGGTTCACTCTCAGAATCACAGCTTTCAGTGTACAGGCAAGCAGGTTCCGTGGTGCTGTGAGTGAAGTAACTAGGGTACCACAGTGCTGGCTACGCTGTGCTCAAAGTGCTGTGAGCATTGTCCCTACCCGTTCCCACAAGTCTGTAGTTATACTGCCCTCTGCGATGATTAATCTTGCTTGTCAACTTGACTCGGTCTGAAATCAAGTAATAATCCACTGGACACACTGGAAAAGGATTTTCTTGATGAAGTTATGGGAAATAGAAAGATCCCCGCTCCTCCGATTGCGGACAGTCACCTTCCTGTGGCAGCCAGATAAAAGGGGAGTCTCAAAGAAAAAGCTTTTGGTTTTCGCCTGACTGCCTTCATATTCCTTCTCATCCTGCTGGCAAGTTCGTCTACCCTGTTTGTGTCTTGCTGTGGGTTCATCTACCCTGTCACTGCCTCAGACGTTGTTCACTGACTTCACAACCCGACTTCTTCAGCCATCCCCTATGAACTCTAAACGAGTCACTCCCCAGGAACTCTCCAGCCCTTCATCACCCGCCTGGAACTGCTGAGGCCTCCAGCCTCAAGAACCAAACACAATCCAAGTTCTCAGCCTCCCCAGGGTGAAGCCAGCCATAATTGAACTACCCAGGCTGCACCAGGTAAGCCCATCTACTAAATCTTTTTCTAATATATATTCATTCCCTCAATCTCGTTCCTCTGAAGAACCCTCACTGAACTATCCTAGAGTTTACACATGAAGGAACTCCGGCTCTGAGAGGTGACATAACTTGCTCAAAGCCATGCAGCAGATGCAGATTGCTACTTCTAACCTCTATTCAAAATTGCCTCTGAGGACCCGGAAAGGGAGAACAACTTGCCTGAGCCACCCACTAGCCATTGAGGCCGCCATCTGAAATAAAGAACATTGTCACCTCTGGCTCCTTGCCATATGGTGCCTTTTGATCCTCTCCCATGGAGCCCCCCTGCCTTGTAAACGTCATATCTAGTGAATGGCTTGACCCCAAACACTCGCATGTTTTTTGACTCAGCGAAGCAGACAGCACATGCTGTAAGTTAAAACATGTGTCATCTGTGCTGTACATTAAGAATTGGGGTGGGGGGTGTTCTTCTTACCCCCAGCTGTGTGGAAACAACCCAGAAGGGATCTCCTTGGCAGGCTCAGAATGTACTCTGTACACACAGGAGAGAAGGGACAGGGAACACGGGCTTTGCCAAGCTCTGATCCACGAAGGACTTTGCTGTTCCTGGAATTCTACTTAAGAACCACATCATTGGCTCAGCACCATGAATGTGCAACCTTAACAGAATTCGGAGCAACAGGGGACCAGTGCTTATCAGGACCAGGCTGGGCCCTGGAGAGACATGAAGGTGACAGACAACGTGTGGGGGAACCCACTAGAGCAGAACAGTGATGGGCAGCTGTAGAACACACTCATAAGAAAGACAGAGAAGACCCTGCATCTTCAGAGGCAGTAGCTAAGTTTTCAGTCTGCTCCCCTGGAAATCCATCTCTAGTCACATGTATGACAATGTTGAGAGGAAAATGAATAGCCGTGTGATAAACACAGGCTCAAAGAGTCAGAGCTTGGATTGAACCCTCCAGTACACCAGACTCTGAAATCCATCCCATCGCATCACAAAGTTCATTGGGATCAAATGAGCATCCGCAACATAGGACAGGTAAGCCAGTATACAGGTAGGATTGTGGCTTAGAAAATGTTGTGGGCCCTGGGCCTAGCACAGTGCCTGAGCTGGAGAAAATTCCCACTGGAGTTGCCAGGATTCTGCAGGAAGAACAAGAACTGAATGCAAAAGCATGTGTTCAGAACTGTCAGTGGAGTGGTTTGTACAAAGAACCGTACGGGTCCCTGGGTCTTATCATTTAAATTAGAAATGGCCCCAATGGCCCCATGGTAAAGGCTTGGTCACTCACCTATGATGCTATTTAGAGGAGATGGGAGCTTTAAGAGTGGGTCCTAGAAAGAAGTTAGGTCTTTGGAGGAGTATCTTTATAAGAGATACTGGGCTCTGATTTCTTCCTGTCTCTGTTTCCTGGCTGATGTGAAAAGGACAGGTTGCCTCCAATCACAAGTTTCCCCCCCATGATCACTTGTGCTGCTGCAGATGCAAAATGATGATCAGGCATCCAGGAAACCTCTGGATCCAACCAGAAGCCAAAATCTTGCCTATTTATAGATTGATGACCTCTGCCATTTTGTCATAGTGGCAGACAGTTGACTAACACACGAGGCATGATCACTGGGGAGCTTTCACAGAGACGTTGAGTCTGGGAAGAGATGTAAGAATTGCTGTGACTGTGGAGAGAGGGGATCCTGATGGAAGGACAGAGATCCAGATCCAGGAGTGGTCACAGCAGTCGGGGACGGGGTATACTCATCAGGCGAGAGCCGTGATCTGTATAAGAGAGAAACAGAGAGAGGCCAGTTACAGCCATGCTTATCATTAAGTGTCAGCTTATAGACTTTGAAGGGACGGGGAAATACTGCCAATTTAATCTGACCTGTCCCTCTTGCAAGCTAGACATTTTCTCTCAATTCTTGGAAAATTTCTCAACCTGAACACCATTGGCCTTTAGGAATGGGCCATTCTCTGTAGGAGGAGCTAGTGCAAAGCCTTGGAAGATATTTGGTAACACCCTTGACTTCTACCGCTACATGCCAATAGAACCTTCTGCCAGTTCCGACAGCCAAAAACGTCCTGGCTTTGCTAAATGTTCCCTCCAAAGCCAAACTGGCCCTATTTGAGAGCTAAATGTTAAGTTTTTCAAGTTTCACATTATGAGGTGGTTGCTATTGTTAGCTCTGTTTCACAGAGGAAGAAACTGAGGCACAGAGAAGGAATACAATGAGCCCAAGTTCACTGGGTTTATAAGATGGACCACCAAGAAACTTCAGCAGACCTGAGTGTAGTGGCACAAGCTTGTAATCCTGAAACTCAGGATGCCGAGGAGGGAGATCTCAAGTTCAAAGTTCAAGGCTAGAGAGATGGCTGATGGACAAAACAGTTGCCATGTGAGAGTGAGGAGTGGAGTTCTGATCCCCAGAACCCACATAAAAGCAGAGAAGGCGTGAGAACTACCTGAAAACCTAGGACTTGGGAAATAGAAACGAGATCCTAGGATTATCTGACTAGCCAGTCAAGCCAGAATCATGAAGTTCCAGGTTCAGTGGGAGATTCTGTCTCAATAAATACGTGGACAGTTATGGGGAAAGACAGCTGACATCAACTTTGGGCCCCCGACATGCACATATGTATATATGTACCCTCATACACATACGAACCCACACATATGAAAACACACATGCATGTGCAATAAATAAATAAATAAGCCCTAACATCAAGTCATACTGTGAACCTTCCTAGTTGTGAAACAAATCTCTTGGATACCTGTAGTGACAGCTCCTGTTTATCAAATACATATGTTCTAAAATGATGATAATCTTTGCCTTTCATCCTCACATTGCCCTATGGTTATATCAGCATCATGCATCACTGTGTCTCAGCACCATGGATCACTGTGTCTCAGTCCCATCCTACGTCAAGTTGGGGTAACCCCGGAAGCCACCTCACAGATCTCCATAATCACAATCATCAGAGGGATTTAAACACGTCAGAAGTCTGCCGTGAATAACAAGCAACACTGTCATTTCCAATTTTCAAATCAGGAAACTGAATCAATTAATATCCAAATCTCTGTCTTTGCCAATCTTCCTTCAGACTCAGGGATTAACCTCCACTGTTAATCCAGAGGTTTGTCTTTAAGCATGTTTCCAGAAAGATTCCATTGACATCCAAGGACCCATTCTGAGTGTGGGTGGCATTATATCATGGTCTTAGGTACCAGACCAAATGAAATGAAAAGGAGAAGAGGTCAGCTGAGCCTCGTCACGAGCTACCCCAGGCTGCTGCTGACTCTGACCTCAAACTGTGGGCCAAAATAATTTTGATGGTTTTGTAAAGTAGTTTGTCACAGCAAAGAGAAGAGTGACGAATCCATCAGATTGAATACCTGGAAAGAGGTACTGGGCAGTGGTGGCACACGCCTTTCATCCCAGTACTCGGGAGGCAGAGGCAGGCAGATCTCTGTAAGGCCAGCCTGGTCTACGGAGCAAGTTCTAGGACAGCCACAACTACACAGAAAAAACTTGTGTAGAAAAACCAAAAAAAAAAAAAAGGAAGAAGAAAGAAAAATAATATCTGAAAAGTGGAAGCTGAAGCAAAGAGTCAGGTCACGCGGACCTGAGAGCCTGCCTGGACTCCACGGACCAGAGCAAACTAGAAAGAGGCGCGTATTGCAGCCGGTCCCTTGTGCTTTGGTGCCCTCTGCTGGCCTTGGAATTCACTGCTAGAAAGTAGTGTGTATGAGGGGGCAGGGAAGGATGGACCAGAGTGTCTGTCCTCTGTTCTTTGGAAGACGTGTGTGTGTGTGTGTGTGTGTGTGTGTGTGTGTGTGTGTGTGTGTGTGTGTGTGTGTGTGTGTGTGTGTGTGTCTGTGTGTGTGTGTGTCTGTGTGTGTCTGTGTGTGTGTGTCTGTGTGTGTGTGTGTCTGTGTGTGTGTCTGTGTCTATGTGTGTAAGCTGAAAGAAAAACTTGAAGAAAGAATGTTAAAAATTAAGTATTTATTACTGAGACGCTCCTATGAGCGAGGCTTTCTCTATTTATTTCTTTGCTTAATCAAGTTAGACCGTCAGGAAGCACATGGATAAAGAGCAATGAGCTGCCAGGCAGAGAGGGGGCTGAGGGCCAGTAGAGTACAAGAAACATAGATTGCTGACACACATACACATGCATGCACACCTGTTCTGATGTATTAATAGAGGAATTGTTTCAGTTTTAGGACTAGCCGCACTCTGTGCCTTCAAGGTTTTGCATTTCACATCTGAGACGTGTTGGGGGTTGCTACAGAGATTAAAGGAACCGAGTCATGGGAGAGGAAATCCATTCAGACTCTCCTTTCTATAATTCATTTCATCCGACAAGGTAGCCATTAGCACATTGTTTTGTAAAGCCTGAGACACTGGGTGGCTGGTCCAGCAACAGCACCAAACTTGCTCCCAGCACCTTCCTCCGCCCCTTGCTCCACAGTAGGGCTTCCCCTCAGTGAGGTGCAGGCACCGGGCTCAGCTCTCAGAATCCCTTGACCATGCCATGGACACAGTGGACACTGCTTCATATTGTCCTCATCTGAGTCACCTTGCTGCTGCCTGAGAAGAGAGAAGAGACCACTGTCTTAGCATAGGAAAAAGCTGGGTGCTGAAGACAAAATCACACGGGCTTTCCTGGGGCGATTCAGTTGCTCTGAATCATCCAGTGAAAACAAGCATTTTGCCATCTGGTCATCGCCTTGGGGCTGAGGTGTCAATCCCCTGTCCTTCATCCTGCCCTTCTTAGGAAAACACTGGCCCTGGGTGGTCCAGATGGCTGCAGGCCTCTGCACAATGAACAGAGGCAGCTGATGCATGTGACTCCCCCTGCCCCAGGAAGTCCTCCCTTACAAAAACACATTAGAGAGATGTTCCTCCTGAATGGTTTGTTAGAGTCAACCACTTCTGGGAAAGGAAACACGAAAGACCCCAGAAACTGTACAATGTCTCCACCCCCAGCTCCTGCAGATAGATGAATGAAGCCAACATGCCCACGGTCTGAGGTACCTGTCCCAGCCTGTTCATCCTGTGGAGATTCTAAAAGTACCTCCCATCAGCAAGAAAAGGAGCATTTTAATAACAAGCTTTATTGCATCTCAGGCTGTTTTCCCCTTCTCCTGTTAGTGTTTACCCTGGACAGGAGCTGTCTGTAGCAACTTCCTCTTCTTGGGCTCAATACAGTAACCAAGGTTTCTCTAGCTCACATCTAAGGCAGACAACCTCCAGCAGCCCTTGGAAAGGAAGACCCAACAGAATAATATAGAAGTCATTTCTGAGTGGAACTGGAACTGAGGATTGCTCCAGGTCTCCAAAGTCCTCAGCAGCAAGAACGCCTTACAGGAACCTTGGAAACCCTCAAGGCCCCTGCTCATTGGCTTAGTCCAAACTCTTCTCTATGCATATGGAGAATTGAAAGATATCAACAGAATGAGAAGTGTGCAAGAGTAATATTTAAAGGTATCATTTAAACTGTGGTATGAATTCTAGTGTACGTGACTGGGAATGATCACCTAGAAGTATAATTTGGAGCATTTGTCTAGCATGCTTAAGGACCTGCATTCAGTTCCAGTGTGGCAAAATAAATAAAAGGATTAGTTTGGTGATTCAACTCATGAATTTATTTATTTAGGGTTTGTTGTTATTTTTGTTGGAGGGACATTTTGGTTTTTAGTTTGGAGGGTTGTTGTTTATCTGAGATGGAGTCCCATGTACCCACAGGTCAGCCTGAACTTATTACGTAGCTTAGAATGACCTTGAACTCCCTCAGACTCTCTGCTTCCATCCCAAGTGCTGAGATTATGGGTTTATGTCACCATTCCCACTTCCCCATTAATATATTTTCCTGATATATAAGAACTGTTAATAACAAATGTCAGTAAATAATAAATAATGTTAATACATTAAAATTGATGTTGGCATTGTTAATGCTATATCAATATAGAACATTAATTTATATATATATATATTACTATAACAGAAGTCAAAATAATAAGAAGTCAAAATAAAGGAACATATTTTGTCATCCATGGTGACAACTCTCAATTTGAATGCTATTGATATTTTAAACCAAATTATTCTATTTGGGGGCAGCTGTCCTGTGTCTTGGAGAGTGTCTACAGGCAGGCATGGGTTTCTGCCTAAGAGCCATGAACATCAGCTTTCCACCAGTTGTGACAACCAAAATTGTCTCCTGGTGCTACCATATGTCTATTGGCAGAGGGCACACTCTGCTCTGTCTGACCCTGTACCAGTCGCTGGCACAGAAACTTAATTTGCCCTTTCTTTAGTGGCAAAGCTGGAAAGCATCCATATGTCGTTCAAATGACTACTAAAGGGACAGATGCTTTCAGGGTTGACCCTTTTTATTCCCTACAGCTCTTAGTATATGTCATGCCCAATGACACATGAAAAGTCTGAGAAGCTCAACCCCAACAAATTGCAGAGCTGAGCAAAACTAAGTGGAAGACAGGGCTTGAAAAGAAGGAAGAGGGGGGCTGATTGACAGGGCTGAGGGTATCTAAAGCAAAGGCAATAGCATGAATCATAACAACTAAATAAAGAAGAGGAGCGAAAGTCTAAGAGAAAAAAAAAAAACAGGCCAAGAGGCCTAGCATCAACTGTGGTGCAGATCGGGGCATATGCTCTGCCCCAAGCTCATCCAGAGAAACAATATTGGGATCCTTAATTAGAGTGTAGCCAGTTAGAAGACAAACAGAAACAGCAGGTGAATGTTGCTGACTTTCCAGAGGAACCTGGATCCTTAACAGGAAATGGTGGCTCACCTGCCTGCATGGAATTTCTGCCAAGGAATGCAGTGCATCTGGCGGGAATAAAGCAGTTATTGATAGGGGTCTGTCCACTGAAACTGTAATGTTTCAGTGTCTGAAAACAGGAGAGAAAGAGGCACCTGTCAGTGTGGCTGTCAATGGAGGAGAAAGTCACCCCTGTTTCCATCTCCACATCGAGTGGGCTTGGGAAGAGAGATGGAAACAGGTGTGTTTCTTGCTGTTTCACCTATAACATCTCAAATGTTAGGATTAGTTGGGCATGGAGATGTCAGAAGTAAACACCTAAGATCTAGCCCTGCCAGTGACTGTTGCAACTCCCCTGAATGGATCATTTTCTCCTCTGAGCTGCAGTTTCTTTACTTGTTTATGCCAGGTAACACACTTGCCTTGAACAGCTGATTATGGGTATCTATAAGAGAGAACTGATTGAAAAATAATACTAACATCTGTCTCAGGTGAGGAAGAGTCTTGACATCTTCTTCTTCATAGGACTGGGTTTTGAGGGCTCAGCACTAAGATGCCCAGTCTGAGGGGGAAATCAACCATCCTGACTGATGAGAGCCAACATTCATGTGTTTTTCCTTGTCATTGGGATTCTGAAGCCATCCCTGTGTCCTGCTGCTTCACTGGGAGTCTACTTTCTAGGAAGAATCTTGGAGTATAATGCTCTTACACAAAGAAATAAAACCTAATGCTAGCTCAACACCCACTACTACCAAGTCTTAAAAAGTCTCACTGCTGAACAATTCTGCTTTCATCTCCCCTACCTCTATCCTCCAGACAAAGACACAGACATGGCAGGCATCCACCAGCCCATCTACCAATATGGGCTTTTAAGGAGAACGGGAAAAGGCAGTCTCCTACTGACTCCAGATGATAGGGTCAAATTTGTTTTCAAGCCTAGTGTTTAGAAGAATATGGGGCATCTTGTTTATGCACATCCCTCCTGCATCTTCAAGTCCAGGAGTGATCACAAGAGACATTTCATCCGCATGTTTCTCATTCATTGAAAAGTACCTTACTAAAACATAGCTAAACTATATGAGGCTGAGACAGTTTTCTCATATTCCATCACTTATTAATTTTGCTTTGATTCCAGAAGCAGTAAGTTCTACTGCTGAGAGCAAATGGTTTGAAACTTCAACATGTTCACACTTAAGCCAAGAACAGAACTTCTCCACTAGACTGTAGTTGATCATGCAGAAAGACACTTCCTATCTCTGGTTAGGGCAGGAGTTCTCTGCTGAGTACCATTCTTTTAATATCCAAAAACTAAGTGGAATTGTATGTTTATGGGGAAAAATTTATTTCCATAAAATGGGTGTCTTAGTTTGGGTTTCTATTGCTATGGAGAGACATCATGACCTTGGCAACTCTTTTTTTTTTTTTTTTTTTTTTTTTTTTTTTTTGGTTTTTCAAGACAGGGTTTCTATGTGTAGCTTTGCACCTTTCCTAGAACTCACTCTGCAGCCCAGGCTGGCCTCAAACTCACAGAGATCTGCCTACCTCTGCCTCCTGAGTGCTGGGATTAAAGGCGTGCACCACCCCTGCCTGGCTCAGCAACTCTTATAAAGGAAACATTTAATTGGGGTGGCTCACTTACAGTTTCAAAGGTTCAGTCTGTTATCATCATGGTAGGGAGCATGGCAGGACACAGGCAGACATGATAATGGAGTAGAAGTTGAGACTGCTACATCTTGCAGGCAACAGGAAATGAACTGGGACACTGAGCAAAGCTTATGCAAAAGACCTCAAAGCCCGCCTCCACAGTAATGCATTTCCTCCAACAAGGCCACACTTCCTCCAACCAAGTCACACCTCTCAATAGTGCCACTCAGTCTGAGGGACATTTTCTTTCAAACCACCACAAGAAGTAAAGTACAAAATTTTTTAAAGTGGCAGTATCTTCTTAAACACTGAAAATATGCAGAAGAGACACAATTCTCACACAGTTGGAGGGAATATACCAGAGCTGTAGGATGTAAGATGTTTGTGTTCATCAAAAAAAAAAAAAAATGTAAAACCTGAAACAGTCTTTTATGAAAGTGACATCACCTATTTCTTTCTTTATACATTTATAATTTATAAATGTTTGATAGTGAGTGATTCACGTGTTTCCTGATTTTAGCTTCACGGTTAAATCTGCTTGGTTTATAATTAGAAAATTATTTTTTGAAGTTTCTATAATTTTTAGTTCATTGGGTGAATGCCTTCCTATTTTTATCATTCCCATTTGTTATAGTCTGATAGCAGATTATATCTCTACTTTAGTATCAACTCAGATTCTCCTCCTTTCCACTGAACTTCTGGATTAATAAAAAAGAAAGAACTTTGAATTCAATGATAATATTTTGAGCTCGTCTTGACCCTTCTCAACCCAGGCAGTTTTTTGGCCCTTGGACATCTTTGCTTCTGCATCCATTAGATCCTCACTATACTGAATCTGCTTAAGACTGCTAGAAATATGTTCATCCTTTTCCTACCTCTCAAAATGGATGTTCTCAAATGGATGAACTAGTGAAGAACAGCACATCCTCCATTAAGCAGTATACAAAATAATCACACAATACACAAGTGTGTGTGTGTGTGTGTGTGTGTGTATGAGAGAGAGAGAGAGAGAGAGAGAGAGAGAGAGAGAGAGAGAGAACCTATGACCATATGATCTTACACAGTCTAGAGAATTGCAGATGTGATTAAATCTTGTCTTAAGGACCTTAACACAGAAATATTATTCTGAACTATGCAAGTAGCCACATTGAAATCACCAGAGCATTTGCAATTAATTAAAAGAGATTTGAAGATTGTGGACTTTGAAGACACAGTAAGGAGCCATTATCCAAAAAGAGTGATGCCTTCTAAAGCTTGCGATGATGATGATGATGATGATGATAATGATGATGATGATGATGATGATGATGATGATGATGATATAGTAGTAGTAGTAGTAGTAGTAGTAGTAGTAGTAGCAGTAGTAGTAGTAGTAGTAGTTTCTTCCTTAGGCCTGCCTCTAGAAGGAACACAGCCCTGTTAACATCTGGACTTTAGTCCATAATGTTTTAAACACTAAGTTTGTGGTAATGTGATGCATCAGTAATAGGAAACTAGCAACACTGGTACATTCATTTGTCAGATTATCAGTTGTCCTAATTAGGGTTTCTATTGCTGTGAAGAGACATTTTTACCATGGTAACTCTTATAAAGGAAAAACATTTAATTGGGGTGGCTTACATTTTAAGGGATTTAGTCCATTATCATCACAATGCAACATGTTGACATGAGGGCAGATATGGTGCTGCTGGAGAAGTAGCCCAGAGTCCTACATCTTAACTCGCAGGCAACAGGAAGTGGTCTGAGACACTGGGCTTATCTTATCTAGGAGACCTCAAAATCTGCCCCCACAGTGACACCCTTCCTCCAACAAAGCCTCACCTACTCCAACAAAGCCACACCTCCTGTAGTTCCACTCCCACTGAGCTTTTGGGGGCCAATGACATTCAAACTACCACATCAGATGATATTGTATTTGTATTTATCAGCAGCCTAAAGGTACCTGCAGCTGTACAATAATTCAAAAAGCCCATTCTCTAGATTGGCAAGTTCTTCACAATCCAGATTCCTCTCTGTATTAATAATTTATTATATACCAACTGACCTCCAAATCATAACATCTTAAAACAATACAAATCTGTCATGGCACAGTATCTGTGAACTAGAAACCCAGGCACTGATTAGGCATATCATCTTTTGAAGGTCTCACACAATTACAGGAAGTAATGGCAGGCAGGTATAGTCATCTTAGGATTCAAGTAGGAAGGACCCAGTTCTAAATGTAATCTATGTAGGCGGGATTCAGTTCTTTCTGGGATGTGGGACAGAGGTCCTCAGTTCCTTGCTGACTGTCGACAAAGATCACTCTTACGTATTTGATGTTTAGATCTCTTCAAGCCAGTAGCATACTTCACTGAAACAAGCAAAACTGAGCATCTTCTAGCAAAGCAGAAGTCACAGTCATTTGTGGTTTAATCACAGCAGTGACATCCATTACCTTTACTGCAGTGTGTTACAAATAAGTCTCTTTGGCCAATAGCTCTCAATAGGAGAGGACTACACAAAGGCATAAACACTCAAAGACAAGGGTCACTGGGCTATCACAGAATGCTTACCACACTCTGTTTCTGAAGAAGTCAGCCAATCTATATTCCCAGTTCCCCTAGAATAGTTATGTGACTGGCTTCTACCCAATAGAATGTGAACAGAGGAGTGTGCAGTATTTCCAGAGTCCTTTCACTTGTACCAGCAGAATCAGTGAAGCAACCTCAGAAGCCATGTGCTGCAATGGCTGAGCCAGAAGCTAAAACATCTGAGAGGCTAAATCAGCAACTGAACCTGGGTGATGAAAAGTGGACTTTAACAGCAACAAAAAAAAATCACCTTGAACTATTAAAACTTTGTGCTTTATTGCTTGGGTTTTAACATCACTGAGAATGTGTCTCCACAAGTATGAGGGGAAAAAGGTCAAGGAGGTAAAGAAGCAGCACTGAGTGGCCATATGGCCAGAGCCTGCCCTACACATGACACCATGATCAGCTCCCCACAGAGCACACAGATAATCCTTACACAGACTTTGTCCAAAATAGACATCTGTCTTTATCCCCCTCTAAAGAAAACATAAATACTTGATGTGGATGTATTTCATATGAAAACTAATTATGTATAGTTTTCTCTCTAACTTAGGACACTGGGGAAGGAAGAAAGGCATAGAAATTAAGACATTGAAAACAAATAAAAGTAAGGAAAAAAAGAGGCTGAGAAATGGTTCCGTGGGTTGTGTTTTCTGCAAAGCACTGAGACCTGAGCACCCATGTAAACACTGTATGTGACTGTGCACGCTGTAATCCTACTACTGGGAGGGGTAGAGGCAGGAGATCACTGGGTCTGATGGCTGCCAATCTACCTGAAAACAGTGAGCTTCAGTTTTACTGAGAAGCTCTGTCTCAAAAAAATAAGATGGAAGGTAATAGATGAAGAGACCAGATATCTGCCTCTGGATTCCACATGTGCACATATGGGCACGTACACCCCCACACACTCATATATAAGCACACATGCACCATAAACCAAGAAGAAGGAAAACTATGAAAGAGATCCAGACAAAAATAAAGATCCAGAATCACATACAATTACATAGAAAGCTACAGATTGGCTACAAGCCACAAAAATGAGATTTGAGTCCATTAAACTAAATCTTCAAGCACTAGCATAGTCCTAGATGGCATCTGGGTTCCATGTCATAGAACTCCAAAAAATGAGAGAACAGGGGCAAGAACTCAGGTTAGTTCTAGGAAAAGGTTCATACACAGCAACCTGTGCTTAATAAATAGTCAGTGTGCCTGTGGGACTTGACCCAAGTTGGTGCAGTGCGATGATTCTGGAAGTGTGGCTACTAGAAAGATAAGTGAAGTCTTGAGATCAGTGGCCCACAGGATAATGGGAGAAACCTTCTTGAACAAGGCTTACTCTAAGAAAATTCCCTTTAGAGTGTGTTGGCTAATGGCTAATGGCGTCTAGCCCAGGGACACACTCACTGTACATTTTTGACATGCACTTCAACAGCATAAAACCATCCATCATCCTATATTATCTGGCAAATAAAAATACCACAATATGTAGTTTCCCCTAAATTGTCACCTCATAATTTCTGACTAATCCTCAAATTGAAATGGGTTGCGAAGGGAGAGATATCTGGTACCTCAGAAACCATCAGAAATACCCAACAAACTATTTGAAGGAGGCCTCAAATGGTAAGTTTCAGATGTATGTCATTAAGCGGTGACAGGGAGGAGTGGTGTGGGGTTTGTAGGGAAGGACTTAGAAGAGGATTAATTCATCATAAAAGCATTTATTGTTCATTCAAGTTATTTCATCAGACATCATGCTTTTATTAGCCCTGCATACTACAAGATAGACCTTAGGATAGAGAGAAACTTGTTTGTCTAGCAGGGGAGCAAGTCATTCAAAGCAGAAGCCATCTCTCACTCCAGAAAGAGTGGCTCCCAATGACCTACCAAGGAACCATGTATGGTTTTCTGTGTATACTGCCTATTCCTCCTGCATATTCTCTGCTTTACCAGATAGATAGATAGATAGATAGATAGATAGATAGATAGATAGATAGATAGATAGATAGATAGATAGATAGAGATGATAGATAGAGATGGATAGACAGATAAATGATAAATATATGATAGGTAGATGGATGGATGGATGGATGGATGGATGGATGGATGGATGGATGGATGGACAAACAGATGGATTAATGATAGATCCACTCATGAAAGTAAATAGCCATCAGTGGGAAAGGATATAGGTGGTTAGAAACTAGAATAAGGGACGTCATCACTACTATCAAAGAGTCTTATAGAATATTTGGCTAAAATTATTTCACTTAAAACCACCTTCATGCTAACATCACCCGATTTGTTAATATAGTGTGCACCAGTTCTACTCTTCCTTGTCTTACTGACCCCTCCAGTTCTTGTAATCATAGACAAACTAGTCCTCACTAAAAACAACCTTCTTTGCTTCCTGCTCTCTGTAACTGTAATCTATAAAATCTTAACTGAAACTAAGATGTTTGATTTGTCTTTAGACACTACTTCATATAACTTTGATATGTGATCACAGCTTTTTAGTCTACAACTGATGTCCTTCCTCATTTCCTCGGTCTTAATGTTGGATTTCAGTTTTGTTATCCTTTTAGTACAAATGTCCTTTATTTTAAAATGCCTCAGATCTATTTGAAAAAAAAATGGTTGTTTGGGTGACTTTTTAAGTTCTTCCAAAATGTCATGGCCCTTTGGAGTGTGATCTTAGTAAATGAGAATTTTTCAGTGTGATTCTTCAATTTGATCATCCAGATTTTAGGTAACTTATTTTCCCTCATATCTCAGAGTCTCATACATTTTTTTGGAGAGCTATGGGTACCAAAGACCACATCTTGCCAAAGGGCTCAACCCACATCAAGATCCTTAGCATAATAGCAATTATAACCTAGCATTTATGAAGCATGACACCAATCACCTCACTGAATCCTTGTCATGAATGACCCCTTAAATTATGCATGATTATTAGCTTTAAATTAAGATACTGAAGCATAAAGAGGTTAAGTAAATCTTCCACGGTCTTGAAGATCAGAAGGGATGGGTCCAGGACTTGCAGCTGTCACCCTAGCCCAGAACCCTAGCACTTAGATGCCATAACCAAATGGCCTTTAAGGACCAGTAGTCAAATGAGCTCTCTGACTGATCTCTGCTTCTCACATTAGAATCTCCCATCACTCATAGTTTCAATCATTTGAGTGGGTGGATAGCGTAATTCTTCATACATCCATCACCTTGTATTTTCTCCTTTGCCCTCCATTTCATTCAAGTTCAGTTATTCTGCTGCCTGAGCTTCACCCATTTGTCCCAGGACACTTTTATGGTCACTTGGGTCTTTAATGTATTGAAATATTCTAACTACTTAAAGATATGTCATGTGGAAAAGATGAAGGTGGAAATTTTATAATTCTATTAATATCATGCTAAGTAGTTTGAAAAGTTCATCTGTTATATCCAGGTGTTAGACAGCAAGTCTGCCCCTCTACCCTTGCATCTCATTCACTTGAGAACAACATGGTGTTTGCAATGAGAGGGCATGGCTAGCCTTGTTGTATCAAACATTCAAGGAAACCAGACAGTGTAGCAAGAGCAATAACTAAAGGACAGAGACTCTTGGTTGTGTAAGTGTGAAATTACAGCAAGCTATGAACCTGATGGTTGGGTCCAGCTGACACTGGCCAGTCTGTGAGATGTTTATCTCCTCCTTAAAGGATGAAGGTAATCAAATAGTTCTGGGATCTCCTGACCTGACTGGGTCCTTCAGTCTGGCAAGGAACCAGAGAGGTCTCTAGGAGCCATGTCCTCTTGGATGATCATATGCCTTATATCTCAACGACATTTTTTTTTGGATCACTAGTCTGCTGTCTGGAGTAGAATAAAGTAAAAGCAATCTGGCCATATCTGGCCATTGTTTCTGAAAATCTCCAATCCAAGCCACTCTTGCCATCTATCCCAACTATGAAGATATGATGCATAATGTAGCATGAATCTTAAATGGTCTTATTAACAAAAACCTGGAGTCAAATATCAGGGTGAAAGCTGAAAGATCAGAGAAGCAGAATAGCCAGCCACTAGTTCTTACTTCTACAAAATCCTCAGCCAAAAGAGAGAGATCCTGTCTCTACTATTCTCAGACTGAATGGGCTCTGAGCTCCTGTCTCCTCCTGCCTTATATCCCTCTCTCTATCCAAACACATCACTTCCTGTCTCCACCTCCCTAGTGCTGGGATTAAAGGTGTGAGATCCAAGTGCTGGGATCAAAGGTGTGTGCCACCACTACCTACGTCTGTTTCTCTTTTAGTTTGGATTAATCTTGTGTAGTCCAGGCTGGACTTGAACTCACAGAGATCTGTCTGCCTCTGCCTCCTGAGTGCTGGAATTAAAGGTGTGCACCACCACAGCCTAGCTTCTATGGCTGACTAGTGGCTTAGCTCCACACTCTGATCTTCAGGCAAGCTTTATTTGTTAGATCACAAACATAATATCACCACAGCATAAACATCAGTGCTTGTAGCAACTAGCATGCACATGTACACACATCAAGTCTCATCTTTTCTCTAATTAAAATTGGATCACATTAAATACTCTTTATTTTTTTTCATTTAGTGTTAAATTTATCTCAAAGACAATTAGACTGAATTTATTACTCTCCACTGGACTTTCCTGCTTTCTCATTGGACTGCTATACCGTCCAGCTTTCTTGAATGTTTAGAGCAACAAGACTAGCCATGCCATTTCATTGCAGTTACCATATTCTCAAGTGAGTGTGATGTAGGGGTAAAAACTCAGACTTACTGTCCAACACTTGGGATAACTCTATTACAATAGATATTATAGTCTATCTCACTCCTTCAAACTGTAAGACCCTTAGCAATTGGTGTTTCCTGCTGGTCCAGCTTCTCCCAAGTGAGCATTCCCTTAAGAGACCAGAAATGGAGGGGGGAAAGCCATCAAGAATAAGAGTCACAAGGTCAGAGATATAGCTCAGTGATAGAGCACTTAGCTAGCTTTCACAAAGCCCTAATTTAGATATACACACATGACAAAGAAACAGAGTCCCACAGCACTGGCACTCAGAACAGTCAAGATATTTGGCATTCCTATAGCTGCTGTCTTGCAGGTTTTGGTACCCAATGCACAGTTGGTTAGTAGAAAATGCAATAAGGGTTCTAATTGCATCCTATTTACCTCTATAAATTCCTTTACTGTGTTATCTCTCTCTATGACTAATAAACACATTAATTTTCTTGATCTGGTCAATTGTCTCACTCAAGCCCTTTTGAAGCTCAGAGTATCCAGGTATCAAATATTCTGGCATAGGCTTTGATTAGGATCTCACCTCTCCAGAAAAGTGGCATACCTAGAGAAGAAATGAATGCCAACTAGAAAATGTTTGATTTCCTTCATTGATTTTAAGGCCTTTTAGAACTGATCCTGTGGACCTGAGGGTCTCTGAAGGAAAAGAGGTAGTTGCCACTTATACACTAATTTAAATAATTCATTATGACTCTAAGTACAAGGGATATACTTTCAGCCCCTGAAAAGCTCCTGGTATAGTGAGAGAGACTTACCAGAAAACAGAATGCAGTGAGGGAGCAGAGCTCAGTGCACTGGCCTCCCAACTTGGGAGAGTATTCAGAACACGTTTTCAATGAAAAAGCAGTGCCCAAGACAAAGCAGTGGTAGCCGACCAAAGCAAAGGAAGATAGAAAAATGTTTCTAGGCAAGAGAGAAAAGCCTGAGATGAAAGGGCCCAGAGAATGACTCACTCTGGGAGTTCAAACTTTCCTGAGTGTAAGGCAGGTGCTATGTCAAAATCAGTGTTGAAGAGTTAAGCAAGGTCCAAATTACTAAATATATTTGGCATATTTGGTTTTAATCTGATGGATTCAATTTGTATGTAGAATTTTTGCCAGAACATATTTTGGTATGGGTAAATGCATGTGTAAGAATAATAGAGCAGGTTGTGCCTGTGTGTGTGTGTGTGTGTGTGTGTGTGTGTGTGTGTGTGTGTGTATGTTTCTATGTGTCTGTGCATCTTGTGTGTCTTTATCTGTTCTTTGTGTGTATATATATATGTAACAACAATTACAGAAAAAGAGCCCATGAAATAGAGCAAGGGGGTACATGGAAGGCTTTGGAGGGAGGGAAGGGAAGGGAAGAATGGAAATGGTATAATTATATTGCAATCTCAAAAAATAAAAAAAAATATTTCAAAAATAGGACAAAGAAGAAACGTGCTTAAGAATGCAGTTCACCTGAAAGCAGGCAGTGAAGAAATATTCCATAAGACATGAAAACTCCAGAAAGGAGCTACTAAAGAGAGAGGTGTGACAGCCAGGCAGGTTTCCACACAACCGGTGCCAGAGTGTGTGCAACTTGTGACTTCACAGATCTGCCATGTGGCGTTGTTTCAAGAGATTAAAGGAGCCAGTGCAAATTCCCTTCGTGGGACTCACCTGCAGTAAGTCAGAAAAAGAGGTAGCTAAGAGAGCAGGAAGGAGGAAACACTTTCCCAGAAGGATCCTAGCCTCCCTGCAGGGCCAGACTCCACACTTCCAGGCACTGCTGGAGGCAGCTTCTTCTTCATAACTACTCATGAGTGCATAGCCTCATCTGCAGCTCTAGAAAGGAAAACCCAACACAAGGTGCTGAGTGGAGGAATTTATGTCTCATCAACTCTACATTCTCCATTGAGATAAATGTCTTTATCTCCACTCACGCAAAGATCTAGTCTACACCACTGCTTTGAAAAGTATGTAAAATTTAAAAGCCCTTTCCCAAAGATCTCGTTCCAGAAATCCAAAGCCAAGTAAAATATGCAATTACTTCCAAGATGAATGGCTCTCCTGGCAAGCATTCCCACTCTGCAGCCGTATGTCAGGGTTCCTTGTCTCGATGCATTGATCAACTTTTAAATTGAAACTTTATTGTTCCTTGTCTGCAGGAGCACCTCTGAAATTCAGAGGAAAAAAATTAACTCCCTCAGATGCATAATGAAATAACAAATTTGGATATGAGAAGTTCTGAAATCAAGAGAGTATTTCTTCTAGCCCTTGAGAGTTCCAGCCACCAAAAGTAGGTGCTGTTCCCTAAGGCTAGAACCAGCATCATCTTTGCAGGGAAGCTCCTGAGGTTTGGGTTTTAACTCTGTCACTTCATCATGAGCTCTTGGATGCTGTCTCAGCTTCTTGAGTCTGGATTTCCTTGTCTTTGCTTAGGATGTTAGTAACAATCCCTTCCTTTTGGCTCAGTGACAGCAGTAGCAAGCACAGAACACAGCTGACAGTGAGAGGTCACAGACAGGCTCACCGTCCAGTTAGTTGGCTATTTCTCTGCTGGGGGAAGTCTCAGTTGGCAAAAGCTGATGCAAGAATCTGGTGGGTGATGATTCTCACTGGAGTCCGGTTCACTTTCACACACCAGTCTGTGGAGGCTCCCCTCTGGTGATGCTCAAGGAAGTTCAAGAGGGAGAATGACAATCAATCCATCCACAGATGATACTCACTGTTTAGCAAACATACACTAGTGCTCATTCACTTCTTTAACATGTTCCAAGCATGCTTCACACATCAGATTAAAGAGGAAAACAGCTTGATGCTGTCAGGGCAGCCACCCCAAGTTCCCTCACCACCATCCGTGAGATATACCCTGGCCAATGGTCAAGGAAAGTCCAAAGGCTACTGTGAAATTTTATTTTTATTGTCTTTTTCCTACTTCAATTTGACCCTGGGTAGCTATGCAGATATAAATCTCATACACTTCCTCTCTCCTTGTTTCTACCATCCAGACGTCCTTCCTACAATATTGCTAAAAGGTGATCAAAAGTTTCTGTGACAAAATCACACAAACTAGAGTGTGTTTGTGAGACTAGGCATGATCTCCTGACTGTAAGAGTCCTCAGATCATCCCTGTCTCATAAATAGAGTTACTAAGGACCTAGAACAATTCAGATACGGTTCCATAAGCATTTCTTCAGCTAAGAAGAACTTGAATGTGGGTTCCAAAAGAGCTCTAGTGAAATTCACAGATTTGCATGCATACACACACACACACACACACACACACACACACACACACACACACACATACATACACAAATGCATGCATGCTTTGTACTTTATCACTGAAGTTCTGATAGTACTACAACACAGATAAACCTAAAACCATGCTAAGTGAAATGAGCTAGTTACAAAAGGCCACATCTGGTCTGATTCCAAGTTCATGAAATATCCAAAATAGGTAAATCCACAGACAAACAATAGACTAGTGGCTGTCAGGGGTTATAGGAGTTTGAAATGGGGTGAGTGCAAGCCTTCTTTGAAGATAATGAAAGTATTTGGGGGCTAGAGGCATTGATGAGGCACAACCCTGTAAAGGTGTATAATTCTTCTTGTATTCTTGAAGAAACGTGACTCAGAAAATCCCAGGGATTTCTTGAAGATTCATCTGTCAAGTTGGGCCTCCTAGGCCCCTCCATTAAGCCTTCGCAAAGACCCCTGGCCCAGATGCCATTTTCACACAGACCCCTCACTTCTAGTCCAATAATTCCTCAAGCTCCAGAGTTGTGTTTGGTTTTCTATTTTTTTCCTTTTCATCAAAATGTACCTGTCTTGTGCCAGAAAGATGGCTTAATGAGTAAAAACACTTGTCATCAAGTTTGTTGGTAATTTCAACCTCCAGGACCCAATAGAAGAAGCAAAAGAATCAATTCCCACAAATTGTCCTCTGACCTCACAAGTGCACAGTGGTAAGTGTGCCAACACACATACACAGACAGATAGACAGATGGATGGATGGGTGGATGGATGGATGGATGGATGGATGGATACATACATACATACATACATACATACATACATAGATGCAAAGATAGATACATACATACATAGATACATAGATGCATAAATAGACACATAGATACAGAGAGAGAGAGAGAGAGAGAGAGAGAGAGAGAGAGAGAGAGAGAAGCAATCATTTTTTTTTTTTTTTTTTTTTTTTTATTTTATTTTATTTTTTTTTTTTAATTTATTTTAATTTATTTTGCAATACAATTCAGTTCTACATATTGGTCACGGATTCCCTTGTTCTCCCCCCTCCCGTCCCCCTCACCTTCCCCCCAACGCCCCCCCCCATTTGTGTTGTTTCTTTTTTTTTTTTTTTTTTTTTTTCCCCTTTTCTATTTTAATAAAAAGGAAAAAAAAAGAAAAAGGTTATAACTAACAAAAGAAAAACTATATACAAAAGTACAATGACTATATACAATATATACAAGTAATAAATGTCTAAACAATGTCTAGTCCATTTGTATTTGACAAATTCAGAGAAAATAATTTCATTATCTATCCTATTTTGTTAAGTCCAAAATGTATCTAATTCACTTTCTATCCTAATTAATCTTCAACTATAACTAACTAACCTTCAACTATAACTAACTAATCTTCAACTCCCTCAGAGACCCAAGAAGGAAATAATATTAGCTAACAAAAATAAAAACAGAAAGTGCATGCAAGCAACTTCCAAAAAATTTGTGAGTTGACAGAAACAGCCAGCTGCCTGGACAGTCACCTGAGGTTTCTCCACAGTGTTGGGGCATCATCTTCAGCCTATAGGCTTAGCATATCTGACAGACTCATTTGTGAAGTAGGATGTACACAAGGTCGACAGTTCAACCTCACATTGGGTGAGAGCAGTCCATGTACCAGAAACACCTGAATTCCACTAGTGTCATGTCATGATTCAGGATTTTAAATTCTGGAAATTGTTGTTGATTTTTTAATTCAGCTGTCCATTCTTGGCTGTGTATATATGGCTTCATCTTAACATCCCGTTCTTCTCCACATCCCTCTGTCAAATGCCAGTTTACTATTGCGAGGCGTGAGCTTAGTTACTCTTCAAGAATAACTGTTTCAGCGAAGCAATCATTTTTTAAACTTATCTAACAGGGTCATTCTCCCAGTAAGAGCAGTATAGTGTTTTGGGAAAGATACAATAGGAATAAAACTCAGAAAAGTAGGTGGATGCCTGAGTAAAATTAATTCTTATACATGTTTAGATGAGAGTAATAAACTCAAAACCTTTGAAGAAATCAGTGTGAGGCAACTGATACAACAGCCCTATTTGTGAAGAGTCTTAGTGTCTAGTAATGAATTCTGTTAATGAACTAACGATGCTTGTGTTTTCACTGAGGGCCTTCAAAGTTCTAAGAAAATCACTCAGACAAGAATTTCAGGCTTTTGGCAAGCCTGTGTGGAATATGCACATTGGGAAGCAATGAAAGCATGCTGGGAAATGCTTATAGGGATGCCTCAAATGAACTTTGCATGGAAATCCACGTGAATAAGGACAGCTGTTGTTCACACAGAATGTTCTATTCAGAAACAGAGGAGTCTCCATAACAGCCACCGTGGTACAAAGAGATCCAGAGTTAGAAATAGAAAAAGAGGTAGAGATATGGGGTCTGTCCATTCCACCTAGATACCAGAGGTGGACTAGTTCAGGCTAGTGCTACAGTTAAAGAAAGCCAGATCAGAGGTAAATGACCAGTCCCTACCAAATCTACCTTTCTACAAAAGGAAATAGGCCTACAGAGGTAAAGCTACTTGACCAGGCCCCTCGTTGCAGAACTCCGAATCCTCTAGGCAATGATGCTACTTGCATCACACCCTGTGACCTTAATAGGACTTAGGAGTCCTCAGTGCAACATTCCATCCACCTATCTTACCTCCCAAGACTTTGGTTTCAGAAAAGATCAAAAAGGCCAGTAATTTACTATTCTGTTTCATGTGTCTCTATCTGAAAGGACTCATAAGGCTGACTGAATCTTCAACAGTGTAGAGGCCAAAGTGCTTTTCATGTTTTTATTTTATTGCCTTCTCTTCATTCAGCATATTACCCTGTTGTGCACCCACTACATAGCAGATACTGTTCTCAGCCCTTCAGATGACAAGATGATACACACATTTCTCCTCCAGGAATTATCAGTTACACAGGTGAGAAACTCAATAAACTCAACACTGTGTTGCTACAACAGATTTACTTGCCCCAAACCATGGCAATGTAGGATGGAGCAAGAAGGGTTTCTTTTGTTCATTTATTTGTCCTCCAATGACAAGAGGAACCTAGCATCAATGTCAAAAGAGAAGCAGGAAGTCTCCCAGTGAAGGAAGAGGGGGAAGGCTCTTCTCCCAGGGCAAGCATAAGAGCATGCCCAACTTGCTGTCCAAGTCTTCAGTTTCACAAAAGTTTAAAAAAAAATCGAATAACTTATTGTTCTAGCTCCTATATGATTCTAACTGAAAGAACCAGGAAGGCATGATTGAATCTTCAAAAATGTAAAGGCCAAAATCTGTACATTACAGAACAGGAGTTTGGAATGGGGTGTAGATTTCTCAAGGACAAGAGATTGCTCCAATCATCAACTGTCACATGCCAAATTATGCCTGAAACTCAGGGGCTTAAAGCAACCATTGCTCCACTACAAATGATGACTTTTGGATTAAGAACTTGAGCAGAGCTCAGCTGGGACATTCTATTTATTTATTTGTTTGTTTGTTTGTTTGTTTGTTTGTTTGTTTTACATACTGACTACATTTCTCCCCCACCCCATCCTCTCCTTCCATTTCCTCTCTCCACCTTCCTCTGTTCCCACTCAATCCACTAGCTGGGAGATTCTTACATTCCAAATGGCATGATTTCAGTCAACCACTCATTAACGATCACCTGGTAGTCTAGTCTTGGGAGTGTAAATGACTTCATTCATAAGCCTGGCAAATTGGCAATGATGAACTAAAAATTAAAAACTGAGCACAGAAGCTAGGGAGATAGCTCAGTTGTCAAAATACTTGCCATACAAACATAAGGACCTGAGTTCAAGTCTAGCACCCATGTAAAATATTAAACAACAACAAAAAGCATGGTGGCATACATTCATAATCCCAATCCTAGAAAGGTGGGAAGACATGCTGGTCCTGGAGTAAGCTCACCAGCCAGTCAGCCTGGCCTAATCATGAGCCCCATGTCCCAGTGAAAGACCCTGTCAAACAAAAAAAGTAGATGCTGCCTGATGAAGGGCACCCAAATCTCACCTCTAGCTTCCATACACACACATACACATCTGCCACACCCCCATGTGTATACCAGCATGAACATGCACACACATTCTCCTCCACATATACACACAATAACTAAGCACAAATGAGGGTATCCCCATATCATAGTGAGAAATTTTATGTGAACTCAGAGCTGGCAGCTGGGGCATGGGGGAGTTTTAAGAGATAGGAAACAGAAGATTCTAAAGGCTCAGGCCTGAAGCTGGCACAATATCATCTGTACCACATTGCACTGGTAAAAAACAGTCCCAAAGTCAACCCTGAAACAGAGCACCTTGTGACCTGTCTCCCCTAGGGAAGACTACCAAGTAGTGGCTGCTGTCTGTAAATCACTTGGGAGGAAAAATCCAGGCCACCTGAGATGGACCTTAGGGACTATCCTAAGGTGTTTTCATTCTATTATCCTGTTTGCAAAATGTTTTTGTTTTGTGTTTCCTAAGCAGGCAAGTTTATTATATATTATATATTATATATATATATATATATATATATATATATATATATATATATATATATATATTTGGTTTTGCAAGACAAGGTTTCTCTGTGTAGTTTTGGTGCCTATCCTGGATCTCGCTCTGTAGACCAGGCTGGCCTCAAACTCACAGAGATCTGCCTGCCTCTGCCTCCAGAGTGCTGGGATTAAAAGCATGTGCAACCACCGCCCAGCAGTTTATTATAATTTTTAAGGATACTCACTCCCAAAGCAAAGCATGGTAGAGGATGAATGAGAGCAGTGTCTGTTGATCAAAAGACCAACGAAGAAGCTGCTGTAAGTCCAACTGAGCACATAGATTCCTGATTCCTAAGTCAATGCAGGGATGTAGCAGCCAGGGTCAGGAGAGACCGGGCTGTTGGCTAGGCAGCCGGCTCTGATTCACATACATAGTTCACGAATAAGACTTGGTGATGACTTGGAATAAGAAGGAAGAGAGGCAAAGGAGGAGTTGCAGATACCAATCAGTTTCTAGCTTGGGAGATTGAATGCACGATGCCCCTTGCATTATACAGTGGAGATTTGCAACTGCTAACAGGTTATTATTGCAAAGAGTCAGTGTATTCCCTGTGTTTTCATTGCTCTGCTCATGACCCTCTGCTCTTGCAAAGGCCTGCCTTTTCATCCTCACCACTCTCTGTTCATATCCAATCCCTTTCCTTGCCTGTAGTTCGATAACTCTATGAGACTCCCTCTCCCTGCCCTCAGGAACTCAGCACGGCCCCTTATTCATACACAATCGGTGCAAACCTGGAGTTTTTCATCTCCTAGTTCAGAAGGTGTTCAAGGGCAGCTGCATATGAATCAGTTCGCTTTCTGGTAGTCATTCCTGGGGATTCTGATTCAGGTGGTTTGAGTGGCTGCCAGACTCCAAGCCAGCTACGATAAATGACTGATTTCACTAGGTAACGATGTTAGGTAATAGAACTTGAAAAAGACCCTATTGGAACCTGAGCCCATTCCTGCTCAAATGCTTCTAAACATCCTCTGGTAACACAATGCGTCTGAAAGCAAAGGGCATGGGGTCTGATGGAAAACAGGATGCTATGTTGGTTCCTTTCTGGTCTTTAACTGTGATCTTTTATCAGAGGCACATATGTTTTCAATACCATCACATGTGGCTGCAGTTAGATCAGGAAACAAATTCCCTGCTAGTCTAAAGATCTGGCTTCCCTTTCACGCCCACCAAGCATCAGTTTCTAACCTCTGCTGGGGAGACCCCAGAGAAATAATTAATCAGCCTCCCTGTTTGCAGCACTCTCGTGGCTTGGGTCATAAGGAGTACACTGAATGTAATAGAGGACAGAGAAACAGGCTGGTCACTGTCACCCTCTCCAGCCACAGCCACCTCTAAGGTCAGCCAGACTCAACTAGTTACTTCCACAACTTACTCCCAACAGTAACTCTCAGGAGGAACCCTTCCCCCAACCTGTCCCTGGGGCATCTTTCATAGGCTTGCTGGGTAATTACTGCCATAGTTAAAAATCTACTCAAATTGAGTATTGGGGGCAAGTTCACAGATAGCCTGAAATCAGACACAGCTTTGCTTCCCAAGCAGCCAGGCTCCATTTGCTTCCTAGACGTGAGCTAGATGAATGGTCCCTAGATGCTCTTGAAACAAACACAACCAAACCCAGTCCTTGACTTGAACCCAGAGTAGGTGTCATGAGTCTGAGCTCACGGGGGAAATTTTACTGAAGAATTGTCAGAATACCGTGGCATATTTAAAGGTACTTGGGGAACGTTGCTTGTTTCAGCCCACCTTGTGTGACTGCCTGCCTGATGGCATCTCAAAGAACTAACAAAGCAAGAGGCTAGCGATCTGGCTCAGCTAGTAAAAGTGTTTGCTGTACGGGTATGGAGACCAGAATTCCACCCTATCATCCCTGAGCTGGAGAGGTAGAGACTGGCAGATTCCTGGGGCTTGCTGGCCAGTCAGCCTAGCCAATAGGAGAGGTCCCAGCCACTGAAAGACCCTGTTTCAGAAAACAAAGTGAACCTGAAGAACAATACTCAAGGCTGGTGTTTGGACTCCACACACATGAACACGAACAGAAATCCATGGCCAGGTCAAGCAGTTCTCTGTCTCAGTCCCCGTTACCTCACCCACCACTCTAAAGTCCACTGTCACCAGGTAGGCAGTGGTCCAGGTAGGCAGTGATCCAGGCCGATGTGAAGACACTCAGTCACAGATCCCAATGCCTTCTGTTCTCTTCTTCTTTAGAAGACGTCTAAGACACACTTTCAATGGTGAACTATTGAAGCATGAACTATGTCCAGTACCTCTTTCATCTGGAGCTCTGCCACAAATTCAGGAACCCCTGGCTGCTCCCTAGCTGCTTATGATTTATATGTGTTCCCCTGGTACTTGCACTCACCATCTCACTCACACTGCTGAAAGCCCTGTGCCCAGTGCTTGGCATGACTGTTATTACTCCTTTCACAAGGAGTTTACCTAACCCTCTAAGGCCAGAGTTTGCATACAGCTGAGCCAGTATTCAAACCCAAGCCTCCCTACCCCTCAGCCAGGAACCTCAGCTGCCTGACCTGTGGAAATGACCTCCTAACTAACTGGCCTTCTGGCCTTTGGTCTTGCCTTCCTCAATTCTACTAATTTCATTGTTGACTCAAAAATAGAATGGCTTTCTGGTTTGTTTGCTTTTTAGCATTTTGAAATACAATTACATCACTTAACCCTTTCCCTTTTCTCTCTCCAACTATGTTCTGTCCTTCCAACTCCTGTATGTTCCCCCATTGTCAAATTAATAGACTCTTTTTCTTTGATTATTGTTGTTATATATGCATGTGTGTGTGTGTGTGTGTGTGTAAGTACAACCTACTAAGCCCATTTTTGTTGTTTGTATGTACATGGTTATATGGTTTCAGGACTGACCCAAATACTGATTTGTATTAGAAAACAAAACAGAGGTTTCATCCCCAGAAGAAGTTAATTCTACCTCTCTTGGTAGTCATTAGTTGCCTGTAGTTCTTTGTCTAAGGGTGGACCCTGTAAGAGTTTCCCCTTCTGTGTAGTGATATTGCCATTGTTAGGGTCTTGTTTATGCAGTCATTTATAAGAGATGCCATCTCACAGCAGGCTTACTGGTGTTCTGGATCTTACAACCTTCCCACCACCTCTTCTGCAATGTCCCCTGAGCCACAGATGCATAAGCTGGGCTTCAGATGTATCCATGGGGCCGGGCTCCACACAATCCATTGATTTTTGCATTGTGTCCAGTTGAGATTTTTTCTGATGGTCTCCAGCTGCTGTAGAAAGAAGCTTCTTTGATGAGGGGTAAGAGCGACACTTATCGGTTGGTATAAAAAAAGGATTCATAATGTTGTTCAGGAATTATGCTTGTTTATCAAAGTGGTAGCAGTAGATTCTCTTCTTGGATCCATGACTTCGCTAGCCCCTGATATTTGACTAGGTTGCTAGTAGCAGGTATGGTTTCTCTCCTGTTAAGTGGGCCTTAATTTACAGAGATAGTTGTTGGGTATCATGAACATGTGAGTGTCCATGTTGGGTATTTATATATTTATCCTTTATGGATACCTTGCTATGCTGATCATTGTTGTGTCACAGTTTTAAATCTCTGGAGAAAGAGATAAAGACAGACACTAGAAAATGGAAAGACATCTCATGCTCATGGATCATTAGAATTACTAATGTGAAAATGACCATCCCACCAAAAGCAATTTACAAATTCAATGTATTCCCAATCAAAACATCTATGTCATTCTTCACAAAGATAGAAAAATCCTAAAATTCATATGGAACAAGAAATAACCTTGGATAGCCAACACAATCCTGAGCAAAAAGAATAATACTAGAGGAC
Organism: Peromyscus californicus insignis; assembly: GCF_007827085.1. Lineage (NCBI taxonomy): Eukaryota > Metazoa > Chordata > Mammalia > Rodentia > Cricetidae > Peromyscus > Peromyscus californicus. The sequence continues at coordinate 23,555,119 of NW_026294503.1, forward strand.
TTGCCATTCCAGACTTTAAGATATATTATAAAAATAGAGGAATAAAAACAACAGGACATTGGCACAAAAATAGACATGTAGACCAATGGAATAAAATAGAAGACTCAAACATGAGTACAAGAAACTACAGGCATTTGATATCTGACAAAAAAGACCAAAAACATACTCTAAATAAAAGACATCATTTTCAACAAATGGTCCTGGAAAAGCTGGATGTCTATTTGCAGAATAATCACATTAAACCCATATTTATCATCCTGTACAAAGAAAAATTAGATCAAAGTGGATCAAAGACCTGAACTTGAAACCTGAAATGCTGAAACTGCTAGACGAAAACACAGGCAGTACACTACAATATATAGTTACAACATAGGACTTTCTGAATAAGAAAACATTTGCCCATGAATGAAGACCAACAATTGACAATTGGGACCTCATAAAACTCAAAAGCTTCTGTACAGCTAAGGAAATAATCAATCAGAAGAAGAAGAAGAAGAAGAAGAAGAAGAAGAAGAAGAAGAAGAAGAAGGAGAAGGAGAAGGAGAAGGAGAAGGAGAAGGAGAAGGAGAAGGAGAAGGAGAAGGAGAAGGAGAAGGAGAAGGAGAAGGAGAAGGAGAAGGAGAAGGAGAAGAAGAAAAAGAAACCCACCAACTAGAAGAGATTTTTCACCGGCTAAACATCTGTCAGAGGAATACTGTCTAGAATATACAAAGAACTCAAAAAAACAAAGAGTCCAGCAAAAATGTGGGTAGGGATCTAAACAGAGTTCTCAATAGAAAAAAATACAAATGACTTAGAAAACCTTCAAAAAGTTTCATCATCCTCAATAATAAGGGAAATAGAAATTAAAACACCTTGGAGATCTCATCTCATCCCAGATCAGCTTTCTTTTTGTCAAGCACTAATTCATGTATAGTATTCAGTACCCACATTGTCACTATTGTATAGAACACTGACAGGGGTCACTTAGAGCTAAGTCATGATGTCTAAGTATTTGATCAAGTGTTATTCCAGATGTTCCCAGGAAGGTATTTTAGATGAGATTAACATTGAAACTGAAAGGCATAATGCAGAAGAACTGTAGTATGAGCCACATTTACCCAGCCAGTTGAAGGTCTTATGGCAGGAGGGTTTACCACCTCTGAGCAGGAAGGAGTTCTGCCAGCAGACAATCTTTGGACTTGAGCTGCAAACTTTTGGGTGTCCAACCTACCAGTTAAACCTGAGGTTTAGAGTTTAGCAACACTCTACAACTGCGTGAACTAATTCCTTAGAATAAATTTCTCTCTTTACTTACATCCACATCTATGTGTGCATACATATTTACATTTATGTATATATATTCTGCTTGTTTTTAGAAAAGCCTTTAGTCATATAGGTAGTGACACAATCATACAGTCTATAATCAGAAATATGGGTTTGAGATCTGGATCCTCTGCTATATGTGTTGGAAAAGTTCAATTGCTTCTTTAAACCTTGGTTTTCTCTTCTTTAAATAATCCTCTCAATGCTTTGTCATAGATTGCCTGATTCAGATTATTTAAACTCACAGGTACTTGAGCCTTAGAAACTGTGTGAGTTGCTAAATGCTTCTTGTTGCTGTTGTTGTTGTTGTTTTAATCAAAAAAAGTCCATGGATAGGCCATCGACAAATGAATAATAAGCAAATTTTGATATATGCATACAATGCAACATTGGGTGAATTGTTGGCACATACTTGAATACTATGAACCTTGAAAGCACCATGCTAACTGAAGGATCTAGACACAAATGTGACATATCACATTGTTTCATCTTTAGGAAATACTCAGCTGGGCCTGCTAGTGTACGCATGACATCCCAGCACTCAGAGTCTCAGGCAACATGTGCTATGTAATAGGATTTCAAAACAGAAAAGTAAAGAAATCCTCAGAATAGGTAAACTGATACAGAATGCAGAAAAGTGTTTCCCAAGACCTGAGGAGGAGAGACAAATGGGCAGTGCCTGCATAATGGGGTGTAGGGTCCCCTTTGGGGCAACAAATATGTTTTAGACATAGTTAGAGGGGATGACTGCACCGCACTTAGAACATTCTAAATACAATAGGGCTGATCATCTGAAAATGGTGTCCTGCTATGGAGATTTCACATTAATTTTTTTAAACACAGTGGATAAGGTAGTAAGCCAAAATGCACATCGAAAGAAATCTCTGAGAATGTAAAACAGAGAAAGTGTGGTAAAGATGAGCCAGTATCGAGAAACATGGAAAACACAGTGAGAACATCCAACAAACACCTAGTCCGACTGAGGGAGAAGTTTAGACAAAACCTTGAGAAAAGTTGGTTAAAATACGTATCCAGACATATTATTTTGTTCCAATTACAGCTGCTCTCAACTCCAATATCTTAAGGTGAATTTGTTCTTAGGTACTCTTTATTTTTTTTTCACATATTATATATGCATAACTCATGTACTACATGGTCCTCTTCATTATCATTTTACCAAATACACTCTATTATATATTTACATAAGTTAGGAATGCCCTATTATTCAGATGAAGGGCAAACAACCTCTGAAGCAAATCCTGCTTATAGCATATTTTTATTTGCTTTTAAACTCTCTGTATATTCTTTTGTTATGGAGAAGTGTGTATGGTGTGAGGCTGTCCCTATGGCCCAGTGAGTATGTAGACACAAGGTGGAAACTTTGTGAAGCTTGTTCTTTCCTTCTCTCTTCACATGAGTTCCCAGGTTCAAATGCAGGTAGCCAGACTTATGCAGCAAGCTCCTTTACCAGCTGAGCCATCTTGTCAGCCCTGTTTTCATGTGGCTTGCAATGATTAAAAACTGCACCTACCTTTTTAACTGGTTGGAAAGGAAGTCAAAAGAATATTTCATACTAAGTAAAAATTATATGGTATTTGAATTTAACTCTCCACAAATAAAGTTTTATTAGGATTTAATTTAGGGGGTAGATAACAATACACCGAATGTATTGCATTTGGACTTGATGAGCAGTTTTATCTAAAGGAAATTTAAGTCCATTATAAAAGAAGTTCAAGGGCTGGAGAGATGTCTCAATGGTTAAGGTGCATGCCCTATAAGTATGAAGCTCAGAGCTCATTGGGAGCCCAGAACCATATTAATGACAAACAGCCATGACAATCTGCCTGCATGTCCAGCCCTGAAAGTGAGAAATAGGTGATCCCCAGACCAAGCAGGCTTGTGAGACTAGCCATATTGGTGAGCTCTGGATTGAACTGAGAGACACTGTTTCCAATAAATAAGGTGGGAGTCCTCAACGATGATTTCTAACATCAACCTCAAACCTTCACATACACACAAGCATGGATGCACACTACACCTTCGATGTGTCACACACAGAAACATTGCACACACATACACACACACACACACACACACACACACACACACACACACACACACACCACACATGTGAAAACGGAAAAGTCACAAACTCGATATCAATGTCCCCCTCCAGACCTTTTCTTGTATTTAGCCTGCATCCCACAAGCTCAGAGAGAGGCTTTCTGCCAACTTCTCTTTCCTGCCTAAGGTGAAGACACCTAAGGAACAAAACCTCCAGTCCCTTCCCGGAGCTTTCACTAAGTATATTCAATTTCCAGAAAGCCTGACTCCTGCCAACATAGCTGGACAGACTTTGGTCCACTGACTTCTATTTCACTGACTACTCATTATTTGCTCTGCTGGTCACCAGAATTTATTTCACATTGTTATGTGTTCTCCAAGCTCATTAAGCTCTCCCTAGATCCCTTGCTGCTCTCCTGACATTCCCCATTTTCATGAGTTTCTAATTTTCATGAGTTTCTAAACCACATTGGTCTGGTCAGCAATCACACCCCTGTACTGTCTACCCCGCTCAGTGACTTTCCCTTGCTCCATGTTAACAAGTTCATTCATCTTTTCCCCCTACTTAGTCCATTTCAGGTCCCATGCCCCAAACCTTCAGGGACATCATGGAGTTATCTCTTTGTCCTACAATAGCCACGCCCACGCCCACTCTCCAACATGCTATCTATGGTGTCTTCCCAATAGAGATTGGAGTATTAGAGACAGATGTTGCCCAGTTTGCTAAACCTAAAGTGTGTATCATCTGGCCCTTTACAGAAAAATCTTGTCAGCCTGTGGCTTATACATTTCCTCATTTTTATCCTTGGAAAACAATGCTCCCATGACACCTTCATGAATAATTTTCTCTTTCCTCAAGATTATTTTCTTGGGATAAACTCCCAGAAGTGAAGTGAGTCAAGGGATATGAGTATTTGGATGGTTCTCTATACTCTTGCCAAGTTGCTTTCCACATGGATTGTACCAATTTCCACAGCCCCAGGGGGTGTGAGAATGCCAATTTCCACATATTCTTCTTTTATGACAGAGCGGCCAAACTAGGGCTGTTCTAAAGCCCTAACCACTCCCATTCCTAAAGCTGCCACATGTATGACTTTGTTCTTCATCACAATCCAATAAAAGACACAGAAGAACATCCCCAGCCTCTGAGACACTTGTTTTGTGTAACAATATACCAACAACGTAACATTCTCAGGACAGGAACTTGCCTCCATTCAGGAATTGATCATAACATAGTAATAACCAAATATCCATCACCGTTTCACCTGTTATGGTTCAGATATGAAGAATCCTCCAAACTGGGTTGAGGGTGGCTCCCCAGTAGCTGGCAGTATTTTGAGAGGTTATTGGATGTTTGGGAGGTAGAACTTTGATGAAGGAGGTGCAGGTCACTAGAGGAGGATCCTTAAAGATATATAGTCCATGGCTTCTTTCTATAGTCTCTCATCTTGCTGTTCAAAATGATGTAAAGAAGCACCATCACCCCATGTTCCCACCACCCTGATGACCCATCTTCCCAGCTCCATGATTTCCTTCTTATAAGGTCACTAATGCCAGAAGTGACATCCTGATGTCAACCTTTGTCCTCTTCAAGCACCAACATTGACAAGTATATGTTTATAAGTATAAGCATGCATGCACATACACACACACACACACACACACACACACACACACACACACACACACACACAATGTGAGAAAGCTCTGTTTTGCTCCTTGTGGGGAACATCTTCTCTACATGCTAAGAAAAATGCCTTCACTAAGAACCACATTAGATGGCACTTGGATCCTAGACTTCCTGGCTTCCATAACTGTGAGAAATTAATCCCCACTTAAGCTACAAAAGATGGGATTTTATTATAACCACAAAAAAATTGACCAAGAAATTCCCCCAACAATCTTTCAACAAGAAGAAACAAACTTCCACCATGATAGATAGCTGTCCTTTGCTGTCCACAGGGAATTAGTCACATGGGGAGTTGGTTCCAGAGGATACTAAATTACAAAGACATTCAAGTCCCTCATATACAATGGCACCATATTTGCATGTGACTTCCATGCATTCTCCAGTAAACATTCCATATCTCTACATTGTTCATGAGACTAACTTGATATAAATGCTATGTGAATATTTGTTATAGTGTACTGTTGGCAGAATGGCAAGAAAAAAAAAAGTCTGTGCATGTTCAGTACAGATGTAATTTCTTTTGAGATATTTTCAATCTGTGATGTGTTGAATCCATGCATGCAGAGCCCACAGATGTGAAGAGACAACTGTATTTATTATTTGAAGTCACATGGCTAATCGATAACACATGTAAGACTAGAACCTCCTTCGAGTGTTCCTGCCTTCAGACTATAGCTCCTTGATGTGGTGAGCAATACTGAGTGAGCCAGGCTTCCTAGCTGGGTTTTCCTGGTTTGTGCACAATGATAACCCCAAAGTGACCTAATTTGAAGGGCTAAACTTCTTACTGGTCTTAATATTATATCTCTAATGTAATAGAGTTAAGCAGCAAATATTCAGATTAAACTCTTGTTCAACAGTAAGACAAACCCCTCACTGTAATGCTTGTAGTTATGATTGGCACCAAATGCCTACAATATGGGGATGGGGCAGAAAGAGGAATGGAAGCAAGTGGCACCCTGAGTGAATGACTACTTCCCATGTGTCTCCATAAGAAACTATTCTTTGTTGTCATTTTACTGTCTATGGTGATGACGATGTATAATCTTATATTGTCACAGACAATATAATGTCCCTGACTTGGGTTTTTCCTTCTGACAGTTACTTCACCTTCCAAGAGTCACATGCACCTCTCTGGTATAAGAGTGAGTGTATTTCCTTTCTGCTGCAGCCCTACAGACCTGCTGTCCTTGGCTGAATGCCACAGGGTGCCTTGATGAGCTCTGGAAGAAAATCCACAGGAAAAACCTAATCCTGACCGCCAGAGCTTGCCAGCATATGTCTTCCAGCTTCCGCTGACTGGCATTAATAACCACAGCCATGTTTCTGCTTTGCTGACCCCTAACCTGCAGGGATCTCCTCTGAAATTTGTCCAGGAAAGGGGGCCAGAACTGTAGGCTTAACTTCTGTCCTCACCTTACAGATTTCATTAAAAGCCCTACTTGAAAAAGAACTCCTCCCCTTCCCAGATCAGCCTATACACAGAAGCAACAACTGAGATTCATGCACTGAAATCAAAGCGTGGATTATTGAATATCAAAGCCCACTATGACACACCATAACCCCCCAGCTTGTCCTTCATCTCCTCTGGCCTTCTGCTTTTCCTCTGACAGCATCTACCTAGACCCCCAAGTCTCCCTCCTAGACCACTTTCTCATTCTTGATTAAGTTCATAGTACTCAGGTTCATAAAGACTTCTCTGTGACATTTATGCCGATAAGTATTTACTAAGTACCTATTATGCACTAAACAATTGAACTCTGTGGATTAGAAAGGAATATAACACAGCACATGCTTCTTGCCCAAATACTGAGCAACAGATAAGAGAAAGATGACAGTTTGGTATAACATTGGTAGGGACTGAATGAAACAAAGGAGTCATTTCCACAACCAATCTTGTTATGCCCCTACACCGGGCTTCTACTTTGAGATAGAGTGATAGGGAGCAACCCAAGTGGAACAGAGGAAGTCTCTCCACTTCATGAAAGAGCATGGCCAGACTCCTGAGCCTAGTGTGTCCCTGGAAGCTCACTAGACTGTACAATTTTGGAGCAATCCAATAGTAGTGGTCTGGTGGTGATTCAACCTAGCTTCAAAGGCAGAGGCACAAGACACCACCTCACAGAATCTGAGGTTGGACCCGACCACAAGGTCAAGAAAAAGCAAGAGGCACAGCCAGTGTGAGTGGGATTGGGCTTCTGAATACACCAGAGACCATGGCGGGTGAGGGCTCCCCACAAGATAGAAGGAAGTCTCCAGCGCATTTTGGGAGAAGGGAATAAGGGCTTTGTTTCAGTACACTCAGGTTGGAGGAGACTGGGACACCCAAGTTTCAACCATTTACTCTCAGATGTGTTCAAAATATATTCACCCAATGTGGTACACACACACACACACACACACACACACACACACACACACACACACACACACACAAGCATATTCCTAAGAACAAATGTGCTGTGTAAATTCCATGTTTACAGTGAGTACAGGAAAAGTTGGCCCCTGTCTTACTTTGATTTGGGGAGTGTTTAACAGGTGAGGTAAATTCCAGGAGCACACAGCAGTGGCAAATGAGGGACCAGAGCATGATGTGAGCAGGGAGGGAAGACAGGTTGTCCTAGGTGAGTAGGGCTCTGCAGAAAGGAAAGTCGCCACCCATTCACCAGGGAAAGACAAAGACACCGGCTTTCCCAGAACGACCCTGAAAAGCACACTTTTAGACCTCAAAATAAGGACAGAGGAGCAGACAGCCGTGGGGGTGGAGGACGAGGGGGGAGCGATTTCAAAGCCACAGCATGCAAGCATCTCCCGTGCTTTGCTCAACCCATTGCTGACTGGCTCCAATTGAAAGCAGAGAGATGAGGGCACTGTGTACTGGGCATAATTCCTTTGAGCCCTCATCCCCGCCTCCCACATCAAACATCTGGGATTCAGAAGAAGAGGGGGTATAAGAAGAGCGTGAACTTGAATCCCCAGGATCCCGGGGCTGGATCTGCCCACAGCAACCCAAACAACAGTTTTCCTTTTTATTCTTGATGCGCACAAGGAGCTTTCTCTCAGAATTCTCCTCATCAAATTCTCTGTCCAAGAGAAAATAGAAAATCTTTCTTCTTCCCAACAAATGAGAAAGGTTTCTCTCAGCACTTTTGAGGTAAAGGGATACAATCAGGAAGGCTTGCAGTGGGGCTTTGACGGTGTGAAGCCAGGGAGTCTCGGAGGTTCACTGAAGAACTGTTCTCCCGAGTGCCCTTTCATCCCCAGCAGAACCTTTTCCCTCTGATAGAAGCAATTCTGCAGAGTTAAGAGCCTCTGAGAAACCCCCCCTTGGCCTCTTCATTGCCATGGCGGTGTCTCACAGCATCTCACCAAGACCTGGCAGGAAGTGAAGGGTGTCTGCTAACACAAGTGGGGAAGAGAACGAACAGAGAGCACTCCTGAAATCAATCTCTCCTGATTCAGAGAAGAAAAGGAAACGCCTATGATGGGAGCTGGCAAAAGGCCAGATGGTGACTATTTCAGGTCTAATGGGGCAGGAAGCAACATCAGACATTATCAGGTTATATACGAGCTAAAATTTTCCACATTTTTCCAGCTATTTAGAAATATTAAAAAGCATTCTCATCCCTTAAGGGTTGGTCAAGAGCCAGACTGACCTAGAGACCACAGTGGGTCACCTGGCCTGTGTCCTCAGCTGCTCTGCCGAGGTCTATTTGTCTTTCTATGTCTTAAATGTCTGGCTCACTTAAAGTTTATTTAACTCACAATTTGCTTTCAACTTAACTTCCAAACCATTAAATGTCCTCATTTGACCTACATATAGAGTTTAGGTGCAAAAAGTCCATGGAGAGAGGGGGAGAAGGAAAGGGGAAGGAAGGAGGAAGGAGAGAGAGGGAGGAGGGAAGGGGGAGAGGAGGGAGAGAAGGAGGGGGAGAGAAGAAGGGGGAGGGAGGAGGGGAGGGAGGGAGGGAAGGAGGGAAACTCCAAATCCATGCCAGCGCAAACCATGTCTTCAAATATATACAGCACAGTTGTCAAAACACAATTTTCAACTGAATAAAATATATTGAATCTTTTTAAAAAGATCTAAAGTCATGATAATACATAAGGAAAGAGAAAGGAATTCCCCAGTACCACCCCCTGAGAACCACTGAGTTAAAGAATAATAACACAGAGGATGAGCATGCTGTTTAGATTCAGGCATTAGATTCAAGAGCCAATTCTGCCTCTTAAAATCTGTGTTTGGGTAAAGTGCTTGACCTCTCTGAACCTCACTATCTTCTCTGGTAAAAAGTAAGAAACAATAAAATATATTTTACAGCAGGATTTTAAAATTTTGGAAAAAGAAGCAGGATCAGGAATATTTAGTGAATGATAGCTATTTTTTCCCTTGGTTCTTAGCTGTAAGGACATTGGATTGGTATATTACAGTGTGCATTGAAAAGTAGGCATCTCCATCCGTAATAGAGTGTGAAAGGTAGCTGAGCAATCCATGTTCTCCACCAAATAGGTTTCCCCACTGGCAACATACAATTTTAGAATCTCTGTGTTCCTCAATCCATCATGTGAAGTTATTGAAAAACAAACTCTACTTAAGAATTAACTACATTTCAGATACCTAAAGACAACAAGTAGCTGGCCGTAATACCACACCCCTTTAATCTCAGCGTTTGGGAGCCAGAGACAGGCAGGTCTCCTTGAATTCAAGTTCATCCTGGTCTGCAGAGAGAATTCCAAGCCAGCCAAGACTACATAGTAAGACAAAAAAAAAGTATGACTACTTTTAATAGTATCTAAATACAGATCTTATTTATATAATCCCATGTGATCCCAGAACCATGGAAAGAGATCATAGCAGACAATATTTCTATTTCATAAACCAGAAAATAAATAAATGATTGGGCTCAGAGTCAGAGACTCTTTGAGCTGAAACTCCAGGTGAATCATGAATTTTAGGACCTTGAGTTTGTTCTGTTGTCTCTCTGTATCTCAGTTCTTCATCTGTAAAATGGGTAGCCAGTTCCATGAGGGACTGCATTTGAAACACCTCATGAGTCCAGAGCCTAAACCAATGCTAGTGCAAGTGGAAACCAGATGCCCAAGTTAAATCCATTTGGCCACATGATGACAGAGTTCTCAGGCAAATGACCCAAAAGTCATATAGTCTTGGCAATGATGATTATCAGGGTGGTAGTTGTAAGGAGTCTTTCTCTGTCCCACCAGCCAACTCCCAAATAATGACATGGAGACTTATTAATTGCAAAAGCTTGGCCTATAGTTTAGGCTTGTCTTAACTAGTTCTTTTAACTTAAATTAACCCATTTCTGTTCATCTATGTCCTGCCACATGACTGGTGGCAGTTATAACTCCTCCTGCACACCCTGCTTCCCCTGTGTCTGGCTAGTGACCCACCTTCTTCCCAGCATTCTCTCTCTAACTTGAAGTCCTGCCTATCTCTCCTGCCTAGCTATTGGCTGTTCAGCTTTTTATTACACCAATCACAGCAATACATCTTTAGAGTATACAAATATCCCACAACATTTCCCCCTTTTTGCCTAAATACAAAAGGAAGGTTTTGACTGTAACTCAATAAAACCATATACAATAAGAACAATTATCAGGTAAGAATTACATTCACAATGTCCAGTTCATTTGCATTTGGCAAATTCAGAGGAAAAAAACTCCATCATCTATACTATCTTGGTGAGTCCAAAGTTGTGTACCTAATTCACTTTCTATCTTAACTTGTATTTCAAACCCAAAACTATCTTTTTAGACCTTAAAACATTTTCTTAAATTAAACAATTTAAGCTTTTATGTCTCTCAACTTTATACATTTTACACCTCTTTTGTGAGTTTTTTTTCTGAATTTGGTAACAGGGAACACTATAACTAAAACTATCTAGTCTTCAACCCTATTAGAGACCCAAGAAGAATATAATGTTATATGAGTTAACAGGAAGTGCAGAGCAAACACTTTTCAAAATTATAGAAATGACAGAGACATTTGGCTGCCTGGAGAGTCACCCAAGTTTTCTCTGCAATATTGGGGCATCCGTTTTCAATTTACATGCCTGGAATATCTGCCAGACTTTTCTGTGAAGCAGAAATTTTGAAGTACTGGCCTACTTTGTCTTGGCAAAGTTTGGCAGTAACTTTCTTTTATGTCCTACTTGTCCAGTTTGGACAGCATACTGTTAGCAGTTGAAGCAAGGGCAGTTTCTTGCCCAGTGGCTAACTTTGCCACATAGAAAGCAAACTCCAGATGGAGGTTCTTCGATGCTCATCATCCTTTTTTGAAGTAAATTGATGCCTCCAGGAGTAGACATGTCTCACTATCGTGAAAAGCCTTATGCTATTAAAACATCTTAAATGCCATATTCTTTATGTCTCTGAAGTGTTTGAAGACAGTCTGTTTATCTAAAATATATCCATTTAACCTTGAAAGCATACCTAACATGACAATAAGTTTAACTGTTATAGATGACTAACTACTAAGCTACATTTCTTAATTATCTTAAACAGTTTGTGATAATAGCCTTTAAGGACTAGAACTTTACATTGCATTTTAAAATGAGCTGCATAGGTACAATACCTTAAACAAAAGTAGAAGCATATATAGTGTGTTAAAAACAAAAATAACTTTAAACTTGTATCAATATACAAAAATTCATACCAATGTAAAATATTTAAGACCAGTAGTTGCTTTTTTAGTTCAAAAGTAGATTCAATAATATACCCCTTTATACTATCATTTATATATCCCCCCTATATTCTTTTCAGAAAGGAATCCTTGAATCCAACCCCCTTTGCTTAGTTCCCACCCCCTGCGCCAATCATGACCAGTAACAATTTGTAACCACCCCCCTAAACAATAGCAAACATCCATAATCCACCAAATAACCAAAAACCACCCACGTCACCTCTTGGAAATGTAAACACTATGCTCTCCAGTGCTTCTGGTTGTCTGGAGGCAATGGCCTCTTTGGAGGACCCTGAGAAAATTGGGATAATGGTCAAGTCCTAGGATAATTAGCTGTATTATTTTTTGTGAGTATCTGTGTGATGGAAAAGTGTGGAGCTTATCCAAAGTCTTGACTGGTGTAGTCCGTGAGGCTGAACCATCTCAGTTTGCAGACTTGAAGTTGTTCTGGATGCAGAATTCTGAGGAAACTGCAACAGGGGCATTCTCAGATCCTGGATCACCTGAGATGACAAGGAAGCCTTAACACACCTCAACAGTATATCTATCTGCCTAAACAAGACCTGAAGAAATACAAAAGCAATACACATGCTAACATAGAATGGGGAAGACACATAGGGTCCAAAACAGATAATAACTACAGGAAACTAGGGAATACTGAGACAGGGGAAGATAGTCTTCCTCAGGGATGAGCTCCCTAACTGGTCATCAAGTGGTCAGCCATGAAATCCAAGGGAAGAGGGACATGACAGGATTATATTTTAATTTACAGAGAGAGAGAGAGAGAGAGAGAGAGAGAGAGAGAGAGAGAGAGAGACTGTTCTTAAAATTATTGGCTAAGGAACCAGTAATACCAATGTAATGTGATGGAGATTTTGATGAAAGAAAGATGGAAGTTTTGTAAAAAATATGCAACTCTTCCCAAGAGGTCAAAGAAGATCTCACATAGAAGACAGCACTAATCTGGGTTGAAAAGGATGAATAAAGCTCAGTATGTGATGCAGAGCTTCTCCATAGTGAGAAAATTGTGTTTAAAAGGCCCAAGATGCTTTGGGGGGTCAGGAAGAGAACTAGAGAAGGGTAGTCATGCAATACCAAACATTTGGGGTAGATAGCTGTCTAAAAGTAACAGAAAAGCCTGCCTCACAGAATTTAAATGATGAATATTTTACTTGGTTATCAGGAAGTACACACTGAGTCATCCTGAACTTATGGGTATAACTCAGCAGCTAGCTTCTTGTTACAATCAGTCCTCACCAGATTATGCTGCATAACAGAAAAGCTTTACATGTCTAGTGGCTTATAATAGCACATATTGACTTCTCCCTCATGACATTGCCTACTAGGCTTGACTGAGCTCTTGGGGGTTCAGCCAGGCTTGCCCAGTCTCAATTAATCTCCTCTTGGTTCCCATTAGTTGGTTTTCAATTCCAGGGCCCAGACTGGAGAAGCAGCCATGATTCACAGCCTTGTGTTCACAGTCTGGAAAGCTAAAACCCCACCATACTAGAACACTAAAAGTTTCTTCTTACAAAGAACAAATGGAATGCCTGTCCACAGTCACTGGTGCAAAAGGCATGCCTCTCTGCCAAGGCCAAGGCCAGCAGTGTGGCTCAGTGTAGTCAATAAGGGCTTCCCTCCTAAGCTCCAGAGGCCTATCTGCACCTGGTCAGTGGTCTTTCCCATCTCCTGTTATTGGCACCCATTCATTTGAATGCAGAAATGTAGATGTTCCCTTAGACTGCCTTTACTTGACCATCACAGATGGTCAGTTACTGTATGCTGTCTTTTCTGGCCCCCAAGGCTCTTCGTGTCTTTTGCTTCATGCCAAGTTACTTCTTAACTGATTGCTAGAGTAGCACCCTTGATCATTATTGCTTTTTATTTCAATTCTTTTGAGGTCATTTTCCATCCTACAAACAGAGGCTCTTTCTCAAATGCAAGTCTTACCTTGACCTTCCTTGTCTAAATGGCTTGTCAATATGTCTACATTATTGTCCGTACCTCTTAGCATGGCAGTGAAGTCCCAACAGTATTGATCTCACTGCTTTGTGTTTACCTCCTCCTACTTATTTCCACATATAAGTTACCCAGAGTCCAGCCACCAAAACCACCATCTCCAAGCTTCTTGTCCCTATGACTCCATTCATGCCACTCTCTAGTTCCTTCCTTCCCCTATAAGCATAGCCCTCGTTTTAGGGTCTCTGCGTCTGGAATGCTCTTGCCAGTTTGACCATCTCTGTTTCCTTGTCCATACAGAAGACCGAGGACATTTGTCAAATAATGAATGGGACACAGAGAGATAAGCTATTTCTGGAGACAAGTCACTCACTCATTCAGTTGATATTGGTTGAATGTCCATTCTGTGTCAGATATTATTCTGGGTGTGGAGACTAGCATTGAAAAATAGGAAGAAAAAAAGAAGATCTCTGCTAATGCAAAGCTGACCTTCCAGCAGGGAGAGGAATTACATTCTAGTAGGGTTTACACTGATACATAAAGGGAGAAAGTCTATTCACCCGTTCCACCATTCATTCATTCTTTCATTTGCTTAACATTCATTTAATTAACAACTTCTGGGCAGACTTTTCACTCATGGGTGTGTACACACACACATACACACACACACACACACACACACACACACACAACACTGTCTTAGTATCTGTGTTTCCTTCCCATTCTTCAGCACCATAAAAAAATTATAATCAATGTGAGTTAAATGCATAGTAAATGTTTGTTGGATTAGTTATTTTTTAAGTAATTTTAATTAATAAATTTGGGCAGATGGCTAAGTACAAAAAGCTGAGCGATGAGGCACCAAGCATGCCCCTTCAATATGTTCTGATAGATTTTGTCCATTGATGGGAGATTGAAACAATAAAACTCCAGCAGGAACCTTGTTCTTCACATGCTCTGGCTTACAGGATAATGCATGCTATTATGTAGGTAAGAAGTAGTTCAGCAAGTGAGGCATCCATGGATGTCTCAAAAGCTTCAAACACCTGTTTTTGTCCCTGGGTCTCAGAGGACCTTCAAAGTCACATCTTCAGACCCTCTGTCTCAGAGACAAGATGAGAGCCTATGATGAGCTTTCCTTTCACAAGAAGCCAGGGATTCCCCTCTGCCTATAGTGATGAGGCCAAGCAGCTGGATGCCCTCATGTGGCTTTTCTGGCTCTAGTGAATTCTTTCCAAAGGGAAAATTCCTAAAGATCCATTTGTCCTCTGGAGAGTCTTGAAAAGAGTTCCCTCAGTCCCCATTGGAGACATGCATGCCATCATCATTCCACAGACTCCTATCTGAGATTTCAAATCCCCCTTATGTGAGAGACAAACAGCTGGGCAATTCTCCCAGGCTGAGCCCTCTTGGAAATTGATGGGAAATCTGTATCTAGTTCCCAGCTCCTCCCTGGGGCTCTTCAGTTTCCATCACAATCACGCTTTCTTTATTCTCTAACCATGGGACAGTAACTAACTAATCCTTATGGGATTCAGAAAACTCCACAAATAGCAAATGCACTTCTTAGAGTCAAAGGCTCTTAGGTCACAAAGAATCTTAAACAAAAATTCACAACAGCCCCTTCCTTCTCCAAAAGAAGATAAAAATGAACCTCACTCATATTTGTTTGGTAGAGTTTCTACAACAAAACACCAGACTGTATGGTTTGAATACTGGACATTTATTTTTCATCCTTCTGTAGAAGGTCCAAGGTCAAGTTCCCAGCAGATTTGATATCTTCAAAGGGTTGGTCTTCAAATAAAGTGTCATTCCAAGCTAGTGGAGGTAAAAACATCAATGTAGGAATTTTAGGAATCATGATGTGACCCAAAACACATAGGTCCCTCCAGGTCTTCTAGAACCTAGCTCCCTCTCAACATCCAAGTCATGAGAAAGGAACACAATACACACACACACACACACACACACACACACACACACACACACACACACACACACATACTGTTCCCAAGTCTCTATCTCATTATTTTCAGAATCTGTCATTTTTCTCTATGAGAACTGCCACATGTAAGATTCAAAAAATAAACTCACATAATTATGTCATATCTCAAAACCTTTGCTTTCTCATCTGTTAAAAAGAAATATCAAAAATTCCTAATTGTGATCTTGGTGCCTAAAATAAAAAAGCATGATGTGTGTGCTATTAATTACTTACCTATTTCCAAGATGGTTCTTTTTCTATCTTCCTTTGATTTTATTCTACTTTGGTGGTGGTGGTGGTGGTGGTGGTGGTGGTGGTGGTGGTGGTGGTGGTGGCAGCGGCGGTGGTAGTGTATGCAGGAAGGCACACGCATGCCATAGAGTAAGTGGCAGTAGAGGTCAGAGGAAAATTATGAAGCATCAGTTCTCATCTTCTACCTTGTTTTGAATCAGGTTTCTTCTTGTTGCGTCTGCTGCTGTACCACATGATGAAGGCTACCTGACTCACGAGCTTCTGCACATCTCTCCAGTTTTCTGGGCAATGTCTCCAATTCTACTCTCACCATGGATGCTCTAACTACAGATGAACACTAAAACACCTGGACTTTTAGGAGTGTTCCAGGGATCTGAACTCAGGTCCTCAAGCTTGTGTAACAAGTGCTTTTATCCACTGGGGAGCCATGTCCCCAGCCATCTCCTCAGCCATCTCCTCAACCACCTCCCCAGCCATCTCCTCAACCATCTCCTCAGCCATTTCCTCAACCACTTCCCCAGCCATCTCCTCAGCCATCTCCCCAGCCACCTCCCCAGCCATCTCCTCAGCAATCTCCTCAGCCATCTCCCCAGCCATCTCCTCAGCCACCTCCCCAGCCATCTCCTCAGCCATCTCCCCAGCCATCTCCCCAGCCATCTCCTCAGCCATCTCCTCAGCCACCTCCCCAGCCATCTCCCCAACTATCTCCTCAGCCATCTCCTCAGACATTTCCTCAACCATCTCCCCAGCCACCTCCCCAGCCAACTCCTCAGCCATCTCCCCAGCCATCTCCTCAACCATCTCCTCAGCCATCTCCCCAGCTATCTCGTCAACCATCTCCTCAGGCGTCTCCTCAACTACCTCCTTAACCATCTCCTCAACCACCTCCTCAGCCATCTCCTCAGCCATCTCCTCAGCCATCTCCCCAGCCACCTCCTCAGCCATCTCCCCAGCCATCTCCCCAGCCATCTCCCCAGCCATCTCCCCAGCCACCTCCTCAGCCATCTCCTCAGCCATCTCCTCAGCCATCTCCCTAGCCATCTCCTCAGCCATCTCCTCAGCCATCTCCTCAGCCACCTCCTCAGCCATCTCCCCAGCCATCTCCTCAGCCATCTCCTCAGCCATCTCCCCAGCCATCTCCTCAGCCATCTCCTCAGCCATCTCCCCAGCCATCTCCTCAGCCATCTCCTCAGCCATCTCCTCAGCCATCTCCTCAGCCACCTCCTCAGCCATCTCCCCAGCTATCTCCTCAGCCATCTCCTCAGCCATCTCCCCAGCCATCTCCCCAGCCATCTCCTCAGCCATCTCCCCAGTCCCAATTCTTGTTGTTGTTACTGCTGCTGCTGCTGCTGTTGTCATCATTGTTGGTCTCAGACAAAGTCTCACTATGGAACCCAGGCTGGGTTTTTTTTATTTAATTTTTTTATGCAGTGTATTTTGATCATGTTTTCTCCTTCCCTGATTCCTCCCAAGTCCTCCTCACCTCCCTATCACCCAACCTTATGTTCTATCTCTGTCTCTGTGTCTCTCTCTGTCCCTCTGTCTCTGTCTCTCTGTCTTTCTCTATCTCTGTCTTTCTGTATCTCTGTCTCTCTGTCCCTTTGTGTCTTTCTGTCTCTCCCTGTCTCTGTATCTTTCTTTCTCTTTCTCTGTCTCTCTCACTATCTCTAACTCTATATCTTTATCTACCAACAAAAAATTTAAAAAACACAAATATAAATAACCTGCAAAAGAAAAATAAAAACAAGTAAACAAAAGACCACTAAGACAAAAAAAATGCCAAAACAAAGCAAAAAGTCCACAAAAATACCACTGGGTTCATTTTCTGTGAGTCAGCTGCTGGTGGGCAAGCATCCTGGCTTGGCCCAGGATGTGGTTGATATACCCAGTGACACTCCATTGATGAAAACCACCAGGCTTGTTTTAAAATTCCTTGCAATCCTCCTGCAGCAGGCTCCAGAGCTCTGGGATAACAAGTGTGCACCACCAAGCCTGATGAAGATAGAAATTCTTACCGTCTCTTATGAACTCGAGAAATAACTTCAAAAGAGCAGATTTCCTCTCAGTGGCCAAAGCTCATATTTACATGCTTTCCTTTCTAGAGGTCCTGCATATCATAAATTTACAGCCTTCCCTCCTCACAAATGCAGTCTCTACTGCACAGCCCTAAGGAAGACATCTATGATGCCTAACTTTGTCACAGGGAAGCCTGGCTGTCACAGTCTTCAGAAAAAATTAGGTTCTACTTTCTTTCATGACAGATCAGTGTTCTCACCTTCACTACATAAGCTTCTAGACAGAATTAATCTTTTCTTCCTCATCCAATAATATCATCTAGTTGTCCCCCTTCCCCAGCATAGCATCTCTCAAAGTCCACCCTTGATATCAGAGGTGATGAATCTGAATTCTAACTGGACCATGAACTCCTTAGGAAGGAGTGAAATCCAGGCAGGAGCAGGAGACTGTAACAGACCCCCTTCCCTCTGGTTATCACCACATCCCAGAAGGAAGAAAAGCAACTATCAGCTACCAGAAATATGACCCCTCCCAATCATAAACTTACATGCAATCTGCTTTTTAAATTAGGAAACAAAGCTTGCAATGCCACAGATTCTGAAACAGACTAAAACGTAGAAATTTCTTTTTTTTTTTTTTCAATCTAAGTAAGACCACACATGCAAAGACAAACTCTGAGCGCCATCTTGTGGACAGAGACACCACTGCCCCAGCGGCAAATGCTCCTCTGTTCGCTCCCACACAGGTTCCTAAGGACACAAAGATCTGGAGTCCCCGTGTGTTCGTGCCTCAGGCAACAGTATGTCTGGACTTCCCGCAATCTCCCATTCCCCTGATCATTCTAGAGTAAGACAGCTCCTCTACAGTAGACAGGTCTGAGACAGACTTTCTAGCTGTATTTCGGATCCCATCACACTTGGGTTCATGACGAGACCTCTAGACTACAGAAGCCTGAAGCCCAACCCCTTTGCTATGCTCTAACCATTCTCCAGGCCAGATTCTGAGTCCATCACCTGCTAGAGCTCAAACCCTCCTGCCACTTAGTTTCCCACCACCAGGAATAGCAAGTGGATGCCCCCATGCCCAGAGCCATGCTGGTAAAATCCTAACATGCCTTCTTGTAAAATCATATGAGTTACAGCATATACATACAAGCATACAACCAAGCCAAAGGTCCCCCTCATGCTCCAAAATTTCCCTTTGCTCCATTTATGATAGTAGACTGGAGGCTGAAAAGCAGCAAGCTAACTTCATCACATGGTATCTGATGATGAAAGCCTGGAGTTATATGCTGGTGTGAGGACCACAGCTTCTATCCACTTACTAGATAGAGTCAGGGAAATAAGTAAATAAAATGCATATGTAGCTCAAGTGTAAGACAATCTCTTATTAGTTAGTCCAATGTGGTGGTTGACTTTATACATCCTTTGAACATGTCTGTGGTGCCTAGATAGTTGGTCAAACATTATTCTAATGTTTCTGTGAATGTGTCTGTGATGACTATTCTTGGTTGTCAACCTGACTACATCTGGAATTAACTAAACCTCAAGCAGCTGGGTACACCTGTGAGGGATTTTTCTTAACTAAATTATTTGAAGTGGGAAGACTCACCTTTAATCCAGATCTTCAAGGTGGAAAGACCCACCTTTATTCTGGGTCACACCTTCTGCGGGCAGCCTATATAAAGGACATGGAAGAAAGAAGCCCTTGCTCCTTGCCTGCCTGTTCTCACTCTGGCAAGTCCATTCCTTCACTGGCATTGGAGTCTCTACTCCTTCAGGATTCCAGCATCCACTGAAGACCAGCTGAGACATCCAGCCTCATGGACAAACTACTGGATTCTTGGACTTTCTTTTGGTAGAATATATATTCATTCTAACCATTCTGTTCCTGTAGAGACCCCCGCACTAATATAGTGGTTTTAGATTTCTATTTTTTTTTAGTTTGGGATTTTTGTTTACAGAGTGAATAATTAAATCACTAAGTTGTTTTTGAAACAGACGGTGTCTTGTTACATAGTCCAGGCTAGCCTTGAACTTGAAAAAAATCCCCCTGTCTTGGCCTTTCCCATTGATGGGATTACCAGTGTCAATGACTATGCCTGACTAAATCTGATCTTACTTTAATTTTAAGTTGTTAGTTATGTGTCTAAGTGTGTGCTAAATGTAGGTTTGTACACATGAGTGAAGTCTCCATGGAAACCAAAAGAAGGTACCAGATCCCTCAGAACTGGAGTTATAAGCAGTTTTATGCCAACTGAGAACTGAAATTCTGTCATGTGCAAGCATGGCAAGCAGTCCTGACTGCTGAGCTCTCCAGCCCCAAAATCTGCGATTCTAAGTGAAGATCAATCGTTACTCATTACACAAGTGGCCGCAGAGGCTGATGCTCCAATATAGGCTGACAAGGAGATAAGAGATCGAAAGAGATCCAGAAAATATCATTGTGAACTGTGGCATGAAGGCAGCAGAGGCAACAGGGCCAATCAGTTGAGCAAAAGTTATCCTGTACCAGGCAAAAAGGAATTCTGCCAGCAGACTATCATTACCCTTAGATCTTTCCTCCACTCTGGGTCTCCAGCCTCACCAATGACCCTGAAGACTTTAACTGCACTCCTGCAATCACATGACTAATGCCTTACAACATCCCAGCCCACCCCATCTATGTCTCTAACACAAAGACACACATCCCATTTGTTGTATTTTTCTGGAACACACTGACTAATCTACATTATTACCCAGATTCCACTAATCCCAGGGACCAAACTTAAACGATTTTAGACCATCTCAACCTCCACCCTGTTAGCTGGGATTCTGGAGCTAGAATTGGGTCTGTTAGCATGGCAGGCTCTTCTTAGCATCAACAGCATCATCCCTACCCACTTAATGTAGGAACATCGTGTCCTCCAGCCTCTACACCTCCTTACTTACCTTCTTCTACTATCCTTTCTCCAATTATTGCTCTTCTTCCTCTATCCTCAACACTAGTCCATATAGATATAAACAGCAGAATGGTTATACAGACTGGGAACAGAATTGTCATAATAACTTATATAATAGAAGGAAATACCATCCCTAGTCCACAGGTAAGGAAGGAGTTGAGAGAAGTCTAGTCACTTGCCCAAGATGATACCACACCCATGGGTGATAAAAACCCAAACTGACTGAGTCCAGAGTTCAGTGTCCACTGAGATGGCTTAGTGGAGATGCTCTCCAAACTAGTCATTTGCAGAAACAAAATCTGATATGCTCAACTCCATCCTAAAATAGCAGGTGCTGCCTCCACAACACACCAGAGCCGTCAGGGTTCAGCTCCTGACACAGGCAGCACACACGGAAAACTCATTGGCTTTCTCCAGCACAATAACAGCTTCATCACTCTAGTGCATCCTGAACATCCTCCATGAAACTGCAGCCAGAGCAGTAGGTCAGAAATCTGACCCTGACACACACTCAGCTTAAACCCCTTCTGTGGTTTCCCAACCTCTTGTCTCTTGTCAAGTGTCTACCCCAAGAGGCAGAGTTGCTCTTCGGAGGGGGATAAAGTAACCATGTTGGAGGGAGAAGGGGATAAAGCCCCTGAAGCCCCACGGGGCCAGTTCAGTGTGGAACCTTGGGCAATATATTACTTTGAAAAGTGGGAGACCTTGCCGTCTTGTTGGTTAAGAAGGTGAACATGGCTTAGCTTCTCAGTGACTGTCCCAACCTTCCAGTGTTCTGGTTCATCATTTCTCTTTCCAGGAAGGAAAAACCATGAAACCACCCTCCTCATTCCTAAGATCCAGGTAGGGACAGTTCCCCTGTGAAGACCTCGCTCTGATTGTAGGTGAAGGGACTACTCTCTTTCAATCTAACCCTGTTCGGATGAGACCTAGAGTGACCTCTAGGAACTTCTTTTTGAGACCAGAGGGAGACTCACAAAGGCCAAGCTTACTGCCAGATTCTTTTCTGGTGAAAAATCAGTTGGCCCATTCTAACCAAATGGGTAAAATGACCTGTAATAAATGTCTCCTGAAAGTGGCAGGCAGGGGCACACTTTTTTCACCTTTACGTGCTGAGGGTAGAAGAGAGTCCTTTAAGCACAGAATCAGTCATGCAAGCTGTAGAAATCAAATATCTAATCAAGCAAAAAAAAAAGTAAAAGGGAAGAAAAAAAGAGAGAAAAGAAATGGCAGAAACCCCTATTCCCTCCGCCTGTGTTTCTTTTTCGTTCCTGCGAAGGTCGGAGGCTAATTTCAGAAATCTGTTTGAAATACCGAGATGAAGCTGTTCTGGGATCTGACAATTTGGAAGGATAATAGAGACAATACAGTCAGTGATGAATGTAGCTTCGATTATACAGTTTCACACACACACAGACACACACACACACACACAGACACACACACACACACACACACACACACACACACACACACACACACACACACCTGCCATATCTCAAGAAGATACCCGGGGATCAAAATGTGGGTGCTGGGTGGGCCCCCAAATCCTTCAAAACAGCAGACTGAGCACTTGGAGATGAAGTAACTTATTTTTAAAAATCACACCATGTGTGGGAAGAATGACACATTGTTATACCAGGGTCATTTTCCTTGCGTCCATCAACGGTCTTCAGACTGTGCTACATGTGCATGATGACCTTGATGGACATGCCTGGGCACACATGAAATTCAGCTTACAAAGGGACAAGTTCTGGTGGTACAATTAGCAAATGTGAGTTCGTTTATAGAACTGGCCTAGGTGACAAAGCACCTTAAGGCAGTGAGGCAACTATCTTTTCCCAGTCACTCCGTTTTCACCCATTCTGCTTAAGAAAGAAAGAGAGAGAGAGAGAGGGAGAGAGAGAGAGAGAGAGAGAGAGAGAGAGAGAGAGAGAGAGAGAGAGAGAGAAAGGAAAGAAAGAAAGAAAGAAAGAAAGAAAGAAAGAAAGAAAGAAAGAAAGAAAGAAAGAAAGAAAGAAAGAAAGAAAGTCCTTCACAGCCACATAAACTATGTAACCAATTCGGGTACTAAACAAAAGGACATATCAAAATTTTATCTCCACAGGACAATATAAACCTTACTCTATATTTATCAAGAAAAATTATTTCCTGGGCTGGAGAGATGGCTCAGCGGTTAAGAGCACTGGTTGCTCTTCCAGAGGACCGGGGTTCAATTCCCAGCACCCACATGGTGGCTCTCAATGTCTGTACCTCCTGTTCCAGGGGATTCAACAGCCTTACACAGACATACATGTAGGCAAAACACCAATGTACATAAAATAAAAAAATTTTAAAAAGAAAAGTATTTCCAATATTTTGCTTCTTTTGGCTAACAATTATTTATTAAAGTTCACAGCATACACACATATGTTATTTTGGTCAATTATGAACTAATAATGATAATGATAACTCAATCAAAGAGTATTTGTTTTGAAATTTCTACCATTGAAGTCACAGGGAGAAAAGTTCTTTCAATATTTAAACATGTTTTCTTTTGCAGAAATGTTTCATAAGTTGATCAATTAAAGACCATCAGACAAGCCAGGTGGTAGTGGCACACGCCTTTAATCCCAGCACTTGGGAGGCAGAGACAGGCAGATCTCTGTGAGTTTGGGGCCAGCCTAGTCTACAGTGAGAAACCAGGGCAGGCACCAAAACTACACAGAGAAACCCTGTCTTGAAGAAAAAAAAAAAACCATCAGACAGACAAAAGAATATACTTCAATAAGAGAAAATTCTATAATTGGAATAAGATCAAATAGGACATGAAATATGAAAAGGTTATAATGTAGAATTTCCTAACATTAGGCTGCCATCTCCTCCTGGTTCCTCTCCCTTCTTTGGGATGCTCCAGATCAGACACTACCACCTCCAGGGACTCCAGCCAGCCCACATGGGACAGAGACTCGGGGAGGCTCCCTTGTGCTCCCCTTTAAGCCCCCTCCATTGAGTTGCCCCATTGTCCTGCAACTACTTGCCAAGGACCCTCACCATCTCCTTGCCATCCCTTTGAAACTCACCAATTCCCAGCCTCTCCCCGACAAGGGACTCTCCAGCCACCACATATGACGGGAAGACAAGTCAGACCTACCTCTGAGAGACTCACCAGAGCCCTGCAGGCTGCCTGACTGGGGCGCTCTAGTTGAACTGTCTGGCCTTGAGACAATCTGCACTACCAGGGGAAGTTTGTTGCAAGCTCCTTCACCCAGACAGGGAAAGCATCAGGCCGTGACTGATTCACAGAAGAACTGCAACAGAGACTGGAGCCCCAAATACCTGACAAAAGGAATAAATCAACACCCAAACCCTGCTGTGACTTAGCCCCCATCTGAACATTGTAAGCACCACTGCTTAAAGAAGAAAGGTGATTTGAAGACAAAAGAAATAAAAGCTCAACCAACAAACTAACTCTGAATGTGCAAATCTCGATGTGGAAGTCAAAACAGCACAATAAATAAGTAAATAAATAAATATATAAATGACATGTCTCCTCAAAAAGGTTGTTTTTTTTTTTTAAAAAAAAAAAAAAAGCCCATAGTGAAAGTCCCTGTTGAAAATGATCTGGAAGGGCTGCCTTGCCCAACCTTGATGTGAGGGTTTGTATCTGGTCCTGGTGTAACTTGTTCAGTTGATGTCCCTGGGAGGCCTGCTCTTTTCTGGGGGAAGATGGGAGAAATGGACCTGGGGGAAAGAGGAGTGGAGGGAAGAGAAGCTGCAGTCAGGTTGTATTGTGAGAAAGAACAATGGATAATTTTTTAAATGAGCTGGAAGAAGCCCCAGACAAAGAATTCAAAAGAATGATCATAACTGTGGTCAAAGAAGATAAGGAGACAAGTGGGGAAAGGAAGTCAATCCAAGATATGAAAATAGAGTAAGAATTTTTCAAGAAAATCCAAATTATAGACTGAAGAGATGACGCAGCAGTTAAGACAATTGCTGTTCTTGCAGAGGACCTGGGTTTAGTTTCCAGCACATACATGGTGACTCACAACCATCTGTAACTCTAGTTTCAGGTAATCTGACATCTTCTTCTCATCTCTGTGGGTACCATGAATGCACATGGTACATATAAACACACGTGCCCCCAAACACCCACACACATTTGTTTAAATTTATATTTAAAAAAAAAAAAAAAGCAAGCATTCCTGGCAGGGAAGGAGGTAGGCTATTGCAGATCTTCACCACTCCTCCAAATCCAATTCCCCAGTCTCACGCTGCCCTCCTTCCCCTCCCTGCCCCCATCTCCAGTGGGTCACACTGATCTTCTCCAAACTTCCTCCTCACTCATCCTGGGTTCCCAGTCTCCAACTCCAGCGAGCATTCCCTGGCTACTCACTGGCCAAGCAGCCAGAGAAGCTAGTAATCCAGCAAAGCAGATAGGTGAGCTTCAGGTCTTCACCCACACTTCTTTCTTCCAAACCCAGTCCCCAGTCTCATCCCCAGCTCTGCAGAAGACTATATATTGAGGCCTCTCCTCTCTCTCTCTGTGGACTCCAAGTGGAGTAATCAGCTCCCACTCCCAGGAACACCCTGCTTTTCTCCCTCCTGTGGACTCTCTCAACCTCCACAGTCTTGTCCCCATTCATGTCTGCTCCCTATACCTAGAAACACATCTTACCTGCAACCACCAGCAGTCACACCTAGCACGATCTCTGTATCAGGCAACCCACAGGCACCACACCCTCCTAAGAACCAGAGAGGACAACAGAAACCAAGGAGCAAAACATCCACCTAACAAGAACAAAACCAGACAATCGGTACCTAGAGTTAGTAGCTCCCCAACCCAGATGCCTAGACTCAAGGATAAAAACACAATCAAAACAGCAAGGACAATATGTCTCCACTAGAGCCCAGCAATACCACAGTAAGCCCTGTGAATTGTCACACAGCTGAAACACAAGACAAAGACTTAAAAATAACCTTCATGCATATGAAAGAGGTCCCTTAAAGAAATCTAGGAAAACACAAATAAACAGTGAAAGGAATGAATAAAACCATTCAAAACCTGAAAGTGTAAATAGAGTCAATAAAGAAATCCCAAATTGAGGAAAATCTGAAAATGAAAAATTTAGAAAGTCAAACAGGAACCACAGAGACAAGCTTCACAAACAGAATACAAGAAATGGAAGAGAGAATCTCAGGCATTGGAGATATGATAGAAGAAATTGACAAATCTGTCAAAGAAAATATTATATCTTAAAAAAACTCCTTGCACAAAGCATCTAGGAAATCTGGAACCCTATGAAAAGACCAAATCTAAGAATAATAAGAATAGAGGAAGGAGAAGAAACACAGGTCAAAGGCACAGAAAATATTTTCAAAAACAACCATAGAAGAAAAAATCTCTAACATAAAAAAGGAGAAGCCTATCAAAGTACAAAAAGAACACAAAATACAAGTAGGGTTAATAGAGTGAAAACGCCCATCATCCCCGAAACAATATTCTGACTCAATGTTATTCTCATCAAAATTCCAGCATAATTCTTCATAGATTTTGAAAGGACAATTTTCAGCTTCCTAAGGAAACAAAGAAAAGAAAAACAGAATGACTGAAAAAGTCTTGAATAATGAAAGAACCACTGAAGATATCACCAACCCCAGCATCAAACTGTACTACAGAGATACAGTAATAAAAACAGGATGGTATTGATATAAAAACAGACACACTGGTCAATGGAATCAAATTGAAGATTCAGACATAAATCCACACACCTATGGACACCTGTTTTTTTAATAAAGAAGCAAGAAATGCACACTGGGGAAAAAAGACAGCATCTTCAACAAATGATGCTGATCAAGTTGGATGTCTACATATAGAAGAATACAGATATAGCCATACTTACCAATCATCCTGCCCAAAACTCAACTACAATGAATCAAAGACCTCAACATAAAATGACATGGGGGTAGATGAGAGGCAGGGAGAGGTAACAAGAGGAGAGGAGGGAGGGGAACTGTAGTCAATGTGTAAAATAAATGAAAAAAATGTTAATAAAATTTAAAAATTTTTTAAAAATTTAAAAAACAGATACATTGAACCTGACAGAAGAGAAAGAGGGGAATAACCTTGAACTCATTAGCACAGGAAAAGACTTTCTGAATAGAACACCATTAGCACAACAACTAAGATCAACAATTAATGTATGGAATCTCATGTAACTGAAAAGTTTCTGTATGGCAAAAGACACCATCATTCAAAGCAGCAGCCTACAGAATGGGAAAAAAGAATTTTACCAACTACATATCTGATAGAGGGCTGGTATCCAAAATATATAAGGAACACAAAAAACAAGATCTCAAGAAAACAAATAACCCAATTAAAAAAGGGATAGAGGTCTAAGCACAGAATTCTCAAAAGAGGAAACTCAAATGGCTGAGAAACACTTAAAGAAAGGTTCAATATCCTTAGTCATCAGGGAAATAGAAATCAAAACTACTTTGTGATTTCATCATACACCCATCAAATGGCTAAGATTAATAAAACAAATGAAAGCTCATGCTGGCAATGATGTGGAGTAGGGAGAACACCCACCCATTGCTGGCAGAATTGCAAACTTGTATAGTCACTATGGAAATCAGCGTGGCATTTCCTCAGGAAGATGGTGCCTACATAGAGCCTTCACCCCTACATGCCCCTGTCTTTGGTACAGGAAGCTACTGTATGCTACCAAAGGAGAATTGTAAACACCAACCCAGCTACCCTTTGATCTAAAATAGTGACCTACCTGTAAGATATGCTAGTACAGCAATGGCACAAAGCTTGTGGAAGTAACCAACAGCATCTGATTTGACTTAAGGCCAACTCTAGGAGATGGAACCATACCTGGCACTGTTTTGGTATCTAAGAACCTGAGACTAGCTACCCCAGGGACTTGCAGTTAAGACTAAATACTACTGTTCTTCTAAAAGAACGTAACAATAAAATGACTCCTAATGATATTCTGCTATACTCATAGATCAATACCTTGCTCAGTCATCATCAGAGAAATTTCCTCCTGCCACAGATGGAACAAATACAGAAACCCACAGCCAGACAATATTCAGAGAGTGAGAGATCTTGGAGCATAAAACCCTAAAGAGAATGTCTCCATCAGTCCTTCCCCTCAGGGTTCAGAAAACCCTGCAGAAGAAGAGGAAGAAAGAACATGAGAACAAGGGCGGGGGGGGGGGGTAGAGGACATTAGGGAAACATGGCCTCCTAAATCAACAGAATGGACACACATATGACCTCACAGAGACTGAGGCAATATGCAAAAGCCCTGCCTGGCTCTGTACCAGATGGGTTCCTAGAGCTGAAAGAGAAGGGGGCACATGCCTCTGTCCCTAGCCTAGAATCTATCCCCAATTGATAACCACTTGCAAATGAAATTTTAGTTTTCTCTTAACTCCAGTTAGGCGTTTCTCACTGTGAAAACAAACTACTCTTAAGCATAGATTGTATGCCCACCAGTAGATGGCCAACAGAAAATGAACTCAATATTATCTTAGGGGTTCCTTGTCTCATACTACCATGCCAAGGCTTTTGTACATCTTTTTTTATTTTCTTATTTATATATTTCTCTCTCTTTTTACCCTACAGGTCCTTTACATTTAGTGTTTTATGCAAATGAGTGAATCTCCACATCTATATCCTGCTATGGATGTCTTTCTGTATGCTATGAATATATGTTGCTCTGATTGGTTGATAAATAAAGCCGTTTGGCCTATGGCAAGGCAGCTTAGAAGCAGGTAGGAAATGCAAACAGATAGACAGGAAGAGAAAGGAGAGGCAAGGCAGATGCTGCAAGCCACCAGCAGGAGAAGCAAGAGGAGATGAAGAGAAGTAACATTTCAGTTACATGTGTCTATGTGCACTTAAAACCACTAATTATCCTGATTTATATATCTAGTAATCCCAAATATCTTCATTTGATCCAACTGTGCTCTTGAAACTTGTGATGTCCCCATATAAATGGCCTCATTTAAGCCACCATTTCCATATTGATAGGCATGTATATCATACAGTCATCAAAACTATGGCTGTAATTACCTTACTTAACTTCTATGTTGATCATATTTGTTAAATTTAAATAATCAAGCTTTTGCCTGGACTCATGACTACCACCTAACGTGTTCTTAGGGAGTTCAAACCCACCGATGGCAAGTCTATTGATCTCTGTCCCAGGAAGTCCAACCAGGTATTCATCTTTTGAGCTATCACAAGAATAACTATTCAGGTTAAACTTCAGGGTGCCAGTAAAAGACATAATGTTGTCTGCCTACCAAATAACATCCAAACACTTCAGTAACATGTGGTGTTCGGTTGTATGGGTCAAGTTGGTAGAGCCATGGGTTATAATTACATGTTGCTTCTGGATGTATCTGTGGAGTGTTTCTGGAGAAGATCAACACCTATATTAGTTACTTTTCACATTGTGATGACAAAATACCTGTGTTTGCACACTGAAGACTCAGGACCATTTAAGTTTCTAGTACCTTCTTGAGAATCAAGAATGTAAGACATGAGTCTGTGGGAACATTTCATATTCAAACTGTAACAATGTGTGAAGGCCTGAGAACCAAGAACATAGCTCATATTCAAGTGACCACAGCCTTCCTCTGCCTTTTCTTCTATTTCGGCTCTGGATGGAAGATTGGCACCAAACCGTACAGGAAGAGCCATATGCTTTACCCAGTTCTTCTGATGCTATGATGTTCAGTCTTCACTATCAACTTGATGAGATTTAGAATCACCTAGAGGACACACCCCTGAGTGTGTTTGTGAGAATGTTTCCAGAGAGATTTAATTGAGGTGTTGGGGAATGTTATTTTAAGGTGTGTTACTTTTGTTTATGTTGCATTTGTTTAACCTGTGAAGCTGTGTTACTTTACCTGTCTAAAACACCTGATGGTCTAATAAAGAACTGAATGGCCAACAGAGAGGCAGGAAAAAGGATAGGTGGGGCTGGCAGGCAGAGAAAATAAATAAAAGGAGAAATCTGGGAGCGAAG
Source organism: Peromyscus californicus insignis (assembly GCF_007827085.1). NCBI lineage: Eukaryota > Metazoa > Chordata > Mammalia > Rodentia > Cricetidae > Peromyscus > Peromyscus californicus. The sequence goes on from NW_026294503.1 coordinate 23,585,065, forward strand.
GAAGTAGCCAGAGAAGGAGAACTCCAGGGGCCAGCCACCCAGCTACACAGCAAGCCGTGGAGCAAGAAATAAAGGTATATAGGAATAGAGAAAGATAAAAGCCCTGGGGCCAAAGATAAATGGGATAACTTAAATTAAGGAAAGCTGGCAAGAAACAAGCCAAGCTAAGGCCAAGCATTTATAATTAAGAATAAGCCTCCGTGTGAGATTTATTTGGAAGCTGGGTGGTGGGACCCCTAAAAAGAGTAAAAACAACCAACAACACAAAGGCACAACTCTAAATCTGAGTGGTACCATGCCATGGGCTGGGGTCTCAGAATCAAAAGCAGAAAGCAGAGGCCCCAGTACTCATCTCTCTCTGCTTCCTGACTGGACAGGATGAGCAGTTGTTCACACTCCTGCTACCGTTCCTTCCCTGCCACGATGACTGCATCCCCAAACTGAGCCAAAAGGAGTCCTTACTTTCTTAAGCTGTTTAGAAGCTCCACCACTGACTGTTTGGCTCATGGGCCTTTGAACACATCACCTGTTGTCTTGGTTCTCCAGCTTGCAAACACTAGATCCAGGAACTTCTCAGCATCCCGTCAAAGGAACCAATTCCTAAGTCTATACGTGTGTAAACATCATTTGTCCTGTTTGTCTGGAGATTCCTGGCTCATGCATGGGGCACTGGAGGCTTGTCACAGATGGATCTCAATTAGCCTTTCCAAAATTACTTCTCAAAACTACATTTGTGTTCCTTGCATTCCAGCCAAAATTAAATTTTGTTATTATATTCTATTCAGTGTAATTATCATTATTATGTAACATTTACAAAGAGCCTAAACCTTTGTGCCAGGCATATCAATATTTTCAAAACTAATATTGCAGGAAAGCTTTTTAGGAAATAGTAGATCCAGGTAAGAAAGGTCCTTCCTGCTCGTATAAATTTGTTTGCTTGTTTAACAAAATTAAATAAATGTCAGTTTGCCTTTAGAGAAAAGGCCTTCTCAGAGGCCTCTATTGGCTAATATTTAGTTAGTCTCTGAAATTTTCCCAGGCTTATTTGCTTATTGGGCCCTTTTCCCCAGGGTGTGTGTTCGCATTTGCAGAGCACAGCTTTTCCCAGGAGTTTTAGATGATGCCAGGCCACCTTCTCTCCAATCCTTTCTTCACACTTCTCCTTCCTTAGTGATTCATCAATCCTCCTTGGCTTTTCTCCATGCAGCCAAAGCCTTGCCATCCTTATACACACATCCTTATATACACACCTCTCCACTAAGCCTCACCCTGGACCTCTTGGTCTTATTTCCCACAGTTTTTCCACCATACCCCTTCTCACACCATCCTTAATTCCCATCTTCTTCACCAAATGATAAGCAAAATCCAAACAATGGTTCTTTGTAGGTACCCTACCAAAAGAAAATCATGACACAGAATATGGTCAATAATTTTCCCCCGACTATAATGATTGACACTTCAAAGCATAAATCAACAAAGCCGAACTTCTAATGATCTAACACATATGGTCTGGCTTTTCCATTTATTGAGTGACCCTAAAAATTTGCAAAATTCAATAAGCACTGGTATGCTGTGTCCAAGCCAAGTTTCCTTGAGCAATTACTGGCAAGTAACACTGTGGAATAAAGGTGGAGGGAGGGGAGCCATTGCCTCATTAATTCAGCTTAATGCATTTCTAGATGAGAAGTGATTTCATGAGTCAGACTGTCTCCCCTATGGCATCAGTAGCCACCTTGTACAACGTATTAATGAAAAGCTGCCATTCAAAATGGCAGCAAAGGAAGGATCCAGCTCTAGCCCCTGCTGAGTTTGTGGACCAGATGAAGTTCTACAAACCAGGTTGACATTGAGGCAAATGTTTGTTCTGGCCTGACAGCCAAGTCATCAAAAAGAGAACTCACATTTTCCCCTGCCTTTTCAATCCCTCTAAAGGCTTAACAGACGTTACAATTCAATAAGCCAGTGGATGTTTATTAAGCAGTAACTATACTCCCAGCACAACCAAGTGTACTTGCCAATGTCTTTAAGAGTAATTCCAATAAAAATAACCCTACAGAGATATGCATATGGTCTTGTCTATACTGTGCATACTCTTCTTCCTCCTTAAACCGTAGTCCATGTTCACTAGAAGCAGAAATGCATCTAAGTGAAACCCCAAGTTTCTCCACCTCTGTTTCAACTGGACATAACCATGAGGCTAGTTTTGGCCAAGGACAGCTGGGTGTGGTCTTCCAGGGAGTTTGTTTAAAGCAGCTGATGTAATCAGGAAGGTTATTCCTTTGCCCTTCCTCCCATCCTTTGCCCTGCTACTAAGATGCTTCTGTAATACCTGAGGTTCTAACAGCCATCTTGGACCAGAGGTAACCTTGAGATCAAAATCTCACAGAAGGAGGCTAGCCTCTTAATTCCACAGAGCCACTGCCCAGCCCTGCATGTCTACACTGGTCTTCTTTCACTTTAGAAGGCAAACCTTTAAAAGTAAATTATTACTTGACCTTTTATCTATTATGAAGAATTTGTCTCAGCTGTGTAATCTGTAATAACAATATTCTGGGTATCTTAAATCATCAATTTACTGTGTACAGTTCTGAAGGTTGAACAAGGTCAGAAAGACAGTCCAGCAGCTGCCTTTCCACTGTGTCCTCACATGGCAGGGGAGAGCTCTCTCCTCTCTCCTTCCAAGCCCACCTCTCCTACTGGATCAGGATCCTGCCTTTAGGAGATTATTTGACCTTATTTACCTCCTTAAAAAGCCCTATTTCCAGATAGAGTCACATTGAAGATACTGGTACAATGTATCGATTTTCAGGGACACAGTTTAGTCCATGTAAGCGCTAATCTGAATTCTTGTCCCTTGCATTTAACTTAGCCGTTAAATGACCCACTGAAACTTGGCCTGAAATCCCAAGTCAGCATTATCTGGGGCTGATGGTGAGCCCTACTGGTGCACACTGCCTACTTGCTATGGGTCTCTCCTGACTTTGACATATGCTTTGGGACCTTTCATCAAGGCAAACATCCGGGTTTCTCTGCTCACTTCTAGAGTTCAGTCACCTACAATTCAATCTTGTTCACAGTTCTTTTCTCTGCATGCTGGCTTGGTTGTAAGGCCCCCTGACGATTCAAGGGAAGAAATTGTAATAGACCATAATATTGCAAAGACTTGACAGCAAAGCTGAACTTATGCTTTAACAACACTCTTGAGAAAGGAAATCTACAAGTCTGCTGGCAGGCAGGTCAATGCCAAGGCCACTACATATAACTGTATAGGTTATATGCACCACCGTTTACAGTGTGAGTTATCACTCATCTATGTGTGGTCTGTACTGTGGGAAGGGTTGGGGTATGTACACTCACGCTTCTGCTAAGATACAGAAATGCGACTAGGAATATTGCTAGTCCCATTGATGCTAAAGTAAGAAGGACAGGGGAACAGGAAAAGGTGATTAATGCCTACTAAGGGAAACTGAGATTTGAGAAATTAGAAGGATAGGCATTGTTAGCATGCAGGTATAAAAAGTCATAGGGTAAGATATGAAGGAAAGTCGTTACTATCATTCATAGTGATTATACTAATTGCATATAATTATTATGAGACATTCATTCATGTTTCTCTTCTAACATAACTCCCTCTATGGTAGAAATTATTATAAACACCATTTAATATGGGAATAAATAAAGATTTGGCAGTCAAGAGATTTCCCAAGAAATGTGCTAGTCTACAAGGAAAGAGCAGGCTTTGGAGCTAAGATTCCTGTCCCAAAGCCATGTTCTTGAGTTGGGCATGATGCATGATGGTAGAGCACTTGCCTACCAAAGCCAGACTCCTGTTGAAACACAGTCACAGTCTGGGTGCTAAGCATATTCTCATTTTCATTCATTACTATGCAAGTCAGAAAAATCTATAGCATTTTTCCCAGGGATGACAGTAGATACCTACAAGACAGTTGAACCTAAAGCTTACTCTGGATCCTAGGCTCCTTCCATCACCGGCATATTAGATTTCTTAAATAATTCCTGTTCACACCTTCAGAACTCACTCACCCAACACCACCCCCAGGGTTTCTTTTCTTCCATTGGGGAAAAAAGTTCTTTAAAAACTAAATTATAAAAGATATAATGTTATAATGAGGAGTGTCATCTAAGAATTTGTTTTGGGTACATTTCCTTTTTTATTGACTACCATTCTCCATAGGTGAACACCACTATTCAATGTAACATGAGACATACTTCCTGGCCAGAGGAAAACACACTCCACTTTTGGATACCAAAGACATCAAGTGTGGTTGGGGACCAACATTAATTCACTATTACAGTTGGCCTGGAGGACAATGTTGAAAACAATCTGTGAGCTATTACTCACTTCAGAAGAAAGGAGAGCAGATTTGACTTATCAATGTGTTTCTGTGGGGATGATGAAAATTGAGAAGCAGAAGTGGGGTATGTGTGTGTTGTCACCCTGTAGACTCTGTGACCCATAAACAAAGATGGGACAATTTCAAGTGTAGAGAAATCTAGAGAACATGACCCAAGCATTTGGAGTGAGGATCTGAATCAGAGGAAATTGCTTTAACCTCAGAATATTATTCTTTTCTTCTGCTGTCTGTCCTCCCATTATACCTCCAGCCATTCACAATTTAAAGACAGACAGACAGAGACAGAGACAGAAACAGAGTCAGGTTGGATGGAGTAAAGGTCAAAAGAGATTTAAAAAGCACAGATCTTAGACTAGACGTGGCAGCACATGCCTTTAATCCCAGCAGTCAAAAGGCAGAGGCTTGCCGACCTCTGTGAGTTCAAAGTCAGCCAAAGTGACAGAGTTAGACCCTGTCTCAAGAAAAAAGAAAAGGCCTTGCATGATTGGCCTGTACAGGAAGAGACACTTGTAAACAGTCTGGTGGCCCTGACAGCGTGGCCTTTGTCAAGAGCTTATTAAAGGAAGATGATTTTTAGGATTGCGACTTTTTTATTGGACTTGACAGAGATGAAATCCAAAGCTGCCCAGGAGAGCAAGATCAGACTTTAAGATCACAGAGGCACCTGAAGATTGAATAGCAGGGTCAGACCTAAATTTGCTCCAGCTAAAATCCCCCAGCTTCCTCTCCTATGTGCTAAGACTAAAGAAAACTCGGACAGAAAAATGGAGGCAAGGCCAAGGGACAGGGCACTGAAAGGCTCTGGAAAAATGTCTGAGACGTTTCTCCACCCAAGTCATGTTTTGCTCAGATCCATTTCTTTCTCTTTAACCATTCTTGTCTTGGAAGCTAGATCAGTGACATCAGAAAAGTTTTTTAAGACTTATGGTCCAGCTTCATCTGCTCAACAGCCATCCCCAGGCAGAAAATGAAATCCAGAAAGGTGATGTAACTTTTCCATGGATATCCAGACAGTTCACATACAACTGAGTCTGGAGTCTAGAGCATGAGGCATGTATGTTAACCAATCTTTTAAATGTCTGTAGTAGTTTATCGTTTACGTATCTTTTAAATCATGATGGCTTTGCCTGAACTGGCTACTGGTCACCTAGACTCATCAGCCAATTTCTTTTATTTTTATTTTTTTTTAGTTTTTGAAAATTGCATTTATTATTAGAATTAGTGTGGGTGGAGTAGGGGAATATGTGGAGAACAGGGAATAATTTTGTAGAACTGGTTCTCTCTATCCACCTAATTACATGAATTCCAGGAACTGAGCTCAAGTTATCAGGAATCACCTTTACCCTCTGAGCCATCCCATCAGTACCACCTTGTTTCTTAAGGCTTCTCAACATGTGCAGAGTTTCCCTTGGGCCAGCCTGTCAGGCACGATGGAGAACATAATGAAGAAGCCAAGAAAAAAATATGCTTATTGCCCGTGAACATAAAAAAAACTAACAAATAAAGAGTCTGGGTTGGTGAAGGAGCAACATGAACTTGTCTAAGACCTGGGCTTCTTCTAGAGAGTCCCACCCTCGCCGTGTCTCAGGGCATTCGATGCCTTGCTAAAGCTAGAATCTACACCTTTGACCATGGAGAAAAAGAAAAGTGAGAAGAAATACATGCCTACTTCTTGTAAGGACACTCCCTAAGTTTACTCTCAAGGGTCATCTCATTGGTCTAAACCAAACACAATCAACAGGTCCCTTCCCACTTGCAAAGTAGTTATTTGGTAATTAGTAATATCCCATCTCCTTAAAGTTGGCAGGAAACAGCTCTCAAGGGACACAGACTGGTGTCACAGACTCTAAAAAGACGTCCTTGAGTGGAAGGTAGTTAAGAGAAGCCATAGGTCTGTCGTCATAGACTCTAATTTGAAATGAAAAGAGTGACAAATAGAACAAAGAAAGGGGAGATGTTTGTGTGGAGAACACTCACAGGCAAAGGCCTAGAAGACATATTAAAAGCTAATGAAGGTGAAACAGTTCCAGGGCCGATGATGATGGAGCTCACCCTGGGGAACCAGGCATAGAGCTAGGGTTGGAGAGGCTTTGATAAGTTTTCAAGACTTGCATACCAGAATCTTAGCTTTAGCCATCTATTCAATCAACATTTATTGAGCACCTAGTGTATAATCAGAACTATGTCTGTATGGTAATAAACCATGCAAGAGGCATTAGATGCATTGATCTTAGACTCTAGAAGGAAAAGAGACCAAAAAAAAAAAAAAAAAAAAAAAAAAAACCAGGACTACCCTAAACAAAGTTCTGTGTTGTAACAATACAGAAAAGAGACACTTAACACAAGGAACACAAAGGGTATGTCTGGTTTTTTAGGGTGGAGTCCCAGCTCCACTCTTGCTAAGAATGCTAATAACAGTGGCACTAACAGCTAGGTTTACCAGGCTTTTTCTTTTAGACCACCAACCAGTTCCCAAATCATGACACACACACTTATTAGCCTTAAATGCTCAGCCTAGTTTAGGCCCATTTCTGGCTAGCTCTTTTAACTTAGATTAGCCTGTTTTTCTTTATCTACCTTTTGCCTCAGGGCTTTTTACCTTTTCTTACTTTCTTGCTGTCTCTATGTCTGACTGGCTAGTGGCTGCCTGGCTTCTTGCCCCAAGCCTGTCCCTCTGTCTCTCCTCCTTCTTCTCTCACTCTTCCTCTTCTCCTTTGGAGCCTGGATTTCTCCTCCTGTTTATTCTCTCTGCCTGCTAGCGCCCCCTCCCATTCCTTATTCCTGCCTAGCTATTGGCTGTTCAACTCATTATGAGACCAATCGGGTGCCTTAGGCAGGCAAGGTGAGACAAATGTCACACATCTTTACATAACTGAGCACACACCCTTGCATCAATAAACGAAAGTGGCACACCATTACACAGTTCAAGTAACATTCCGCAGTGTAAACAAAGGCAACGCATCTCTGCCTAGTTAAAATAATATTCCACAACAGGTAGGAAAGCTGGAAGGATCAAGTAGACACTCCATGTGAAGCCCAGAGCATGCATCCAGCCTGTGAAGATGTGCTCTATGTAGATGGGCCACCAATATGATGACGGTTAACAATGCTAAGCTAAGAGTTAAGACTAGGAGCGAGTGGACAATGGGGACACACAGGGTTGGTTGTTCACATAGAATGTTATGGTTTGAATCCGAAGTGTTCCCCCACAGATTCACATTTTGGGACATTCAGTCCATAACATGTAAAACAATGTTGACGTCTCCCGACCCTTTAGGAGGGAGAGTGTGGCCCTGGGAAGTATGTTTCCAGGGGTGGGCCTTTGAAAGTGATACACACATCTAGTTCCAGCCTGAACACTCTGCGCCCAGGTTGTCCACAATGTGAGGAGCCAGTGTCACACACTCCTACCACCATAAACTCTTCCATGCCTTCCTAACCTCCATGGACTATACCCTCCAAACCGTGAGCCACAATAAGTCTTTCTCCTAACGTGCTTCTGCCGGGGAATTTGTCACTGCAACTGAACTGTAACTAATCCATAGGAGGAACAACTTCTGGTGTGTGGGGAAGGAAGGACTGTGAGAGAGGTTGTACTCTTCACCTGTGGGCTCCATCCTCAGAGAGGCTCACTGGAGATGATCTATGAGGTTCTGAATTGTCCCTGGGAGAAGCAGCAGCCTTCCCATTGGACTGTTCCTTCTCAGGTCTGCCCTGTGTATTGGGAACCTGTAAGAGTGGGTTGTATTCCACTCATGCCATAGGCAGAAAAGGAGCAGATGGAGAAAGTGTCTAAGTAATATTTTCTGAAAGGATTTTTCATATGTCTTTATCCCAGAGCTAATGTCAGATATCCCTCCTGGATTCATCTAGAGAAGCAGTTCTCAATCTGTGAGTCATGACCCCTTTGGGGGTTGCATATCAGATATCTTGCATGTCAGATATTTACATTGCAAGTCACAACAGTAGCAAAATTACAGTTATGATGTAGCAATGAAATAATTTTATAGCTAGAGGTCACCACAACATGAAGAACTGTATTAAAGAGTCACAGCATTAGCAAGGTTGAAAACCACTGATCTAGAGGAATGTGTATGGGCAATTTTTATGAAACAGAGATAGGTCCTTTGGAGCAGTCAGCTTGAGAGGGGCTACACTCCCATCTTCTGTTTCCAAAAAGATTGCTCCATTTATTTTATCCTGCTGAGGAAGCCACGTCTAATCACCATCATTGGCCCCAAGTAATCAATACAAACTTAATTTTTAAAAAAAGAAATGTTGGGCCAGGGTTTTTTTTTCTATTTGACCCTCTTATTGACAGTGAGTGGTCTAGCAATCCCACTGAGGAGGTCTTAGAGCCAAGATGGTCCAGATGCCATAGCCCTAGCCTTAGCGGTGCGGTGAGTCAGCCAGTAACGATAACCCCTGGGCCAGTCTTAGTGCAGTGGACATCGAACCCCACTGCTGTAGACAGCAGGTGTCCCCGATAGCTCTGTTGCTTACTTCTGTGTAACTGCTCTGTGCTCAGAAGGTAACCCAAGGACTGACTCCACAGTCACCACAATCATGGGACCCACAGGCACGTTAACTAACTCTCTATGCTTCCATTTCCTCCTCTCCAAAATAAAAGTGAGCATGAGCATGTGTGTACCACATAAGGTGACCTTGGTGATGAAAGCTTCCTGTAACAAAACAGCAGGGCGATTAGCCCCCTCATGCATATGTAACAAAGGCTATCAGGCACAGATAGCAAGGTACCAGCTATGCCATGGTCTTTCCTCTCAATTCTTTTCAGAACAGTACTATCTTTCTAAGGACAGTAGTTTTCAAATTCTGCCAAGAAGCCTCAACATCCCCTAAGGAGGAAGGGCGAAGTACCATAGACAGTCCTTGTCCCTCTCATCACGAGTAAAGTCCTGTTTTTTCTGTTCCAAAAATAGAGGTAATTTTACTCTCAAAAAGTGCTACTGTTGAACAATATTTGAAACCTGTTCCTATCTCTCCTCGCCCTCTCATGCTTGAGTAAGCTCATTAAATTTGAAATAAACAGAGATGATTCTCTCATTCACTCTGTCATCAACTCCCTCTTTTTCATTCATGAACTTTTTGAGCAGACCCTGAGTTACAAACTGAAAAAAAAAAAAATGGCAGAGATCCGAGGGTCCTGTGATCGCTTCTCAGTCAGGGAGGCAGACGGGGAAATGTCACAGCCTCGTTTTAGAAGCTGCATGGGGGAAGCTGACTAAGCAGAGAGCACCTTGAGGTTTGGGGAATCTGGAGAGATTTCTGAGGGGCCAGAGGATACAAGCTGAAACCCAGAGAGCTGATGTGGAAGAAGATTGAAGTAGAGGGAAGGTTCCCAAAGGCCAGAGAGAGCAGTAAATAGATGAGTTTGCCTTGCCCTGCAGTTTAGGAAGCCAAACAAGAAATAAGGAATATCAAAGCATAAACATGAAGTGCGTTGTGGAGTACCTTCCCATTCAGATGGAGCCTTCATTGAACAAGTTCAGGTTGTGAGTTCATATAGTGATTGTAGGCAAGGATCTGGCATCCTAAAATGCAGTCTCAGATTCCTGGACCACTCTAGTTCTCCAGCACAGACTAGTCTTCTGCCAATTAAGCTTCCAGCATACACTGGAACAGGCCAAGGCATGCGCACTGGGAGAACCCAGGCTGCAGCTGCTCCGGCTTCCTCTTGCCTCTCAGCAATGTGACCTCACTTGCTCTGCCAGAGACGCCAGCTTCTGAATGATGTCACTGAGCCATAAAGAGCAGGCCTTGTCAAGACTGTTGAAAGTCAGGGTTTTTTTTCCGCCAGCCAGGGCTGAGAAATGTGAGATACACTGGCTGAATTCAAGTTCCTACAAGCAGGTGGGACTAGAGTGAACGTTCTCAGACTGTGAACAAAGCCATGACTAATTCTCATTTCATGTGCTCCGCATCAGGCCAAGGGTCAGAAGGTTCACGTCGTAACCCATCTTAGTGAACAGCAGATGCAGGCCTCCCCTGAGGCAGTAGTCTGGGCACGGAGTCAAGGAAGAGAAGTACTACGCTCCTCATGGTGCTAAGACTATATATACTACAATAAAGCAGCAAGTCGTTTTCAGTGAGCTCACGCTCTGCACCAGGTACTGTTATAAGCACTTATATATGTTAAACAAACTCACTGTAGAAACTCTGAAGCCAATGATACCCCCAACTGTCCAGAAACAAAAGGTGGCCGAAAAGGTCAGAATAGCGGCGGAAAATAGATGCACACAGGAGGGTGTCAACACCTGGGAAACAAAATAAGTTTCGATGTGTAAATGTAGTCCCATCTTTACTAGAATTGACTGAGTGGGTCTCATTTCCTGATTATTAAGCACAGACCTACCCAGAGGTTTCTATGGCTGTATTCAAATGAGCAATTCTAAAAGCCATAATGGAAGTTTAAAAAAAAAAACAAAAACATTAAGTTTGTCTCACGTAAGACATTCAGGTAGAGGGTGGTAGGAAGGGTTTGTGGCAAAAGCTGACTTCTAGGATCTTGAAAAAATGTGCAGGACATCCACCAAGGGAAGAGGAAGAAACAAAACAAACAGCAAGGATGGTGGGCATATCCAAGGAAGAGCAGGAAGTGGATTGTGGCTGACACATTGGCCCCAACAGACCCCAAAGCAGAACACTGGGGCCACAGCAGAACTCTGAAGGCCCTTGCACAACACCTCTACAGTAACTCAGTTCTTAACTGCTTTGTACACTGGGCTTGTGTATGGAGAAACAGTTCAGGTCATTTCCTCTTTTCTTTAAATTATGCATCAACTGGGGGAGAAAAGACATAAATTTAAATTGGCAGATTAGGAGAAGAACATTGAGAACTTCAATCAGGGTCCTCAAACCCACAGCATACACACCACCACTCCTGTGCTCATAGCAGACATCACTAGTAGATATCACTAAGAGTAACAGGCGCCACTAGTAGATTATGGAATAATTTCTACTTGGTGCAGAGATTTAGAGCCCTCAAGAAATATAAATTATTCCAGATGTCATAAATGGTTTACTCTGGAGCTATGCAACAGGAATGTGGGCTTTTCCCCCCACTTATGATCAAATGCATGTTTGTTTATCTCTTTGTTTTAACTATTGGCCCTCAAGGTTCACTCACTTCTAAATATCATCAGAATGAGGCCACGAATCCAGAGCCACACACAAGTTGCATCCAGACTCTTCCCTCCAGTGGGATCCAGATCCACCCCCAACATGTTCATCAGTGGTTAAAAAACTGGGATAGAACTTGTCTTGTCCCATAATACCAAATGGCAATGATTTTTCTATTAATATGTAGCATAAAGTATCCATTGGGTAATTCCACTGGCATTTGGAAATTTGGATGTCCAGGAGTGAAATCAAAGCTTAGGTTTCATGGCTAGGAATGACAAGTCATGGTCCTCCTGTGGAGGATGGGGGTAGGAGGGAAGCAAGCGGTACCAGCAGAAGGACAGGAGAAGACAGTGTGCTGAAGTGAAAATTCATCTCTCCTTTTGAGTGGGGAGACAAAGATCTGAAGCCATGACCTGTAACTTCTCTATGTCGCTATATGTGTTTGGACAACTCATTTCACCTCTCCAGGGGGCCTCGGGCTTCTCATGTGGATGCAATTGTTTCATCATGCAACCCAACTCACAAAACTTACATGGGGCACATGTAGCTGACTTCCTTTTCTTCTTTCAATAGCACCCAGAGTTTGCATGTCCTTCAGGGTAGTTCACTCAGACACCCTGAGCCCAGAAACACAAATTTAAAAGTCATAGCTTTATCAGGGCAAAGGCTAACCCTGAGGAGCCTAGCACTGCTGTACAACCCATCTGCCTCTGGAGCAGCTCTGGCCTGGCGTTGTATGACTTGCCTGTATGTATTTCCCCAAAAAAAAAAAATCTTAATATTTAAGTGAGTCAGTCTCCAACATCCCTGGCCGATATAGGAAGCATTGAATAGAGATAACATGTGGAAAATTCTTAGAGTGTGTAAAGAATGTTTACTTTGCCAGGCATATAGAATTTTCTAGTGTCAATCATCCAATGGACATATTAAGATTGACAAAGCAGGATTGTTGGGTGTGTCCTCTGTCCCTGGACACAACCTTGCATCTGTCCTTGGGTGTGAAGATGGATGCACTGAGCTATTCACCATAGCCTCTCATACCTTTTGCTGCTTGCAGACACTGAGTCACCAGAATGCAACACCTCCATCATACAACAAAGTTTCTGTATCATTTCTGCACCTGATTTGCTTCCTCTCTCAGACTTTTCCTTGACAAGCTGATCTAAAACAAAAGGTCAGGGGAAGAAAAGCCCTAGAGTCCCCTTCAGTTCATATCAAAAAATTGTAGGTGATGAACAGTGATAAAAATGCCTTACAACTATCCAGCTTTGCCGCTAAACAACTTGGCGGGTATCCAGTTTTGCAAAAAATAACCAACATTGCAACTGTCCAGCTTTACCAGTAGCTGTCACTGCAACTAACCAGATTTCTGATAAGGTGAGTCATCACCATTCTGCAGCACAATCCACTTATATTCAAATGCTTGTGTTCAGTGAGAAAAACTCTAGCTGAAAAATGCCGTGAAATAGTTCGATCCAACCTGGCTTCAATGCCAGTCAGAATCCAGTGCCCATCTTTGATGAAAATTGACCATAGAGTGTGAGTCCATCCTAATCTAGATTAGTATTTGTGGTGGTTTAAATGAGAATTGGCCCCATCGGCTCATATGTTTGAATACATGGTCCTCGGTTAGTGGAACTGTTTGGGAAGGATGAAGTGCAGCCTTATTGGAGGAGATACATCACAGGGGGAGCTTTGAGGTTTCAAACACCTCCTGCCATCCTCACCCCACGCACTTTCTGCCTCCTGCTTATGGTTCAAGATGTGAGCTCTCACCTGTTCCTGCTGCCATAACTTCACACCAAACATTGCCATGGGCCCTAACCACCTGGAACTATAAGCCCAATCACACACTTTCTTTCATGAGTTACCCTGGCCATGGTGTTTTGTCCCAGCAACAGAAAAGAAACTGATACAGTATTTCCAAGACTTCTGTTAGACTACTCCTGATGGTTAATCTTCATTTTAACTTTACTGAATTTAGACTCAACTAAGAGACATACCTCTGGGTATGTCTATGACTGTATGTCTGCAAAGGTTTAACTGAAGGGAAAACCTACCACTACTGTGTATGGCACTATATCTTATACTAAGACTCCAGACTAAATGAAAAGTGGGGGAAGGAGAAAACCAGCTGAGTGCCACCTACGTTCATCTCTCTTTGCTTCCTCACTGTAGATACTACAGAAGTAGACATCTTGCACTCCTGATACCACAGTTAAAACTGCCCTCCATCAGCACCAGCCTTTGCCATGATGGACTATACCCTTCCACTGTGAGCAAAAATGAGCTCTTCCTTAAGTTGCTTTTGTCAAGTGTTCCATCACAGCATGGAGAAAAGTGACTAACATACCTCCAAAGAATAAGTAGCTTTCGCTAAGAACATCTATCTTTCTTCCTTAAGGAAAATATCAGATTGTAAAAGATACACAACCTCTACAGCGAAAAGTAAATCAGACAATTTAATTAGAAACTGTGGAAAAGAAGAAATAACTCCGCATCAGATTTTGTTACAGAAAATACATTAGCTGAGAACTTTCCCAAGTGCTCACAGCATGTTTGCAAGCTGTCCAAACATAGAAAAAGGCATCCGCAGCACCGTGCTAAAACCAACTAATAAAATAAAACTGCCCCACGTTACACAAATACATCCGTCCCTGTCAGGTTAGCTGTCAAAATAGATCATTCTTGTCTCCACAAGCCAGGTTGTTTTTGCAAGAACCAAGTCTCCAGTTTCATTACGATAAGAAGGGAAAGTAAGCAATCTCAAGCTGACAGGAAACTCTCTCCCTGCTGGCCAGCTTACATGGAGCCAGAAGGCGCTGTACGGGATGCTGGAAGAGAAAAGACATCAACAACCTTACCCGGCACTGGACTCTGCTGATGTACTAGCAATAGTGGAAATGAAGGTTATAGGGTAACCAGCACTTTCTTTTTTATTATTATTAACGTTAGTTAACATACAATTACATCATTTCCCCAACCACTTTATGATTGGATTTGAGGCCTGCTTCCCAGGGGGCATTTCACCCTAGTACTGTGAATCTGGTCTAAAGCCAATGGCTGGGAATACATAGGCCCTGAGACAGGAGAAACCTACTATTGTTTTAGCAAATCATCATGGTGCCAAGCTGCATTCTAAATATTTGTGTTTGTATCCACGGATTTGCACTACTCTCAACTTCTGGCCAGCAATGCTTCTTTTTGCAGAGAGTAATGATTAATGCAGAGATTCCCAGCTGGTCAAAGTGCCAAGCAGAAGTAACTCTGAGTGCTCAGCTGTGGATGGTCATCTACGTCAACCATCCAAGGCTCAGGACTCTTTGGGAAAGAGAAGGTGGAAAGGATGTAAGAGCCAGTGATTGGGAGGAGAGCTGTGAAATAATGACTTCCGTGTATGACACAGATGTTGCACATCAACTCACAACAGCTGTGGTCACTGGCACAAATCAACCCAGTCAAATTTTCAGCATGGTTGGGCGAAGAGATCCTGAGGCCCCACCCTTATCAGAGAAGCTATTGGAAGTTGATCGCTGCTTCCTTTGTGGACTTGGCTGTTGGTAGGGTTGCCTATGCCCCAGTTACGTTGACACATCCATGTGCATGTGGGCAGCAGTTACTAGAGTCAGAAGATTAGTAATAATTTTTTTAATTAGAAGAAGACATGAAGCTGGGAGGGAGACAAAGGGCTTCTACGGGGAATTGGAGGGAGGTGGTGGATGAATATGACCAATCTACATTGTATAAAGCTATAGAACTTCCAAAGAATTTTTTAAAAAGCATGGAAAAAAGAAGGGAAGTTTCAACTTTGAATGGCATCTCTCTGAAATATGAAAGTGGTAAAGGCCCCTGCATTTTTTTTTTCTCCTTGCAATTTTTTTTTTTATTAATTTATTTTGCAATACAATTCAGTTCTACATATCAGCCACGGATTCCCTTGTTCTCCCCCCTCCCGTCCCCCTCACCTTCCCCCCAACCTCCCCCCCATTCCCATCTCCTCCAGGGCAAAGCCTTCCCCACAGACTGAGGTCAACCTGGTAGACTCAGTCCAGGTAGGTCTAGTCCCCTCCTCCCAGGCCGAGCCAAACAATCCTGCATAGGCCCCAGGTTTCAAACAGCCAACTCATGCAATGAGCACAAGATCTGGTCCCACTGCCTGGGTGCCTCCCAAACAGATCAAGCCAATCAACTGTCTCATCCATTCAGAGGGCCTGATCCAGTGGGGACCCCTCAGCCATTGGTTCATAGTTCATGTGTTTCCATTCATTTGGCTATTTGTCCCTGTGCTTTATCCAACCTTGGTCTCAACAATTCTCGCTCATATAAACCCTCCTCATTCTCGCTAATTGGACTCCCCTGCATTTTAAGAGAAGGGGACAGGGAAAGATTTAGTAGCCTTCTTTTGCTAGATCTTGATTCCAGGATTTCTCCTGAAAAACCAGAGCAGCCTCCCCACTAGTCTGGCAGCCCTTCAAAAATCTATCTTTGCTGCTCCTGAGACAAAACCATATGTCAGCCTGGGCAGAAGCTGCAGGGATCTCAAAACTGAGCGGTCATGGCTCCACCAGGTTGGAATCAGTTCCAAATACCTTGACTGTAAAGGTTGTCGCGGAGCAAGAAGGAAGCACAGAGCAAGAAGGAGCACGTGACTGCGTTCTCCCAGGTTAGCCCAGCCAGCTATCTTTTCCCAGGGTTGCCCACAAGCAGCCACTGCTTCAGGCGGGCAGGAGAGGTGTTTCATTTGCATTTAGCTCCCCCTAGTGGAACAATAAAACTGCACTGGGAGCTCTACCTCCTCCAACAGGGGTGTGGACAGTGGGAACCTCCCCCTAAGAAGTTAAAACCAGCTGCCGAAGGTGTGACTGCCTCGGCCATCCTCGAGGACACTGCAGCTGGACAACCAACCAACATGACTTTCACACCTACTGTTTACCCAGCTTTGCAGAACCAAGCAGTATAGGAAGGAACCAGGTCTCATCTCGGACTCTAGGTGTTTATAGCCTGGTGGGTCGGGCCAGGGCAAGGTAGCAACTGTGCAATGATTAGCAGACACTATAAGCATCACAATTTATGAGTGCCAAAAATAGACAAGAGGTTACTTTACAGTACACCTTGTCTGAGGGAAAGCCTTGAACCCAGGCTGCCTGCTTCCTCTGTTGGCTCCTCTGCCTTTCAGCTCTATCAGTGGCCTTGAGTGTGTTTTTCAACAAGTACACACTGGACACATACTGTCTGCCATGCACTGGTCCAGGCAATAAGGATCCATCAGAACAGATTAAAAGAACACTTGCCCTTGAGCCAGGCTGTCTGGCTGCCAGGTTGGTGGGGTAGAAAATGTCCAACCATAGTTTTGTAAGGTAAGATAACCTCAGCATTTATGCCTGGCACAAAACAAAATGCAGTAATGTCAGCTTTCATTAGCCTCATGATACACCCTAGAGTCCTTATTTTGCTTCAGTGTTTTTTCCAAGTTCCTGAGACAAAGGAGTAGCTAGCCTGGGCTGGAAGGGAGCAGCTCATGGTATAACTAGCTGTGAGCTCCAAACATCTAGAGGCTTCTGTACTCTTAGGAGTAATATATAGGTGGTTGTAGACATCAGTATCAGCTCACTGAGCCAGGGAACCATAGCTAGCTGACCTTCAAGTTCTCACAATTTTACTGGACTCCATCCATGGTTGAGGAATTGCTAGTGTGTAAATAAGCCAAGCCTATACCTTTCTCTTTTCTCAGCCCTTGTTTCTCCCTATGCCTATGGTCCTGGTCATCTTGTTGTTCCCATCATATAAGCTTGCAGGCCATGGTCTCTGTCCCCAGAAGAGTGGATATACAGATCTGGTTTCATATAGAAGTGAGATATCCAGGGAGGTCTGAGGCCTAAGGTGACTCTAACAAAGCTTTTACTAGAAAATACCGCTGGGGTGCAGGGAATACTGTCCATGCTGATGACAAGGTCTCACCATGTAAATATTTCTCATTTTCAAAAACTCAAAAGAAAGAAGAATGGGTCAATTAGGAGGGCATGAGCCAGCTCAGCCATTTACCCCTAAGGCAGATTGCTTCCTCTGAGGTAGTTGGGGTCCCTTGAGCCTTTGTTTTCAATACTGACGTGAAGAGACAGGGGTTAGGCCTATGACAAAAGAAAGTAGAATAAAGGGGTGGAGAAAATGAATGTTTCCAGGATAGTAATTAAACGTCAGAAACTAGCACTAACGTGGGCAATTTTCAGTATCTTTTCAGATTTAAAAAGAAGCAGGAGTCAAAGAATTAAAATACTCTGCACCTGGCTCAGAAAGTTGGATTAAAGGTCAGCTTTGTGTTGAGATGGGTGATGGGACTACTCACCATCCTGGTTCCAGTCCTTCTAGGCTCAGGGGACAATAGCCGCCTTCCTCTTTCTCTGGGGTTTGATGAAGTCATGTGCCTTCTTTGGCTAATGAAATGTGAGTGGAGTAACTGTGATTCTTGTCTGCTGGGCACACTTAAGAACCAGGGCTTGGTTCTCCGTGATCTTCTGGCAGGGTTATACAGATACTTGTTGACACACGATTGGCAAAACCAAGATTTCTGAGTCACCACCGGGAAGACCCCCAGTGGGTTCCCAGGTTCACAATGGACTTCACACTGGTGATAAACAAACTTGTGTATTGTTAAGCCATATTTTCAATCTGTTACAGAGCAGAGCCTAGGCTTTCCTGACTGATAGAGCCTTACTTACCATAAGACTTCAAGGAACCTACTTAACCTCTCTGGGGTTTCATTTGTCATTTATAAGTTGGAGTTACAAGATTGTTGAGAGGACAATGGGCTCGGGTGTGTCTTCGAGGATTTACCAAACTGCGAATCATTGTACAAATTAAGTAATTCAATTCAACATGGATTCTCAAAGTCCCTCCTACAGTCTAAGGGCCATTTTAGACACTAGACAGACATAAATAAGCACTGTCTCTACCCTTCAGGAGCTCAGAGCCTTTGTGCAAATCACTGTGCTTGCTCTCTGTGCATCAAAGGTGAAAATACAGACATGGGAAGAACACACTTGAGAAGAAAAAATAAACGTTAAGAGAAATCCTCTCACCAAAGAATCCAAAGAACAGACGTGAACAGGCTCACTCTGCCTGCTTCCTTCAAGTCTACAGGAGAAGGAGCAAAGGGCTTACCAGCTGTCCACAAAACACGCAGCAGGCCCATTTCAATTAACCTTTGAACTCCACTGTCTGTTTTCACCTTGGTCTCGTCACCCCATTTTCTCAATATGTTTCTCTAACCTGGACATCTCTGGCAAGCTCCTGGTGGGCACTTCTCACTCATTTGGATACTTCCACCTGGATGTGTTAAGAGAACCTTCAGCTAAACAAATCTGTTCTGCTGAACTTTACATTTGGCCTTGAAATAACAGTTCCTCTCTCTCCACACACCCAGTTCCCGGGGATGAAAAGTTCACTGTCATCTTTAACACCTCACATTCCCTACCCCAAGTTTCCAGGTCCTAAAGATGCCAACACCAAGATGTTCCTCTGTCGGTGCCTTAGTGTCTGTACTTAGCTCCAGTCACACTCCTATACCACGGGGAAAGTGCAGAAGTCCCACTTAAATCCATTCCACCTTCCATCACAAAGTTCTTCTGTCTTAGAACCTTCAATAACTTCCCATTTCCTCACAAACCAATTCACACTTCTCAACCAACTCCAAATCTCTCCAAATACATTTCTGGCCATGTTTTTGACAAACATCCACCCACTGTGGGACCCCTAAGGATGCAGACATGTGAAATCAGTCCATGCCCTGAAGAGCCTCCTGTTTGGGTGAGGGATTTATGGTGACCATGGAAACACATCTCTTGGATCTTTGAGAGGACTTGCTACAGTGAACATGGCTGGCAGGCTCAGCCTGGACTTCCATGAACGCCAAGGTCATGCTTTGCCTAGGCTGAATACCAGCCAGTCATTACAATCAGCCTGTCCCTACCTATAATGGGTTTTTTCTAATGACTAGCATTGGCTCAGTACTCTCCACTAGTATGGCTAAAACCCTCATGCAACAGTCTTTGGCTTTCCCGCCCCATCTTTCCGCATCACTAATTCCACCAAAATCAGACCAGCACAGCATCTGGAGGTTCTCTTTGAGTTCTCCAGTCTCCTTTCCTTTGTCTCCTCAGAAGTTCCCTAGTTAATTTATAGCTATTTTAATTCCATCTTGTTGTCTGCTCCAAAATTGACTATAAGCCATCAGATAAATGTGGGGTTCTGATTCAGGATGCTGAGTGCTGAGTGAGACTGTAAGTATGGGATAAGATGAGCTGCAGAGGGGTACCTCAAAACAAACCCAAGTAAGGGGAGCTTCAGGATGCCAGATGGGGACTATCCTGAGCCATGAAAGATGTAAGGGTTGTTGCCCTTTGCATCTGCTTTCCGATAGTATTTTCAACCTCAAACTTAGCGTACATGTATGGATCCTGGATTTTTGATTCCATATACCCTCAAATTTTCTTTATCATAGGTGAAATCATGAAGGTGGCAACCAGCAGTTCCATCATCCCACAGATGCAGCCCAAGCAGGAAAACTGGAGTTAGAAATGAGAGCTCCAGGTATTTCTTCTACAGATAGGAGGTGGAGGGTCCCTGTGAGAGCCAAGAGGACCACCCTCCTTTGGCATTGCCTAAGACAGTTTAAATTTTGTTTCCTGACATTTCTGAAATGACTTAGAATGCAACTTTAGTTGCAATCACCTGTTGTGTTTATACTTCTCCTATGTGAGAGAAGTATTTTAGGAGCTGGTTCTTCTTTGCTTAAAACCACTAAGGAGTCAATCAGGCTGCTTAGCATGGCTTCTGCCACATACCAGACATGCAGTGTTATTTGGATTGGGTTATTATTTTACAAAATTGTATGAGAGAAAAGCAATAAGCACAATTGACATCTTCAGTCATCTAGAAAGCTATGATGTCTTGCTTTTCCTTTTATGCAGATCAGGGTGTGGGGGCATATTTTTAATACCAACAATCAGGAAAATCAAGTGAGTGGCTTCTAGTCAGCCAAGCCACCCCACCAGCGGGGCTCCCCCCTATCTCGTGCCCTCTAGGCAGCTTGCTCCTCCCAGGCTCCATTCTCATCCCTCGGCCCTGGCACCTTCCAGGGAAGGAACAGATGCTCATTTTGGCTAGCCTGCTTGGCCCCAGCAGGCATGCCTCTTCTAATCCGCACTCCTGGCATCCCATACATCCCCAGGCATGGTGTCAGGGAACCCCAGGAGTCTTAGGTAAGCCCTTCCTAGATCAGATTGGCCTTCCGCAGAGCCAGGCGAGATGTTCTGCCACCACCTCTGCCCAGAAATTCCTTCTCAAATTCCACCCTGTCCCCTCCAGCGTCTTCAAATCCTTGACTTGTCAAATCCACACATGTTCTTCCTCACTGATGTGAGCATGTCCTGCTGGCTCGGCAATTCAAGCCCATTGGGTTGGACACACAACCTCTCTGCCTGGGCTGCTCCCTTAGAGAACACAGGGTAATTGAGGTCCACAATGAAGGGGGGAGATTTGTGTGTGGAGGAAGACACAGGCTCCCACGGCTTCAGGATACCACATTCCTATACTCACTCCAGCTGCATCCTTCCTTCCTTCTCTGGACAGCCCTGTCCACACAACCTGCCGTTCTCTCCTCCACTCCCAAATCCCTGGAGTCAGTTTCACAGCTCTTGCCCCTGCAGCCCCACAGTGGTTAGCACTAATGTCCTCATTAGGTTCCTTGACTGGCGCCTAAGATGAAAAATCCCATCAGAATGTTGACTTGGGGCGGACTCCCCTTAGAGTGGACACCCAAAAGAGTGAGAGAAGCAGGAATGAGCAGAGACAGAAACTGAACTGAGATACTGTTGCAGAGTCACCTAAGCCCTACTTGAGCTCATACAGAACTCGGGAGCTGAGACAGCCAGTTCAAGTTCTCTCAAGTTAGACACGGGAGCCAGCCCATTGTATATCGCTCCAGTTGCAAACTGTCCTAGGGAAGGGGACTGGGTCTTGGATGAGGCTTCCTTCCACCACTGACAATTCTTGGAGCATCATCTAAGAGCCCCAGCATCCCTAGCAACTGGAAGACTGCACGTCTGGTCATTATGAGGTGTCTGCAGGGAAGACCTCTATATCTATTGCTTACTTACTATATTATAGTGTTTGGTTTTTATTGTTTCTCACTCAACAGGTGTTTATAAAAAGTTAAAAAAAAAAAAATCTCTGAAGCTACATCAGCAGACAAGTCTGCCAGACCATGAGTCTTCAAGGGCAGGAACCATCTCTTTTGTTTGTCTGCCTGATATACAGAGTCACACAGTAAACACCTGCGACAGTAAAGACTTCTGACAGAAGTAAAATGGGCATGATGAGTAATACTACTCTCCCTACCAGGGCTCAAAATCATTGGAGAAATCTAAAGATCATGTGGGTGAGGGACAGAATGCTACATTAACTCGTGTTACTAAATACCATGGATTCTTTTTTGTAGGAAAGTCAGCAGTCTTTTATGCCTAGTCCTGAGTAGTACAGAAAACCAACAGGTGCCTCCAAGTGCAGGGAGAGACAAAGAAGAGCCATCTTCTCTGGAGTTCTAAGAAGAACTGAACACAATCCCTTATCTAGCCTCTTACGGTCCATGATCAGAGATGACTCACCCTCTTACCTTACAAAGGGCAGGGAAAAGCCAAGGACTACATAAGGATACACCAGAATCAAGAAAGCTTTTACTTCTAATCAATACAGGCCAGACTCAACACTGAGAGTGTCACACTACTGGATTCCAACAATCACTGTGGCCTGTTCCACCCAAGACTTTGCCATTTATCAGGGCCGATAAGCCCCACTGCCTGAGAATAAGCAAGCACGGGTAGGATCTACCAGCAACCTGGATTTCTTACCTAATACAAGAGCAAAACTGTAAAAAAAAAAAAAAATTAAGCAGAATTTGACAATATCAATAATTAAGGCTTAAATCCACAGGTAGCAAATTTGGAGCCTGGTGGTTACTATGGAAATAATTCTCCTCTAACATCCTGTCCTAAATATGAAGAACAGTTTCTGTGGGACGAGAATTAATGTCTGGAATGGTGCCAGTAGCCAAATGCCAGGCAATGTCACCTTGGTGGTAATAACAGTATAAATGCTCTTGACTGGGCTGCACAACTGAGAATTGGCAACCCTCAGATATGAATTAAACAGGAAGTATTTGGGCTGTGTGTCAGCCATCAGATCGCTCCCTAGCACTGTACCAGCCCAAGAGATGCAGGATGCAGTCCCATCAGAAAGAGAAAATTAAGCTTGTGCAGGTCCTCGTGCAGAGAGAGAAGGAAATACGGGTTCTAACCAGCCTTCCAAGCTGAGGAGAGTCCCAGGGTTTATCATCTTGGCGGCGGCTTCCCAGCTTAGAAGGGAGATCAGCCAAAGGCTTGGCTTCACACTTAGTGCAAGAGGCTGCTTCCCAGATTGCTGGCTTTAATGGCAAGCTAGTGTTTTTCCCTTCACAGAGGCAGGCATTCCCATACTTTGCATTACAGCTGGAAGAGGAACTTCCTAAATCTAAATTTTCCCCTTTGGCTCAAACTAAACCAAAGCCAGGACTATGAGAACTCCCAGTTTAAATGTCCCTGTTGGCATAAAGCTGTCTAGAGAAATATAGATAGAAAGACTACAGCCCGTGCCTTTGGGCTGTGGACAGAGAAAAAATGAGTATATTAATAATTTTGAAATTAAAATTAGTCACCTATTCCTGACCTTATGATAAGATATCATGTCACTGTCTTTCCTACGCCCATTGTTTCTTTCTAGAACCTTGGTTATAGTACTAATTCTTGTCGTAAATGAGCACCAAGACCTTGGAGTAAATTATTCCACATGTCTGGACTTCTCAGTTCCATCTCTGATAAGATCATCTTACAACAATTCAAGTAATTTTCTACCCTAAAATATTATGCCTGTGATAAAGGAATGTCTACTGCTATGCATATCGATGCTATGAAATAGTGAATAACTGAATGATTGACTGAACAGATGCATTAATAAATGGAGCCTTGGCCAGTTGAGAGGAATATCTCCCCTTCATATCTATTTGCAATAAAGTTTCTGCAAGAAAAAAAAAACAGCCTTAAAGCCCTAAGGCATCTACTCTATAAAATGAATCAACTTTGTCCATCTCTAGTAGTATTGTAGATGTACTAACTTTGAGAGAATCAAGAAGGCCACTCAAATAATGCTCTACATTCTGTAGTTGGATTGAGAAGGGCTATAGGGCTGTTGAATAGCCAACCAACTTCAGCAGCCGAAATTCATAAGGTCCTAGAATGTTCTAACACTCTCTGTTATCAAGTCCTGCTCATACTGTATAATCTGGAGACTGCCCCCCCCACAAGCCCTGCGATAGTATTACATCATCTATTATCTAGTATGACATCTAAACCACATCCTATGTTCAGTACAACTATTGTCTCTTCATGCTGCGTGTGACAAGCATGTGACAGGCATGTTAACAGGACAGTGACTCCACTTAACGATAACAAGTGTAAGTCAAGACCTCCATCTCAGATACTGCCAGAGGCTTCAGTCCAGCAGTACCAGCAACAAAACTGATGACGCGATTCCTATTTGACACCACTGTCCACTATCAGCTTCGTTACGGGGAATGGGGTGAAGAGGGGGAGGCATAAGGGTGGATGGAATCTGAGAAGTCAACCTGGAAATGTTTGCTAAAGGAGAAATGGCATACTGAAGAAAGCTCAAATTTTGGAGTCAGACAAATCTGGCTTCGAATCTTGTCCCATTATTAACTAGAAGTATGAATTTAACCAAATTAGAGCCTCAGATTTCTTACCTATTAAAAAAATAGACATGACATTTACCACATAGGGTTTTTGCCAGGGGCACATGAAATAATTTATTTCTCAGGCTTCCTGATATCTTTACAATGCAGAGAATTAATTAGTACCATATAATATTATAAAACTATAAAGAGCTGCAAATACCAACAGTTGTTGTTTTTGACCAGGTCTATTGGACTTAACCACATCTTATGGGTCAAATGGTACAAGGATAACTCAGGAGTCTATATATGATAGCACTCAGAGATGATTTGGATTCTTCTAGTACCAAAATCTCACTGAGAATTCTCACAATGGCTTCCTCTTTCACCAAACCTGGTGATTCAGCAATCATGAGTGTCATTATGACTAAAAGCACAAAGCAGTCTTTTGCTTCCTAGTAGCTCACAAAATTCCTTCCTAGTTTACTAATCTGAGATAGTCTCTTTTAAAAGAAAAAAGGTAGGTGGAACAAGTCCACTGGAGCTTAGAATTAGTTTCCTGCATGTCATTCCCAAATCAAGGCTTCAAGAAAGAACAGAATTGAACAACAGAATTCTCTGTCTCCGTACATGTTATCAGTCCCCAAAGGTATACACCAGGATACATATTATACATAAAAAGGCAAAAGAAATTTATCTAATTATGTCGTATCAAACAACGTGTTAATATTTTTAAATGTTAAAATACCTATGTTGTGTAGCTATTTCCTACTAATTGAATCATTGCTTCTTGGAAAGTAAACAAAATTCACAAGACTCAGGAAACAAGATTCACAAGTCTCCTCCTCTATGCTATATAAGAAATAATGACCATTGCACTGCCTGCAAGCTGCAAGCTGTGCATGGCGGTCCAGGGATGCAGTTTTCATAAGTCATCTCCCAGCTGGTATGGGCCTTTCCATGAGGACACCGCCTTCGAGTTGCCCATGCTCTTGTATGTAACTCCACTAAATGCACTGGTTCACTAATCTAGACCTGGGTAAGATCATACCTTTGGTCTGACATGTGTGTGCTCCTGGACTGAAGGAAGCAATATTTGTTCTCATGTTCCCAGAAAAATCACACTACAGCCTACTGTGTTCTAAGCTTTATACTGGCTTCTGCTGGGGAATCCCTTTTCCTCGTTTCTTTATGTGATACTATGACCCTTTCTCTGTAGACAGCTTTACAGACAAGACTGAGACACAGTGTGGAAGGTATGCACTATATATATATCCTACTCAGTCTGTTCTGGGCCTAGCACCCTGACTTCAACACTAAGTTGGGGTCCATCCAGTCCAAATAACCTTCTCTGTCCAACTTCAGAAGTTCAAGCTTTCACCTTGAACTGTATAAAGACAATGGCATAACCAGGTTAAGCTCCCTGTATCTATCAACTAAATTAGGTGCAACATTATGAACAGCTAATGAGTTTTAAAACAACACTGCAAATAAACTGGAGGAAAGCAAACCCTAAAATAATTAACAAAACTATCAGAGGTACAAGCCCTCATAACAAGTGTCTGAGATTATGGTTTCCATTCTAGCATCTGGGTTGCTGCAAGAGTTTCACATAATCTGAAGAGATACTTTAAAATTCCACCCCACCCCCAAAGTTCTTAGTCAACTTAATTAATAATCTTAGTAATCTTAATTAATAGATTAGTGATGTACATAGGCAGATAGATGCATAGATGGCAAATTATTGACAAATGGATATATAGGTAGGTATTATGATAGATGATATATAATATATACATACATATTCACCTGTTTACCCTCTTCATATAGGTAGATATGATAAATAGAAGATAGATAGATAGACAGTAGAGATAGATGATAGAGATTAGATAAACAGATATATGAATGAAAAGAGAGAAGGATTTCATAATCAAATAGCAATAAGCTACCACAGCTTTTAAAAGCTAGAATCTGTGTGCACTACATGCACACAAAATGTTATCAAGGCATCTCTCATGTAAATATTATGGTCATCTAACAACTGCTATCCACAAAGCAGCACTCCTTCTCACTTACCCAACTTAAATAGCACTTGCCCTCACTTCTGAGCAGTCAGCTCTCTGCAAGACGTATCATAGCAACATTCACCCAGAGAACTTCCAAGAGTGCCAAAGCATCCTTCCAGGAGGGTATGATTATGCTAGCAGCAAGATGAAACAGAAAGAGAAGCCGAGTTCAGTGGTCTAGAGACTAGATCTTAGAGACCCAGATCTGCCACAAACTGGGTGTAGCATGGACTGAATTCAATTAACAAAGGCACCTGAACATCTGCTGAGTGCCAAGCTCAGAGCCACTGGGCAAGGGACCAATCTCCAGTGTCTGACTGGGAACTCAGAAAGGTGCGTCTATAGAGAGATGGAAGCATGTGCTAAAATTAGCATCTCCCAGCAAAGACAAACCTTGAAGCTCTTGATTTTGGTCCTCATACCTACACCACCGCTGCGGGTCCTCCCACTGCTCCCTGAGAAAGGTCATGCTAGAAATCAATGAGGAGGGGCAGGAGGAGGGATGTGTGTGTGACAGGGGCCTGCTGAATCAGCTGGACTCTACCTAGCTCCAAGTCTGGGAGGAAACCTCCCCTCCTTTCTCCTCCGGAGAGGCATGCCCTCTGTGCCACTCTGTGGGCTGCGGAAAGCAATTAGCATTTTGCACACTCCAGCATACCGAACTGTGGGATTTCACTTGTCCCTTCAGCAAAACAGCCGGTGGAAGTGGAACAGATGTGAACGCAAAGGACAGTTACGTAATTTACCTAAGTCCCAGACCACCTGACTCCGCTAGTCTGCGGCTTCCCTTTCAACCTTTCCCAGGCAAGCTCACACAGCCTAGCAACTAATCACACACACGACATTTTGGCACCTGGGGATGCTCTCTTCACAGGCTGGAAGCTGTAGCATGGCTCCAAAGAAAATCCCTTTCACTTCCCATTGCCACAGGAAGGGGTCTGAGATGAAGAAATGGGATAAATTAGAACCAATAAGTCATTCTTTTATTTTATATCTCTGATCTAAATTTTGGCAGAGCCCTGTTCCTCGAGGGAGCAGGGACAAGCAGGAACTCACCAACTAAAGACTCTCAAGCTTTTCCAGTTTAATGGAACCTCCTTCAAGCTGAGTTGCTGGGAGGAAAGTGCTCAGCATTTCAGGGTTTCTCCTCCCTGGGTAAGAAGACAGCTTTCATCTCCTGGTGGCTGGTAACAAGACAATAGATGCATGACCTCCTAAGAGGCAAGGAGAGTCTTTCCTGAGAGGCAGGTGCATTTGGCAAGTCCTGGAACCTGGAGAGACCCTTCCCATCATTTGTGGGGAACAAGCTGGCACCCAGCCGAAAGCTGCCTTGAGCCAGGCCTCCTCTAAC
The DNA here is from genome assembly GCF_007827085.1 of Peromyscus californicus insignis. Lineage (NCBI taxonomy): Eukaryota > Metazoa > Chordata > Mammalia > Rodentia > Cricetidae > Peromyscus > Peromyscus californicus. Next base: position 23,612,779 of record NW_026294503.1, read on the forward strand.
CCAGCAGCTAATGCAGGCTCCACATCTCCTCTGCTGAATTAAATTCCTCGGCTGTCATAACAAATTATCAAAAACTGTCTGGCTTTAAATAACAGAACTGCATTCTCTCACTGTTCTGGAAGCCAAAAGTCCAAAATATCAGCAGAGCCACACTCTCTTCCAAGGCTCTAGGGAACATTCCTTTCTTGACTCTTCCACCTTGGGAAAGTCCCTGGCTTTGAAGGCTTGGGACAACATTATTCCAGTGCCTGCACCCTCTTCACAAGGCCATCTCCCTGTGCTTCTGAGCTGCCAATCTTTTGGCTATCTTTAAAAAGATAGCATTGGCTGAAGGCCATATCAGTATCCGAGTTGGAGCCCAAACTCATGATAGACCTAAACTCAGGATGATTTCTTTTGGAAATAGATGCTCAATTACACCCATACAGACCCTATTTCTACATGATGTCACAGTCACAGGATTAGAGAGTTAGGACTTTGACATATCTGTTTGATAGCACAGTTAAACTCATTACATTCTCTAAGGGCCAGCTGGGAACTATCGGGCCCCTTATCTCTCTTCTTCTGTTCTTAGGCTGCCAAGTGCCAAGCATCCTGCCTGAACACATGGAAGAGGGGCACTGCCTTCCACTGTTTCTCCCCAATTGTTCAGGCACTAGGATGAGGCTGAACTTCCCTGTATCAACTGGGGAGCTTAGACAAGAGTCACTTCTCCTAAAAGATAACTGAAAACTTCTCTAGTGTGTCTAGCCAGCCTGCCACTGCCTTCTCTATTTTTCTTCAACCATCTTTCTTTCTGTCATTCAGATATGCAGACCGTCTATCTCACTTCCTTCAAAGTCGTGATGTGGACATGAAATGACCTCAAAATCAGAAATCTTGACATTGGGCTCCAATTCTGACACTGATATATCGTCAGATATCCACAGCTTCCATTCAAAACTTAAATGTCACACAGCAGCCATGAGAACAAGACCTGAACCCTCAGTCCCTTCAGTTAATGGCAAGGCTCTCTCTCTCTCTCTCTCTCTCTCTCTCTCTCTCTCTCTCTCTCTCTCTCTCTCTCTCTCTCTCTCTCCCAAGGAGGATTCCCCCACATAAACAATTCTCACATAGACACAGCTCTGTTTCTCCGTCTAAGATACAGATAGGACAGCCCCAAGTTCAACCCACAAACACCAACAATGAGATAGCCACCAGTGTCTTGGCCCACTTCCCATCTCAACCCTGTAAGCCATATACTGAGCAGTTTCATAGGGAACACTGGGCAAAACTCTAAGTTGATGCCAGCATCCTCTGAGGGTCATCCAGAATCAACCTCACCATTTTTACATGATGAATCATTGTGGCTCCTCATGAGTGCCATTGTCATATAGACAGACTTTCATGCTCCCTGTGCAACCTCCCTACATTTTATATCCTCCCATAGCCTGTTGTGGAATATTACTTTAACTATGTAAAGGTGTGTTGCATTTGTTTAACTATGTAAAGATGCATTGCATTTGTTTCACCTTGCCTGCCAAAGGCACCTGGTTGGTCTAATAAAAAGCTGATCAGCCAATAGCTAGGCAGTAGAGGGATAGGCAGGGCTGGTAGGCAGAGAGAATAAGTAGGAGGAGGAATCTAGGCTCAAGAGGAGAAGAGAACAAAGGAAAAAGAGAGGGAAATGCCCGGGGCCAGCCAGCCAGGCAGCTGCCGACCAACCAGACATAGAAGAAGCAGGAAAAGTAAAACATAAAGATGAAAAAAGGTAAAAAGCCCCGAGGCAAAATGTAGATGAAGAGAACAAGTTAAGTTATAAGAGCTAGTGGGGCAAGCATAAGATAAGGCCAAGCGTTCATAACTAATAATAAGTCTCTGTGTCATGACTTGGGGACTGGCAATCCAAGAAAGCCTGCAACAATAGCCTTTGCCCGGAGCCCTCTGGAGGCCAGGCTCTCACCAACAAGAATTTCTCTTCATCCTCACCTCTTCTCTGCACACCCCAGGCATGAGCTCCCTCTCCCTAAAGTGTAGGAAGTCTCTGTCCCACAGGACTCTCCAGCACAGCTTTCTTTTCCAAAACCCTTAAGCCTCGTAGTCCGAAGTGGGAAAAGAGATATTTGCTCCTCTATGTTTTTCCTTCCAGGCAATTTCTCCTTCTTGCCTCATTGTGAAACAAGCAATCTCATTTGGAGTTACTTCGTCCAACTTCATCATGACTCTCTTTTGGCTTCTCCTGACCCTAATCACTTCTTCATAGTTTGGAGAGGACTTCAACACCTGCTACCTCACCTCTCTCCAATTTCTCTTCTTACACTGGAAGAATTTAAGCTGTCAAACACTGATTGACCGTTTAGATCCTTTTATTCTTAACGCCAGTGACCTTTGATTTTCATCCTATTCCAGCTACCGAGTTACATGAAATAAATCAGCCGGTCTCCACCGAGTCAAGTCGGAAAGCCTGTAGTTACTGTTTGTTCTTCTATTCCATCAACCATCACCTATAGAAAATTGTTTCTGTTTACCAGGCATATGCCACCTATAATGGAAGAAGTCTCTGCCCATCAAGCCCTGCCTGGACCTTTTGGCCCATCCAGCAATAATATAAATCATTATTGCTTTAAGCCACCAAGTTTTTTGTGTGGTGTGTGTGTGTGTGTGTGTGTGTCTGTGTCTGTGTCTGTGTCTGTGTGTCTGTGTATCTGTGTGTGTCTGTGTGTGTGTGATGTATGGATGAACATATATGTGATGTATGTATATCTGTGCATGTTCACCTGTGTGTGTACACTGAAGATGGAAGTGGGCTTCACTTGTTTTCCTCTATTCTTCTCTGTGTTATTTCCTGAGACAGTCTCTCACTGACTATGCAGCTCTCTATAGTCGCGAGGTTAGGAAACCAGGGAGCCCTGGGAACCCACCTGTCTCTGCTGCCCACCCCAGAGCACTGGGGATTTCACACGAGGCTGTAGGTTTTCAACCTAGCTTTCTACGCGGCTGCTGAGAACCCAAACCCAAGTCCTCCTGCTTCTGCTGCGAGCACTTTACACACTGAACCGTCTCCTGAGTCTGTTGAACCATCAGGTTCTTGATTGCTCTGTTACCCAGCAATAGAGAGCTGAAGTAAGTTTTCAAAATGACTTGAAGGAAACATTACTCTGTTTGGATGTGATGACATTGAGGCTCAGTGAAATCTTAACTTGTTCAGACACGCAGAGCTATAGCAGATTCCAAGTGCCATCTAAGAAGGAGCTAAACTGATTTCAAGGGCAGCACCCCCATTCCTCCTACTTAGACACACAGGGTCCCACTCAGCTAAGAGGTTCTGATTAGTCTGGCCCTCATTCCAGGGCCTTTCCTTTGCTGGTTATTAAATATCTAAAATGTGGCCCTTGCCTGGAAGCACACGATAAGAAGCAGTAAGAATCATAATCACCTTGGGGGATGCTGAAGTCTTCCAAGTGTGGAGGAAACATCCCGCAGCTTTGCTTCTCTGGCCACCCCAACCTGGCTTGCTCTGAACGTAACAAGCACTTGAGGCAGAGCCGTGGAAGTGACAGCTGGCCCTCCCAGGTCTCCGTGGCATATCTGAGTCCAACCAGAGTCAGCTGGCAGCAGGCATGCCCCACAGGCCAAACAGAAAGCACACCAGCAGACACGCATTTCCTTTCCTCCTCTGTCCCCCACCGTTCTTTCACTTTGTCGTTTTTGCTGTCTGCTTTATTGCTTTTGGAAAGCCCCTTGGAGTATTATCCTGGAGTAAAATTTCCTCATTTAATTCAATGTCTTCCTCCTGGAAGAGAGTTTTATTTCCCGAGCTTGGTGCTGGACAGTCAAGGAGATGCTTTTATTTTTCTGAGGCTCCCTTGTGTCTCTGTGGTTAGAGGGGTAACAAATCCACAGCATGCTCTACCATTTACAGAGACTCTGCCTCGAGCCTGGAGGAGGGAAACAAAGTGATCCTGCGTGCATTTCAGCCCATGCATTCATAGTGGACAAGGCGGTGACCCAATTCTGCTAGAGTGGATGTCTTTGAGCTTGTAGGCTGTTGATGCTCGTGGGTGAAGGATAAAGGCTTGACTTTGATTTTTTTTTTCCCCAAGGGTTGAGGCTATGGCATTTTTGTGCCTTCACAGCTGAACCTGGAAATGACTTCCTTACATTGGTCTCCTCCTCTCCATTGGCATTCTCAGTTTGGAATTCTCATTTTTGTAAGCTGAAGCCTTCAGTGGTTGTGATCCCCCCTCGTGACACCTTTCCTATTATTCCAGTGCAAAAGCACATAGTTTCTCCTTGGTGACCCTGATCTCTATACCACCCGCAGCCACTTGTTGGCACCAGTTCCCCAACTTCAGGTACCAGTCATGTCCGCTCTCCTTTCCTTGCCAAACTGTACACATCTCATGTCTTTCTACTTTGAATTCTCATTTCTAATCTCAGCAAATGCGGTGAGCAATAAGCATGCTCCAACCCTGAATACCAGGCTGCCTTGAAATTTTCCCCACCCATCAAAATTAATTCATGACGTTTGAATTCAGCCTCATTCAAATTTTCATGGCACTAGCAGAATGCAGCCATATTTTCTGCCATAATACAACATAAATGGTCTTAAGCCCCTTTTCTGATAAAGTCCTCCCCTGGCGGCCCTCTCCTGAACCTCAGGAGCACAGCCCTCCCTGTCCACATCTCTTTATGCATTCTGGTCTTCTGAACTCCCACTAGAATAGACCACTGACCTGTGATTACAGCATTCTAGGGCTCCAAACTCTTCCACATTCCTCCTAAAAACCATGTCATAGAAAGAACTAGTTAGAACCTGTTTTAAATAGACAGGCCTATTTAAAAATAAAAATAAAAAACACACGCCCTCTCTAGTGATAGACTTCCCTCAAATAGGCCACACCCTCCTAAAGCTTCTATAATCTCCCAAAACAGCGCCACCAACTGGGAGCCCAGTGTTTAAACACATGAGCCTATGGAGGGCATCTTCATAACACTCAAGACTTGAATGAACAAAGCATATGAAGAACTTTGAAGACCTTATAGGTCATCTGACTCCTTCGATCGCTGTGCTATTGTTATTCATTTAAGTATTTTTGGAGTACCTGTATAAATGATGTTAATGTCTATCTTAAACACTTTTATGTACGAAGCAAAAAAGAGGATGCATGTCAATTACTGAGAGTGGTGCTTGGAATCTAATATGTGCTCAATAAATAGTAGCCATTCTGATGGCCACAGGAGTAGTAGTAGTAGTAGTAGTTCAGAGCAGCTTTAAATTCTAAGCATTTAAAGAAAAAAAAACAGTCTGTGATGACTACATATTGTTTAACTTGTTCTCCCAGTATTAGGAGCTAAGCAGGAGGCTTCCATCTAAAAGTCTTTCCTAACTATTTCAGCAGATTACAATTCTCAGCACCCAGAAGCCTTAGCCCAGAGATCTGACAACTCCTACAGCCGCAATTCCCTCCCCAGATTTCCCCAGAGAAATAAAAGATCTGTGAGTGAGTATTGGTTACAGTTTCAAAGTCAAAGCCTGATGTCATTAAGTGTCTAGGAGCTCTGGCATTGCCCCCTGCCTGAGGATTAATGACCAGTTGTCCATATGCTCTCTTACATATGCTAGCTGGGTTCCTGACACAGCACTTCCACAAACATTGCCAGTTTGCTACTAACTGGATGCTTGCATTCCTCACTCTTTCTCTGTATGTAAAGTGGAAGCCAAGCTTTGATTGGCAGACATAAGATGTCTCTCTTACTCTTCTCTCCAGGGATCTCTGTCTTAATCTAAGAGACTCGTAGGCAGCTGTGCCAGCTCCTAACATCTGTCACCACTTCAGCAAATGTTGTTCATATTTCCTTAGAGATAAATACCACAGCATCTCCCCATTCTTGCCACAAAATCATGCAGCGCTAGGGGAGAATGTCAGAGTTTTGGGTGACAATGGTAGAGAGAATGAATGCATTTGTTCTGCTCCTTCAAAGGTCTTAACAAAAACAGAGTGAAGGGAAATATCCAAAGACAACAAGAACCAATGACAGAGATGATAGAGAAGAGCATGATGGGTTAAAATCTAGAGATCTGGGAAACAGATAAACCAGTGAGAACTCATTTAACAGATCTGAGAAAGCTGACTTCAAAGCCAACAATAGGAACAACTCAAGAAGCTGACCAATTTGCTCTGCAGGGTCCTGGGTACCACTGAACATCAATGTGATGTTAAAACTATTCACCAAAATCAGTTGAAACAGTATTCAAGACATAAGTCTCCCATCCTGTCCTACCCAACCCAGGTAAGGGCAAGCTTATTTCTTAGAAAAAATGCAGCATATTGGAGTCCTTAAGTCCTGAACTTAGAAACCCAGGCATCCAATATGACTAAAGAATTAAAGTTTCAGAAAAGAGAGCTTTTAAGATTAAAGAAAGTGGTAAGAAGCAATCCAGAAATTTCTTCCCAGTGTTGATGGGCATGAGTTCCTAATCTAGAGTGGAACATTAAGTGCACAGGACAACAAAGTAGATGCATGTTAAGGCTCATCAACTTTAATTTCCAGGACAATTAAGTCAAAGATACAATCTTACACATTTCCCAAAGAACTATTGGGATTGAAGATGAGTGTGGGTCTCTCTGTAACTATTCTAGAAGGAAAACTAAAAGATAAAAATTACTCTGAAGATCTGTAGGAAGCCATCTCCAACCTAAGAGTCTATGGCCATCACAATCATTAATTAAATATTAGGGTGGAATAAAAATATTTCAGACATGAAGGGTCTTTCTATGATTTAGATCTCTTTTGTCCCCTAAGAGCTGAAGGCCACTTTGTGTAAGAGGTGATAGACCTCTAATGGACTAGATCTGATGGCAACTAATGAAATCGCTGAGAAACTATTAATACGGATCTCATGGTTCTGGTAAAGGTGAGTTGTTACAAATAAATAGATAGATAGATAGATAGATAGATAGATAGATAGATAGATAGATAGATAAACAAGCAAAAGCAAAACAGACCCAATTCCAGTCTAGCCTCCTATATGGCCATATGGTCACTCCTGCTCACATGTGCTGCCTTTAGAATATCATCTGCTGTGTCATAGCCAAGAAGGCCAAGCAGCTGCTAGTGCCGATGCTCTGAAACCTCTAGAATTGGGTTAAATAGATCTCTTCCTTTTAAAAAAAAATAAAATATGCAATCATGGGTGTTTTGTTGTAACAACCAACATGAATGAACCAATACAGTCTCAAAATATTTACCTGACATGAATCCAGAAGCTACCAAAAAAAAATTACCTTTCTAAAATTAAAAGGTGAGAAAGAAAGAAAGAAAGAAAGAAAGAAAGAAAGAAAGAAAGAGAGGAGGCCTTGCAATAAGAGTATCAATCTGATAGTGACAAAGGGGAGTCCTACGGATGTAGGTGAAGGAAGGTTTCAGTATAATTGTGAAGTCGGACTAGAGTTAAAAGAAACCAAGGCCGGGCGGTGGTGGCGCACGCCTTTAATCCCAGCACTCAGGAGGCAGAGCCAGGCGGATCTCTGTGAGTTCGAGGCCAGCCTGGGCTACCAAGTGAGTTCCAGGAAAGGCGCAAAGCTACACAGAGAAACCCTGTCTCGAAAAACCAAAAAAAAAAAAAAAAAAAAAAAGAAAAGAAACCAAAAACCAATCCAGGTGAAAACAGCTCAAAGAGGCACAGGGAAGGTGGCCAAAGAAGAGGTCGTGGTGGACGACCTGATGTGGGTTAATATACTGGGGGGAGATTTAAACTATTGATCAGTTTGGGATGAATGAATAGCAAAAATCAAAACAGAAGATGGAAAAGTAAAGCAGCTACCAACTCCAAGAAATCCTGATTGTCGTACAAAACAACAGTAGTTGGGAATAGTGTTCGTGTAGATGGACTATTTTAATCACTAGTTATTAGCCTGAGAGAATTATGAAATAGTATAAGTGGGATAATATCTGTGTTGATGTGGGGGTGACCCGTAATTGTGCAATAGCAGCCATAATCAGAGCTGAAACATAATGCTTAAAGTTAGCAGCAAAAGGAATAAAGGACAGGCACAAACTTGGCAGCGACACCAAGGTCATGTCAAAATAACCAATTAAAAGTGTTGAATATGCTGGTTCTAGGAAGCAGGGAATTGTGGGGCATGAGATGTGCTGGTTTTCAGCTGGCCTTTTGAAATCATTTAATCCTGAAAATTATAAAATGTATAACTTTGATTTAAAAAATGTAATGAAGTTTTGAAATGATTCTACCTCCTCTGCAACAAATTAAAAGATTGATTTTAATGTGACTTCCGTTTGTCGTGGGCATACATACACACAGAGAGCCATTTGGGTGATATGTTCTGCAAAGCATCTAAAGGCATGAAAATATTTCGAGGAAGTGTTAATGATGGCCTGTGCCAATCTGTCTTTTGTAAATAATTTATCAGTCAAGTATCCTAATTAGAGATAGGAGTAACAAATGACATAACAGCCCATCAATCAACAGCACTTGCTGCTCATCTATTGAATACAGCAATAGACATTCAACATTCTGAGAACTGGGGGGAAAAAAAAAACAAGTGTATGATATATTTCCTGGCACTAAAATCTTATTATTCCAGGAAACATATGGGACATAAACATCCATAAAGTTAGATGGCAGTCCAAATTTATAAATACCGTCTTACTAAAAAGTTAAAGGATGTTACAAAACGATGCCTGTAACTTTTGTGAAAGTACAGGAATACTGTTTAGAAATGAGATGGCAGATGGCGCAGGGACCTCCGCAAAGGAGGTCTGGAAAGTCTAGAAAGGTGGGCTGGATTTGAATGATGAGATGGATCAGGGAGACTTCAACATGTGGACCCAGGAAAGCAAGAGGCAGTCTTGGCACCATGACAAGACTGTAGGGTCTACCCAGACATCCAAGGGCAAAATACAAAGGCAGTAGCTGCTGGCCCGCAGATGACAACTTAGTCATAAGCAAGAAATTCTGTCACCTACAGTGAAGCCAAGACTCCAATCAAATGTCCTGCTAAGGTGTGTGTCCATCATTGATGACGTCAGCAAGTCTCAGGGAAGTTTCTAATCTATATAACAGCCCCAAATTCCCTGAAAATAGCAATTGCTTATTGGCAAAACAATTATTTGGGCACTGCATAGATTCTGACATAAATAATAAATACGCACTTGCCAAGTTCTGAACTTTGATGAAGGCACCAGGCTGTGACTTATTGGGGAAGATGTCCATCAAGGAAATGTAAATATATGTCAAATAGTTAGAAAAGTCCAAAAACGTTACTTCTCCAACAGCCTTCCAAGTCAGATTCAAGTTAGAGATTAAAGATTCATTCAACTGAATGAGAGAGAGAAGAAAGGAAGGGAGGGAGGGAGGGAGGGAGGGAGGGAGGGAGGGAGGGAGGGAGGGAGGGAGGGAGAGAAGAGGGGGGGAAGGAACAGAAAGAAATGGAACGGAAAGGGAAGGGAAGGGAAGAGAAGGAAAGGAAAGGAAAGAGGAAAGGAAAGGGAAGGGAAGGGAAGGGAAGGGAAGGGAAGGGAAGGGAAGGGAAGGGAAGGGAAGGGAAGGGAAGGGAAGGGAAGGGAAGGGAAGGGAAGGGAAGGGAAGGGAAGGAAAGGAAAGGAAAGGAAAGGAAAGGAAAGGAAAGGAAAGGAAAGGAAAGGAAAGGAAAGGAAAGGAGACAGATAAGCAAGTTAACAAAACAAGCATCTTCACATTTATTTAGTGCTTAGATTTTTCTAATGAAAATCATGTCAGTGGGATGTCAGACCATCTATGCAAAAATATCACCTGATAAAATAAAAAGTATGACAAGTACCCCAAATAAAAATCTGATTTATGAGTAATTGGAAAATCTGAGTGGAAATGTAAGAACATAGACTTCACGTCTTAAGAGTGGGTGCTGTACCACCGAATCCCAGAAGAGGGCAGACAAGAGCCGCTCCAGTGAACTCTTTCAGCCCCCCCGCCCAGTTGGCACCACAAGGGTCAATCTACCCTCACCCTGTGCACTGAAGAGCCCAGGATCGGCTTGCAAAGATCTGAAAGTTGGCGAAAGATGCAGGAGTGAGGAACCTGGGCCAAAGGAATTCAAGTCAGATGAAGTGTCTGACCAAGAACCATGGAGAAAACGGAATGGAAAATAATGACGAAGTAGCCAAAGGTTGGAGGAACCGGTTCAGGAGCCCGACAGCTCCAATCAAAAGCTTTGCCTTGGCCGACCTTCGCCCACTGCATGTGTGTGATAGTTGTGTAGCTTAGTCTATGTGTGGGACTCCTGGCAATGGGAGCAGGGCTGTGTCCCGGGTGCTTTGGCTGGAGCTTGGGAACCTATCCCTCATGCTGGATTGCCTTGCCCAGCCTGAATACAGGGGGCGGCGCATGGTCTTGTGGCAGCTTGATACGCCGCTGTGCTTTGTTGACCCGACCCTTTATGAGTGAATATGGAGGAGGGGTGGATTGAGCAGGGAAGGGGGGGATGAAATGAGAGGAGAGGAGAGACGGAAGGGGAGGCTGCGGTTAGGATGTAAAATAAATAATTAGTTATATAAAATAAAAATAAAACAAAACTTCCCATGGCTCCCTGTTTCCCGCCACAAAAGCTCAGCCTGAAATTCAAGGTCCTACCATCACCGAGCTCTACCATTTCTGGGGGTGGCTGGGTTTTTCACTACACAGTCAAGATTCCCTGTGACTCCAGGCCAGTGACTGGAAGGAGGAAACAGAATGGAGCAGAGGAACAGCTCACCGTCAAAGCTGCCAGGAGAAGACAGATGGTAATACACATGCCATGCGCTATAGAGAAGATAAACACGGGGGTTAGGAGTCAAATATGGCTGCTGGAAAAGGCTTCTTGGAGGAGGTAGCAATCCCCTTGAGGTCCTCCTCTGCACGTGTCTGACACTGCCTTTTCTGCCTTACTTTCCCTCTGCCCTTTTAGAAATATGCCCTTCATTTCCTGTCCAGGTAGGACTTGACAGACACTGCTCTAGCCAATCAGATTGCCCGTTCTTTTGTCCATGGTGGGAGAAAAGGTTGTTCGTAGAGTACCTTTCCAGACAAGTCAATCAGATTTCTTCCCTGGACCCCACACCCTCAATTAGGAATGAAGACAGCTGTCTCCTTCTCTGGACTGGATGAGTCAGAGTGAACTCCAGAGCTGGTTTCAGACAGGCACAGAACCTTGTCTTTTGACTCCTGGAGGATTCTGGGATAATAAACTGGAAAGAAAGAGACAGAGACGAGAAAAAACCCAAAGGCTTGCCCAGCTCAAACCCAAGAATTCAGTTGCCCTGAATTAGAGCTAGATCTGTTCAGAACTGTGGAGCAAGAACCCAGTTCCAGGCCTTATCTAAAGGGATATTGGCTTTTCTTGAATGTGCTCAGAGCCAGGAGGCAAGAACTGTTCCACTGGCTCCCGAAGACATCAAAGACCAGTGCCTCCTCTGACTTTATTAGGAGGATCTCATCATACTCCCAGGAGGGGACCACGTCTACATTCCAGACAGGAAGGGAACCATCATGTCCTCTGCCTGGTTCTACAGTCGCCTCTCCGCTTGGTTTTGTGGTCATCCCCAGGGGCAAATTCCTTGAAAAGAGAGGTTGCATTTCTACATTTCAACCCACCAGCCTGATTATTGGTTGAACTGAGCTCTCCCAAGTTCATTCAGCCTGACTGCCCAGGACAAAACAAAGCTCATAGCTACCCTCCTCTTCCTGGAACATGTCTGTCATAACCCATAACGAACCCTTACGCTATGCCTCTAGAAAATCCAACCCCTCTCTTCCCTGCTACCTCCAGTATTTGATTCTAGAAGATTTCAGAATAACACAGTCAGAGAAGCTCTCTAATGATTAAGTAGAGCAAATTAAATAACTGTTAAAGCAATCACATTACAGAACAAAATTGCTCAACCCACTCCCATGATCCTGTGGCCCCGTCCCTCACATGGCTTCCCCTTTAATTGTGTTTCTGTTGCTGTTAGTTTCTGCCTGAGCTTAAACACCCACATGCAGGAACAAACCTTTACTGAGCAGTTAGTGCATGCCAAGTGTTTTAAACACTTGAAAAATACACCCAAGGGGGGAATGGGGACTTGTACTTGTGGAGTAGTTTGGATTTTTTTAAACTATATATTATTGCTTTTCATTTGTAAACAATTTAGAAGAGAGCAGTGAAGGTTGCATGTAATTTTAATATTTATATATACTTGAAGTATGTTAAAAATTATATATATAAAATTTCACGTGGGAGGGTTGTCTGAATATGGTGATTGCAAATTCTTACTGCGTGTATGTTGGCTAACGAAGTCTAGGGAAAAATAAATAATTTTTGCTTGAGTTTGGAAACCACAAACATTATTAAATAATCTTCCTCTCACTAAGATTCTTTTCTGCACTCACACTTTTACACATCAGAGTCCAGAGCTCTGTCCTGCAATCCTTCCCGGACCTTTACCCCTCAGCCCAGAGCAGGTGGGACCACCACGCCACCAGACGGCACTGACGTTCCTCCAGCTAACAGTAGGGGGAGCCGCTGCTCCCACTGGCAGTTTTTTGTTCTGTTTTGTTTTTTAAATATTTGTATTGATTCTTTGGGAATTTCACCTCATGCACCCCAATCCCATTCATTTCCCAGTCCCTCTATACCCTCTCTTCTCCCTTGTAATGTCCCGCCCAAAGGAAAACTAAAAAAGAAATAATAAAATAAGATAAAAATAAATAAAAGTAAGAATATTAATTAAAAAAAAAATAAAACCCACTTTGCTCCTCCATCTTCCCTACCTCTCCATTGCCTCTTTATTCATCTTAGTGGTATTGGGAGCTGCTGTGTATAATGAACTATACCCTTTTGTCCAAACAACTTTACTTGCAAATGTTCATTGTGTAATGTGCTGTTGGTTAGGTTCAAGGCCTCTGACTTCTGGCACACCATCGATACTGGACCCTCTCTGAAGCTCCTCTCTGATATTCTGCACTTGCCCCAACCATGGAGATCCTGTGGCTATGGTTCTGCAGGACCAGTCCCTTCAAACACTCCAGCAGGTCATAGATGGGGTTGATGTTGGGGAGCACCAACTCAAAGCCCTAGATGTGTGCCTGGGTGGTAGCTGAGTTGGTCTGACCCAGCCACAGGGGCCACTCCCCTCAGGTGAGAGGCAGAGCCAGCTCTCCCTCCATGGCCATGGTAAGGGGTAGGGTGAGCTTTCCCAAGTATCGGGGGAGGTCTCCTATTAGGAGCAGAATAAGCTTTCCCATGCCATGGTCATCGGGGTCTGTTATCCCAGGGCCTAAAAGGGTCAGGATCAGCTTTCCAGCGAGGAGGGGGCTCTCCCTAGGCCAGTGAAGGGAGGAGCCAGTTCAACACATGGTTCAACAGGTGGTTTGCATGGGCCCCTATGGTGACTCAGGTAATGGACATCAACACAGACCCCAGCTATGGCAGGACCACGGGCCTAGACATGGCCAGCAGCAGCAGCTTGGCCCAAATGTCACCATGGCCCTGGGTAGCAGCACAGGCCTCTCAGATCCTCATGGGCCCAGCAGCAGCATGGTCCCTGGACTCCAACATGGCCCCAGACCCTGGAAAGTCAAAGGGCCTTCAGTGGTAACAGAAGCCATGGACCTCCACACAGACCCTGGCTGCAGTAGGGCCATGGACTCAGATGGATGTCACCATCCCCCAGTGGCAGTGCACGCCACTCAGATCAGCAGCACCCCGGGCTCCAGGGTGGCTCCCCTCGGCAATTTTAAAGTGACATTCTCTGAGGACTCTGGACCAGGAATGTCACCTGTCTTCAGCATCTAAAGCCTTGCAGGAAGTTAAGTGAACATTGTGTATTTGGACATGGAAATAGTGAATGAAGGATGCTGCCCTCATTCATAGAGAAGAATATGCACACACACACACACACACACACACACACACACACACACCACACACACACACACACATATGCACACATGCAAACACACACACACACACACACACACACACACACACACACACACACACACACCAGGCATGGTCCTTGCTCCCTGGTTCCATTGCCTCCTCCTTACATTCCCACCAACCTTCTAGAATTTGCCCATGTGGTGTTTGCAAAAATGGCTAGTGTCACTGAGAAACTGAACTTTTATCTTAATTAACTCTAATGTAAAAATTTTAAAATCTAAGGTTCAATTATCAGAGAACTTGAAGTCTGTTTAAAACAAAATGGGGGCTGTGGTGAATTTGTATTTTTCAGCCCTAAGGTTGTTAAACCTGAAATACAGATCAAATGTTTTCTGTGAAAAATGTCTGGCCCAATTGAAATGTGAGTGAAATTCATTTCACATTCTTGACATTTCACCTAAACACACAAAATATCTCATTCATAATATTTCTACTGGTAATATGTACAAATGATCTTATCTTGGATATCTTGGTTACACTAAACATGTTATCAAAATTGATTTCAGCTGTTTCTGCTTCCTTTCTATAATGTAGCAACTAGGAATTGTAGAATCACATGGACCTGGGTGTGTTCATTACTTCTGTGTCCCTGTGACCAAAATACCTCATGACAGAAACAGCTCGGGAAAGAATTATTTTGGCTCAGCGTTTCAAGCCATCATAGGTCACGATTGGGAGTGCACAGCTTGCTGGAGACTCCTCACACTATCACAGGACAGGAAGCAGAGAACAGACATATATAATACTTGAAGTCATTTTCTCAGTAACCCACTTCCCTCAGCCAAGTCCCACCTTCTGACGTTTCTACAGCCTCCCCAAACAGGGCCACCACGGCTAACTGGCAAACATTCAAACCATGAGTGTACCAGGGAGACTGCAGGTTGGAAACAAACCACCCTGTGAATTCCATTGCTTCTGGAGGTTCTCTTAGATCCAGTCTTCCCAGGTACTTCTCCAATTCTTTTTTGCATTTGGAAACTGGACACCCTTGGCAGGGAGGTGCTCCTGGGATCAACAAGGGACTGCCTGCCTTAGTGTCACTTCTGTTGATGTGACAAGTACCCTGAAAAAAAGCAACCTGGGGGAGAAAGGATTTATTTGGCTTACAATTCCAAGTGACAGCCACCATTGTGGGTTCCTAGATAAAGTTAGTCTGTGGGACTTGCTTGTGAGGCATTGTGACACATCAAAGAGCACACAGAAAATAAGTGCACACACACCTACTTGCTCCTAGTGCTGTAACCCTTTAATACAGTTCCTCATGTGGTGGTGACCCTCAACCATAAAATTATTTTCATTGCTACTTCACAACTGTAATTTTGTTACTGTTATGAATCATTGCTGTTGTTTGTTTTTGCTCTTTTGGGGGCCCACCACCCAGCTCCAAATAAACCACACATGGAGGTTTATTCTTCATTATAAATGTACTGCCTTAGCTTGGCTGTTGCTGGCCAGCTTCACTTGAATTATCCCATCTATCTTTTGCCTTTGGGCTTTTATCTTTCTCTATTTCTATGTATCTTTCATTATTTCTCACTCCGTGGCTGGCTGTGTAGCTGGGTGGCTGGCCCCCCTTGCATCCTCCTCCTTCTCTCTCATTCTTTCTACCTCCCTCTCCCAGATTTCTCCTTCCACTTATTCTCTCTGTCTGCCAGCCCTGACTACCCTTTCTCCTACCTTGCTATTGACCATTCAGCTCTTTATTAGATCATCAGGTGAGTTAGACAGACACAGTAACACAGCTTCACAGAGTTAAACAAATGCAGCATAAACAAAAGTAACACACCTTAAAATAATATTCCCCAACAAATCATAATGTAAATATCTGATATGCAGGATATCTGATATGGGACCCTCAAGGGGGTTGTGACCCACAGGTTGAGAACTGCTTCTCTATTCAGTTCAGCATTGGTATTAACCTGATTTTTTTTTAAATGCCTCACAAGCAAGTCCCACAGATTAACTTTATCTAGGAACTCCCTCATTGAGACTCTCTTCCTAGGTGACTGTAGATTGTGTCAAGTGGAGAGAATAACCATAACAGCATCCTCAGCAGAAACTGCTCTATGTTCAGAGGCTTGAGGGTATGGAAAGGAAGAGAGAAGAGAAAGATGGGTGGGAGGGGCACTTCTGACTCCCATCCCTGATGCCAGGGTCCTAGCAGTCATAGGTTTCCTACAGACCCACATGAAGTCCTCTTGTGATCCAGGGATGATAGAGACATGGTCCTGGCCCTCCAGGGATATGTGACTCCAGAGAACAGTGGTGTGCAGAAGCATCTAACTCATGCAAAAGAGAAGAGACACTCCAAAGGCAAGGGAACATGGACACAAGCCTGCAAGGACTTCAGGCTTCTCCCCAGCAGGCATGTGTGGTGGCTCTGGAAAGCCTGGCAGAAGAAATCCACTGCTAACCCAGGTGCTTTGATATCAGTCCCCTCTCTGAGCCTTGGTTTCCATCTGTAAACTAAAAGGGTTTGGATAGTCTCTGTTTAAGAATGCAATGGCCGGGCGGTGGTGGCGCACGCCTTTAATCCCAGCACTCGGGAGGCAGAGCCAGGCGGATGTCTGTGAGTTCGAGGCCAGCCTGGGCTACCAAGTGAGTCCCAGGAAAGGCGCAAAGCTACACAGAGAAACCCTGTCTCGAAAAACCAAAAAAAAAAAAAAAGAATGCAATGGCAGCATGGCTGCCTTTCCCCCTGCACCACACTAGCAGGAATGTGGGTTGCAATCAGGTCCGCGGCCAAGGCTTCCCTTTTCTCCTGGAGAACTAACTCAGGGGTTCATTCCCATGCCTAGTACCTTAGTGTGAGACATCTGGACTGTAGGGCAAACGTTCATTAAAGCTCCACAGGAAAGGGCTGCAGACAGGCCTTTGCTTGGCAGGACCAGTGCCACCTCCCCAGGTTGCATTTCCCTGCCTCAGAGAGCACTCACTTTTCTCTTCCAGTAGGCTCCAAGGTGGAAATGCACAAGACGGACTTGGGCCCACATCCCTCATCATAAATGCCAACAGACCTGGAACATCCAGCATACCACTTTCCAAGAGACTGGGTGAAACCAAGGGAACAAGCAGAGAGGGCTCTGTCGTTCAAACCTAGAAGCCCAGCTCTAATCCTGGACAGCCACCTGGACAAGATGTGTGTGGGGTGGAGTGCATGTGCATGGTGTGCGTGTGTGTGTGTGTGTGTGTGTGTGTGTGTGTGTGTGTGTGTGTGTCTGTGTGTGTGTGTGTGTGTGTATGTGGTGCATGTGTGTGGTGTGGTGTGTGTGTGGTGTGTGAGTATAGTGTATGTGCATGTGTATGTGTGTGGTGGAGGGGTGAGGAGAAGGGAGTGTGGGGTGCGGAGTGTGTGTGTGTGTGTGTGTGTGTGTGTGTGTGTGTGTGTGTGTGTGCAGGCATCAGGAAACTTCACTGACTGAACAAAGATCTCATTCTCCCGAAGCCTACACTCAATTCTAAGATAAGGAACCAAAAAGAAGTGTTGACCAAGTTTCCCACCAGCCACAAGAACTGGGGTGACTTCCTGTCAAACTTAGAAGAACAAGTAAGTGCCAAGTGTCTAAGAGGAGGTGCTTCAAGGGAGCCAAGCCTCTTTGGAACACCAAGTGCTGCTCCAGATGCCTATGTCTTCTTGGCCCCTTCCTACAGCAGGAAGCCAGTGCGTCTATACTCTTGAGACATAAATAACTCCATGCCTGGTTATCTCTCTACACTGCTATTGTGTTTGTGACCATCAAGAAAGAGAGCAACAGGCTGCTACTATGCCATTTCACGGGCCTCTTCCCCACCACAGCCAGGGAACATGCTGAGGACTTTCTCTTATCCACTGACAAGCCGTCAGGAAGTCTTTAAATTGGAAAGACCCCTGAAGATCATGGTGTTCATTTACCTCTGCTGTAGCCCAGAGGCCTTTGCCATAGCAATGAGCATGCACCGGCCCTTTAGTTGGCATTGCTGCAAAACAGGACATTAAAACCAGTGTTCAGGTTATTTTCTGTTTGGAGGTCAACTGAGGCTCCAACATGGCAAACGCCATCTCCGACCCAGCTGTGAGGCCACCATGACTCCAGAGGACATAGTAGAGAATATGTTCTAGGATCCCAATATATTCACCTACAGACCCCTAAAGAAGTTGGAGAGGTGGAGATAGGGACTAGACAAGATCTAGGGAGAGAGTGGCCAGTGTCTTGACCCAGCTCTACTGCGAAGGAGAGGCTCCTTTTCCCCTACTCATATCTAGGCACAGGGGCTCTGGTGAGACCCTCGCATGACCCCCCTGGAGCACAGAGACTCCAGAGTTCAGTGTCTGACTTAGTATGAATAAACCTAAGGGGCAGGAGGTGATGGCTACCTGTTAGCACTGACAGACAAAAGGTACAGTGTTGAAGGTCCCTTGATTCTCAAGCTTGCAGGAATGAAGGATGCCTAACAGTTTTCATAAACCAGAGCTAGCCTAAGACGTGTGCTGCCACATGCCAGGGGCTTGAAGGAGACCAGGTGGAGGGGTGACAGGAGAGACGTACACCCCAGCTCAAGAAAATTGTATGTGCCCCAGTGGCGTGGAAAAGGGAGGTGCTGTGACTTATCAACCAAAGTCCCCATGTGAGAGAGAGAGGGACAGCTGTCAAATCCAGATGGTAGACTATAGTCTGTGGAGTCAGTCCTCCAACCCTGACCTCTGCTCTCCCCTCCTAAATCCTGGTGCCATCAGAGGAAGTCCGAGAAGCAGAGGAGGAAGCCGAAATCCAGGTGAGGAAAGCTGAGACTCAGCAGCCCACTGACCCCAGACACAGCAGGGGCCAGGTGGGTGTGGCCAAGCTGGATAGGATGAAAGTTCCCTTTAATCAAAACTGGAAGGGGGTGGGCTTGTCCCCTAAGCGAACACCACCATAACTCAATTAGGTTGGTGGATTTTGTGCACCAAGAGACAAGATGGCTTTTTCTCAGCTAAAAGTGAAAAAAAGGAGTCAAAGATTCATGTCACATTTATCTAGAAACAAGATTAAAAAAAGAAAGAACGAACAACTGTGGCAGGAGCACCGGAGAGCAACAAACCACAGTTCATTTCTTTTGAATCCTACAGCTCCCTGCTTGTTCAATATGATGGCAAAACACAATTTCCAAATAGGGATCATATGTTCCATGGTATTCAAATCTTTCCCTCAAAGAATAATACATCATCAAGTTTTTCTCTTGGAAGAAAATATTCATGTGCAAGTTGAGCATACCACCATCTGGAAACGCTGTAATTTATTTGCTCAATATCTTATCCAATGTTTGCTCTTGCAAATCAGGCTGAAATCAAATATCCTATGCATGAATCTTTGTATACATATTTGATTCTTTCCTAAGGATAAATTCCAAGAAGTGGGGTTGCTAAATGAACAGATAGAAGTCTTTTTAAGCCATTCTGTCTCTATCATCAAAGAGACAGGAGGTCTGGAAACACATTTTGGCTGAGTCAGGCTAAATCACCAGGAAAGGTCTGCAGAGGTGAAAGCCATGCAGCCTTGTCGGGTGACAGGGATACCTCAGCCATGACTGCTAAGGAGGCTCTTTTCAAACACAGAGTTGTAAGGGAGGCAAGATTCCCGTCAAAGCCAGTCCACATCTGTGTCTTCTACTATTAAAGCATACTCAAACTCTGAGAATTCATTGCACAGTGCTTGGGCCCATACATCAGGGACTCATTTCCAGGGATGATGTGGTGCAAACAGAATGTTGGTGTCACACACTTGGCCTTTACTCCATCCCGCAGTGTGTTACCAAACGGGTCACTTCTGTCCATCCTAAGTCTCCTCATCCACAAACCTTCCAAGTCAGAGAGACTCTGAAAATGCTTACCATAATGCCTAGAACAGGATATTCACCACAAAAGATGTTTGACAGAAGAACTGAAGCCATATTCACCAAGTCAGTGGTTCTTGGTTACTTGAGAACATTAATTTGGCCACATCTGGGGACATCTTTAACTGTCACATGCAGAAGGAAGGTGGTGCCACTGGGCCTCTCGGATAAGGATCAATGATGCTTCTAAACTCCCATGCACTAGACAGACCCTTACAACAAAACACCAGTAGCTCTCAGACTGGGGGGCCCTGAGTTATTCCAGTTCTGGCATTTACCTAGATACCAACTGTCCCATCTAGATGAGCCCTCACACAGCTGCATTATGTATGGCATTTCCCTCCCACCATCTGAGTTAATCCAATGTATGGAACAAGTAGTTTTAGATGCACCCTTGACCAGCATGCACAGTCTGAACTTCAGAAGGATCCAGTGCCCATGTGTATGAGCAGGTGTTGACCACAGTGATGTTGTGTAACCGCCACAAATCCCAGGGGCAAGCTAATTCCACATTTATTTGTTGCTCGTTACTTTGAGAGGCACCTAGGATAGTTCTACTCTGGGTTCTTGGACATAATCAGCATTGCTTCATGTATCTCACTTTGGAGCCAAGACAGGAGGGCTCCTAAACATGGGTTCTTGTTGTAGGGAAGTTCCACAGAGGTGAACAGAAACCACAGCTGCCTTCTGAGACTCAAGACTAGAGCACTATCACGTCAAAGCTCATACTCCATTAGTCAAGAACCTCGAGTCATCGACATGAGAAAATCTTAATGCCATCTGTCCATCTCCTTTCATAGAAGCAGGCTTGCTATAAGTAAGCTTTGCTTCCATGGGTCTTCAGCAGAATTCATAAGGGAATGGCTCCCCTCCAGCACTCCTCAGCATTGCTCCAGCTGCACTGAGGGTTCTCAGGCAGGTCTGTCACACGATGAGACGCAAACAGCAGATGCTGCCAACCCTTGTGCTGGCAATGGCCCTTCCCTGGCTGGACTCGAAGAAAGTCTATGCTCTGCCTCCAAGCTCCGCTCCACTTGTTCCCTTTTCTTCAAAGTCCACTGACTCAGTCAGCCCTAAATTTTGAGCGTGAGCACCACTGTGCAGAAAATCGCCCTCTAGACAACTTCCCTCACACCATCATCTTGGTCTCTGCACTTGGAGGGAGCATTCTGGACAACACGGGGCCATGTTCATTCTCCAGCCAGAGAATGAATTGTGGGAATGACGGTAGAACCAGTTGTGGGATTAATGAATGACTCTGTGAGTGGATGAATAAATGAATGGTGTGTCTCATTTCAGACGTGCGTACTTCTCGGTCTACTCGGGCAGCTGGCTGCCTCCCAATGATCATTCTTCTCTTTTTATGAAACAAAACTCAGTTCTCAAACTGGGGGATGTTACCATCTATTTCTCAGGCTTCCTTACGGATAAGCATGGTACAGGACTTCACTGCAGGGACAGCGTGTGTCTTCCATTTCTTCTTGCTCTGGGTAATTTGATTTTATGGCAGGAATTTTAACAGCCAGTTCAGCCTGTGAAGATGGAAGGTACACACAGAAGAAGATAGAAAATTCCTGAATCTTTGATAATTCATGAAATTGCCCTAGTGGTCCCATAGTATCTGTCTCAAGGGTCATTTTCTTAAAGACTATGGACACTGGATGCTTTACACCACTGTGTTTGAGTCTCTTGCTGATAAGCAGACCGAATCCTAAAGCAAGCCTCCACAGATTCCCTGACTTCACTGGGTAGACACAGCTTCATCTCTGTGCATTATACATTCATATTCTTCCAGAAGTTCAAATGCTCCCACCACAGCCTTAAAAGACTGTGGGGGTGGGGAGATGCCTTCATTGTCCAGCTTAGTCCAGTTAATCTGCATTGCTGTCGAGAGCCTCGGATTCTACCAAAAACTTAGAAAAACTTTCTGTTATTTTACCACCAAAGAAAGTTCCAGGAAACTTTCCTACGTTCAGTTGCCAACCTCTACTAGTAATAAGTGGACTCTATCACCCTCCTTCGGGGCAATATTAATATTTCATACTCAGAAGCCAAAGTCTTTGAGTACAGCTGTTAACCCTCCACTGGTTCAAAACTCCAAACAACCCTTGAACCCACTTGCCCAACCTTAGTGCCCATAGTTGCCCTTGAGTCCCTTCCCATCTGTGTGGTATACACTGCTCTTCCTCTGGCTTATGTCCAGCTGAGCTTACAAAGCAAACAGCAGGCTGTCCCCTTCACTCCCAGATTCAATCCATCAAACCCTTTACACACCAGCTCCAGGTCTCCTACCTACACCTGCCGCACACTAATCCGGTGTCACTGTAGAATAATTAGGCTTCCAGTAGAGTCTGTTTCTGCCCCTAACCAATCTCCCCTTAGCCTAGGCCTGACACAAACATCCAATAGGACTTCAGCTAGATGTAAGAAGAGAACCCGAAGGACATTTTGATTTTCAACCTGGCACTATTTGTTCACATGAACTTCCGTGAAGCTATATGTGCAAATGAGATAACATTATAGTGACTCCCTTGGGGGGAAAGTGGTGTGAGCTAGGGTTGACAGAAAACAGAGATATGACTCCTGTAGTCCCTGCATGTTTTCTTTCTTCTTTAGCCCTCAATATTCATGCTGGTCTTTGCATAGGTATTCCCTCACCTCAGGTAAGTCAGTGAATACTGACTTTTGGTCTGAATCTGTCAAATGTTAATGGACTAGACATCGTTAATGTAATCTTGACTGTGTATATTGTATATACTTATTGGACATAATTTTTCTTGTATTAGTTATAAGCTTTTTTAATTTTACACAAAATAAGGGGAAATGTGGTGGTATTGTGTTCCCCAAAATATTGTGCACCCTAATAAACTTATCTGGGTTCAGAGACAGAACAGCCACTAGATACAAAGGCTAGAAAATGGTGGCATTCACACCTTTAATCCTAGCACTCCAGAGGTAGAAATCCCTCTGGATCTCTGTGAGTTCAAGGCCACATTGGAAATGGCCAGGCATGGTGACACATGCCTTTAATCCCAGAAAGCGAGCCTTTAATCCCAGGGAGTGGTGGTAGAAAGCAGAAAGGTATATAAGGCGTGAGGACCAGAAACTAGAAGCATTTGGCTGGTTAAGCTTTCAGGCTTCTAGCAGCACAGTTCAGCTGAGAGCCATTAGGATATGAGGACACAGAGGCTTCCAGTCTGAGGAAACAAGACCAGCTGAGAAGTTGGCCAGGTGAGGTTAGCTGTGGCTTGTTCTGTCTCTCTGATCTTCCAGCTTCACCCCAATACTTGGCTCTGGGTTTGTTTTATTAATAAGACTCTCTAAGATTCCTGCTACATCTGATCACCCCGAGGTCCTTCCTGGCCATTCATCTAAAGTCGCCCATACTGTCAGTCACCCTCTCTTCCTCTGGGCTGCATTAGTTTGCAGGAGTCCAGGTCTTCTGAGAAACAGACACAAAGGTGGAATAAGAAATACAAAATGTTCTGAGTGTGATGGCACATGCCTGTGACATCAGCCCTCAAGAGGCTGACGTAGAAGGATCTGGAGTTCAAGGCCAGCCTGGGTTACACAGTGCAATGCCATCTCAAAAGAAAGTGTGGAAACGTTTATTAGAGAAAACATATGAGGACGGAGGGAGAGGGGGAGGGGGAGAGAGCGTCAAAATGAGATAAGAGAGCTGTCAAACTGCAATGGAGAATAGTCCTAAATAATAAAGAGATGGGAGAGTAAGAGAATGAGGGAGGGAGGGAGGGAGGGACAGCAAAAGGGGGAGGGCAAGATGATGGGTCATGCACCAAGATACACTTCTAAGAATAACGCAAACCCAGGACTGATGGTATAGGCCTATAATGCCAGCCCTCAAGAAAGCAAGGCGGGAGGGTCACAAGTTCAAGGCATGACTGAGCTACAAAGCAAGTTTGAGGCTAGCTTGTGCAACTTAGTGAGACCTCATCTCAAAACAAAAATTATAGAAAAGGTTCGGCATGAGATTTAGTGGTGGAGTGCTTGTCTTGCATGTGTGAGGTCCCAGGTTCAATCCCAACACTGTCAGAAAAAAAAGAAAGTTAGTAAGGAGGAGGGGGTAGGGAGATGGAGAAGGAAGAGAGCAGGAGAGAGAGAGAGAGAGAGAGAGAGAGAGAGAGAGAGAGAGAGAGAGAGAGAATGAAAAAATTCAGCATGGTCTTCAAAAGACACTCAAGCCAACGTTTCCCATCAATGTGTGCCAGGTTGTTTTAATACCCCTGCCTTCCTCTGTATTTGGCAGGGAGCATGCCTGAGAAGCATGGTCCTAAGGGTAAACAGTGATAACTCAGAGAGTGGGAGTGGCTGGGTCTCCAGTCACTCCACACCAGCAGTGTGAGATCTGAGGGACTCTGACTCAAGGCCCCACAACTCTCTTTATTGCTCCTTAACCATCTGACAGTGTGTTTGCACTTCCTTGTTTGATTCTATCCCCTGAGCTAAGATGCAAACTTGATGACATAAGAGGTCTGCTTGCTTACTCCTGTATTCTTGGCTGCTAGAGCAATAGCTGGAAATAAGAAGGATGTTGGATGGGTGGCTGGGTGGATGGATGGATGGATGGATGGATGGATGGATGGATGGATGGATGGATGCATGGATGGGTGGGTGGATGGATGGGTGGGTGGGTGGATGGATGGGTGGATGGATGGATGGGTGGGTAGATGGGTGGGTGGATGGACAATGGGTGATGGGTGGGTGGGTGGATGGACAGACAATGGATGGTAGGTGGGCGGATGGATATAACAGACTGGGAAAGATTAGCAATGTAAAGTTGTAAGGTCTTGAAATAATGTTGATAGCTAAAGAGCAGACCAAAGACATCTTTCCAGCCTAGTTACATGGAGAAGGAAAAGACCATAGTTGAGAAAGCTTCAAGGATGCTCTTACCTTGGGTGAAAAGAGGAGATTCAAAGAATCCACAAAGGTTAGAGTCCTCAGCTGAGAGGTCAGGATAAAGGGTAGTTTCTCCGTCTTAAGTTGCAATCCATCTAGTCTGAGAGACTTCAGTTGCTTCTCTGAAACTAAAACAGACAGCAGACAGCTGTGCAAAGTAAACGATACCCTCACCCGTCTCAATGACTTGTAGCCTAGCTGTGTCGAAACTCCAGAGGAAACAACTTAAGAAAGGAGGGGTTTGCTCTGGATCATGGTTTGGGGGTGTGGTTCATCATGGCTGGGAAGGTATGGAGGCAGGAACGCGAGGCAGATGGTCACTGCATATGACCCCATTGCAGTCGTGAACCACAAGGACAGCTGTGACTCTCAACCGACTTCTTCCTTTTTGTTCAGTCAAGGACGCCAGTCCACAGGGTGGTGCCACCCACATTCAGGATGGAGCTTCCCATCTCGTTTAAAGGGTGCTGGAAATGCCCTCAGACATGCCCAGAGGGGTGTGTCCTAGTGGATCTTAAATGTAGTCAAGTGGACAAGGAAGATTAATCAATACACCTTCCTCTTTAGAACACTCACATGCTGGACCTATTGTGAGTGGACATTAGCCATATCAATATGATTAGCAATGGAGATACCCTCATAGCATCTTCCAGCCACCTCACAAAGATACTCCACGAGCAGAATTAATGTGTGTGACTCCCTCCCTGGCTTGACACTGTAACACGCTGAGACTTGCCCCCACTACCTAAACCCCCATGATGTTGAAAAGATTAAAGACAGTGAAGGCTTTCAGTAACTAGGATGTGGAAACCTGGGAAGAAGGTGGCTTCTCTTTAAGTCTCTGTAGGAATCTAAAGTGATTTCCCTCCCAAATAGTAAGAACAAAAGAGCCCAAAGCTGTGTAAACCGTCTAGTGCTGTGGGATATCTTTCTGTACATCATGAATATGTGTTGCTCTAATTGGTTGATAAATAAAGCTGTTTGGCCAATAGCAAGACAGAATAAGGTTAGGTGGGACATTCAAACTGAAGAGATGGGAGAAGAAAGGTGAGTGGAGGAAACACCAGCCCACCAACTGATGAGCAACAAGATGCCAGGAGACCAGTAACACCTCGGCCACACGGCAATATATAGATTTATAGGAATGGGTTAATTTAAGATGGAAGAGTTAGCTAGCCAGAAGCTGAAGCCATAGGCCATACAGTTCATAATTAACAGAAGCCTCGGAGTGATTATTTTATAAGCGTCTGCAGGACCACCGGTCTGGGCGGAACTGAGAAACATTCCAGCTACAGTCTAGTTCTGGTTTAGAGGGCCTTTCCAGATGACAAGGGCTCTCACCCGTGCAACAGAGATTCAGCTGGTTTGTGCAACAAACCATATGATTAAGTGCATGTGATTACATCACCAGGGCTGCCCAGTAGGTTCTCCAAAACAGCCTGACCTCTTCAGTCCACCACACCATTTTCAGCCAGTGCTGCTGCTGCAGACCTCTAAGCACATGAATAAACATGGAATCTCAAAAGAGGTTCAGCAGAGGAAAAGACCAAGGAAAGCCAGGGCATTCGATGAGCCAGATGTCAAGGGAGCAGCTCTTACACTCAGCACCCAACAACCCAGCTGAGGGCCCTTGAAAAGGTTCCCAAAGCCTCCAGCAGGACAAGAGCGATTCCCTGCATGGATAGGATAAGGGGCCTACAAGCATCCATTACCCCTCTCCTCCCTTGACCAATGTACCATAATTTCATCCGACATCTACACTGGGCTTTGTAGTGAGATTTCCTATAAAGTCTGAGTAAACAGTTTTCAAAAGCACTGATTAATTATGCTAATATGATAGAACATTTGCACCCTCCCGCAGGAGGCTTCTGACCTAAGATCCACTGACACGGCCCCCCACTCCATAACACTTCAAGGCTATCTCCAAAATGGGACAGATGTTTGAAGCATACCCTCGACTGGAACTCTTAATGAGAAAATTACTAGGAAAGGGTACTGAATTCTGACTCTGCTGCAAACACCAGGGATAAGAAGGTCATCTCTCCCACAAATAACTTATGAAATAATAAAAGGGAAAAACATATAAGCAATGTGAACATCACATGCTGAATTATTTACAGTATTTCACTTGCACAAGACAGAACACCCTGTCCAAATGCCACATAGGCATCAAGGGGGTTTTCCTTTATCTCACACATGCCTAGACATCTGGAGGAAAGGCTCCCAGGTTGTTTCTGTACTTGGGAACAACAGCAACGTAGCTCACTCTCTGTTCTCCTCATGACTTTCCCCCCTGAGGGTGCAGACTGCTGCAGCATCAAACATCACAACCTCTCGGAGCTACATTCCAAGGCAGAAATGAAAAGGACCGCTCCCTTGTTGTCAAAGAGAAAAAGCTTTCTTAAGAATCCTACTGCATGCTCCCCATATTATTCCTTGGGGCAGAATTAGATCATGTCCCTGGACCTTAGTGACCAGGCAAACTGGGAAAGGAGGATGAGTGTTTCCAGGCTTGATTGGCAGAGGCATGGCTGCAAGCGAGCAGCCAGCAAGATCCGGCATGTATACCAGATGCAAAGATACAGCAGTCCATGCAAGCCAGAGGAGGCACACCTTAGATAAAAACTGAAGAACAAAAGGACTCCAAAGGTGACAGTGATGTCAGAAGAAGCCTATGAACTGTGCTTCTACATAAAGGATCAACATGAGCAAAAGCCTGGGAGTGAAGGAAGAAGTCACGGGCACCAATTCAGGCTGACGGGAGTATCCGACTACAGGAAGTCTCCAAGTGCATCAGAGGCCTCTTTCCAAAACCCTGTGAGGCTGTGTCCAGAAGCCTGAGCCTGCAGCTTAGACCAGAGATAACAAAGGAGGCAGGAGCCTAAATCCAAGTGCAGATGTGCTCTGCTTGGCTGACACACAGTGCTTGCAGTCTGACTGTGACTGGCTAGGGGGAAAGGTACTTTCTATCTGGCTGAACACTAAGCCAAGACCCATTAACTGGCAGACAACCCCAATGCATGAGTCTGTTGGGGACACTCCAGATTCAAACCATAACCATCTTTCTATTCTGTGTTCCCATCTTGATTTAATTTGCAAACAGGCTTTCTGCTCAGAGAACAGGATCTCCGACAACCTTAGCTTAAAAGTCAATTGTCTGGGCTGGAGAGATGGCTCAGTGTTTAAGAACACTCTTGTTGAGCTGCTCTTCCAGAGGACCTGGGTTCAATTCCCACCACCCACACAGAGATTCACAACTATCTGTAACTCCATTTCCAGGGGATCCAAAGTCCTCTTCTGGCCTCCACAATAACCAGGCACAGGCATGGTTACATCCAGTCAAAACACCTGTGCAAATAATAATAATAGTAATAATAATAAATAATAAATATTTTAAAACCATTGTCTTCAAGAAAAGACAACTTTCTTCCTGACACTGCTAACAGAAGTCAGAAGGAATATTTGATGGCCTGGTTGGACCCTACGGTGGTTCATGTTCTAAAATACAGAGCTCATGTAAGAATTGTGGAACGGACACATGGTGATTAGAAGATGGAACTCCAAGGACCATGGGAAAGGGTGGGAAAAGAGTGGTCAGAGTTAGGAACAAAAAGAGAATCAAATGACATCTCATACAGGAGGGAAGGAAACTTGGAACAAAGCATGGGTGACTTCAAAATGCAACTGAGGTGCATTTCACTAAAATAGAACGCTGCCATGTTCTGACTTTATAACACTTTGGGCATTGATGGTGTCACTTTGGGTAAATTGTGAGGACTTGTGGCAGGTCCAGTAGTTGGCAGTTGTTAAAGCATGCATAGGAAAAGAGAAGGCAGAAGTAAAGCTGTACATAACCTAAGAGAATGAATGAGAGGAAAATCGGAATTAGAGAGGATATAGAAAAAGAAATACAGAGAAAGAATGGGATTGAAGTAAGCTATTCTAGTCGATAAAGGACTGGGGTAAGCGTTCTGAAGATAAGGAAAGAAAAAAGAGCTACCTTTAAAAAAATATTAAATTACAAGTAAATACTACTACTAGAAACATCCAAGTCAGGATGGATACCAGTTGAACATTCCTGAAGATTGTCTGAATCTGTTTACTTGATATCCTTCAACTCCATGACATCTGAAGAAGTAAGAGGACCTGCTGCATCCACTCACTCATATATTCACTCAACACACTTTTAAGCCATTACCTCGCCAGGCACTGGTCCAGGGGTGAGTGACAGCAATCAAGAGCACTGGCCACAGCCCTGCTCCCAAGAGTATCAAATGCCCTCTGATGGCTGCCCTCTCTTGGCTCTCTCCCACCCTTCTAGAGACTTGATCTATGCATGTGGCTTCCAGCTCTCTCTGGGCCCGCAGGCAGGTGTGCTCAGGACACAGGGTACCATCTGGATATGGAAAAGCAGCAAGGATGAGAGCCACTGTCTTCTCCAGAAACTGGGTTTAGCAAATTTACTTAACTCTTCGTGTCTGGCCAGCTAGCTTTATGTTGTACATGTAAGGGAAATTATTCTCTTGAAAACATAACTCAGTGTATGTGTTAGGACAGAGTAACAGACAGGGCTGGGATGCCTGCAAAATGTAGAAGCGAGTGTTTGAGACAGGGTAGCATTGCCTGTTTTCCCCTAAAGGATTCAAAGGCTCGTGTTTCCCAGAACGAAAATAAGTAATGCATAATTATTTTCCTTTAAATCTTGTTCAATGTGGTGGAAATTTACATAAGATAGGGAATTGTAATTCAGCCCTTTTTTGTACTATGTCATAAGGTCCCCATGTTTATGATCTCCATGGAAGCACCACCCAGGCCCACACAGGCTGAGCAGTCCCTGAAAGGATCCACCTTTCATCTAGCAACACTGAACAAGTCACATTTGTGGCTGCTCAGAGTTCAAATCCCATATATGCGATGCGGCTGTCTGGATTAGAAATTACTATGTACTGGGGTGAAATGGCCTGAGAGCTCCCTAACATTGTAAATGGTGGATCTGGCTCTACACCAAAGAAGGGGCATTTGGGGATGTTCTAAGAAGGGAAGGATACCATGGACTCATTGTCTGTCTGGGTCAGCAAGGACTTGCCCTGAAATTGCTCTGTCAGCAGTAGAGACTCTTTTTGGCTTTGGGGAGCATTTTTGTGATGTCCTGAAACATATTCATTAGTGATCTCTATGGAGTCAAGGCCATGGGGAGTGATCCATGACAAACCTGTGTAGGCTCACTCATGTGGGATTTCACCAGCCCGCCCTTGGGAGCAGTAGACAATGGAGTGGTTATGGGCAGGACACTCACAGCAAGGCTGGGCTTTTCCAAGGTGAGAAGTCTATGGCTGACTGTGAAAGACTGTTTGAAAGGTAAGAGAGAGAGAGAGAGAGAGAGAGAGAGAGAGAGAGAGAGAGAGAGAGAGAGAGAGCCTGCAGGTAGAGAAGTATTTGGAAGCCATATATCTGACAAACACCATATATCTAAAACATACAAAGAATTCTCAGAAGTCAACAGAAAAACAAACAACCCAACTTAAAAATGACCGGAAGACATGAACAGATCCTTCACTGAAGAGATGAATGGCTAGCAAACACATGAAAAGTCACATCATTGGCCAACAAGAAAACACAAATAAAAGCCACAAAAGCATGCACCTACACATCTCTTAGAAAAATTAAAATTAAAAAAAGGAACTAATAGTAAATGCTAGTAAAGATACAGATAAACTGGGTCTTGAGCATACCGCTGAGAAGACCATAAAATGCTACAGACACCATTGTAAATAGTTTCACCATTTCTTATGAAACTAAATAATCACTTACTATATAGCCCGGTCATTGTATATTTATCCCAGAGAAATGTAAATGTATATTCAAGTAAAAGCCTACATACAAATATGCATAGCTACTTTGTTCATAATAACAAAATATTTGGAGGGTATTAATTGATGAGTGAAAGGCAGAACAAACTCTGGTACTGACAGTCAACCTAATACTACAAAGCTGAAGAATAGTAGTAACTACCCATATATGTAATCATTGGGGTGAATCTCAAAAGCACTAAGTTTATGTATACAAAGTTGCAAAGAGTTGCATACCTTTTGGAACATAATTCTACTTTGTACAAGTCCATTTTCCATTGCTATAGTGAAATACTTAAGGGTTGATGCCTTATAAATACAAGAAGTTCACTTGGATCACAGTGACAGAGGTCCAGGAGTACACCCCCAGGCTTCTGCTCAGCTCCGATAGAAGCTTCATGGTGGACAGTGTCATAATGGCAAGAACACCTCAGGACAGGAAGCCAGAGAGCAATGAGGGGCCAGTCCAATGCCCCCCCACTGTACCCCATCTCTTAAAGGTCCCATAACCTTTCACAGCACCACAGTACATGACCATCTTTCAATATAGGAACACTTAAATGATACCCAAATCACAGCACACTAATACTGCCAAATGGTAAAACTATGAAAACGGAGCTACATAAGCCAGCTTTCCATCACTGTGACAGAATCCCTGAAATTAACAACTTAATATGAGAAACAATGAACTGTGGCTTCTGTTTTCAGAGGTTTTTAGACTGTCGCCACCTGTCCTGGTCATGCTGGGTCCATGACGAGGCAGATCTCATCATGGTATGGAGTGTTTTGTATAGTAAAGATGCTTACCTCAGGGTTCCAGGAGGGAAAAAGAAGGGAGGGAGGAAGACGGGGAGTGGGGCTAAGGTCCCAATGCTTCATTCAAGGACATGCTTCCAATGACCTCCTTCCTCCAACAACGCCCCGCCTGATAAAGGTGCCGCCATCCCAGCTGTGACATCTGCCGTTGACACATGAGCCTTTGGAGGAAACTATGACCTCAAAGCCCAGCAAGAGAGCAGGGAAGGGAACACAAGGAGGGTAGGACAACAGAGATGGAATGTGGAGTCTTTGTATGCTTATAGGAGAGTTGTGGGCTGGGCAGTGGTGGCGCACACCTTTAATCCCAGCACTCGGGAGGCAGAGCCAGGCGGATCTCTGTGAGTTCGAGGCCAGCCTGGTCTATAGAGTGAGATCCAGGACAGGCTCCAAAACTACACAGAGAAATCCTGTCTCGAAAAAAACAAACCAAGAGAGAGAGAGAGAGAGAGAGATTTGGGGTCTTGACTACGACAGCAATTACACAAGTCTATATGTGCTATATATAAAATGGTGAGATGGGATAACTAATTCTAAGTGGAAAAATAAATAAATAAATGATCATTGGATCAATTTTATCTTCTTGATAGTTCTGTCATCATTTAACAAGTTAAATAAAATCTCTGATGTGGATCATTTTCTACTTACAGAAGAGCAATGATTCCCACCTTTGAAAATCACACTTGAGCACCATGGCTCTGTGACCCTAAGTATGTTGCTTCATCTCTCCAGGTTTCCACTTACATACCTGGAAATTCAGATGACAATAATAAAAACAATAACTTTGGGGCCTGCTTTTGTAGAGAACAAATGAGACAAGCCGTTAGCCCTGGGTCTCCTGCCTCTTTATCTCTCAGTAAATGTTAGATGCCAATCATGTTGATGATGCTGATGCACCATGGATCAAGTCCTCTGGCCCTGGCCTTTATCCATCCCTTAGGTGAAAACAGTGTGTTTGATGCTATTTTCCCCTGCAGGTCTTTCTAGCTTTGTGGTCAAGGCTATCAAACAGTAGGTACCTTAGCTCGGTTTGCAAAAGGGTACCCTTTCCAGGAGAAATCATCAGTGCAAGCCCAAGCCTTTGGCAAAGATAAGCTGGATAGACCCCCTTTCCAACACACGTAAGCCACACAAACTATGTAGGAAGGACCCTGCTGTGACTTTTAAAACCAATTGTTGGCATGCCTATCACAGCAAATATACTGTTCTATAGACAGAAACAGGACAATAATTGGGGCAAAAGGCAGGACTTGTCTTTTCAGTGATTCATGTCATCAAATGGCAAACTGCTGAGATACTACCATCAACAACAATATTCCTGAACATGTGCTCAGACATCAACAATGACCATGAAATAGCCTAATAGAAACATTCCCTCTTGGAACATGTATGTGTCAAGATAGATGCAACTGTCTATGCAAATGTTGGAACCTGTGGCTAAAGAGGCACTTACCACAAGATTGCTTGAACTCGGGACCATGTTTACACTGTAAATATGTAAATGTACTGTGTAAATATTTATGTTCCATTTAAAAGAAGAGTGAGATCTAATATGAGCGAACTAGACTTCCTTCTCCAGGTGTGGGCTGCATCCATTGCATATATATCATTTAGGGGCCACTGAGAAATGTAGAGCCACAAGAAACATGCTGAACTGTCACCTGTGCCTTAACAAGATCCTCTCGTGCTCCCAGTGCACATTAAATTTGAAGAGGCATTGCTCTAAAGATTCCTGAAAGAGCTGTAGGTGGTGGTGCTCTGAATGACTGACTCTTTTGGTAAGGAAAAAAATATACCATTACAACAAACCAGGAGGAATGTTGAGAAAGAGAAGGCATGGTGTGGTGTATTTTTTAAACAAACATTCATTGCATGCTTATTATATGTCTGGCACACTATATGCTAAGAATACAGCAATGAAAAAATGAAATATCATAACACCAAAACATCAAATGAAAAACAAAATAGGTATGTAGGTTGTCCAGTGATGGTCAGTGATGTGAAGTAAAATACAATGGATTTGGGGGCTGAAGCGATGGCTCAGAGATTAAAAACACTTATTGCTCTTGCAGAGGATCTGAGTTTGGTTCCCAGAACCCACACGGCAGCTCACACCTATCAGTAACTCCAGTTCCAAGGGATCTTCTGGCATCTTCCAGCACCAGGCATACGCATGGCACACATACATTCAAGCAGGCATATACTCATATACATTAAGTAAAGCCAAGTAAATCTAAAATTAAAAATAAAATGAAACTAGGCAGGAGGAAGTTTTGCAATTAGCAATACTATAGTCACACTATATTTGTGCAAGAATCAAATTCCTTTAAGGGGTAAGCTATGTGGGTATTTGCTGGGACATCATGGCAAGTAAAGGGAACCAGAAACACAAAGTCACCAGGAGGACAAATGAAGCTCTGTCTTCTACTGATGAGAAGGAGCCACTAGTGACTGCTTACAGGATAAACAAACCAAACAGGATAGACTCACCAATGGTGGGACTGCTGGAAAGGAGAGGATGAGCTTTAGCACAAAGAATAGGAGTTCCATCCTAAAGAGGTGCGTGGAAATTTAGAGGAGAGTAATATGGAGTAACACAGCAAGAGAAGGCAGTGTGTGTAGCCAAAGGTGGGGGAGCTGGGAGTCGTGAGAGTGCCTCAGTGTCTTTTCCATGTCCTAAACTAGAAGTCGGGTTCATCAGTTGATGGAGAGTATTAGCAGCATAGGAAGATAAGACAG
Source organism: Peromyscus californicus insignis (assembly GCF_007827085.1). NCBI lineage: Eukaryota > Metazoa > Chordata > Mammalia > Rodentia > Cricetidae > Peromyscus > Peromyscus californicus. Next base: position 23,646,893 of record NW_026294503.1, read on the forward strand.
GGCTAGAAATGACCATACAGAAGACAACACATCAGACAAGTGTGAGCCTGCAAAGTGGCCTGTGTGTGTCACAGAGCAGCATCCATCTGCTTTCCCCAGCCACAGGCAGCTCAGGGCTGGACATGAGGAGACAGCTGAGATCTGGGTGTAACAATAGCTGAGGTTTCTGCCACCACCTCCCAGGAAGTGAAAGGGGAAATCTGTTGAGATTGCACCCAAGAGCGTGATTGTATTGAAGGGTCATGAAATTAGATAGACAAACAGTGTGTGAGGACTCAAACAGAATGAGGCTCTGTGAAAAGCAATAAGGTTACTAGACCATAGGTCACTGAAGTCAACAAGTATTGAGGTCGGGGCACTGGAAAAATTAAACTGGAAATGTAGAAGAGGATCTTCTTATATAAAAGTTTGTATAGTCTTTGGGTTTGGTTAATTTGAATATGTGATTTTTTTTCTTTGCAAATTTCTATAATAAAGTTTAAATTTTTAAATTCAATTATGAGAGGTGGAGTTATGAAGAGAACAGTGTATGGGCTGGACCATCCAATATGGTAGGCACCATCTATATGAGGCAGAGAGTAAGAGGAAATGACTTCAGGAGGAGATGGGACTGAATGTTGTCAGGTCGGCCGGAAGAAAGATCGTATGGTAAAGTACAAATGAGAACAGACAGGAGTGTCACCAAAATGCTGTTGTTCTCATGAGTAAGTGAGAGAAGACGGCAGAACATGTAATGATAGCGTGGGTGGTTGTGTTAGCTACTTTTTGCCCCACTATGACAAAACATCTCAGTAAAGCAACTTGGGGAAGAAAGGGATATTTTGCCTCACAGTTTGAAGGTGTAGTCCATTATGGTAGGAAAGACGGAAGCATGAGATCGTTGGTCACATTTCATCTGCAGTTGGGAAACAGAGAAACAAAGAGCCCCCTTTCTCCATTCAGTCCAGGATCCCAGCCATGGAATGGTGCTCTCCACGGTCATGGTGGATCTTCCCACCTGAGGAACCCTATCAGAAAACCCCCCACAGACATGCCAGGAGATTTGTCTCCTAGGTAATTCTACATCCTGTCAATTGATGTTAACTACCAAAGTGGTACTGATGCTATACACTGCCATAGTCATGACAGATAAGGCAGTGGTTCTCAATCTTCCCAATGCGGGGACCCTTTAATACAGTTCCTCATGTTGTGGTGACCCCTCCAACCATAAAATCATTTTCATTGCTACTTACAGCTGTAACTTTGCTACTGTGATGGATCATGATGTAAACATCTGATATGCAGGATATCTGATATGTGACCCCAAAAGGGGCAAGACCCACAGGTTGGGAACCACCGTTACAAGGGATAAGGTAGAGCATGTGAGACAACGAGAACTGACTAGGCAGTGAGGAAAGAGGAAAACAACCTTCCTTTCTCTGCCCTCTCATCTAATGCTGTTCGATGACAAGGAGAAATCCAAGCACTTAGGGCTGAACACGTGCCCACCACATAACAGATGTTCAAAAACATGGCAGAGGATTCCTAGTAACAGCAAACAGCTCCTATTAAAAGCTCAACAAATTGTAACATGACCTTGAGTGATAATTATTATTGCTCTGAAATATCCATGTGGGGAAGGAAATCTATATATTCAACCATAGGCACCATCTGGAGCAGATGGAGGATTTCCCACACTGTCCAAACAGCCACCACCAGCTTCTCTCCCTCAATGAGGACATAATATGAACCAACACTGACTTGACAGAGACAGCCCTAAAACCCCACTCCTAACCCACCATCACCCTCACAGGCTTAGTCTCTGCCTCTACTTCCAAACCTGAGACTAGAAGCTGACTTTGAGGGGAAGTCTCCATAGCAGGTATAGCACTACTGCTGTGTTCAGGAACAGAAAGTCTTTATCTAAAGAATTATTTTTTTTCTCATTATGAGTGCCATATGGTAATAAAAAGAACAAAAACTAACATCTGGATAGTAGCTAATTATGGCCATCCTTAGCGTTTCCACTAAAAAGTTATTTCCTCTAGGGCATCCTCCCTGGCATCCTCAAGATGGCTCATGCAATCCAACCAATGCACATTTCCTTGTCTCTGAATCTTTCCTACCACAGCACTTTACAGTATTGTTATGCCTGCTTGCCACTTTATCCTGTGGGAGAGACTCTAAAGTAACCTCCAATGACTCTTAACTTCGTGTTATTCAGGTGTTGTCCAGTCCTTTCCACTTGAGAATGAGCAAGACCTGAGACCTGCTTCTGATCAACAAGGTGAGGAAATGTCACCCTCAATACTAATGCTCTTTGATGTAGTAATATTTGAGCAGACAAGGGAAATAGACCCCTGATGCCAGCTAGACTAAGCAAATGGGTGTTCCAGAGACGTTCACATGGCACAGAGGTGGGGAAGGGGTGTTCCAGAAATCCTCCTAAGTGGTATCCAGAACCTAAGAGTGGAATCTACCCAATAGGCAGCCAAAATTCAGGGCCACAGTCATACCATTGGGAGAAAGAGAATTCTGTCAGCAAGCTAAACAAGGTTCAAAGCTGTGTTTCCTCAAGGCAAGCTTCCGAATGAGAGCACAGAGCAGTAGGCCATCTTGCCTGCGACCTTCAGACTCTTGGGAAGTCAGTTGTGATGGTTAATCTCCATTGTCAGCCTGACTGGATTTGAAATCACCGCAAAAGCACACCCCTGGGTTTGTCTATAGGATATTTCCAGGGAGGCTTGACTGAAGAGGGAGGAGCCACCTTAAGCATGAACCACAGCATCCCACGAGCTGACTGAAGAGTGAGGAAAAGTGGAGGAAGTGAGCTGGGCCCAGCCCTCATCTCGCTCTGCTTCCCCGGTGCAGACATAATATGTTGGGCTGTCTCCCATTCCTACCGCCATGCTTTCTGAACAGCTCGCTGGAGTAAACGCGCCTCCCCCTTAAGTTCATTCAGGTCAAGCGTCTGGCCACAGCATTGAGAAGAGTAACTATGAATGAAGCCAGTAACATCAATGAAGCCAGGCAGAAAATGAATGAAAGCTGCTCTTTAAAGCCTCTAAATTTCTCACAACTTCTTAGGCAACAACAGAAAACTAATGCATATCCCCTACCAGACTCTGAGCTCTGAGTGACTAGACCATGTCTATATTATCCCCACTATACCCCCCAGCAGCACCTCACACTATGCCCAGCACATAGACGGAATTCAGCAAATACTTGTAGGATGAGTAATTGAATGAGTGGGCATCATGCCTGCAATATTTACAACCACTTCATAAGGATTATTTCAATTTACATTTCATTCAGACTGAGAAAACAGCCCTGAGACACACAGGCTGTGACACATCCAAGATTCACATAAAAAGAGCATAGGATTGAAACTAGTGTCTCCTGGAAGTGAATCCTGAGCACATTCACCCAAACCAAAGGCATGGACTCAGCATTATCTTTCCACCTAGACAAGAGTCAGCAGAAACCTGTTTCTTATCCACACCCAGAGCAGACATCACTAATCAATCCCAACACATTTAAAGGTAAGTTCATCACAGTCCTCAGCTCAACATTTCAGTAGCCCCAAGCCATTGACCATAGCTATCCTAGACCAGGAAACTGACTTATCATCCAGGTTCTAAGCCTCCTAGCTGGCATTTCTACTTTCATGTATAGAATGAATTCAAAATCACTGCCAGTAAAGTCTAAGAAAGAATCTGGGAAAAAAAAAAAAAGGAGGAAGAGGAGGAAGAGAGGGAGAAGGAGGAGGAGAAAAGAAAGAGAAGAAAGAGGAGTGTGGGAGCTAGGGAGAAGTGGACACAGAAGACAAAAAATCCAGACAGGAGCCCAAGAGTGGGAAAACAAAAACAAAACCCAGTGCTTTCCCTGCAGGAAATTCCATCAATTGTGGGTGCTACCGTTGAATCGTCTGCTGGCTGACTCCCCCGGGTTAGCTGATGGGCTCTTCCTTGTACAGTAATTGAACTCTGGAGTCAGAGACCCCTTCTTAGCATCATGGCTGTGCTGTCCCCCAACTTCTCTCTGCATCAACAGCTGATGACGGCAATGTGGGTGGGGCAAACTGAACATTTGCCGCAACTGAGATTTTATTGTTTAACAATTAAATATATCTCGGCCAGAGGGACTTATGATATATAGTCAACATTAATCTCCAGGCAGGAAAGCTAACTGAGCAAGGCGGGGGGGGGGGGGGTAGGGGGCTGCTGCCATGACCAGGATATGGCTTTAAACTAGGAAACGTACTGAAAGATAGAGGAGGGAAGCAGGCAATGGCTTAGCTGTTCGGTTGTGATTTTCTTTCTTTGTTAATAAATTTACTAAACCCACTGTGCTCTAGGCATTTTCTAGAACAGGGTTATCAAACAGATATGTGCTGACAATGCCAACTCTCTTGCCCAAGGCAAGTACCACTAATTAATCACATCACTCTTTGCTACCTGAGTCCAAGCTTTGTCTTGGAAACCATCCCGTTATGACGCTCCAAGGCAACCCATATCAATCTAACATTTGCAATCTCAAGAGAATACTATGTGTCCACAAAGATGACAGACGTGGCCCCCACCTGCAGGACACCATGCACATTGTAATAGGGTAAAGCTTTGATTGTTAGGTGGAGCTCAGACCCTGGACTCACAGTGCCCAGATGAGAAGGTCCTCCAGGTCTCAATTTTGTCATCTGTACAATGGAGGTAATAGCACCTGCAGTGTGAAACTATAAAGGTGATCAAATAAATTAAAACATACATAGACCTTACGAGAGTACATGGCAAACATCAATGTTGGCTATTATTTCTCATATTCAGATAAGACATATTATAACAATAGCCAATATCTAGCAAGGAACTGTACATACCAGACTCTGGGCTGAGTGGTTCCCTAGTATCGATTAAAATCCTTAATCATAAGCTATATACATTAAGTATGTACTTTGAAGACAGCCAAACCAGTTCAAAGGTGTTAAATAATATTTTCAGTGTCAAATGGCTAGAAAGTCATAGGAACTTTAGTCAAGAAACCCAAGTGTTTGGGATCCTTGATGGAAGGAAGCCCTTAGTCCCAGCACAGCTCAGCCTCCTAAAGACAGGTGAGGTTAAATGCTCTTTACAGTACAGGCCTTGGAGGAGCCCTGTAAACTCAGGTGACCTTAGTTCAGTCATGGAAGAAATAACAAAGACTATAAAGCAGGCTGTCTGGACACTCACTTTCCTGACTCACTAGGCCTAAGCAGGCGCCCCTGGGTTTTCAATGCCCACATGCAGAGGTCATTCCTAATGTAAGAAACACAGTCTTGTGACACCAAGTGACATTGCCATCCAAGACACACATAAGGCTGTAGTCCCATGAGGCTATAAAAAGGCTGAAAAGTCCCCTGTATTGTCAATATATCTTCTCTATGTTTACATATGTTTTACTACACAAATACCATGTGCTACATACAATTGCTTGGAATATTCAGTACCTGCCCTCCAGCCTGAAGCCTCGAAACAATAGAATATCAGTTATGAACAAGGCATGTGCTAGGCTATAACATCAACATTTTGTAAGCCCATTCCAGAGTAGTCAGACAACAATAAAATTGCCTGCCTGGCAAGGGACTTCTTGTGACTTCCCTCTGTGGTTAAGTGACATATGACTGTACACACGAAAACACACACACAAAAGTGGGCAATTAGGAAAAACTGGGCATATCTGAAATTCAAACAATAGGGGAACTGGGGCAGGAGGATTGGGATGTCTAGATCAGCCTGGGTTAGATAGGAAGACCTCGTTTCAAGTAGACAAAAGAAGGTCTAGAGAGATGGCTCAGTGGTTAAGAGTACTAAAGCTCTCGCAGAGCACCTGAATTTAGTTCCCAATGCCCATGACAAGTGCTAACAACTGCCCATAAGTCAGACCACGGGTGTTGATGTCTCTTCTGGCCTCTGCAGGAATCTATATTCACATGCACATATTACACACACACACACACACACACACACACACACACACACACACACACACACACACATATGCATAAAATAAAGTAAAATACTTTTTCAGATAAAAACAAAAAGCAAACAAAATTAGGTATGTGGGGGGGGGGGGCTATAGATTAAATCTCCACAAAAGAAAAACAACTGACCTTGTGCCTGGAGTATTGTACCTGAATCCTGGTAGAAGAGTGGAACAGACTCTGTGGGTTACAGGTTTGGGCTCACACAGTCTTACCCGAGATCATTTCTGGCTTCCCAGAGAACTCCCTGCTGCCTGCACGCCACCTCCAGAACTCTGTTCCCCTTCCCCTGGCTCTGAGACCAGACTTGGGGAGAGTCTGGGTACAGCAGACAAACTGAATAGCTTCTCCTACATTTGCTGCATCAACATGGACATCTCTGTCATCCTTTCTAAGCCTCAGTTTCTTAGCTGGGAAAAGTGAAGGTAAGAGCAATTTTGCTGTAAGGTGTTGCTAATTCAGTTCAAAACTCCCACCACCTGGCTCCCGTGAACAGATCAATAAATGTCGGGTACAGTACCACCTGTGAAGTAGCTCTTGCGATCTGAATTGTTATGTGAGAAACTGAGGCCTCAAAAAGTTATGCACGCCAAGAAGACCCTACATGGAAGGGCGCAGGTGCAGAGCTAGACTGCTCAGTTCCAAAATGTACATGCTTGACCACCAGGCCACATTTGCCGCTCCTCTGAAGAAGCCTGTTCTAATGGCTGGAGAGCACGCCCTCAGCTTGCTTCAGAGATCTTTAAACCATGGCCCTCTGAACCTGGGATATGACAGGACCTTGCTCCTTTCAAAGTCCCTACTGGTAATCAACATAACCCTACCAGATAGCCACTGCGGCCACCATTATGAACAAGCCCCAAGAGGCCACTCGTGTCTGTCTAACTGCCTTTCTGCAGAGCCTCACAGAGCACCATGCCCAGACAAGCTCTTAATAGGTCCCTTTGATGAAAACTTATGGAGCTGTTAAGTCTGGAAAAGTATTCATTTTCTCTGCGCCTACCTAACATTTGATGCCGACACTGAGCTGCAGGAAGCAAGCAACAAGAATAATTTAATAAAAGCACGTCGGAGCTAAAGGCAGAGGAGAGTGAGTGAGAAGGGGCAGCCTTTGCATGGACTCGATGCTGGAAGCTCAGGCTTTTGTGTCTTTGAAGCTGAATCCAGGAAAATTGCCACAACCCCTGTTGATGGTTGGAGGGCTGTGAGTTGCCTTTTGGGGGAGCCTCCAATCTCTGAATGCTGCCAATAGGGAGTGCAGTCCTGAAGTTTCCAAACAGTGGAAATGTGTATATGAGTCACACCAGGGAGCAAAACAGGGTTCAGGGCCTTATGTGGAGTCCAGGGCCATCTCAGACACATGGAGAATCCAGGCAGGTCTCCGATACACGAGGAAGAGTGACCCAGGAGTGGGTGTTTGCTGACAGCTTCATGCTTTGTGTGAATGCTTGCCCTGGCATTTCTCAGTGCTGAATCGTGGAAAAAGTTGGCCAGGATGCCTATGGAGTGAGGGAGAGAGGAAGGGGGAGAAAAGAAGAGGAGAGGGAAGGGGAGGGGAGGGGAGGAGAGGGGGAAGGGAAGAGGGGGAGGGGAGGGGAGGGGAGGAGGGAGGAAAGGAGGGGAGGGGAGGGGAGGAGGGAGGGGAGGGAAGGAGAGGGGAGGGAAGGGGAGGGGAACCAAGCTCTGGATGAGAGAACAAATACCACACAGAGCAACCTAAGCAATAGAAATAGCAAAAGTATTGCCTAAAGGTTTACCAGGTGCTTCCAATGCCTCTTTCCTGCTTGTTCTGGGGACAAACCACTCAATAAGGGAAAATAAATAACTAATACTGGAAGGAAGGACAGAAGGACGGAAGAAGAGGGGGGAAGGAAGGAAGGAAGGAAGAAGGGAGGGAGGGAGGGAGAGAGGGATGAATAGACAGACGGGGGAGGGAGGGATGGAGGGAAAACACTCATTTTGCTTTGCTCATAAAAACCTAGGGTTGAGACAGACCCAGCGCTGCATAGTGAAGCAGCCCTCAAATTCAAATCTCAGTAAAATGCAACTCTAACCCACATCTCAGTGCAGCTGGGTGCTCTTACTTACACACCTAACACATCCTAGCCCATCTCACAGGTACCCAATACTGTACCTGCTTCTCCTGTCTGCCCTGAAGGTTACAGAAAGCCAATCAAACAGCAGATAAAGCAGATGTAGAGTGGCGTTCGCCTCCCTAGACAGATTGGGAGGAAGTGAGCAGCCTCCAGACAGATCTGCATGGCCCTTGTTGAGTTCTGAACGGTGTCAATGATATATATACTTGATAGTGTCCTGCAGAAAGAACATTCCAGAAGTCCCCATTCCTCCCTGATGGAGGCAACTTAAGTAACAGCAATTACAATTTTCTTATAACCACATGTTAAGAAGGAGAAAGAATAAAGTGAAATTAACTTTAATCATGTCTTATTTAACCTAGAATATTCAAAATAGTAGTATTTCTTTGAGCAACCAACACACAAATTATTGCTGAGATATTTTACATTCGAATTTTCACACTAAGCCTTCAAAAATCTGGTGTGCACACTGCACTTAAGCTGTGTCTCAGCTAGCACAAGCCTGGCATAAGTGTCTCACATCTACTATATTAGACAGGGCAGGTCTACAGGATGTCAAAATACGGGCAACTACAGCCTCACTCTACATAATGAGAGCAGCTTTTAAATTATCGTGAGGGAAATTAATGATCTGATGCAATGTTCTATGAATGTTGACACATATATAGATTGATACAGCTACTATCATAATCAGAATTCAGAGCTGTCTTGTCACCTCCAAAAAACTGTCTCTCTACAGTCAAACTCTCAACCGTGCCTTAATTATCAGTCTTTATTTTTTTTCTGTATGAATAGAATCATACAGTATGTAAATATGTGGCACATTTTTGTGAATGTGTGTGTGTACATGCACAGGAGTGTGTTTGTGTGTGTGATTGCACATGTGGGTGTGTGAATGTAGGGGTCAGAAGTTGATGGTAGATGTCTTCATCAAGTCACACCCCATTTTATGTTTTGAGACAAGGTATTTCACTGAACCTAGAGCTTGCTGATTCAGCTAGACTGACTGGCCAGCAAGACTAATGGATCCGCCATGCCAGACAGGCTTCTTGAACTAGTCCTAAGGCCTTTGAGGTTTACCCAACTTCATTCTGTGCACCATGAAACTACAATCCTTTTCCTGAGTGTATAGCATTCCACTGGTATGGTAGATGTGGCCCAGTTCATCAAGCTATCACCTGCTGAAGACATTTTAGTTATTTCCTGTGTAGGATGATTGTAACTAGGGCTGTTATAAATACAGTTTCAGATGCAGGCTTTGTGTGAACACAATTTACATTTCCAGAGCAAATATCAATGTAGCTGGAGTTTTCTCCAGCCCTGCCCAGGCCCACAGCCACTCAGACCCAAATAAACACACAGAGTCTTATATTAACTAAAACTGTATGGCCTAATGGCTCAGGCTTCTTGTTAGCTAGATCTTACATCTTAAATTAACCCATTTCTGTAAATCTATACCTTGCCACATGGCTCATGGCTTACTGATATCTTTACATCTTGCTTCCTCTATGGCTGGCTGGCGACTCCTGACTCAGCCTTCCTATTCTCAGAATTCTCCTCTCTCTTTGTACCACCTATACTTCCTGCCTGGCTACTGGCCAATCAGCACTTTATTTATTAACCAATCAGAGCAACACATTCACAGCATACAGAGTGATATCCACAGCATATCAAGTTGTGGAATTGTTGAGTTATGGAGTAAATGGATAATTTCTTAACTTATTAAGAAATTATCAAGAATCTCTTCCAATGCCCTTGAAGCATTCTCTGTTCCTATCAGGAACATACAAGAGTTCTAGTTGTTCTGCATTTCTGTCAATACTAGGTATTGCACATTGTTTATTTTAATCATCCTGATAGGCAAGTGGTTTTATGCCATTGTGGATTTGATGTGTTTTTTGTTATTGACTAATCATATTGAACATCTTTTTATATGCTACTTTGTCCTCCAGATATCCTCTTGGAAAATATGTCTAAGCCTTTCATCCATCTTTAAACTAGAGTGCATATTTCCTGAGCTATGGAATCTTTATATATTCCAACCTGGTGGTGGTGGCACATGCCTTTAATCCCAGCACTTGGGAGGCAGAGGCAGGCAGATCTCTGAGTTTAAGGCCAGCCTGATCTGCAGATGGAGGTCCAGGACAGCCAGGGCTACACAGAGAGAAACTGTGTGTTGAACGCCCCCCTAAAAAAAAGAAAGAAAGAAAGTTGTATATATTCTAGATGTAAATCTTTTGTTGGATATGTGAGCTACACTATTGTCTCCTGTTCTGTAACATGTGATCTTTTCATTAACATTGTCTTTCACAGAGCATGTTTTTAATTTTGGTGATATCCAATTGATAGATTTTTTTTCTTGTATGTGCTGTAATTTCATTACTACATATTCTTCTTTTCCTAATACCAGGACATGGACCTTTTTTTATATTAAGTTTCTGAACAATGAGTCATGCTTAATAGGATCACCCAAAACTATGTTGGAGCTATCTAGAGATATTCAGCTATAGGTTTCAGGTGTGAAAATGTGCACTGTTCATCACTTACATCATAAATTTTAATAGTTTAGAAAGATACCACTAATTAAAACAGAGATAAATAAAATCTGACCCACAATAGCCCTTCCTAGATCAAGAAGAATGAAACAGTGACCATATAAATATCATCTATGACCTTCATTCTGACATTACAAGTTTCATCTTGTAAGACAGAAATCTGAAACTTAGGAGTTAGGGGATTTTCTACAGTCATGTAGCCAAGAATTATTAGTATTGGGGTTGGGTAATTCCAAACCCTTTAAAATGGAGTTCTTGGTTTCTAACAACAGAAAATGGAAGAGAGGGAGGGGGAGAGAGGGAGGGAGGGAAGGAGGGAGGGAGGGAGGGACTGGACACAGGTATTTCACAGATCCAATCCAACAACTAAACAACCAGGTCTTAGAAGGGAAGAAAATCAAGAAATTCAAGCAAGGTATCTTTGGAGTGAAGCATTTTCAGCCATTTTCAGGCCTTGCATTTCTCCACCTACAACTGAAGTTCCCTGGAGAAACCACTTCACTGACCCATCATGACAAACAAGACTGGGTACAGTGAGGATCATCACCTCCATTCCTTGTTTAAAAGGAATGTTGGCCTGTTACTAGAAGGAAGGAAAGAATGAAGCCAGCATAAGCACAGAACACAATGGTCTGCTGATAGCTGTCGCTTCCAATACCTTCCCCCATATCCCTGTTGAGAACTGCATCTCACCACCATGTGAACACACACACACACACACACACACACACACACACACACACACACATACACACACACACACACACACACACACACACACACACACACACACACACACACCTGAAGTGAATGCTTCAAGTGACAGAAGAAACCCTTAAAACATAGGATACATGGACCTGTCATATCCCTTTCCTTTAAAAAAAATGAGTTTTTAATGCTTTTCACTAAAAACTCAAGCATGGGAAGTACTGTCCTCAATTATAGCTTCTTTCTCTCTATATGTGAAGTTTCCAGAAAGAGAGCGATGGCCCCCACAATGAAATTATAAAGTGGGGAACTCCTCAATGTATCCCCAGAGAACACTAGCTGCTGCACATCACATAACATATGTGCACAAAGAGATGTACATAAAACTCCCTTGAGCCAGGTGATCCTGCAGAGGTACATGCACCTCCCACAGAACTGGACTCTCACACATGAGTTTGGGGCCAGCTGATTTGTTTTTAGGGTGACTCCAGTAAGCATGGGGGAGGGGTGGGGAAAACCAGTGTGTGGCAACTAGGGAGAATAGTGTGGGATGACCTCAGAACTGACCCATCCGTGCTCACCAGAGCTACTGACTGCTGCTGCCCTTCCACGCTGAGGATGGAAATAATGTCACTGACTTCCTGATATTGCCTGCTCTGTGTGAGATTAAGCCTCCATGGTCAAAGAACAACCTTGTGGCAAAGACACTCTAGAAGCCTGTGGCGATAGGGGTTGTCTGCAGGTGCCGTCTGGGGTAACCCAAGAAGACACAGTTTGGGGGTCTTTGTGAGCTACAACTGGGATAGAGAAGCAGTACTCCCAACAGCCATTCTCTCAGCCACAAGCACCAGCCCCACCCCACCCCACAGATGAGCACACTCGGGTTGGCAGCATCACCTTAGAATCACCCAGGCTCTTGACATTTACTGGCACGAAGTGCTTCCCAGCCTGGCTACCTGTCTTCCTGCCTCAGCACTGCTAAAGGGAGATGAGAAACCCAGCAGTCTCTCAACTCTGACCTGGCCCTTCTGGTTCCCAGTTTGGGTGCCCAAGGATGTGCCTTTCTTTGCCAATGTTCTCTATCAACGTATTTGGGAGGGGAAAAAAAAAAAAAAAACTTCATCCATCTCCTTCTCCTCGAACCCAGAAGAGGCCTCTCCTCCTGTCAAGATGCCAATGAAAACAGATATCTAAGCACATGGGAGGGATCCAGTGTAAAATTTTTGATGAACCATCTACTGTATGACAGACTCAAGCACAAACAATAGGCTGCCTTTGAGCATCAGGTCCAAGGAGGTGGGAACAGCAACAGCTTTGGGCACAGGATAGAAAAGTCTTGTTCAGTAATGTCTGAGGGCATCCTGTTCCCCCAGGCTGCACAGAGATTCAGCCCAGATACTAGACATTTCCTAGGTTCTAGACATTTACTCATGTGAGCACATGCAAGCATGATTGAGTGTGTGTGTGTGTGTGTGTGTGTGTGTGTGTGTGTGTGTGTGTCTCCCAATTCTAAGGCACAAGAAATATAAAATAGGACCAATAGGGCAGAAGGGAAAGAAGGAATAACATTGTTCTGTGAGTACATGTTTTGTTGCCGATTCATTAAGTAAAACCTTTGTACCTCATCTAAGTCTCTTGGTAATGCTGTGTTAGGTATGACTATACCCATCTCAAAGGTGAAAAACAAAAGCTTGGGATGGTCAAGAAATGCATGAAAGTTCCCGGTGTCATAAGCAATAGAACCAAGGCTGAGTCCAAAGGCCATGACCCCTTAACTGCTGTGGGATAATGCTTTTGTACACTGGTTTAATAAAATGCTGATTGGCCAGTAGCCATGCGGGAAGTATAGGCGGGATAAGCAGACAAGGAGAATTCTGGGAAGAGGAAGGCTGAGTCAAGAGACACCAGCCCACCATCCAGGGAGCAGCATGTAATAGCACACAGGTAAAGCCACGGAAAATGTGGCAACATATAGATGAACAGAAATGGGCTGAGTTTAAGTGTAAGCACTAGCCAATACTAAGCCTGAGCTAATGGCTGAGCAGTTTTAATTAATATAAGCCTCTGTGTGTTTACTTGGGCCTGAGCGGCTGTGGACCAGGCAGGACACAGTAAAACATTCAGCTACACTTAACCCCACTGCTCAGTCCTTCCATAAGACTGATTCTCAAAGAGGGAGAGCAAGAAGAACCCCAGGACAGGATGTCATTAGAGGAGCCAAGGCTGTCCCACATAAGGAATCATGGCTGCAGAGAAGATTCAAGACTGTTTAAAGCACCTAGAAAAACTGACAGATGTGTCATCGACCCCTGTGCCAGCATGCTCTGCCCTGTCCAACGCCTCACCCACAGTCAGCCAGTGATGTATTCCTGGCAGACCCTCAGCAGTGACTTGAAGCATCACTTCAGTCAGCTCACATGTGAGAGCCTCTCAGTGGTTAATCTTCCCAATCTTTTCCTGGTCTCCCAGCTATCATCGGCCAGGAGAATAAGCTGACATCACTGCAAACAGGCTTTCCTGATTTAGGCAACTGGTTTCTCTATTCTGAGCCTATTTGGCTCTCTGAGCTAGAAGCCCATCTGGTTGAAGGGAGACCCTGCTGTTTACAGCCTCTTCTGGGACGCAAAGACAGGAGAAACCCTATCCATTTCTAACCCCCCTGTGCTTGCTCCAGGAGGCTGAATTTTATTTAAGCACCACATTTGGAGTGGGGAATGGAATTTCAGTCTCTGCTTTTCTGGTTATGTTTTCAGCAGCCTCACCATGACCAATAAATTAAAGCAGTCTTCAAACGGAATAAGTCAAGACCCAAGTCTCCCAGGCACCCTATTTCCCAAGCCCAGACACGTCTTCCAGCGAGTGTTAGAAAGCTGTAGAGTTGGAAGGGGCCCCAGAGATACTCCTCAGAGGGGAGGGGGAAACGGAAGCTGCATATAGTGGAGAGGATTGGCCCATATCATGCCGCAGAAGCCTTTGACCTCACATCCTTAGGTCATGGAGCTCACTTCAAGGAAAGACAGGGAAGGAGCATGGCAGTGTGGCCAGCACTCAGGGTCTAAGGTGGGTGTTTTTAGGTTCTTGGTCTCTTATCCAAATAACTTAAAGTAAAGGCTCACCCAGATTTGCTAACATGACAAGGAAACTTTATCCAGAGGTAAGTGATGTACAGATTCAGGAGGGATACACTGTCAAGATCAACAGTGAGCTATAGTGAAGGTATGCAGGGGTACCAATTATTGTTTGGGGCTTCTTTTAAGGGACTCAAGAGGACAGATTTGGCTACTATAGGGCATAATAAAGTGGTTCTCTGTTGTGATTGAAAGATTTGGTAATATAAGCATTTTTCTATTTTTTATGCCCTTTCCAATAATGCATCTGATTTTAATCACATGCACACACGATTGTGCAGAGGCATTTGATTTGGTAAATAGGCGATTCTCCCTAAAAGTTTACTTGGGGTCACAGTTTTACCTTGTTGCACATGCATATAAAACTGATTCAGCCTGAACTGACCATTCTATTCTTCATAACTGGATACACTGAGAAAATATTGGAATAGAAACTAAACCTAGCTATTGTTAGGAGAGGGGAAATGTATCCTGTTGTTCGGAAAGGGGGCACCTGTAGCCCTATGCAGGTGGAAGTCCGGGGTTATTAGATGCACTTTTGGGAGAGGGATGTGTACATCTTTCCTGCCGGTACAGGAGCTAGGCTGCAAAGTGCATAATTACAAGGATGGTGTGCATAATCCAAAACCCAAGAGAGTTCCAGGTATACTGAATTGTTCCTTATGCTTGCCTGCTTCTGAAGGTGAACCCTCTTGTGCCTAGGATAGAGTCAGTGCTGAGGAAAATGGTGGATGTGAAAGCTGTAGGCTCAGCCCCAACTCTGAAGAAAAGTGGTCTTTACAACTTACCAGCCCGACATTCTTAGTTGACTGATAGAAGGCCCATCATATCACACAACTCCACAGACTCAGCTCATGCTGTTTTCAGAAAGGCAAAAAAAAAAGTGAGAGATTAACAAATATTCTTCTTCTAGTTCCCCTTGAACAGCAAAACCCAAGGCATCCATTGATAACTGTAATATTTACTAACAAGAATAATCCTAAGACCTAGCTTTCAGAATTCAAAAGACTGAATCTGGAGAAGCATGCTGGCCAGAAAGGGGTCTGGGAAAGGGTGTTCCTCAAATGCTGACCAATAACATCAGCTGCATGGGAGGCCTTGTTCTAAGTGCCTCTCTGTCTCAGTCCTTACATCTTAGTGACATGAGTACACTGTTTTCTTTCCCATTGCACCTGGGGAACTAAGGGATGATGAATGAGCCAGTCACACAGCCAATAAGTGGCAAGGTACAATAGAGCACAGCCACCAGCCTCCCAACACTTGACTACTGACATCATCCCTTGTTCAGGGGTCAAGTATTAGATGGCTTTTGCTCCTGAGAATCAAGGGCAGTTGAGTTCAGTTCTGTTTCCTTCAGATGGGTATAACTGGCACACATGAAGTTAGCAATAGACTACCAGTGAGGAAGGGATTTAGTTGCAGGGATGGGTGGACCCTTCCAGGAAAGGCCAACCAAACAGCCCAGCTCTGAAAAATCAGGAAACATTAAGAGTCTCTCTGGGGAACAGAGATCACCATAAGAGCTCTAGAACCCCTCAAACATCACCATGGGAGCTCACTCCTCCTTCCTCAGGACTGTAGACTGAGGGAAAGGGAGACAAGACCACTAAGTACTTTAATGGAGACTAGCAAAAAGAAAAAAAAGAAAAAAACAATGGGTTAAGACCTCCTTCACCCTCTGAGACCAAGCAGATACAGGTGCTAAGTTTAACTCAACCCACTGTGTCAGTATGAGCAATCTTCCTAATTTTCTTTGTGCCTCAGTTTCTCTGTGTATACAAATAGAACCCATACCTACTTTGTATACCTATTGTGGGAATTAAACTGAATGACCAGCCAAGTGAGTTTACACTGCTTGCCGAGTGCTGGGAGACCAACAAAGGACAGCCCCACTCCTTCCAGGACATAACAACAGGACTGTTGCGTATATTCTATTTATTGTCCTTCTTGACCTATAGGCTTTTCATTTCATTCAGGGGTGATTATCCCCAGATTTAAAAGGTCACCTTCCCAGGCTCCTTTGCAGCTTGGTGACCATAGTTCAGTTCTGGAAAATAATATATAAGGAAAAGACTATGGGGCGGGGGTGGAAGGATTCCAAGAAATGTGTTGCTTCCCTAAAATTATGGAGAACTATCTCAGTTAGCGTTTTCCTTTGACCCCTGCATTCTGCCTACACCTCTTCTCCTTGTCTACAGGTATAACTGCCATCTTTATTGCTGAAAGGACAAGGACACCAGAACAGAGGCCAGCTCTCTATCTCAGGTAGCATTCTCTAGTTATTGATCTCTCTACATTTTCTACCTCCCAACAAAAATAAACTTCTATTGGATTTCACACTGTTTGCAGCTCAACACACTCCCAACTAACTGACAGTTACCGACCCCCTTTTGATATGTTGGAATAAAAGTTTAGAACTGCCTGAACCTTTGTCCAAGATCATGTCATGAATTGATTGGTGACACCCATAGGCCTTCTGAAAACTTGAGTCTTAAATGTCTAACTGGAATGCTTTCCTAATAGATTACATGAATTCACCTCCTTTTAGAAATTTAAGTAGCTTGGTTTATTCTTGAAAATAATGGATTTCGTTTCATTTATGAAGGGGCCTTTTCCGTTCAGGGACAAATTCCACAGGAACATTTTTCATCCTTACACAAACAAAGCACATCTTTGCCATCCAGAAAACATCATGCTGTGGAATCACAAATACAGCTGTCACCCTGATGCCTAACCTAGAGAAGATCTTGAATTCAAAGGAAGATGCTTTGGAGCCGCTGCTAAATATTTTATACTTTGAGCCTTTAGGAAGTCAGGGCTGAATAACACTGTCTTATTTATATAATTTTTCTCATGGTTAAATTGTTCGGGCTTAACCCCACTCTCCTTTGCAAGGCTAATGAAAACTATTATCTGGGCCCTAATAATGCATGTGATAAACAAATGCAGTCTATTTCCTGTTGAAATATTCTTTTTATCTATACCCATGATGCCAATGTGAATTTGATCTGTCGTTGGCACTTAAGGATCCGTAAGAGAGGAGGTTCACTCCTTTGCGTGGAAAGAGCTATTCCTTGGAACTGTCTGGGCAGGTATAGGTAGTATTTCTTGGAATGAATCTCTCCAACAGGCAAGAGGAATGGCTTCATACTGAGTCCCCAGTGGCCTTGACTGTGCACCTGCCCCTCTTCCCCTGGCCGGACCCCAGGTGGCCTGACGGATGAGAGATACCTGGATCCATCGCCAAGTGTATCCACCCCCTAACTCCCCAAGTCTCTGAAGTAGAACCACCCAGCTGACCAAACACGACCACCAAGGCACAGCAGACTCATTTAAAGAGAAGAACCCTACATGAGAACCAAGCCACATCTCCAATCATGCGTTAAGAAGTAAATGATGGAGCCAGGCATGGTGGCGCTTACCTTTAATCCCAGCACTCAGAAGGCAGAGGCAGGTGGATCTCTGTGAGTTTAAGACCAGCCTGGTTTACAGAGTGTGTTCCAGGACAACCAGAGCTGTTACACAGAGAAACCCTGTCTTGAAAATCCTAACAAAACAAGAAAATAAAAAGGAGGATTGTTTTCAGTTACTATTCCTGGGGGTAGTTTTCTCCATTGTAAAAGTTAATTGATAACAATGTTCTGTAAGCCTCAGCTTCCCCAGTGGAAATGATGAAAATAGAAATTAAAAACAAACGAACAAGGGGCTGGAGAGACGGCTCAGTGGTTAAGAGCACTGGCTGCTCTTCCAGAGGACCCAGGTTCAGTTCCCAGCACCCACATGGCAGCTCAGAATTGTCTGGAACTCCAGTTCTAGGGGATCAGATACCCTCACAGACATACATGCAGGCAAAAACCAATGCACATAAAACTAAATATATCTTTAAAAAAATTAGTAGCTCTTAAAACAAGTGCCAAGGGCCTGTGTGGCATTAAGCAGTGCACGGTTGTAAACTACCACAAACATTAAAATGCCAATATATTACTTTAAATTCTTTACTTTGAATCTCATCTGCAAACTTAAGAATAATGATGTTGAACAAGCAGTGTTGTTACAAGGAATTGAGAAAATATGTGTGATGTACTTAGTACGTCAGGTACAGGCAGAGCATCAACAAATGTTCATTATTCATGTGCTGTGTCAAATCTTACTATGGAAGTTTAGCCGCCTTCTCTTCCCTGGCCCTAGCATAAATCCGTTCCATCTGAAGTCCTACTTCCAGCCTGCAGAGTTTTCTCGCCTTGAGGATCACACTTGGCTCCAAACCTTCAGCCTCACCAGAACACTGTCACCCTGAACAGCAGTGGTGGAGGAAGGCTTCAGAACCTCTGGCAGGAGGTAGACCCGGAAACTTTCCCACTGCAGTCCCTTTCTAAACTTTAGCCACAATGGGGCAGTCTCACCTCTTATCCCTGCCGAAAATTGGGCTTGTCCTGTCCTATGGGGCCTCTTTACCTTGATGGCTCTGCTCCCACCTTCTCGGTGAGCACAGAATTTGGAAGACTTCCAGCCCCACTAACCATGTCCCATATCTCCACTGTGACTCCTCACCTGTTCACATTGCCACCTGCCCCGCCTCCAGCAGAGCAACCCCTCCCCCAGCCACCTTGAGCAGACACCATTAGCAACAATTTCCCAGCTCAGGGCAACCTCTCCCCCTATGTGAGTGGTTTCATAATTCAAGCCTGCCCATCAGTGGCCAGATTTAGCCCACTGCCTGCTGAGTCTGGAAATACTAAATATTAAAATATCCCAGACGCTCGCCCTTCTGACGCCCTCGATGCTCTCAGATTTGCGTGCCGTTGATTGTACAAACAATGGGCATCCCAGGGTGCCCATCAATTTGTCCATTAAGTAGGTTTTGAGGACTCATGTATGTGGCTTATCAAAACAAGGGATGAAGTTGGGTGTGTGACCTTGGGGAAGTCCTTGTCTTTTGGCTTCAAGATTGGGCCCTTTTTTCTACATCACGTGGTTGCTTTAACACTGCAGACCCTTTGTGTGGTGCTATTTGCAATAAAAGGTGGTGGTAATCATAGCTGGGGGACTTTATTGACCAAAATACAAAAAGAAATATTCTCAGCCCATTTAGGGCAGCAGTAGAGAGGCTCCCAGGAATAGAAACCTGCCATTAATAAGAAAAAGGAAGGAAAGGGGAGCTTCATGGTGTGTGTTTCCTGTGTGTGTGTGTGTGTGTGTGTGTGTGTGACATCCCTTTGCCAAAAGTCTAGCTGACTTCTCTTGTGTACATCAAAAACAGCCATGCGTTTCTCACCTTTGCAGTTGAAGTACTGGTATTTTTTTATTATTATTAAGTTCAAATCAAAGAACATTTAGGCTAACACACACATCTTTAATAAGTTCCGGTGTTGATCCATTCACAAAGTGGGTTTTGGATTTCTTGGAAAAGGGGATACATCTCCAAGGATTCAAAACAAAGGGAGGGATTCTTAACAGTCTGCCGAGCCCCCCAAGCAGGCTCACTGCTAGGCGAACTTAGAAGAGGGGTTTCCTTCTCAGTGTGTATAGTTTAATGAGTAATAAAGACAGTGGCCAGCAACACCCAGCATGTATGGTATTTTAACGTGAGAACTGTGGTGGGCCATAGAGACCAAGTCTCTACAGAGGGAAGCTGACATTCCTCCATCGCCTTCAAGAGGAAAACCCGTCAGACTGGAGCGCACAGCACTGAACAGCCCGGCCAGGCATCCACTCTCACTGGATTCCAGCCTCGCTCTGCTGTTCACTGTGGAGCTTTGTCTTCAGTTCCTCTGGAGCCTCCTTTTCCTCAGCCATGAACTAGGGATGATGACTCCCACACAGAGGATTCACAGGGGTATCTGTCCATCATGAAAATAAGTCCTTTGTGCTTCATTTTGGGGACTTCACCTGGGACCCACACAAGAGACTCTTCACTTGAGAATGAGTTAGTCACAGCCGACGCATACATTACTCATTGGGTTAGCAGCAGCAACACTGAGCCGGATGACTCATTTCAAGCCCGAGGTGGGCTTTGCCCACGCATCTCCCCTCCCTGAAGGAGGCCACAGTGTTTGAGTTTCAGAGCAGCCCGGCCAGGAAGCTGGAGATATCTAGTGTACTGGATCCCAATGCTGCTATTCTGCATTGTCACAAATGAGTCACTTAATGCATACATGCATACTATCTTCTAACTCTGAGGTCAGAGACCATACTGGGTCTCGCTAGCCTAAATCAAGATGTTGGCAGAACTGAAATGTTCTGGAGACTCTGGGGGAAAACACATTTCCTTTTCTCTCTTCGGCTTCTAGAAGCCCTGACATTTCTTCAGTTCCCTTTTTCTACCTTCATAAGCAGCAAGATGAGTGTCTATCTCAAGTTGACCTCTCTTGTTCTTCTTCCCAGCCTCCCTCATCTCACAGGATTTTTTTAAATTTTATTAGGACCATGGGGATAATCCAGAATAATAACCCTAGTTCATGTTGACTGATTAGCAAGCTTAATCCCATAGGAAAGTTTAATTCCCCTTCACCATGTGACCTAACATATCCACAGACTTTGGGGACTAGGGAACCTCTGGTTGCTAGAGACAGAGAAAGAGAGACCAGGCTGTTGGAAATGAGTTGTCCCCTCCCCATCAGTGAGGGCTGCTGAGCATCCCTGTGGGGTCTGGAAGACACTGGCCTGTGAGGTGACAGTTTGGAGCCTGCCACCATTGATATTCCCTGTAAGGAACCTCAGGCAACAGACTCCTCATCAGCTCCACAGTCCGTGAAGTAGAAATGAGCCCTGCTGCTAGAGACTGTAATGACTCTGCTGGGTAGAGGACTCACTGAAGGCCTCCTAAGCACCAGCCAGTGTGGACCACTACAGTACCCACCCCTAAGGAGCTCACACCCCAAACTGTCACCACCTGGTCAGAAGTCAATACTGCTTTCCTCTCCAAACTCTTCAAATCTTCTTTTAAATCATGGCTTCCCCATCAGCAGGAACTGTGAAACAGACCTCCAGCCTTTTAGACTGTAGTGTGCAGATTCATGTGTATTTCATCTGAATTTTCTCTAAGTTGCATTTCTCAAACATTTAATATCACTAAAACATCTTTACCTATTCAAAACTTCCTCACTCTAACCCTTTGGATCTTTGTGATTCTGTTTTCTTTTAGGATAGCCTTGTGTTTATTGTACAACAGAGAGGATTTTTAGATCATTCTCATATATATTCCTCTATATATTCACACATATAACAGTGTGTTCAAGCATTTTCCCATGGAGTTATGCATATTTCAGAATTATTCTTATTAATGATGACATAATTTTCCATCCAGCCATTGATACATAATCATTTCCAGGCTCATTGGATGACTTTGGTTTATATTTGCTGTTTGGTCCTTTGTGAGGTTGTGTGTGTGTGTGTGTGTGTGTGTGTGTGTGTGTGTGTGTGTGTGTGTGTGTGTGGTCTGTGTGCTGGAGCAGAATAGGCTGTCATGAATATCTTCACACATTTATATTCTTGTCAAGTCTTTCTGCAGAATAGTTCCTCACAAGTAGAATTCCACTTGACCCTCACAGAGTGCTGTGATGCACGTAGAACAGAATTGGATCCTTTTCTATTGATGGAGACACCGAGACAGAGAGAAGTAAAGCTGTTTTCCCCACAGACACAAGCGGGTTGGCGCTAGGACGAGTGTGAAATTCCCACATCTTCTGGATGTTATAACAGGATTTTATAAACAGCCCTTCCACGGGACCTCCATCTGAAACAGAAGTTACTAGATGTCTTTGTAGACCTCCATTTTCTACCTCTCTTCCATGTTCCCACCCTCTCACTGCAAACCTACTGACTTACACCCTCAAGACCTCTCCCCTACAGCCCCACTCTTACAAGTTCAGGGGGTCATAGTGTGATATCCAGAAATGCTTGAAATTGAACATGGAAAATGAGGTCTTAAGAAAAGGTGATTCTGCTGGGAGTCCTTCACAGCAAAGGCCAGCCTACTTCTGCAGCTGGATCTATGGCCATGTGCCCTGAGCCTATAAAAGGAAGAAAGTTTCATGATCTTTTGATGTATAAGGACTTTGGGATTGAAATTCTGGATGCACACCCTGACCCCCACCTCTGACCTACCACAGAATCTTGGACAAATTGCAGCTACTCAGGTATAGCATCCTGGTCGGCAATCTGTAGACGCCAACAGCAGTAACATCTGTACAGCTGTAAAGATAAGGTGAGCTAATTTCATGCCAGTCACAATGCCTGGTTTGTCCTGAGGGGTAAGTGACTAACCAGGACTAGTTGTCATCCACCCACTATGCCAAGAGCCTAGGGTTAGGTTACCACAAGAAATTAGCCATACACCTGGTGGCCAACGACAAAAATTTACTCTCGCACAGTCTGTGGCCAGAAGTTTGGGGTTAAGTTGTGGACCAAGCTTTGCTCAGTCCAGGAGAAATTATCCAGTAGAGGATAATTCACCTCTTCTTCCAGCTTCTGGGGATGCTGACATTCCTTGACTTACAACGTCATGGCCACGGTCTCTGCTCTACCTTCCCATGGCCCTCCTCCCCACCCCTGTGCATGTATTTTCTTCTCTTTGTAAGGACACCCACGTGGAATGGACAGCCCACTCTACTCCGCCATGTCTCTTCTGCTCAATCCTTACCTGCATTATACCAGCAAGACCCTGTTTCTAAATATCTCAGTCCAAACAAGTTGCTATGATCAAATGCTCTACTTATTCTATTTATGATTCTATGTATGAATCTGAGTGATTCATAAATGGTAGAAACTGGGCTTGGGATTCGGTTCAGTTGGTAAAGTGCTGCCTAGGACGAATGAAGCTCTGGCCCTGGCCTCAGCACTGCACAAACGGGATACAGTCGCACATGACTACAGTCTCATCACTGGAAGGGTGGACACAAAAGGATCAGAAGTTCAAGGTTATTTTCTGCTATGTAACCATGTCTAGGCGGAACTCCGCTTCGTGAGGCTCTATCTTGAATAAATAATAACTAACTGTTCACAGCTCTGGAGGCTGAGAAGTTCAAGGCAGGAACCAAACTCCCAGTGAAAAGGAAAGAGTTCTCTGCTTGCCTTATTTGTGTCCTTGCATCGTGAAAGGGTACAAAAGGCCCCTCCAAGCTTTTCTTGTAAAGAAATTAAGGGGCTCTGCACCCACTACCCAGTTGTGTTCCAAAGGCCTCACCTTTTAAATCCAGTGTCATGGTGATTAAATTTCAACACATTATTTTTATTAGAGTTTGTTAATTGTACAAAATGATGGGTTTCATCATTAATCTTAAGTGGTGGTTCCAGAGTAGCAGGGCAGGAAATGCCTGCAGCGTGGAAAGAAAGCGAAGGAGAAAAGGGAAAGTTGGAGAGAGAGAGAGAGAGAGAGAGAGAGAGAGAGAGAGAGAGAGAGAGAGAGAGAGAGAGAGAGAGAGAGAGAGAGAGAGCGCCAAAAATGGACATGGGAGCCTGAAGGCTGTGGGTAAAAAGACTGGGGAGCTTTGGGGAAAATCCTGTGGGGTAGAGATTTTCTCTCTTCTCTCTCTCTCTCTCTCTCTCTCTCTCTCTCTCTCTCTCTCTCTTTTTCTGTGTGTGTGTGTGTGTTTGTGTGTGTGAGAGAGTGTGTGTGTGTGTGTGTGTGTGTGTGAGAGAGAGAGAGAGAGAGAGTGTGTGTGTGTGTGTGTGTGTGTGTGTGTGTGTGTGTGTGTGTGTGTGTGTGCAGATGCCCAGGGAGGCCAAAGGGATTGAATCCCCTTGGAGCTGGAGTTACAAGCAGTTGTGTGCCACCTGATGTGCGTTCTGAGAATTGAACTCAGGTCTTCTAGGAGATCAGTACATGCTCTTAACTTCTGAGCCAATTCTCCAGCCCCTGGATTTTCTGAAGTACGATTTTAAAATGAAGAAAGCCACACAAAGCCAGCTCCTCAGTTGCCCATATGAAAGCATCAGTTAAGAAGTCAGACTGTGGGGTACTGGCCTCTGTTTGTGAAAAGGTGAGCAGCTTCCCTCTCCCGTATGGTTCCACAATGATGTCCAAAGCCAGTAAGTCAAGGGACTATGGACTGAAGACACTTTGAAACCATGAGCTGAGCAAAATAAATCTTCCCTCCTCTAAACCGGTTTTCATCGGCATTTTGTCACAATGAAGACAAGCCAATACAGTCCCCAATATCTAATTGGTAGACAGTAATCACACTTTATAAAGCCAAACATCCTAATTACTCTCCACAACAGACTAGAGGAGTTAAGAATATTAGTCCTTGATGACAAAACAAGCCAACCAGTGACTTCCTGATTCCAACTAGACATTCCATCAGCAGCACCATATCTACGTTGCCTGACCACTAACACCAGATCCTCCTTGGGTAACCCTCACAGGTGTGGTTTACGACTGTATACATTCAGTTGCCCGCCTCCTTCCATTCTCAGTGTCCCATCAGATGGTAAGTGGCACAAGCGCATCTTAACACTCTTGACCACTGACCCCCTGCCTCTGCCCAGGTCCAGTCCTCACTGTGTCAAGCTGTGGGATGCAATCTGCTTTCTTCTGCTTCTCTTATCTTCCAAACGTGACTTCATGACAAAGAATCGTGAAACTGTGCCAAGACCGAGGACGGTTTGTCCCATTCTTCAAGAAGCCACAAGTGTCCCCAAATCTCTCCATACCTATCTATCTTGGAGGGTGGGGGAGCAGGGTCCAAATCCAAATAAACAGGATTGGGAATCAGTTTTGCTCCCAAGGCATACACAATGCAGAGAGCTCTCAGTACCTCAGTACGAACTTCTGCCAGACATCAGATAGTGCTTAAAAGGTCGGATGAGCAGAAATCCCACAGCAGATGGCACAAAGTTTCACAGTAGCATCTCTGCATGAGGACCAGGTCAAGTGTTTAAAAAAAAAAAAAAGGCAGGAACTTCATGGCAGGTAAATCGACACCACCTGTCAATGTTTGAAAGAGTGGGGATTGGAGGGTGGGATTTATATAATGGGATGCTTGTTTTTGAAGGACATCTAATAACATTTCCAGGGATCTCTCTGTGGATTGCCATGGCTTGGCAAGGCAAAAAGACTAAGAGAACCCATGAGCCCTAGGGATGACTCATTCAGTAAAGTACTTGCCTTCCAAGCATGAGTTCAATCCCCAGAAGCCAAGTACAAGAAGCTGGTGGTCCACACATGTAACCCCGGCACTGAAGTGGAGACAGGTGGGTCTCTGGGGCTCACTGGCCAGGTAGCCATGCCTTCTTCATGCACCTGCACCCGCACACATGTGCACACACAGAAAGCATAAGAGGACTCTGCCGCTATAATCTCCATACACCCACTTTCTTTTCTTCTTGAGTTACCTATTTAAACTTTTGTATCGTGCAGTCCTCTTCTTGTCGGCTTGAAACAGGAAGTAAGCTGAAGCAATTGTGTGGAGTGCTTGCATGAAGAATGAGCTAACAAGGTGTCCACAGAAGTTCTATTTCACAGTGATAAAAGCTCAGCATTCCTCTCCCTGTCCAGCAATAGCCCATCGCCACGTAGAAGAATGCACCTCCGGCATTGAATGATATGGAAAATGAATAGTTGACACAAGAAAGCTGCTTGCCATATATTGCATAGAAATAAATCAAGATTTGTGAGGATGTAGACTACAGTAACATTTTTCTCTTTTCCATATATGAAGGACTATAATGATATTATTTTTGACAATCTAGGAGGTATGACTGGTCTTTATTTTAAGCTAGAGTACTTGGATTTGTACACTTCTATCATAAACAGAAATGAAGAGAGGATCCAGGATGTCTGTGATATGAATTCCTCCCACTACCCAGAAAGCAGTTAGGCTCCTGTTTTACCTTGGGGGCAATTCCTGAAGAGGTGTCATGAGGAGACTGGAATGGAAAAAATGGAAGACCTGGGGTCTGCAAGCCTCTGCCTGCCCGGTCTGTTGACCACAGAAGGAAGTGAGTAAGGGGACAGAAATGTGGGCAGCCACACCTGAGCCCGTCTGGAACACACAGGCTTTCCCACAGCTCTGGCCAGTGCCCCCACAATTTTCTTTTATACGTCTCCATCTCTTATCGGAGGGGATTTCAAGAGTTAACATGACAAAGACTGGGCCCAGAGCCAGGCACACTGGAGGATGCCAATGGAGAAAAGCTACATCAAATACTGGAAGCAGCTCGGGATGAGAAGTGTTCCCTGGTATCTCCCACGAGCTGCCTCCCTGACACTCCACAATAATAGCCTGAGGCTTATGATTACTCCATGTTACAGAAGAGAAAACTGAGTTGGCACATCATTAGTCAGGGGATCGGTGCTTAGGCCTCATGCAACTCCTAAGCTGCCTGCATCCAAAGACACTTGTTCCCATTCGGGACATTGTGTGCACGGGTGTTTTATGGAATTAGGGACATGGGGCTAACATGGGCTCTCTACATAGTCAGTGGCCACACTAAATTCAAGCAAGCTGTCGGGAGCCCTAGTGTGTCTGTTGCGTGGAGCCCGAGAGCAACACCTCTCAGGAAGAATCCCTCTAGAAATTCCACTTGTATAGGCAATGCTGAGTCATGTTACTGCAGGCCTTTCTGCTTGGCAAGACATGCCATCTCACTTGATCCTGACAGGAAGGCTGCAAGGAGAGCAGAATAGGGTTATCAATATAAATATATAAATATATATATATATTACATTTTATTTATTTATTTCTGTGGATGGGTGCACACGACATAGCATACATACAGAGGTCAGAGAATAACTTGCAAGAGTAGGTGCTCTCTGTCCACCATGTGGGTCCTGAGACCAAGGCTTGGAAGCACTGAAAGCTGAAGGGATAAACGGCACTGGTTGGTCCGTGGAAGAGTCTCGGTCACGGCAGAACCCAATATTAGTTTTTAGAGCTTTAATGGAGGGAAGGGGTCGGGGGAGAGAGCCAGGCCTGGCGGAGAGGAAACAAAGGAAGAGAGGCGCAGAGAGACAGCATGGAGTGCACATCCGGCTTTAAGGCTGGGACGCAGTCGCCCGTTGATGATGCAATAAGGCGCCAGACAAGCCCCCAAGCTGCACATGTCCAGAGTCCTAACAAAAGCTCTTACCCACCGAGCTCCCTCACTGATTCCTAAAACAGGGGTTTTATTGCTGATTTTCGGAGAGAAATATTGACTTGCTGTGTGACCTTGGGCTGGATACCCCCTTCTCATTATCTCAGCACCCTTTCGTGTTACATGAAGAGGCCCAACTGTAGCCAACCCAAGTTATTTTTCGTGTCCATGAGTTCGGGAATTTATCACCAAACATCGAGAGATGTCAGAATAAACACAACTGAAAGGGGTTAGAGATTGGATGACAACGAACATTCTGTGAACATTATTTTTATAGCGTCAGGCACTTTCATAATATTAACAGTTTAGGTCTATCAGGCCTTCTTGTGCCGGGCCTCATGCTGAATTTCTTACACGTGACAGGTCATTCAATCCTGACAACCTGTTCTGGCTGAACATGAGATGCCCTCACTGGCTCGTGTGTTTGAACAGTTGGTCTCCAGATGGTGGCGCTGTTCTGGGAGGTTGTGGAGCTTTTTGTAGGCGGGGCCTAGCCACCAGACAAAGAGCTACAGGAGCTGGGTGGGCTTCGGGATTACAGGCAGCTGGCTTCAGGTCTAGCTCCCTGCTTCCCGACCTGTTGAGCTGTGAGCAAGCTGCCTTTTGTACCCACCACCACAGGCACCAGTAGGTCCTGCCGGCTTGTCTTCCTCACCATGATGGGCTGTACTGTCTCTAAACCACGGACCAAAATAAACCCTGCTATGTATTTAATCACAGCCAAATGAACAAACCCGCATCACATGACTACCTTCATCTTATACATAAGAAATCTGATGTTTACAAAGAATCAATTAAAATATCAGAATCTTTGTGGGTGGGCACTGCACCAAAACAAACATTACAATGGAAAAATTTTAAGACCAGGACATTGCCACACCGCATTGAAAAATGTCATTCTGGGTTGGCACTGTTTTTCTTAGGATGTTTACGGAATTGCAAGCAAAAAAAAAAAAAAAAAAAATACACTGTATCCAACTCCTTTTCCCTTATCTTTGAAACAACAGCATTTCTCATGTTGATACAATTCCTTTGGAAAAATTCTTCTAAATGGATACAATTCTTTCATTGTTCATTTAAGTGAATTCCCGCTTTTGCTTTATAAGTACCGTGAAAAAGAGCGTGTTAGTAGTAGTATCCTTTCCCCTTAATTTTAGTTGATTTCTAAAACATACATTTCTAGTAGTACAACTACAGAAAACAGGCCATTAAGGCTTCCACAGTGCTTGAGAGAGCTTCTTCAAAAGACTTTTCCAAAAGGTGTTGCAGTCTATCATGGCCACTATCTGTTCAAGGGTGAACTAACCTTGCTTGCATGTTCAGTAATGCAATTATATAAAATAAAACTTCAATATTAAGTTTACTCATTTCTTTGACAGCAGAGAAAGTTAAACACATGCCCATATTTACTTGCCAAATATATATTCTCTGACAAGACTTTTTCATGCCTTTGCTGGTTTTACCCCGTTAAGCCAGCTAATCACACATGCTCTGGTCTCCTTCATCTTCTCTCTCTTCCTGGACTCACTATATTGTCCTGGTCACTGAGTCACACAAACGCTCCTAAAGAAAAAGAAAACAAATATCCAAGTCTTCCCTTTGTGGATGTTGTTGTTGTTGTTGTTGTTGTTTTCAAGACAGGGTTTCTCTGTGTAGTTTTGGTGCCTGTTCTGGAACTCACTCTGTAGACCAGGCTGGCCTCGAACTCACAAAGATCCGCCTGGCTCTGTCTCCCAAGCGCTGGGATTAAAGGCGTGCACCACCACCGCCGCCCAGCCCAAGTCTTCCCTTCTATAACTGCCTTGGCTGGTATTGCTTCTGCTAGTGCCTGTGACTATTGAGTACTTGGAATGAGACTAGACCAAGAGCTGGAGAGACGGCTTGATGGTTGTAAAAGTGCTAACTGCTCTTCCAGGTCTGATGCCTACCACCCACATGATGCCTCACTACTGCCCATAACTCCAGTTCTGGGGTATCCAATGCCCTCTACTGGCCTCCATGGGCACCGAACACACGTGTAGGCACAACATCCATACACATGAAGTAAAAATAAATTTTTAATGTAGCTAGACCAAATCAAGTGTACAACCCACCCAGCGGAGCAGGGAGGGAGATGTAAGCAGGAGCAGTTTGCACTGATAAATTATAACTTAGTCGGGCTCTTGTGGAAGGAAAGGTTTGAACCAAACTCTTAAAAGGATCCAGAGAGCCTGAGTGAGTCACTGGATAAATATGTTTAAGCAAAAGAAAGAGCTAAGCAAGGGGCCTAAAGTGGGACCTTGCAATAATGAGTCAGTATTCCCAGGATCTCATCTCCAGACCTCAGTTTCCCCACATCATCCAAGCTTCCTCTTCCTAGATCCTGGCCATCTTGAACACTGAAACCCATCACCACCACCCTCCAAAAACATCAGTACCCATCCCTACTGCAGCTGAGCTTCCCCTTAAGCCCCTCACACCCACAGGGGCTTCGGGCCATCTCCCTGGCTGTCTACATTCTAGAAAAGGCTGCACCTGAAGCAGAGAGGAGGTGGGGTAAATGGAGACAGACGGCTTATTTATAGATCAGGACAGTCTGTGGGCTGCTTGGCAAACTTGACTTATCTATAGGAAAAGCAGCCAGTCGCTGAGAAACGTAATCCCTTGAGAGCAGCTTTGCTCACTTACCAGCCAGCCCAGATCCATCCCCACTGAAGAAGTGAGCAGCATTGCAGGGTGGAGGCCAGGCATCACACCATGATCACAAGCACCCCCCTCCCACCTCTTCTATCACGTGGGTCTGAGCATGCCATGTCTGTGCTTAACAGTACTGTAATCAGTCACTATAAGCCCAAATAAAGTTCCTGGCAGGCAAATGAACTGCACCTCAGCCTGGTCCCAGCCAAACACTGCAGCTTTCCATGTCCTGCTACATAAAGACCCTTCCCAGCACATACACTCCCCTTCATCTGCCAGCCC
The DNA here is from genome assembly GCF_007827085.1 of Peromyscus californicus insignis. Classification (NCBI taxonomy): domain Eukaryota; kingdom Metazoa; phylum Chordata; class Mammalia; order Rodentia; family Cricetidae; genus Peromyscus; species Peromyscus californicus. Next base: position 23,677,407 of record NW_026294503.1, read on the forward strand.
CACTGTTTCCCAGCATGCCTTTGTTCCTGTTCCCCCATCATCACCTGGCTGAAGCCCCACACTCTCCTCATGAAAGCTTCAGCCCAAATGTGCCCATCAAAGGTACAGATTCCATCTCCACTGCTTTTCTAATACACGTCTGGGACAAGTTCATTGCCCTGCCTATGATTTGATTACCTCATCTTTAAGGAAAAATAGTAAATACTACATGCCTTCTTGGCTTTGTAAGTATGTTCATTCATCATGAAGAGCCTATCTCATACCTGGTAGACAGTAAGTATTCAATAAATGATGATGCTGTTACTATAAATGGCATCATCCCCATTATTACTTTAGCTGAGGTTTCTCAGTCAGTGGTGGCAGGAGCTTGTAATGAGACTCTCCATCTCGGTAGATGGAAAGCAGAGAATAGACCGGAAGTGGGCCAGGCTATAACCTCAAGACACACTTCCTCCTGTGAGGCCCTCCCAAAGGTGCCACAAACTACTGAAACAGTGCCACCAGCTGGCCACCACGCATTCAAAACCATGAGTCTACAGGTAACATCCAAGCTCTAACAGGAATGCATTGAGAGTCTGTCTGCTCAGACGCAACTCAGGCCAAAGTGGGGAGCAGTAACAAAACTGCATCGAGAGTGACTTGTACACAGAATGGAGATGAGGAAGTCAGTCAGACAACTAATGACTGCATCAGAGGCCATGCTCTTTGTCCTGCTGTCTATGGGAAGCATCCTGGAAGAATACTCCTCCTCTGGTTAAAAAATGATGGGCTGCCATGTGGAGTTATGGGAAAAGCAAGACTGACATTTTGAAGAGGAGTCTCCCATGCAGTCTCTGAGGAAGCCCTGATCTCCTGATGGCATTCTTTGACTCCTAATTTCAGCTGAAAAATCCCTTTGTAATGAAAATCAGAATATTTTTTTTAAATGTCCCGAATCACTAACCAGGACAGAGACAGAGACAATAGGAGTTACCTGGTCTTGAGTAAGGAAAAGAATGTGGATATGTGCCGAGAGGAGGGTACTGTTATTCCAGGAAATAATTCCTTTATGTTGCTGTTAAATGTTGTTTCCACTTAGCACCCTTTCTCAAATATATTTCATTTAGTTTCAAGTACCAAAGCCGACTCAGGTAAGCTTAGAGAAAGTGACAGCATACAGTCTCAATATGATTTGCCTCCTCCAAGACTGGACTGAAATCGATCCACATTGACACATTGTGATACCATTATGATATGGTTAAGTCTCTGCTCTTACTAATGGATTGATCTATTCATGACTACAGAAGTCATGGATTTATAGGCTAGGAATTATCTCAAGGCTGGGTCTGCTATGAACTTAATTTAGTTAAGTCTCCCATGCACTCACTTGCCAGGTGACATCTGGCCCAGTCTCAGACTCTGACTTCAAAAAGGCCATTACCAGATGCAGTTCTTCAACCTTAAGCCAGAACTGTAAGTGAAAATAAGCAGTGTCCTCCTCCTCCTCCTCCTCCTCCTTTCTCTGCCTTTTCCTCTTCTTCCTCCACCTCTTCGTCTTATTTTCATTCTTACTTCTGTGGAAGAGATAAGAAGGTGCGTTGCCAATCAATCTCGATTTCAAACACTTCCAAAAATTAACAGTCCTCGGAAACAGATCTGCTTGGCCCAACTTAACTCACATGTTCCACCTCAGTTAGTCAAAACTTTCAGAGAGCCTGTGTCCTATAGAACAAGCACAGCTGTTTGCATAATTTCGGCTTTAGAGTTAAGGATAGAAAAAAACAAGTTGTGGAATTTGCTTCTGCTCCTAAAGAAAGCCGCTGAGGCCAGGCATGTGTCAAGGGTGTTCCTAAATGGAGGCCTAGAAAAGAGGTCATTGTGTGAAGCTGTGAAGTTGAAGCCTGGATTGCCTTGGAGAACCCAAGATGTTAGAGATGCCAGAGTCAGGAGATACCTGCTGAGGAGAGCTACTAACAGGGAGTGGAACCAGCTCAAGAGAAAGAAGTGTGCTGCAGTCAACAAAGCTGAACAGAGCTGAAGACCTGAAGAGCATTTTGACATCAGGCATGGAGATAGAGTTTGGAGTTTGCCCAGCTGGTTTTCAGTCTTGCTTTGGTCCAACATTTCCTCACTATGCTCCCTTCCTTGTTTTTTGGAATGGTAATGTATCTCCTGGGTTATTATATGTTGGAAGTATGTGATCTGCTTTTTTATTTTGATTTTTACAGGTGATTACAGTTAAGAGATTGCATGAATCTCAGAAGAGACTTTGAACTTCGGACTTTAAAACATTGTTGAGACTGTGATAGACTTTGGGGACTTTCGAAGTTGGACTAATGCATTTTGCATTATGATAGTGTTATAAGCTTATGGGGGCCAGGGAGTGGAATGTGATAGTTTGAATGTAATTGGATCCCATAATCTCATAGGGAATGGCACTATTAGGAGGTGTGGCTTTGTTGGAGTAGGTATGGTCTTGTTGGAGGAAGTGTGTCACTGTGGGGGTGGGCTTTGAGGTTTTCTGTGCTCAGGATAACACGCAGTGTCTCAGTCAACTTCCTGTTGCCTGCAAGATGTAGGACTCTCAGCTGTAGCTGCAGCAACATGTCTACTTGCACATCACCATGCTCCCCATCATGATGATGAGGGACTGAACCTCTGAAACTGAGGGAGCTACCCCAATTAAATGTTTTCCTTATAAGAGTTGCCAAAGTCATGGTGTCTCTTCATAGCAATAAAAAACCTAACTAAGACACATAATTACCAAAAATGGAGGGCTGTATAAACTAGACTTTGATTCGTGAAATGTGTGGTTCTTGCCATACGTGCCAGAGTGGTAACATATCATCAAGGCTCCTTCTCCCACAGCAAAGGATTCGGCCAAAATCTGTGACCAATTAGAAATCATAGTTCCCTGTGGAAAGTACTATTGCCAGATTTGTTAAATAAAAATACAAGATAACCAATTAAGCTTTAGTATTCATGAAATGATTAGCAAAAGTGTATTCGATGAGATGCTTGGGACAGACATTAAAATGTTTTGCATCGAATTCTATGGAGTTCAAGTTTAACTGGGCATCCTGCATCTTAACTGCCAACCCAGTGAGAAGGTGATGCTCTCACGTGACTCCAGATCCCTGACATTTCCAAAATAATGATCGTATCTCTGGGAATGTCAATGCTGGAGACAGCTGTAGGGGGTTTCAATATGCCAAATTGAGGACACTGTGATTGAAGCTGGCATCCTGAGAGCAAAGTGGATCTGCATAATTATCTGTGAATTAAATTGCTTTGTTGCAGAGAGTCAGCTTATTAAATATGCATTTCAATTTTGGAGTGGTTGGCTGAAGAATTTGAGTATCAACAGATGGGAACTCCCTCACTGCAGCAGTGACCTTTACCTGTCAGCCTGGCTCACAGGACCACGTGCAGGAAGACATCATTATTCCTCCAAACACCATTCTCTGGTGAGTTTGGGTGGGGAGACTGGGCTGTGCCGGGAAATGGCCACAACAGCCACTGAAATGGATACCTGGTGCTGAGGAGATGGCTCCGTGAATAAAGCCCTTGCCAGGCAAGCATGAGAACCTCACTCAGGTCAGAGCCCTAGAACCCCGGGAAAGCCAGATGTTATAATCCTAGTACTCCGACAGAGATGGGGAGGCAGAGACAAGAGACTCCCCTGGAGTTCATGGAACAGCAAGGCTGGAGTATGTAGCCAAACCACACAGAGGCAAACAACCTGTCTCTAACGAAGTGGAAGGTTCGAACTGACACCCACGATTGTCCTCTGACCTGTACACATGCCCCGAGCACAGCATGACATCACTCATAGCCAGACACCCTGGCCAATGGCACAAGAGGACCTAAATTTGCCGAATCCACAGACTTACCAAAACGGCTACCTAAGGAAGATGGGAACAATAGCTTTTCATCAGGCGAAATGAAGCTTGATTTTTATAACTTTTACTGAATTTGTTCTTTGGCTATTTAGTACAAGCATAAAGTGCATTCTGGGTACTGTAACACCCTTTCCTCTCCAGGCTCCCTCCCACCCTTCTTCCTCCTGCCTCACACACAAGTCTCTCTGGCACAGTATTGTCTTCTTTTTGAGACCCATGAATTTTACCAGGATTGTCTACGGGAGAAGTAAAGTTTATTTTATCTACCAGAGAGCTACAGACTTGAACACATAGATTGTTCCTGACGTCATAAATACTAAAAATTGTCCGAGCCAAAGGGAATGGAGAATGCCGAGGAAACAGTGTCTTCCAGATGCAAGACTGACTCCCAGGTGAACTCACAGAGACCATGGCAGCACAGACGTGGCTTGCATAGATAAAAGCCACGTGGAGTCTCAGCACTGAGAGGGGACACTGGGCATGAGTTTCCATCCCTAACCCAGAAGCTAGATCCAAACGACCACAACTTACAAAGGAAAAAATAATTTTCACCGACGGAGTCTCAATGAGTATATAAACCACACTTCAGGGTAGGCCCCATGCCTGGCATTAGACAGCCAACCCAAAATGAACTCAGTGGTATTGTTGAAGAGTGTTCTGTCTGGCATGGCTTTGTTTGGGTATTTTTTTTTTAATCTTATTGGTCTTTTGCTTGTATATTATGGTTTCCAACTTTGTGGTTTTTATGGGTTTGTGTGTGTGTGTGTGTGTGTGTGTGTGTGTGTGTGTGTGTGTGTGTTTCTTGTGCTTACGTTTGTTTGTTTTGCCTGGTTGTTTTCCAAATAGCGAGAAAGAAAGTGTGGAGTAGGAGACGTGAGAAGGTGGGCAGGAGATGGGGGTGGTGGTCAGAATATATTGTATGGAAAAAAATTATTTTTAATTTAAAATAAACAAATAAAACAAAACAACAATAACAACAACAAAAGAATTCCACACGGCACAGAGCATTACATTTAAAGCTTTTTTAAAAAATGGGCTAGGGCTGGGGGTGTAGCAAGGCAATTTGTTGGGTGTACAAGGCCCTGGAGTGTACCCTCAGGACCACACCAAAACCTTAATAATGATAATAGTAAGTTCTAGGTGAGCTCAGCATAACTTAATCTCTCTGAGCCCCAGTTTTCTCCTCCATAAGATGTGGGCCATGATACAATACAATTCTTCCAAGGAGTTGTTTTAATCTCTAAATAAAATCACTCATGGTGAAACATTTTTTTTAACACTGAGGCTTTATACAAACATAAAAAGACTTTTAATATTCTTCCTAATTACTTGTGTTTTTCTTTTTCTGTAATTAGTATCAACACTTTTACATGCATATGAAACAGATCAAGATGTCCATTCAGGAATAATTAAGAAAAAAAAAGCTTTATTTTAGAAAGACTGTGGGATGTTGTTGGAGGAACAGTATGTCTTTTCTTTTTTCCCCTTTCTTCAGGAAGTAAAATGCAATCAAGTTTATCGTCCTAAGGTTCTTCTGTACCAAATTTTAATTGAAAATTTCTTGCACCTAAGCAATCCAGTTATGTTTATGATGATAAATAATAACTAAAGGGGGAAATCTACAAAGAAAGAGCAAAGGAAAGTAGCAGCATGGAGTTAAACTCACATTTGGAAAGAGTCGAGGCTACAGATCAGGGAACACCAAAAGATACACTCAACACTCTAACACGTGATAACACCCATTCACACACGCTCCACTCACACGTTCACACTCACTAGTGTGCTGGCTTCTTCACACGTTCACACTCACTAGTGTGCTGGCTTCTTCTCTTACCCCCTTACTCATCATTCCCCCGTAGGTAGAACAACCTTTCCTTGTGAACGAACACAGCTTGTGTGTTTGTACCGCACATATAGATGTATGTGCATGCTTGGTTTGGTTGGTTTGTCCAGAAGCTTTATATAACTGAATTTTTGGAAGACTATGCATGCCTGTGGCAGTACAAGCTGGAGGGCCAGCAGCATTCCAGAAGCCTGCTTCACAACTCTCTAAGGGCAGGCTAGAAGCTAGGGAGGAACTGGCCTGCTTCCAAGTAGCAGCTCTAGAAGGGGGAGAGCCAGCGAGGGAGTTTCCTCTGTGCTTTGAAGAAATCTTGAGTTGAAAGGAATGATAAAGATTAGCCTGTTTGTGAACTATAGAAGCTATGATTGTTACCTTCAAATGACCTGTATGAGATTAGTCCCAGTGAGATCCCCACATGGAAATGGGTAGGGGCTCACAAGGCCCCACCGTTCCTTAGAGGAGCAGGCAAAAGAAGAAGAAAAAAAGATTATCACTGTATAGTTCCTCATTTCAAAAGTGCAGAAATTGAGGATGACCAGAGAAGGGACAGTGACTCGCCTGGGATCACACCAATATGATCTTTACAAATCTTCCCATGAGGCTCTGTCATAGGAAAGACATGCCAGTGTCGGTGACCTGTCACATAAGGTAGAGTAAAAACAAGCCAAAGAGAAGAATTCAGAATTCTGGAAGAGCTGACAAAAATTTCTGATTTGGAAACTAGAAATACTTCCACAAAGAATGTGGCTTCCAAAGCTGTCACTAAAAATTTCAAGGATCCTAGCCACCCAGTGCCTACACAGACACATTCATCATAGCCACCTGCTGTCTAGGACACTCCTCTTGGAAAACCACAGCGAAATACCAGACAATTAAAAAAAAAAAAAAACACAGTGAGGCAACAGGGGAGCTGAAATGAAACATGCAAAAGGAAAGAACAAACAGAACGCAGTCACTTCAGAGGGACAGAGAACATCTCCCGACACGGCACTCCTATCTGAATATAGCATCCATCCAGCATGCAAGAAGCAAACCGAAGTGCCAGCGAGCGTTTCCTGACCCTGCTGGCAAGTCAAAACTCTTGGGGTTTACCTACAAGTTGATCATTGGAGCACTGACCTCATTATGCAAGCCAAGTGCAGACAGGATGCTGAAGATCATCAGGGCAGCTAAGGGAGAGAAGCTCGGATGAAAATGTGTATAAAGCCTGGAAGAAATGCCTCGAAATGACACATCAGAGGTGGCTCCAGTCACCGCGATCTATGGTGCGATCCAGTGGATAGCATAGGGCAGAAGGAAGGTGTTCCCAGGAGTGGGAGGGAGCATACGGTGATTGGATGCTGAGGATGCGTACTAGATAGCAGATAGCAGGGCAAGCTCCCACAGACCGAAGGGAACATCTCCCAGACAGCCCTTGGCAGGCCTTTCCCCCTCAGACAGCTGAAGGTCTCGATTGGGAGCCTCACTCCCTACCCTACCCCCAGACACACATTCTACCGTTCCCCACCATCCAAATCAGACATTTAATTAGGAGCTCAAATGTCCCCGTGCACACTCATTGTCCCTGAGTATTAACTTCTGGCTGATGACATCCTTTCACCCCACCCAGTATCCCAGGTTAGAAAGCCAAGGGCAGGAATTGAGGCAGAGGGTTGAGTTTAACAATAAAGGGCCAGGAAGAGGGAGATGGTGGGATAGTGTAGATCCTGACTGCGGTGCTCACGCAAACCTTCATACCAGGCTAGAGCCATGTCCGTTTCCTGATTTCAGTGCTGTAGAGTAGGTATGCAAAATAAAATCACTGAGGAGGCCGATGAAAGTCACGTGGTCCTCTCTGAGTGACCTTTGCAACTTCCTGTGCATCTGTAATGATTTCAATACTAACATGATCTTTGAAAACAATTAAAACAGACAAAAGAGCTCCAGCAAAATCCCCGGAGCCCTGGAGCAGGGACTCAGCAGAACTGAGATCTGTGCAGCCAGCCCTGGAATCTGTCCGTAGCCAACAGCAACAGAGTTTGCTGTTGCTACAGCCACGGCACTAAGGAAGACTCTGTCCTCTGATGTTTGGAATTACAAGATGGAGAGGCCAAGAATTCCCTGTAACGTTTTTTTTTCCGTTCAGCTGATGCAACAAAGTAACAGCTTTGGCCTCCTCCATGAGCAGGGATGGATGGCTGGAACATGAGGAACCGTATCCCAGGCCCTGAAGCAGCCTGGAAACAGCAGAGCAAGACCAGACAGAGCCTTCTGTGTCTATTTCGGCAACATTCTGGGTGATGAACAGTTAACTCCAGACCCACCTCTACACAGGGCTGTAAAGACAGGGTTTGCTAACCTGCTTTCAGTTTCTCTCATGTTGTGACTTCTGTCATTCGCAAACACCTAGTTTATTTTCTCTTCAGTGTCTGAGTAAGTTTAAAACATCACACCAGACAGCTTTAACAAGCAGTGCCATTCACCGACAGTCAACTGTTTACACCATCCTCACGTCATCTCACTTCATCCATCACACAAACTTACTAAGTGGATGTTATTATCTTCCCTTTGTACATGCGCAGAGGCTCGGAGATGTAAAGTCACTTTGCCTAAGTCCCACGAGTAATACTAGGTAGGTAGGGCCTAGATTCAAGCCTGGTTCATGCAGACTCCAAACCCAGAGGATCTCACCAACAGACTACACTGCTTCTCATAGGATAAGACCAGCAAGGAGGCCAAAGAAACAGGGTCTTCCACGCTAGGTGAGTCCCATAGACAAGCTCAGTCACAACCTGGTTGCTGCTGGTAGCGGGTAGGGCCAGGAAATTTACACTCCAGAGAACAGTGTCAGGGAACAAGGGATCTCTCCATGTCTTCTAGGGTCTCCTTTCTCCCTTGTGAAGGAGGGGGAGAATCCTGCCACATCAGGGTTCATGTGCTAAACTCCTCTCCTAGAAAGTGCCTTGGAATGGCAGGGACCCAGTGGGACCTAACCATCCTCCAGTCCCACCTGCCAAGTGCAGGAGCATCCAGGATGCACATTAAACTGCCCCCCTCCGGGGGATGGCCAAGGCTTTTAGCAATGACTAAATACAGACTCAACTGTGATGTCACTTTCTCCACCTTCTATAGGTGTGTGGCAGGTGCTAGGCATTAGAGAAGAAAGGAAAGACTTTTCCTGGCCCGAGAACAATCTGTGAGAGCTCAGCTGGGAAAAGCCTGCAAAATACACTCTCACAGCACAATTTGAGGTCACCAGGCCAAGTTATTAGATTGGATATTCTGAAGCCAAGAGCAGGGAGAGCCTCAGCAAGGCAGCTGACATCCCCACCATGAGGCTCAGCCAGTAGGCTGAGGGGCTGGCCCTCTGTCCACGTGACTCTCACAGGCAGAGTGAGATTTCTTGGGTTAGATCGGTAGGGGACAAGGTAAAGCTAATTGGGTCAGAAGTCCCCCAGCCTCACTCCTCAGGCATGTTACAGAAGACGTCAACAAAGAATATTCAGTCCCTAATAAGACATGCTTAGAAACCAAATGCTACATTTTTATTCAGATTTATACTGCCAGCCCCGTAAAATATAATATATGGATTTATCTCACAGAATCCCCCAGAGGAATATAATCATCATCCCTGGTTTACAGGTGAGGAAACTCAGGCTCAGAAACTACCAAACAAATTGCCTCAAGTCCCCCAATAATCAACAATACAGATAGGATTTGAACTCCTAACCTGCACTTAACTGCTCTGATATGGATTCCCACAACAGATGGTGGAGGGGAGGATGGGGAAAGAATAGACAAAACTGGACTCTAGAGAGATCCTGTGAGACCGAGGGCATAGCTAAGTGGAAGAACACTTGCCTAAGATTCATAAAACCCTGGGTTCAATCCCCAGTGTCACCAGAAACATCACAAGCATGCGTTTACTTGTGCTGACATACACATGTGTACAGTAACATGCTGCCTGACCATAAGCTTATGTCCCTTCCCTTCCCTTCCCTTCCCTTCCTTTCCCTTCCCTTTCTCCCCTTCCCTTCCCTTCCCTTTCCCTATATCTTGCTTCTGACATTTGCTTTTTGAACATGTTTTTACAACACTGTCTGTGAGGATTTCATGCTCCAGATTTTGCAAAGCCCAGATGTGAGGTGTATTTGATCCCTGGTATTAGAAGTCAGAATTTCTATGACACCATGCATGCAAGGGCTACCTGCTTGCAAGGGCTAGGAACTAAAGTGTGGAAGAGACAGATACTACAAGGAAAGTTCCTTCTTGAAGGAGAGAGGTTCAAGAAACTCAGCTCATGAAACTTGAAAGATTCTGGAAGCTCATAAAACTTACAGGGCTTTGGGGTCCTCCCCCTAAGTGACAAAAGTAGTCAACCACTGCTGTGGGACTTGTGTAACTGCCCCTCCGGGTGTTCTGAGGACTCCATGATTCAGTCCTCACCCATCTGGGAGTGGACTTTTGGGCAACGCAGCTCCTGGATCACCCATTCTGTAAATTACCTTCCCTCGTGTTTCTGCAGGAAACCCCAGCAAACTCTCTGGTTCATGACACTGGACCTGGATGGAACTGTTTCCGTGTTCTGCCTTTGCCCTCTCTATCTGAGGGGAATAGAAATAGTCTCCCCAAGAAGAGTCACGCCACAGCAGGATAGTGGTCAAACTACTGGGAGACGATGTGGCTGATTCTCAGGTCCCCTTAGAGAGGACCTTTCTACTACAAGGCTTCCATAGATATTGAGCTGACATTGGCATTGTCTACCTATCATGGTCACTCTAGAGCTCATAAAATCTAGTGTATCAGCTCCAAGTCCTTAAGCATGCTTCTAAAAAGATACTTTAAAATATTGTAGCATACCCTTTAAAATATTGTAGCATACAATGGGAGCACCTCAAATGTCTATCACCGGAGGATAATTTAAGAAACTGTGGAAATGTGTATGATAACATACTCTTCAGCCCTAAGAATAAATAAGGAAGTTCTGCTTCTAGGAATGTGAAGGAAAGATGTAGAAGTGGGTCACTAGAGCACATAGCTAAGTACAGAAGGGAAGACAGCATGTATACCATGCATGTGTACGCATAGCTAAGTACAGAAGGGAAAACAGGATGTGTACCATGCATGTACACATAGCTAAGTACAGAAGGGAAGACAGGATGTGTATCATGTATGTGTACACATAGCTAAGTACAGAAGGGAGACCAGGATGTGTACCATGCATGTGTACACATAGCTAAGTACAGAAGGGAAGACAGGATGTGTACCATGCATGTACACATAGCTAAGTACAGAAGGGAAGACAGGATGTGTACCCTGCATGTACACATAGCTAAGTACAGAAGGGAAGACAGGATGTGTATCATGCATGTGTACACATAGCTAAGTACAGAAGGGAGAGACAGGATGTGTACCATGCATGTGTACACATAGCTAAGTACAGAAGGGAAGACAGGATGTGTACCATGCATGTACACATAGCTAAGTACAGAAGGGAAGACAGGATGTGTACCATGCATGTACACATAGCTAAGTACAGAAGGGAAGACAGGATGTGTACCATGCATGTGTACACGTAGCTAAGTACAGAAGGGAAGACAGGATGATGTGTACCATGCATGTGTACACATAGCTAAGTACAGAAGGGAAGACAGGATGTGTACCATGCATGTACACATAGCTAAGTACAGAAGGGAAGACAGGATGTGTACCATGCATGTACACATAGCTAAGTACAGAAGGGAAGACAGGATGTGTATCATGCATGTGTACACATAGCTAAGTACAGAAGGGAGAGACAGGATGTGTACCATGCATGTGTACACATAGCTAAGTACAGAAGGGAAGACAGGATGTGTATCATGCATGTGTACACATAGCTAAGTACAGAAGGGAGAGACAGGATGTGTACCATGCATGTGTACACATAGCTAAGTACAGAAGGGAAGACAGGATGTGTACCATGCATGTACACATAGCTAAGTACAGAAGGGAAGACAGGATGTGTACCATGCATGTACACATAGCTAAGTACAGAAGGGAAGACAGGATGTGTATCATGCATGTGTACACATAGCTAAGTACAGAAGGGAGAGACAGGATGTGTACCATGCATGTGTACACATAGCTAAGTACAGAAGGGAAGACAGGATGTGTACCATGCATGTGTACATGTAGCTAAGTACAGAAGGGAAGACAGGATGATGTGTACCATGCATGTGTACACATAGCTAAGTACAGAAGGGAAGACAGGATGTATACCATGCATGTACACATAGCTAAGTACAGAAGGGAAGACAGTGTATGCCATGCATGTACACATAGCTAAGTACAGAAGGGAAGACAGGATGTGTACTATGCATGCGTACACATAACTAAGTACAGAAGGGAAGACAGGATGTATACCACACTGCCATTTGTGTCCCATCAGGAGAGGACAAAGAATGCTTGTGTGTCCTTAAATGTGTGTAGATGACCTTTAGATGGATGTTTAAGAAACTGGTGGTACTCTGCTTGCTTTCAGAAAGAGACCTGTGACTCAGAGACAAGCTAACATAGACTTCTGTAGCATCCCATTATGAACCTTCTTACTTTGGTCACCTACACCAAGATGAATTTACACCCACGCACATAAATAGCCAAGTGCATGCCTGTGGTATATTTACAAGACGGTAGAAAGAGGATCAGAGACCCTGAGTTCGACTGTTGTTTCTGACACTTCAGAAACTACTTGACATTTATGAGTCTAGATTTCTTCAGTTTTGGAGTGTGGGGTTGGGGAGTGAAAATGCTTTCCCAAGGCTGTCAAGAAGATTAGGAGACAAGATGTCCTTGTTTGTTCTTGCTAACGTTTGGGCTTTTTTTTTTTTTTTTTTTTTTTTTTTTTTTTTTTTTGATGCTTGAGATTGAACTCAGGACACAGCACATGCTAGACAAGCTCTCTCTACTATTGAACTACAGCCACAGCCCTAGGATACTTGTTAAGTGCTTGCTGTAAACCAGGCCTGGATCAGTAGCATGTTTTACCAAGGTGAGTCCATTAGACCTGCTCCCACAGCATGTGTCATGAGCACACAGCAGTGTGGAGAACATGGATATTCAATGACTCAGTCTATAACCTTGCGGCCTCGTGATATCCTAAGTGCTATAGCAGAAGTGGCTGTATATGGGACAGAGAACACCGCTTGATCTGTGTGTGTGTGGGTTTACATGTGTGTGTGCATATGCATACGTGTGTGAGGGCCAGAGGTCAACTCTGATGTGTTATTCATGAGAAAACTTCCACTTTTTTTTTAAGACAAATGATTTCACTGGCCTGGAGCTCACCAAGTAGATTAGACTTGCCAGCCAACAAATCCCAGGCATCTGTCTCTCCTGCATCCCCCACTCTAAGATTATAAGCGTGCACTGCTATGTGCAGATACTGATCTTCAATCACACGGTATATACTGCCTGCTTGAGAAGTGACATGTAAACTCACACCGAACAGATCAAACAGATTTGGCAAAAAAAAAGAAAGAAAGAAGAGAGAGAAAGAAAGAAAGAAAGAAAGAAAGAAAGAAAGAAAGAAAGAAAGAAAGAAAGAAAGAAAGAAAGACAGAAAGAAAAAGGTTAGGTACATACATTATGGTGTGAAAGTGTTGAACCAGAAGTAAACCCAGAGGGCAAGGAACCAAAAACGCCCAAAATAGCTAAGGAACAGTGAGAAGAGGAAGAGTGGGAGTCTAAGGGGGTGTGTGAGCATCCCAAGCCCCCAGGACCCATGGTGAAGACCCTGGAATGCCTTCCATACACAGCAGGAAGCAAGGAGCCTTCTGCTTCCCAAGGCAGAGTAGTGGGTCAGAAGGGAAAACAGACTCAGACAACCCTGGTTCTGATTCCTGCTCTCCCATCTCCTCCTCCTGAGCACCTCCAGCTCTTTGTCTCCCCATGGGGATTAAACCGTGCTTCTGGAAAGGCTGCTTTGATGTCTCAGTGCACCCTGGGAAAAGCCCACGGCTCAGGCCCTCCCAAAGGATGAATTCACCGCAACACCACAGTGATAAAGGGAGTGTACTGTGGTCCCTCGGTATCAACAGGAAATTGGTTTTAAGACACCCTTATTCTAATATCCATGGTCCCTTATTGAAAATGACATAGGGGGCTGGAGAGATGGCTCAATTGGTAAAGTGTTTGCTCTGCAAGATGAATCCCTGATTTGGGGTTTCCAGCACTCACGTGAAAAGCTAAGTGAGCACGCATCTGTTATCCCAGCGCTGGGGGTTGTGGTGGAGCCAGGTGAATCCTGAGAGTTCACTGACTAGCCAGCCTAGACAAATTAGTGAACTACAGGTTTAGTGACAGAGTGTCTTAAAAAGTGAGGCAGAGACCCTCTCGACAAAGCTCAGGGACCGTTATAAAAGAGAAGACAAGAGGACTGTGAGACTCTGAGGTCAGGAAGGACTGGGGAGAAACAGTGTCTTCTGGACTTGACAGGACAGCTGCACGGATGTACTCACAGCAGCCGTGGTTGCCTGCACAAGACCTGTGCAAAATCAGTCCAGTCGACACTCCAGGACGGAGGGGGAGGGGTTCATAAGTCCCCACCCCTAGCCGAGGAGCTACGGACAGTTGGTGGCTTCTGGGGTAACAGAATGGCCCCTGGAAGTTCAACCATGTTCTAATAGTTGACTCCACACTCAGGAGTCTATGCACACCACAAATTGGACTCAGTGGGTTTAAAAAAAAAAAAAGACACTAAGTTGGGAGTGTTGAGGTAGAGAGAAGTTGGGGGAGGAGCAGGGGGTTAAATATAATCAAAATATACTGTACACATGTATGAAAATGCTGTATGTTAAAAAAAAATACGGTAGAAAGCAATTGAGAAAGACATCCTGACCTCAACCTCCGGCCTCTACACACCTGTGCACATACATGTGAACACATTCACACACACAAATATGGACAGTACATACACCATACACAGCTGCAAAATAAAATAAAATAAAATTTTAAAAGAAAATAGCATAGTATTTGCTTGTGCTGCGCAAGTCCTCTCGCATGGGTTAAATCACCTCAGGTCAAGTGTGGTGCCTCGCAGAACATCACACTGTGTAGTCGTTGGACTTATGGTAACAAGAAAAACATGGCCACTGCTCTCAGCACCATTTTTTTTAATATTTCTGATTTGCTGTTGGTTCGCTCTACAGATGTGAAAGGCCAACTGTTTCTGAACTATTTATTGCTCTAGATCAAGAATGACTAAACCTGGCCCACTCCCTGTTTTGTATTATTCACAAGAACAGTTTTAACACTGTAATCTTATCTATTCATCACATTTACTTGTTGATTTTGATATACACATGTGTGCCACAGCATGCGTGCATGCGTGCGTGCGTGCCTGTGTGTGTGTGTGTGTGTGTGTGTGTGTGTGTGTGTGTGTGTGTGTGTGTGTAGGTCAGAGGACAACTCACAAAAACAGTCAATTTTCTTCTTCCACCATGGGAGCTCCAGGGATCAAGCCTCCCCAGAAAGTTCACTGCTGAGCCATCTCACTGGCCCCAAATGTTATTTTTAGATCAAATGAAAAACTGTATTTGATGATTTATGAATGTTTTTGTAAATAAAAAAGAGGGGAAAGGAGCCGGCAAAGAAACTTGGTAGGATGGTCTTAAGCACATTCAAGGGTAACAAATGCCGGGGCCCTTACGATGTTTCCTACATTGGACCCAGCCGTGACAGTTGTTCTCTGTAACATTCAAGAGGTTTTCTCGGTTGTGATGTCAGCTCTAAAGTCCTAGCATTCTGGGACCCTTTATGGTAACAGCAGAAGATGACTTCAGACGCTGCTGACTGTCAGGCTGATGACACGGCAGATCTCTAATGCTGACACCCCCTATGCAAACCCTGAGCCGTGAATATAAATAGAAGTCAGCGTCATCAGGAAGCACTCCCCAGTGGAGGTCATCTTTCCTGGCACTGTCACAGCAGGCCCAGGCAAGTGCTGGGACAGGAGAGCATGGAGTAGGACTCCAGAGGGAAGCCAGAGCATGGAGTGCAGAATGTCTGTGGAAAAGACCAACCTGGAGCGTCCGGACATACTGGGTGTTGTGATTTGGATCTGAAACATCTCCCACCAGATCATGCTTTCAATGCTTGTCACCCAGCTGGTGCCCTTTGTGATGAGGGACTGTGGAGCTTTTAGGAGGTGGAGCCTATCTGGCAGAAAGAGGTCGCTGGGGTAGGCATTTGAAGGTTATTCTCACCCCGGGTCTGACTTTGCTATGTTTCCTGATCCATTATTATATGAGCAGCCTTTGCCAAACACCCTCACTGCCATGAACTCTAACACACACACACACACACACACACACACACACACACACACACACACACACACACACGATGAGCCCCTGAAACCAGGAGTTGTTTCTGTCAGCTATTGGGGTCACAGTGATGTGAAAGTAATTAATGCAATCTGCAATCGGCACCATGGACCAGGCTGCCCCTGGGCACCAGGGATTGCTTTGGGCTCTTATGTGAATCCCTTCACATGGACCCTGATAGTCAACATGGCTAAGTAATGGTTACTATCATCTCTGCTTAATAGAGGACAAGGAGGAGCAGAGAGGTTGAGTAACTTACCCGGGGCAGTACAACTAGTGATTTCATTCCAAATCTGGGGAGAGAGTGCTTGAATTTGGGCTCTGTGCTTTCCTGTATGTATGTGCTAACCCAGGGAACAAGCAAAAACTGCGGGAATTTAGCAACGATGTTGAGAGCCCTAGGCATGGAAAGGTTCTGTATATAAGGCATTTATTATGCAGTGATCTATTTACTGCTTTAATACAGTCATATGTAGCCTGCCATTCTGGCCCATCTGCATGTGCCATGAGTGCCCCACAAACACCAACATCCACAAACAGTGTGGTCTCACAGCACCCACTGAGCACATTTATGTGGCCTCTAGATGGAACTCCCAGCCCAGAAAGCTCAGGCCCTCTCCAGATCCTGATAAGTACTATTGCACCAGCTCATCTTTTCCACTTAAAACCCAGCTATCTTAGTTAGGGTTTCTATTGCTGTAAAGAGACACCATGACCATAGCAACTCTTATATAAAGGAAAACATTTAATTGGGGCTGGCTTACAGATCAGAGGTTTAGTTCATTATCATCATGGAGGAAAGCATGGCCGTATGCAGGCAGACACGGTGTGGGAGTTTAAAAGAAAATGGCTCCCAAAGGGAGTGGCATTATTAGGCGGTATGGCCTTGTTGGAGGAAGTGCATCATTGTGGGGGCAGGCTTTGAGGTTTCATATGCTCAGGATACCACCCAGTGTGTCAATCCTAATGCCTGCAAGACGTAGGACACTCAGCTACTTCTCCAGCACCATGCCTGCCTGCATGCCACCATGTTCAGACTGAACCTCTGAACTGTAAGTAAGTCACCACAATTAAATGTTTCCTTTATAAGAGTTGCCATGGTCACAGTGTCTCTTCATGACAATAGAAACCCTAACTAAAACACATAGGCTGGAGAAGGAGGCAAGGGTTTTATTATCTTGATCCACAGGCAACAGGAAGTGAACTGTTACACTGGGCATGGCTTGAGCATATATATAAAGCCTGCCTCCACAGTGACCACTTTCTCCAATGAGGCCACACCTACTACCACAAGGCCACACCTCCTAGTAGTGCCACTCCCTATGGGCCAAGCATTCAAACACATGAGTCTATAGGGGCCATTCCTATCTAAACCACACCAGCCAAGCCAGGCACCATGGCTCATGCCTCTGATCCCAGCACTCAGGAGGGTAAAGCAGGAGGATCAGGAGTTGACGGTATGAGATACACAGTAAGACTCAGTAACAAAAACAAAAAATATATATATATTTTCTTTTTAAATTTTTTTTTTTTTTTTTTTTTTTTTTTAGGTTTTTCGAGACAGGGTTTCTCTGTGTAGCTTTGCGCCTTTCCTGGAACTCACTTGGTAGCCCAGGCTGGCCTCGAACTCGCAGAGATCCGCCTGGCTCTGCCTCCCGAGTGCTGGGATTAAAGGCGTGCGCCACCACCGCCCGGCAAAATTTTTTTCAGGCAATGTATTTTGATCATGTTTTCCCCTCCCCCCAATTCCTCCCAGAGTCCCTCCCCCCACCTCTCTACCCACTCAACTTTATATTCTTTTTCTCTCTTTCTCTCTTTAAAACAAACAACAAAAATAAGAAACACACACAAAACAAAAACAACCACAAAAATGAAAATCAAAATAAATAAGCAAAAGGCTGATAAGACAAAAAATACTCAAAGAAAGCAAAATGGGACAGAAAGTCTATAAAAACCCCATTGAGTTCATTTGGTGTTAGCCAGCCACCTGGGGGCATGGGGCCTACCCTGGGGTGTGATTAGCATACCCAGTGAGACTCTGTTGGAGAAAACTGATTTTTCCTTTGCCATCGGGTATCAATTGCAGACAGCCTCTTGGTTAGGGGTAGGAAATGATGTCCGCTTCCCCCTCTCAGTGCTGGGAGCCTGCCTGACCTGGACCTGTGCAGGCCCTAGATGTACAGCCACAGTCTCTGTTGTGTCTGGAAGACACTGTTTCCTTGGGATCATTCATTCACCTTGGGCTCTTACAACCTTTCCAGCTCCCCTTCTGCTTCTGCTTCGATCCCTAAACATTGAGGGAAGGGATTTGATGAAGATAACTGATTTAGAAGTGAGGACTCCAAAGTCTCCCACTCTCCAGTGTCTGAGTGTGGATACAAAAACAACAACAACAACAAAAACCCTAACCAAGTACTATGGGCACACTTAACTGCATGAGAAACAGAAGTCAGACACGACGTCAGCAATAATAATACCTATTAGACCTTAAACACCTTCAACTTAATCCTCTCAACGGTTCTGAACAAATTAAGTTATTAGGTACCATTATCCCTCTTTTGCATAGAAAACTGAGAGTTAAAGAATTGAAGTACATACCACAAGCTCCCCAGGAAGAAAATGGTTGAGTCAGTATAAATGTCTCTCTCCAAACCCCTGCCCCTAGCCGTGGATGTCACAAAGCTGCCCCGAGAATCATAAGGGATATCCCAGGGCCAATTCGGTTTAATTGATAGTTATCTACTATAAACATGTGCACAATATTGTATTAAGACTTGACAATCCAATGATTGAAATAGTCTTTGCCCAGCGGAGTTTAGAGTTCAATAAGGAAGATGACAGAACAGGTTCCATTCAACCATTACCGAGCATCTGCTATATCCCGGAGACAGATGTGAGTCTGAGTGTTTGAGGATGCTGAGACGGCTCCATGGGTAAATGCTCTCGTTGGTAAGCCTGAGAATCTGAGTTCCCAGGACCCACATGGTGGAAAGAGGAAGCCGACTTGTGCAGGTTGTTGGGGTGGGAAGGCTGGGGGGTGGGAGGAGGGAGGACGGGGAATCCGTGGCTGATATATAAAATTAAATTAATTATAAAATAAAAATATTTACTATAAAAAAAAAGGGGGACCACGCCCTCGTTCCCAACCAGGATGTGCTAACTGCCCTCTGGTCCTCCAGCTAGCAGCAACAGGAAATCACTAAGACAGGTTTCTCAGAACCACCTCCCAGGAGCTGCCACCTTCCAGGGCACTGGCGTATTTGGTGCTGTGGAACTGTGCTGAACCCCCAGGAGTTCTGTACTGATCACAAAAGGAGGTCTCCCGACTGCTCCCACAAAGATGAATTTCAATTCACCCCAGTTCCAAGAGGAAACTGTGTTGGCAAGCTACATTTCGTCACAGGGTGAAGGAACAGAAGGGGTGTTAAAGGCAGCATAAAGATGCTAAATGTCTGCTCCAAAATGTTTGTGAATAAGGAGGTACTTTTTTTTTTTCAGTTAAGTACCTCAGAATGAGAAGGAGGAAGGGCGTGGTTGGAAATTTTCAAATGAACCAACAACAGGTTTCGCGTTTCCTACCCAGAGAGGGTGACCTGCCACCAAACCAAGTGGATCACATGGCATCTGTGTTTGGAGATTCCCCACAAATGGATTGCTGCCAGGAGAAGATCCTCTTCACAACATGTGTTAGAGTATAGATGGTATATTTATTCATAAGCACTGGTGCCCATTTCTCTCAGGCTGGGGTCCAGACCTCAGGGGACCCCATAATTACTAGCTGGCCTTGTGTGCCCCAAGCTGGTATAGCTACCCTCCTGCCAGGGGGCACACATCCCACAGCAACACAAAGTTTTCTCTTGAAAATGAGTCATATTGGAGGAAAAGTATTCAGTAAATACAGAAGTAGGCGACATTGCCATGAAAAACACAGCCTGGGGCTGTAGTCATGGCTAAAGTTCGGAAACCCAGATTTGGTCCGTCCACATCCTTTCCAAGTTTGAGGTAGAGAGACAGGGGCTTAGAAAGTTGGTTCCCTAAGGACACCCTCTGACTACCTTATTCAGAGATCGGACACCTGCTTCATACTTAAGAGTTTCAAATGTTCATGAAAGGACTGGGGTTGGAGGTTAGAAGTGAAACTTAGAAATTCTCTGTCAGTGCTCATGCTTTGGTTTGGTTTGGTTTGGTTTGGTTTGGTTTGGTTTGGTTTGGTTTGGTTTGGTTTGGTTTAGTTTGGTTTGGTTTGGTTTGGTTTTTATCTCTCTGAAAGAGTTGATTTGTAATCCTTTAGGGACCCAAGGTCCATCAGAGGCAGTTCTCTTGGTGAGGATGTCCCCATGGTGTCCCCATGGAAGAGCAGTTAAGCAGCTTTTAGAAGGCAGTCATACCAGACCATCACACAGGCTACGTGTGTTCCTAGGTGTGTTCATGATAATTCTAGGGAACTGGCCTTCTAATGCCCTTGTTAAAGGATTCTGCCTACTACATACAACTAAAAATCCTGAGCATTATCTGTGAAATAAACTCTGGAAGACTTCAAAGGTGAAGAAAAGAAGACCAGTGAAGGACCTTAGGACCTGAAGAACAATGGGGTGCAGGGAAACCCACTCTAAGTTTTTATAGGCTTTATGATACCTGCAAATACTAATGGGAGCAGAAAAAAATTAAAGAGTACAGTGGAACATATTCACATCTGACTCTTTTCTGCCACAAGACAAGGAACTTTTAGACAATAACAGCCCTACTCCAAACAAGCACCACAAAGAAAACATCAGTCCAGCCCCATCCACGGCCACACCTAATGAAAATGGAGATTTCCACTACTGAGAAGTCATAAAAGGCCTACAAGGGAGCCAAGATTTTCATCAACACCATCTCAGTATAGTCCATGAGGAAAATGAACTTTCACTTTTTCCAACAGTCTTCCCCTCCCCACCAGAGTGATGTCAAGAGACCCAGTAGGAAGCCAAGAGTTTCAACGTGGACTGTTCATCTGTTTACTTCAAGCATCATGGTGTCAGTGGAAACAACATGGGAACCCTGTATGTCCAGCCCTCTTCAGAAGTAATAGTCAAAAGGAGCAAAAGTATAACCATTGACATCCACAGGGCAGGGGAGAAATGAAATAAAGGAACAGAAAGCATATTGTTTAAGAAAATAAAGAAAATTTCCTACAGAGAAAAGTATAACCATCGAGGGCAGTAGTTGTCAACCTTCCTAACACTGCGACCCTTTAACACAGTTCCTTATGTTGTAGTGGCCCCCAACCATAAAATTATTTTCGTTTCTACATCATAGCTGTAATTTTGCTACTGTCATGAATCTTAATGTAAATCTCTGTGTTTTCCGATGGTCTGAGGTGATCCCTGTGAAAGGGTCATTTGACCCTCAGAGGGGTTGAGAACCACAGATCGAGGTAGTGGACTGTCAAAGCATCAACCGAAATAAGACTGTCTCTTCATGTTTTACAACAAAACACTCAGAGATCAAGATGAAGAGGAAATCCTAAGAGTATCAATGGTGGTCATAACGATGCACAACTTTGATGTCAACACGTGGGAAGCAGAAGCAGATGGGTCTTTGTGGGTCTGAGCCTGTTCTTCATGGTCTACAGAGAGAACTGCAGGCCAGTTACTGAGACCCTGTCCAAAAGACAGCAAGAAAAAGAGGAATCTTGATGAGAAACCCTCGGCAGAACACTTAAAAACCAGAAGACTTGGTTTGATGGGATGATACACTCAAGGTAAAGAAAAATAATAATAAAATCTCCCAACTAAGAATCATATGCCTAGAAAATCTTCCCTTCTGAGATGAAAAAGTGATAAAAAAAAAAAAAAAAACTTCTAGACAAAAAAAAAAAAAAAAAAAAAAAACCCACTGGGATAGCTTAGCTTATCACCACTGCTGAAGAGAATCCTTTAAGCCAGAGAAAATAATGCTAATAAGTGTACAAAAACATCTGAAAGTATAAGCCTACAGGTAGGCAAAGCATAGTGGTACACTCCTTTAGTATCAGCCCTTAGAGGGCAGAGGCAGATGGATCTCTGTGGGTTCAAGGCCAGCCTGGTCTACATAGTGAGTTCCAGGACAGCTAGAGCTACATAGTGAGACCCTGTCTCAAAAAAGCAAAACATGGCCGGGCGGGGTGGTGGCGCACGCCTTTAATCCCAGCACTCGGGAGGCAGAGCCAGGCGGATCTCTGTGAGTTCGAGGCCAGCCTGGTCTACAGCGCGAGATCCAGGAAAAGCGCAAAGCTACACAGAGAAACCCTGTCTCGAAAAACCAAAAAAAAAAAAAAAAAAAGAAAAAAAAAAAGAAAAACATACACAAAAAAAACCTTGGTACACAGTCAAATTCAAAACATTTTAATAATATGTGAAAGTTAAAAGATAATACAACTATTAAAATAATAGCTATAAAAGTTTGTAAAGGAATGCATAATATAGAAATATTAAAATTGTTATGGTAAAATTTCAAAGTGTGACTAACATTGAGGTTGATTTTTTTTTAATTTTGTAATTTAATTTAATTTTACATATCAGCCATGGATTCCCTTGTTCTCCCCCCTCCCCTCCTTCCCCCTAGCCCACGCCCCATTCACATCTCCTCCAGGGCAAAGACTCCCCTGAGGATTGAGTTCAACCTGGTAGATTCAGTCCAGGCAGGTCCAGTCCCCTCCTCCCAGGCTGAGCCAAGTGTCCCTGTATAAGCCCCAGGTTTCAAACAGCCAACTCATGCAATGAGCACAGGACCCGGTCCCACTGCCTGGATGCCTCCCAAACAGATCAAGCCAATCGACTATCTCACCCATTCAGAGGGCCTGATCCAGTTGGGGGCCCCTCAGTCATTGAGGTTGATTTTTTTAATATTTGTGTCTGTTGTTTCTGTTCATTGTCACAGTATTTATAATAACCAAAATATAGATCAACCTGGTGACTATCAGCAAACAGGTGGAGAAAATGTGTATGTACACAATGAAATATGACTCATCCATTTAAAAAAAGAATGAAATCCTATTATTTGTGACTATACTGATAAACAAGAAAACATTATGTTAAGTGAAATAAGCCAGGCACAAAACTATCACACGGTTTTTTCCTCATATATGAACTCTTAAAGGTTCATCTCACAGAGGTAGAATCAAAGACTGGTTATCAAAAGGTACAGTGATTGAGAAGAGGAAGCATGGGAGGTCAAAGAACTTCTAATCACAGCTAAGAGGACAGTGTTCAAGAGATGTACTACACAGCATAGTAACTATAGTTAACTCTTTAAAAATGCAAAGAAAAGACCAGATGTGGCATCATATATCCATAATACCAGACTTCTCTTGGCTGAGGCATGAGGATTCTAAGTTCAAGACCAACCTGACATTACACAGTAGGACTCTGACTCAGAAGAAAAAAGCAAAGAATTACAATTGGGAGAGAGAGAGAGAGAGAGAGAGAGAGGGAGGAGAGAGAGAGAGAGAGAGAGAGAGAGAGAATTAATTGCTATGTTATTGCATTTGTTATTTAGCTACATCTAACCATTCCATAATTTATATATACTTCAAGACATGTTGTGTATGATAGACATGCAAATCTATCCAATAATGTGAGAAATGCTGAGTGAATCCAGATAGGATTATTGTGTATGTACCAAAAAGCAGAGTAGCAAAAGACAACAGAATGGAAAGGTAACTGGACAAATCCATAATGATTACCTAAAGACTTCAACAGCATCTTTTCAACAATCATATTTTTAAAACTAACTATAGAAAAAGCAACTCAATAATCTATAAACAAGATTGTATAGACATTTGTAGACTATCTCACTCAAACAAAACAGATTGAAGTTTTTTAGTGTTCATGAAACATATAATAAGGTGAGCCATATGATGGGCTACAAAACAGACCTTAACAAAATTAAAATAATGGAAATTATACACAATGTATTCCCCAACCACAGTGGAGTCAAACCTGAAACTATCACAGTAAGGTAACTGAGTAACTGCTGAACCCTTGGAGACTTAACGACATATTTTTCTACATACTCCATGGTTCAAAGAGGACGTTTAAAAGGAAATAGAGATTAACATTTAAAGTACCAAATCTGTGAGACATATCTAAAGTAGTGCTGAAGGCAAGTTTATGATCTTGGATGAATGAATTAGAAAAAAAAAAAGAAAGTACCAAATTAAAAACTTAAACACCTCAACCTAGTGCAATGGAAACTCCAGGACTCTAGAGAGTAACCCTAGCAAAGACTCCTAGTAATGAGGGCCGGGAGCCTGGACTGGCCATCTGTAATCAGTCAAGGCCTCAAGTAGAGGGATTGGGACACCAACCCAGCCACAAAATGTTCAACCTACAGTTTGTGCTGCCTGCAGAGTGTTCTGGGACCAGAGCCTAGCAGAATTGTTATCAAAGAGAACAGAAAGACTTCATCCAGCAACTGATGGGAAGAGATTCAGAGTCCCACAGCCAAACATTAGGAGGAGCTCAGGGAGCCCTGTGGAGGAGAGGAAGGAAGGATCCGAGGAACCAGAGGGGTCAGGAAAAACAAAAGAACACAGCCCACAGAATCAACTGGCTGGGACTCATGGGTGCTCACAGAGATCAGGGAGCTTGTAGGAGTCGACAGAGGTTCTCTGCATATTATGTTATGGCTGAGTAGCTTGGTGTTCTTGTGGGATTCCTGACAGTGGGAATGGGTGCAGTCACTGACCCTTTTGCCTACTTATAGGACCCTTTTCCTCCTACTGGGTTGCCTCGACCAGCCTTTATGTGATGGTATGTGCCTGGTATTATTGTAGCATACTATACTGTTGATGATCCTGGAAGGCCTGCTCTTTTCTGAGTGGAGATGGAGGGGGGCGTGGATCTGGGGGAGATGGGAGATGGGGAGAGAGACTGGGGAAGGGGGAAACTGCAGTGAGATAGTCTGCACATGTCTATACAATCCTGTTTGTACATTATGTTATTGAGTTGCTTTTTCTGTAGTTAGCTTTGAAAATATGATTGTTGAAAAGATGTTGCTGATGTCTTCAGATATCATTATGGATTTGTCCAGTTACTACAGAAGGGATGGAATGTATGAGAGAATAAAAAAAAGCTTAAGCTCCTCCCATACCAAGAACCTAGAAAAAATAAGATAAATTAAGCAAAAAGTAATTATATTTTAATGCAGAACCAGCAATTAATAAAATTCCAACCAAAAAGGCATCAGAAAAAAAGGAACAAAAATTCTTTGGAATTATGAAAATAACAAAGAAGATTAACAAAGAAGAAAAGAGAGGATACAAATTATCAGCGTATCAGGAAGAAAAGAAAGTGATACTATGGAGTCAGAAAACACCAAAAAGTTACTAACATGAGCTCTACACACATACATGTAGCAACTCTACTCAGTGAGTGAGTCCCTTTTAAAACACAAGCCCCTGTAGTTGGCTTCTTTATTCTTTGCTCTTCACTCTTTGGGGACCCAACACACAGCTCCCAAAGAAATACGCAGAGACTTGTTCTTTCTTATGAATGCCCGGCCTTAGCTTGGCTTTTTTCTAGCCAGCTTTTCTTAACTTAAATTATCCCATCTATGTTTTGCCTCTGGGCTTTTTTCCTTTCCCTATTTCTGTATATCTCTTCTTTCCTTCTTAATCTGTGTCTGGTTGTGTAGCTGGATGGCTGACCCCTGACATCCTCCTCTTCTTCTGCTTTTTTCCCTCCTCCCTCTCTTTTTCTCCTTCTATTTATTCTCTCTGCCTGGCAGCCCCAACTATCCTTTCTCTTGCCTAGCTACTGGCCATTCAGATCTTTATTAGACCAAGCAGGTGTTTTAGACAGGCAAAGTAACACAGCCTCGCAGAGTTAAACAAATGCAACACATCTTTGCATCGTTAAACAAGTATTCTACAGCATAAACAAATGTAACCCATCTTTAACTATTATTCTACAACAGGCCATCATCATTCTTTTATTATGAAATATCTTGAATAACTGTATAGCTTCTAAGAAAATTGAATTAATAATTTTAAACTTTTAAAAAAGAAGAAGAAATTGGATTTCCGGGTGTACAGGTCCTCACTGGAGAATCTACCAAATGCTTAAAGAGAAACTAGCACAATTCTGTACAATGTCTCTCTGAAAAAGGAAAGACTTCCTCCTATTTATTTGATGAAGATTGCATTACTGTAATACCAACCCCAGACAGAGACCCTACTGAAGATAAAACACCTAGGGTTATGGCTATGGCTAAGTTGGCAGAATTGTTTCTCGCCACACAAGTTTGATAACCTGAGTTCCATCCCTAAGTCCCACAGCAGAGGAGAGAACCAACTCCTGAAAGTTGTCCCCTGGCACACTTGTGCCAAGTCATGCACACTCCTCCTGCACATTAACCCAACAACTATAATCATATTTTTTAAAGTAACTCGGTGAAGAAAAAGATGGCATGTGGCATTTCAAACAAATTTCCACCCAGGATGGGCAAATAATCTCATTGTAAATCTCAGAGTTGAAAGAAAAATTATCTCAAAATAGATCACAAGCAAACACAAATTGTAAGTGTCAAAATAAGGCATAAGAGAAAACTTTGGAGATCTAAGACTGGACAAGGAACTCATAGACTCAACACCAAAGGTGACCCACAAAGACAAATAAATAAATAAATAAATTGTATCTCAACAAAATTAAAAACTTTACTCTGGGAAACACCTTGTCAGGTATATGGAAAACTCAACTACAAAATGGGGCAGCTTTAGCAGATGGCATATCCAAGAGGAATAGTATCCAGAATATGTGAAGCACCCCTAAAACTCAGTGGTATAAAATTAAATGACCCAGTAAGGAAATACACTGTTTCATGTTTGGCCAATAAGCACAGCAAGAGTGTTCAATATCGTCAGCAATTAGATTGATGTGAACTAAAGCCTCAATGAACTGTCACAGCATACCTATCAGAAAGGCTGAAATAAAAAGTATTTTCATCGGTGTTCCCCGTTCCTCTCTGTTGCCAAGATGCAGCACTCTGACCAAAATCAACTTAGGGAAGAAAATGTCAATTTCAGCTTAGACTTTGAAGTCACAGTCCACCACTGAATTCAGAGCAGAAACTTGAAGCAGAAACCAGGGAGGGAACCCTGTCTGATGGATCACTCATCGCCTATGCTTTGCTAGCTTTCTTATAGAGCCCACAACCACCTGCCCAGGGAATGGTACTGCCCATGGCTGGCCCTCCTGCATCAATTAATAATCAAGACAGTCTGCCAAAGCCATGTCCACAGACCTATCTGGTCTAGATAATTCTTCTAACCAGGCTTCCCTCTCAGACAACAAGGCTGTGTCAAGTTGATATTTAAAGCTAGCCAAGACAATTACCAAAAGCTAATTAGGATGCAGACAAGGTGGGCTACCCAAACATTGCTGTCTAGGTTGGAAAATAGTTGGGCACTTTCTTAGAAAACCAAACATGAAGTTACTCTGTGAACAAGCCACTGCAGGAACAAACATTTCACTTTATCATATAAAAAAATGTGTACACGAAAATTTATCACCTTTTTATTCATAATATCCAAAAGAGAAAACCAACTCAGATCTCCACCAACATTATAAGTCTGTATCAAAGAACAGTACCTAAGAATAAAAAGAAATAAATCACTGACCCATGGGGCAAGTGGGATGAGACCACAGAGACTCTAGATGGAAAAGGTCAAACCCAGAAGGTCATGGATTGTATGATTCCATTTACAGATGATTCTTGAAATGATGAGATAAACAGAGATAGTTTTCAGTGGTTGAAAGAAGACATTGATGAAAGAGATGGAAGTCAGTCTATAAAGGGGCTACCCAAGGGACCCTCTGCTGTGACTCTACAATTATCTCAAAGACTAACTTTGAGAAACTACAAGAGGAATCATTAGATTCCATAGACATAAACAGTGCATGCAAAAACTGATCAAATCCAAATAAAGTTTGCGTCAGTATTGTAGCAACACTAATTTGCAACTCTACTAGCTGGTTGTCATCAGGGGCAATGGGGGGGAGAGTGCATAAGATCTCTAGGTACTGCTACTTTTGTGACTTCTTATGAGCCAAATTATTTCTGGATCGAAATTTGTAGTCTTTGTGTCTGCATGTGTATGAATATGTGTTTGGTGTATATGCACACGTGGGTTTGGGTGCCCATGCCCCATGTGCATGTGGAGGCCAGAATATCAAACCTCTTCCTCTGTCATTTTCCACCTAGTTTTTTGAGGCAGGGTCTCTCACTGAACTTGAAGATTTCTATTTCAGCTAGGCTAGCTGGCCAGCAAGCTCCCAGATCCATGTGTCTCTGCTTCCCAACACGGGGGGCTACAGACATATGGTGGCCATGTCAAGATCTCATGTGGGCATGGGGATTTGAACTCAAACCTTCTTGCTTACATAGCAAGTGCTTTTACCTAATAAGTCACCTCCCAGGTTCCAAAACTTATCATTTTCTTTTTATTTATTTATTTAACTTTCTTTTTATTTATATTTTGTGTCTTTCACATCATGCATCTCGATCCCATTTATTTCCCATCCCTTCATATCTGCCCTCTGCCCTTGCAAACCTCCCCCCACTCAAAAAAATAAAAATAAAATTTAGGAGAAAAGAAAATGAAAAGAAAATGAAAAAATTCATCTTGGAAGCTGTAGTGTGACATAGTGAATCACAGAGTAAATCCTTTTATCCATATATTTTTACAAGCAATTGTTCATTGCAAAGAGTCATTGGTCTAGTTCGAGGTCTCTGGTTTCTGCTACACTTACCAATACTGAGCTCTCACTAGGACTCCTCTTGAATATCCTGTTGTTACCCTGTGTCATAGAGATCCCTCAGCTTTGGGTCTGCAGGACCGGCCCCTTCAGGTCCTCTAGCAGATCATAAATGGGTGGATGTTGGGTGGGCCAACTCATAACCCTGGTACTGGGCATGGGTAGTTGTCAGCCCGCCAGCTCTCTCCTGTCTTCACCAGGTGAATTCTCTAGCATTGCCCTGACTAGTTCACCCCTCGCAGAGATGAGCAAGGGGTGGTGACAGTTCTCTGGCTTTCACATGCTCAGGGTCGGCTCTCTCACACCTACATCTTCAAGGTTAGCTCTACTGTGTTGCCCAGGCAAGGTGTAGGGGCCACTCTCCTGCATGCTGGAACTAGTCAGGAGCAGGGGCAGGGACAGTGCTCCCACTCGTATGACCTCAGAGCCATCTCTCCCACCTGCCACAGACAGTGGGGGACAGGGAAGAGGGCATCTCTCCCTTGCCTACAACACCATATGGCAGATGAGGGATGGGGCCAGATCGCCCCTGCTCACATTTTCGGGGCAGTTCATTGGCCAATGGGGTCAGCTCTTCTGTGCTGCCCAAGCGAGGTGCAGGGTCCACTTTCCCAAGTGCTGTAGCTGGTAAGGGGGATGTCAGCTTCCTTGCCCACCACAGGTGACAGGGGCAAGGGGAGAGGGCATCTTTCCCTCACCCTCACCACCACATGGCCGTCTGGGGGGGAATGGGGGGAGCTATCCCACTCTCACACCCTCAGGGCCAGCTCACCCTCGCCTCTGCCAACAGTCAACTCTACTGTGCTGTGCTGCCCAGGCAAACTGCAGACGGTGGGGGGCAGGGACAGCTCTCCTGCTCTCATGGCCTCAGGACCAGCTCTCCCACCTGCCTCAGGCATTGAAGGGGAGGCATCTCTCTCCCCTGCCCCCCACCCTGCCACTGATGCTATATGGCAGATGAGAGATGGGATCAGATCTCCCATGCTCCCGTTCTTGGGGCTGGCTCACCTGTGCCCCCACCAACAATGTTAGCTCCTTTGTGCTTCCCAGATGAGGTGCCGGGGCCACTTTCCTGAGTGTTGCAGCTGATAAAGAGGAGGTTCAGCTCTCTTGCCAGCTAGATGCGGTAGGGGTGGGGAGGGGGGGGAGTCTTTCCCTCACCCGCCCCACCACACTGCAGATGAGGGAGGCTGTGCCCTCTCTCACACCCTCAGGCTCACCTAGGCCCACTGTCTACAGCGTCAACTCTACTGTGCTGCCCAGACGAGTCACAGGGCCCATTCTCCTGAGTGCTGCAGCTGTTGAGGGATTAGGTCAGTTCCCTCACTTCCTGCAGGTGTTAAGGGGTATTGTGGAATATTATTTTAACTAGGCAAAGACGTGTTATATTTGTTTATGCTGTGGAATGTTACTTTAACTCAGTGAAGGTTTGTTATATTTGTTTCTGCTGCCTTTGTTAATAATGTAAAGATGTGTTACATTTGTTTTACCTTGCCTGCCTAAAGGCATCTGATCGGTCTAATAAAAAGCTGACTGGTCAATAGCTAGGCAGGAGAGGAATCTGTGGGGCTGGCAGGCAGAGAGAATAAATAGGAGGAGGAGGAATTTAGAGAAGAAGAGAAACGGGCAGAGAGAGATAACTGGTGCCAGAAGCCAGGCAGCCACTAGCCAGACAGACACAGGATAGAAATACAGAAAGAAAAAGAAGTAAAAAGCCCCAAGGCAAAATACAGATGAAAAGAAACAGGATAATTTAAGATGAAAGAGCTAGTGAGACAAGCATAAGATAGGGCTAAGCATCCTTAGCTAATATTAAGTCTCTGTGTCATGATTTGGGAACTTGTTGGAGGCTTAAAAGAAAGCCTGTTACAGAGGGGCCAGGAGAGGAGGGCATCTTTCCCTCACCCATGCCACCACATGGCAGATGAGAGGGGCGCGACCTGCTCTCCCATTCTCACTCCCTCGGGGCCAGCTCACCCCACCACTGTGCCAGTGAGGGGCTGGACCAGTTCTCCCTAGTATTGCAGCCAGTGAGGGGCAAGGCCAACTCTGTACAGCCCTCACCTCTTGGCCTTCCTGGGCCTTCAGTGGTATCAGGAGCCTTGGGCATCAACACAGACTGTGGCTACATCAGAGCCATGAACCCAGACATGGGCCCCAGCAGCAGCCAAAGCCCAGATATCATCATGGCTCTGGGTAGTAATCAAGCCACCCACCTCAGCCTGCTCCTCACTGCTTTTACCTCTTCAGATATGCCTCTGTCCACAGGAAATGAACCATTCTGTCTCTCTACCATACCACATCGTACGCTTGCTCACCATAATAGTGTCCTGTCTGCTCAGCATCACAAGGCACCAGGAGGGCCCGTGTTTTCTCCTCAGAGCCCAGGGAGGTCAGCCCCAGGTCTGCTTGTGGGTTTTTGCCCTGCTGAGTCCGTCATGGTGCTGGGCAGGAACATGCTTCTTCCTCGGAGCCCAGGGCAATCCCTTATAATTTTCAAAAAAACATTTAATACTATTATTTTCTTCCTATTAATCAATTCTGCCCCTCTCCCCCTCTCTTTTTAAATAGGGTCTCATGGAGCTCAGACTGGCCTCTGTCTGCATCTGCTTTCTGAATGCTAGGATTACAGAAGGTACCACCAGGCCTGGCTACCTTCAATCAATTCTCAAACGATCGCAGACAAATTTTTATTCTGGTACCTGGGCTGCAACATAATTACCATGAAGCAACATGCATTGCACTTGGAAGAGTGTATCCCACTAAGTGTGTATCAGATAGGAATCAAAGTCTGTAACTCATATGTGCAAGACTTATGATTTCATCAGTTTCTGTAACGCAATTGCAATTTTGTATTTCGTGCTCCCATTCAGCCCACGTGGGAGCAACAATCATGGGCGGTTCAGCTTCCACCCTTCACTCCTTTCCCTGAGGAGACAGGACAAGTTCTGGGAAACACATGTAGAGCCTGGATCAATGTGTGTTAAGAGAAGAGACAGTGTCCTCTTCCCCTCACTATCATCTACCCACACCACAGTCTCCTGAGGAGCCACCACCCCTTTCTCTCTCAGTCACTTGTCCCTGCAGACCCTGAGTTATGCCTGGGCTCCCCCTGCAAGGCCTCCTTACACTTGCCTCACCTCCTCGACACCATCTGCACCCATGTCCTATGGGTGCTGTAACTCATTACCACAAGCTAGTGCCTCAAAACAACACAGAGCTTGCTCTTCTCAGAGTTTAGACGTCTGATATGGGTCTTCCAGACCCACACCAAGGTTTTGGCAGGGCTGCCCTTTGATGGAAGCACCAGTAAAGAGTCTGATATCTTGCCTTTTCTTATTTCTAGAGGCTGTGGACATCGCTGTAACCTCTTAGCTCTGCTACCTCTAACCTTTTTATCTCCTTATAAAAAAAATTTGTACGGGCATTAACTTACCCTGATGTTACGGGATAATCTCCCATCTCAAGATCCTCAATCACATCTCTGAAGTCCCCTTTGTCTTCTACGGTGATGCTCACAGGTGCCAAAGATTAAGATGTAGACCTCCCTGTGGTGGAGGACATTATTCTGTCCCCATACCACGAATGGCACTTGGGATCATCCCACACACCCCTTCCCATCACAGGTTACTATTTGAGCATGAACTACCTTGTTGTCATGCCTATTAGGTTCTCTAGAGAAGGAATAGAATGCAGGCATGATACAAGGGGGTTCGTTGGATTGGCTTATGTGGTAGGAGATAGATAATCCAAGCAGCTGCTCAATCTAAGAAGTTGGATCCAAGAAGCTGATGCCCCAGAAGTCCTCATCAGTACTTACGTCTGGGAGCTCCCTGGAGAACAGCTTACCCTGGATCCTGGTGGAAAGGCTGGTGTAGCTGGTGTCTGACACTAGCTAACAACAGCAGCCATGACAGAGGCAAAGAAAGGAGGCTTGCAGGCACTCACACGCTGGCTTCATTTTCATCCAGGCTGCCCGTGGGAAAGTGCCACCCACATTCGAGGCAGGTTCCTCCACGCGGCCACTGTGAGACAAGTCAGTTCTCTCTGAAATTGTCCCCAGAAGTACACTGGCATCGCTCACCATTCCCAGATGTCTAGTCATCCCGTCGGGTTGGCAATCAAGACTAACCATCGCATTCACTATCTCTTTGGCTCAGGAACTGGGGGTAGGGATAGGACACAGTGGGGATGACTTGGCTCTGCTCTACAAACCTTCTCCATCCGTTATTAAAACCCAGTACCCAGAAGTGCTCAGCTGTAGAGAGCCGTGCATGGCCGTGCCTCAAAGATGGCGCGGCGTCTGGCTTCTGCCTTCCCGATGGCAGATGCTCCTTATTTGGCTAAGGCTAGGCTCTGGCTTGCTTCTGCACACCTGGACCTAATCTGGCTTGCTTGCGTATGTCTGACCCTAGCGGCATTGTCCACGTGGCACCACAGGGTTGATTGCCCAGTGGCTATAAGGGCGTGGGCTGGCTTTTGAGAGGGCGCGCGAGTGGGTGAGTGAGAGAGAGAGAGAGAGAGAGAGAGAGAGAGAGAGAGAGAGAGAGAGAGAGAGAAAGACAGAGTGAGAGTGAGTGAGAGTGAGAGTGAGAGTGAGAGAGAAGAAGAAGATGGCTTTCCCTGGGGTCAGAAGATTGTTCAAGGTTCCTGAATAAACTGCTTGGAGAAGAGCCTGGCATCGCATCTTCCTTGCTGGTCGAGGCGGACGCGACACTTAGCAACTGAAGAACTCTGGAATCAGCTGGATCCATCATCACTTCCAAGTCCAAGAGTTGATGACAGTTCTAGGATGGGACCACGGCTGGGGATGCCGACTCTTGCACCTGCTTGGAAGCACTCCCTGCTTGCAGAGGTGACCTCGCAGCATGGCAGCCTCCAGGGAGTCAGACTCCTTATACAGTGCCTGTGGACTCCAGACCCCAGCTGTCTCAGTAGACAAACTGACATTTTTTTTTTCTTTTTCTTTTTTTTTTTTTTTGTCTTGAAACTCACATAATTAGTCCTAAAATGCCACACACCATTGGTCAAAGTGCTTGTAAACTCCTCCAGGTCCAGAACAGGAGAAATAGGAAGGAGTGAGATCATTTTACAGAATAGGCCATGGGATAGGCATGGGTTCTAACTGTCTGTCATGCTCAGCAGCCATTTTTCTCTGGAGCTTTATATGACCCGTCCTCAGAACTCTACTCAAGGATGGCACCAGGCCCTCTGGTGTCTGATCACATATCTTTATGATCATCCAGACAGCAGGAATGTGAGTATTGTGTGGCTTTCTCTGGGGAAATGTGACCAGAAACCTATTTGCCCTTGATAAGGCACCAAAGACAAGCCAAAGAAACCATTCCACCCAAGTCTAGTTGGATGAACCCATGAGTTTATTGGAGTTATTTATAGGAGCATAGTGAGGGGTTAGCTAAAACGCATAACTATTGTTAAACACACATACTCCTAAATATGTAAATACAGCCTGCTCAGCCTGTGTTCCTTTCATGTGTATGAGTTAAGGACTAATCACTGGTACTGAATAACAAATTTTGAAACAACAATTAAAGAAATAGAGGCCATGAATTTGAGAGAGAGCAAGATGGGGTACACAGGAACGGCTGGAGGGAGAAAAAAGGAAAGAAGAAAATGATATAATTACATTTTAATTTCAAAAACTGGGAAAAAAGATAAGCATAACTGACCCCAAAATAGTTGTATTACTGAAAAGCCCAAGCCCAGGGTGAGTGAGGACCCACAGATGCTCTGTGTCCCTGGAATTCACAGGCCAACTCGCAGGCAGCTCTGTGGAGCTTAACTCCAGTGTTTATCTATACTTGATAAATATTATCTAAGAGCATTCCTCTGCTAAGGATCCAGACCTGTATGTGACTCCTCAACCCAAGTTTATCTGTTTGTTAAGAAACAAACTGACACAAGGAAGGGCTTAACTCAGGAGAGTAACCAGCCCAAGCAGCATTGAGCAGGAGGCCCTTTATCTCTTGGGCTGGATTTATCTGTGATCTCTGAACAGAACATTCTGCGGAGTTTGGCAAGGAGATTAATAGTATCCAGATACATGTGTGTAGGCAAAAATGCAGGGATAATACCTCCCACTTCACAGGTCTATTGCTGCAAAATGAGCTACCCAAAGACTTGGTAGTGTTAAGTAGCTACCATCCTAGCATCTCATGATCATGTAGGTGGGGTAGGAGGCCATACAGGGAAGGAAAGATTGACAGAAGACCTCTTTTTTGTTGTTTGTTTGTTTGTTTATTTGTTTGTTTTGAGACAGGGTTTCTCTGTGTAGCTTTGGAGACTGTTCTGGAACTCATTTGTAGACCAGGCTGGCCTCGAACTCACAGAGATTCGCCTGACTTGGCCTCCTGAGTGCTGGGATTAAAGGCGTGTGCCACCACTGCCCAGCTGACAAAAGGCATCTTGCGAAACTATCATACTTACCAAGGTTTTCTCTTTTAAAATATTTTAAATTTGTTTATGTATATATGTATGTATGTATGTACTCATTTATTTATGTGCACATGCTCACTATGCATACGTACAGGCATGATACGGTGTGCATGTGAAGGTCAGGCATGACATGGTGTGCATGTGAAGTTCAGGCATGACGTGGTGTGCATGTGAAGGTCAGGCGACAAGTTGAAATAGTCCCCCCGGTGTCCCAGGAATCGAACTTAGGCGAGCAGGTGAGGCAATAGCTGCCTTGACTTGCTGACCATCTCGCCAGCCAGCTTTCCCTTTTTAGCTAGTAAAGAATTTTAACTCTTGAATTCATATGCGTATTTCAACCAAACAAATAGTTATCTAGGAATGTATCCTATGAAAATAAACTGTAATGATTTAAAAAAAAATAGCACAATATTTTCCATTGTAAATAAGTCTAGTTACCTAATGCCCACATGGTTGAGGATAGTATTTTAGGAGCCTATGCCCAGGAACCACATAGTATTAAATGTAAATACTTCTCCATCACTTAATAGCTAGATGATATTAAGCAACATACTTAAGCTAGTGAAATCTCAGCTTCTGTATCTACAAAATGAAGGGGTTAGAAAAAATATGGATTTCTGTGCTGATTCAATGAAACAATGCACGCAAAATCAACAGTGAACTGATGTCATTGATAGTGCCATTGTATTGGTGCAAATATTTCTGGTTGTCCACATTCCCATGCAGGTACCACTTCCATGAACCCATGTGGGTAACTTTTCTATTAGTTCTGACCAATGAGTTGTAAGTGAAAATGGCGTATGTCACTTCCTGGCCAAACATTTGTCTATAAAAGATCTCTTCCCTGTTGCACAGCAATTGGCAAAGGTTTAGGAACTCTGGAATTGCTTCGTCAGCCTGAGTCCTTCAGGGCCTAAGATGGTCCGTCTCCTTGCTGATCCCTCATGAGCATACTGCTGGAAGGGCAAAAAGTAGGTCCCTGTGATCGTAAGTTGCTGAGATCTAAGGGCTATTTGTTACTGCAGCATAAACCAGCCTGTTGTGACTGAGGCGATGCTGTTGTTATTGTTATGACACTCCTAAAAACAGCATATAAAAGTGATATAAGCCAGCTGCAAACCCAGCAGTTGGACAGTTGTGGTGGAGGACTGTGAGTTCAAGACCATCCTGAGTGAGTAACATAGTGAATTTGAGGCTACCCTCTACCCCAACATAACAGAATGCTTTCTCTGAAAAGACAGAATAAAAATTTTTAATGACAAAACCCAGTCATTATGTGGGGGATAATTTCATCATGGATAATTTTGTAACCTCACAGCCACTTGAAATATTCTTCCAGCTTCTACACATTCTCTTCATCACTCATTCAATTACCAGCTCAAGGTTGTATTTCTTCCTATCCTTTTTCCCAACTTGGCCAACCTTGTGTGCGTGAGTGGAGGGGTGATGGTGAGTGTGTGTGGGAAACCGAACTGTGTATTGAATTTGTTCCAGGCATCCAGAGGTCATCTTGAGATTTACATCCCATGAATAAAGGGAGAGCTACTATATTATATATTGACACATTATCTTGATCAAATAGTTTAAACTCTGCATCCCCAACCTGGAAAGCAATGTGGGAAACAAAGTATACACACACACACACACACACACACACACACACACACACACACGGGGGGGGGGGGGGGGGGGGGGGCGCTGAAGAGATGGCATTTAACCTCTTCCAGAGGACCCAAGTTAAATTCCCAGCACTCACATGGCAGCTCATAACTGTCTGTAACTCCAATTCCAGGTGATTTAACACCCTCACAAAGACATACATGCAGGCAAAACACCAATGCACATAAAGAATAATAATAATGAAAATAAATAAATCACTTTTTAAAAAGTTTAATCTAAACTGGCATATGTGGGAAATGTTTACAATGCCTTCTGCTGGGTGGTGCAATTGCTTTATTTCTATCTATTATTTATCTAATTTATTTGCTTTTGCTTATATATTATATGTATGATATACTATATGATAGTATATTGTGCTATTAATAATTTAAATGCCATAAATACATTTTACTCAGTTGTTGCCTTTATATTACGTATTTATGTAATGTATTATTCCTTCAACAAAAACTGGATGAAATTTTTCTAAATTTCAGCAATGAACATATATTAATTTTTATATGAGAAGTGAGAATAATAGGTTATATTTTCTGATCCCTCACAGTAGGTGGAGCATGAAGACTCAATAATTTACATTAATTATCTCAATTCCTGGGAGCTGAGTGTTTATCATTGCCCCCACTTAGTATTCATAGCTAAGGATTCTGAAGTTCAGAGATGTGAACAATGGAGCTAAGACTCCAAGCCCAGAGCCCCTATGTCACAGCCTCAATGTAACTAACTGGACAATGGTACATCCGTATATCATGATGCATCCTTCAGTTCTTTCAAGAATAAAGAGGTACAGTCCTATGTGGTGTCATGTGGAAGGCTCATGAACATCCTCCGAAAAAGCCAGCAGGCATCCTTCCCCACTGTAAGGCAGAATCGCAAACCCATCTGCCTCCATCGCGGCTTGGAGCAGGTGCTTCTTGCTTCCATAAGCCTTCCCCCGCCCCCCCCCCCCCCCCCCCCCCCCCCCCCCCCCCCCCCCCCCCCCCACAGCATTCAGCCATGCTGATCTATCTTAGCTCCTTTGCATATCTACTGAAAATATAGTTCTGTTTCTGTATGGTAAGCTGCAGGTTCTGTTTGCAAGCAAATCTGTAGGGGTGTGAACACCAGGCAGAAGTTGGGAGGCTTGGGGTCTAGACTAGGCGTCATTACCAGGAACCTCAATCTCTGAGCCTAGAAAATGAGCTTGTTAGTGAGACAGAAATGGGCACCAAAGGACCAGTACAAAGCTGTTGTTCTCATCCCTCACCAGACACGAAGCCCCCACAGTGTAGAAGCAGCAGCCTTTCCCTGGGAAGCAAAGCCCCTTGTGACCATTCCAGAAAAGGCAGGAGATGCATAGTTGATGTATTTGTTTATGTTCTGAGAATCAAAGCCAGAGCCTCACCATGTGAGGCAAGAACTCTGCCACTGAGCTATATCTGCAGCCCCAGAAGCTGAATGCTCCTGAATAGCACTGGTTCTCTGTTACTGGTTGAGACCTGACAAAAGGTGCACTTCATTCATTCATTTAGTGCATTCACTCATTCATTCATTCAGCAGTTACTTGTGCATCTATGGCATGCCAAGTAAGTTGAACTCTGGTTACTCACACTGCACTAAACCGAGTTCCCGCCTGTGTGAACCTTAGATTCTAATAGGAATGTAAATGAACAAAAGAATGAATGAGTACACATGACATAGTATATGACAGGAAGCCACTGTTCCTGGTGGCTATTGTATGCACACTTCTACAGTAAAAAGAGTACAATGTCTCATTAAAACTATATTTAGGGAAAGAAACAAATGACCAGCTGGGTATGGTGGCCCATGACTAATCCAAATTCTCAGAAAAAGCAGAGACAAGAGGATGGAAAGTTCAAGGCCAGCCTCAGCTATGTGGTGAGATTCACCCCCCCCCCCCCCCCCCCCCGCCCGGACACACACACACATGAGAAAAGGGCATTTGACTTTCAATTACTTCGAGACTTGGGGTTGGGCCAGCGAGATGACTCAGAGTAAAAACACTTGCTGCACAAGACTGATGACCTGAGCTCAGTCCCCAGAACCCACAGAAAAAGCTGAATGTGGTGGCATGCCCCTGTGAAATGGGAGGTAAAGTCAGAACAACAGGCCAGAAACTCACAGGTCAGCTAGTTCGGAGTATTGTACAACAGCAGAAGAAACAAAGAGGCCCTGCCTCAAAAAGCACGGTGGAAGGTGTGTGCTTGCACTACACACACACACACACACACACACACACACACACACACACACACACACACACACACGCAAGTACACATTAATAATGACCATAAAAAATCGTAATAATTCTTAAATAAAAGATTGGATTTTAATCACCATTCTCGAGTTAGTCTGTGAGTTTGGACTAACTGCTATCATTATTTTTGCAATCCTTCAACAGGCTCCTCTGTAGTGTGGAAAATGACCACAGCAGCTCTGCCTGCCTTGTACAGTTGATACAGGGACCAAGGCAGCCAGGGAAGCCAAATACATAATGGTCTCTGATTTTCTCCACTTTGTAAACTTCTGGTTGTGCGCTCTATGCAAGTTCAAGTAAGTCAGACTCATGCTGTCAAGTTAAAAACAGTCCCAGCTCCTACACCTGCACAGCAACACCATGGGATTCCTCTCAACAAATTAGAGAGTGGAAGTCATTCTTTCTCACTTAGGCATCTAAAAAAGGATGGTGGTCCCTCATTCTTAGCTCTGAAGCCACCAGACAAAGGTTGGAATTCAGGGTCTAATCGTGGCTGGAATTGCTATGTGACTTTGGAGAAGTTCCTTTCCTTCTAAAGATTGATTTCTTTTTATTTTATGTGTTATGTGTGCTTTTTTCTACCTGTGTGTCTGTGCACCATGTGTGCCCAGTGCCTGCCGAGGCCAGAAGAGGGCAATGAAATCCCCGGAACTGGAGTCACAGAGGGTTGTGAGCTACCATGTGGGTGCTAGAAATCGAACCTGGATCCTCTGGGAGAGCAGCCAGTGTTCTTAACCGCTGAGCCACCTCTCCAGGCCTCTGGAGACACTTCTTAACCTCCCTGAACCATAACTATTGTCATGTATATACTGGGGTAATCATTCTTGTAAGCAATGGGAGGTCTAAGGATTTGATAAGATAATGCATACGAGAGCCAGATGCAATGCCTAGCGCCTGGTAAGTTCTGTTTGATGTTAAGGAAAATAGTCCTGAAAAGTACTGAGGCTGCTCCTACTGAGGTGGGGTTGAGCAGGATTAAGAACTCTGGCTCTGGACTTTATGAAACCTAATTTCTTCCACTTGCCTGTGCAAGTTGTCACGGATCCCTGAGCTTCTTCATCTGTGAGGTGGGGATAGAGCACATAACTTATCAACAGGGCTTATAAAATGGGGTCAGAGATCCTGGAGGTCCCCCAGGATCCTTCCATGAAGTCTTCAAAGTCAAAATTATTTTTATAATAGACTGAAATTTGGCTTTCCCTTTCGACTCTTTTTCTCTCACAGGTGTATAGCAGACAGTATGAAGTGTGTGTGTGTGTGTGTGTGTGTGTGTGTGTGTGTGTGTGTGTGTGACGTCACTATGCAACCTATTATTTTGTGCAATTAATGTGAAGCAATAAGACATTTTTATAGTTAATTTCAAATATGTTAACTGTCAATATATATGTATAACCCACATAAATACAAGTTGTGGGAGGGGGGGTCCTCAGTGAACTTTTTTTAAAAGTCTAGAGGAAGCCTGAGACAAAACATTTTGAGCACAGGGTTATTGTAAGGATTAAGTCATGATTAGCATACACATGCAAAGCACCTAGTAAACATCACCCTTATAGTATTGGTTTCAACAGTCCTGAAGTCTACCCATCCACATAGAAACAAAATAGGATTGTAGCATTTAACACAAGTCACCCTTCTTTTATTTATTCTTTGGGGTGTGTGTGTGTGTGTGTGTGTGTGTGTGTGTGTGTGTGTGTGTGGTGCTCACACATCAGGGAGGCCAAATGAGGAGAACACATCTCCTGCAGTACTTTCAGGCAGTTGCCAACCGCCCAGTGTGGGTGCCAGGAACTCAGTTCCATCCTCTGTGTACTCTGAACCACTGACCCATCATCCCAACCTCCTTTTGCTGTTAGTTTTGGTTTTTTTTACTAGCGGGAGTCACTGCATGTTAAATTTTGAGCCATCTAAAGACAGTGCAGCACAGAAGCCCTCGCCTTCTCGTGTCTTTGAGATTTGCACCCTGAAGATACAGATCCTTCCAGGGTCACTGGCTCCCTCACTCTGGCTCTTCCCATGCTATCTACAACCTGTTACCCAGCCGGGAGCGGGTGGCAACGGAAGCCAGGCTTATAGAGGAGCTTCCTAAGTAATTGCTCATCAAGAGGAAGTGGAGCCTCAAAATAGGAATTGCTTCCTTAAGGTTTAGGCAATTTCCATGGAAACAGCCTGCAAAGTATACCTAATTTTAAAGGACTGGGGGGTGTTGGTAAAAATGACCTGGAAGGGCAGCATAACAAGATAAGTGATGTAAAAAACTGTTGAGCTGGTGACAGTTTCAGTGTTTGTCTGTTTGTCTGTCCTTTCACTATTCTGGCACACCCTAATTTAGGGAGAAAAGCCAGTGTCCTAGTTACTGTTCTTGTGGTGATGGTAAGTGCCATGACCAAAAGCAATGTGAGGGATTAAAGGGTCTGGGGTCTGTTAGGCTTATAGGTTACATTCAGTCCATCATCAAGGGGAGGCAAGGCGGAAACTCAAGGTATGACACTGGAAACAGAAACTGAAGCCGACACCATCAAGGAAGCTACTTGCGGGCTTGCTCCCGATGGCTTGCTCAGCTTGCTTTCCTGAGGAGCCCAGGAGCACCAGACCAGGAGTCGCCCCTTACACAGTGGCCTGGGCCCTCCCATGTCCATCAAGATAATGCCCCACAGGTGTGCCCACAGGCCAATCTGGTAATTCTTCGATTGAAATTCTGTCTTCTTAGGG
Organism: Peromyscus californicus insignis; assembly: GCF_007827085.1. Lineage (NCBI taxonomy): Eukaryota > Metazoa > Chordata > Mammalia > Rodentia > Cricetidae > Peromyscus > Peromyscus californicus. The sequence goes on from NW_026294503.1 coordinate 23,719,349, forward strand.
GATCCTAGTGCCAAGTGGACGAAAAAACGACCCAGCTCAGACAACATCCCCAAATTCTGGTGTTGGGTGCAAATTGACAGGACTCAGATCACAGGTATCAGATGAGTCTAGGAAAGACAGGGCATGATCCGGATTATAGTTACCAACAAAGCTCCGAACGGAATCCTGTTAAGAACCAAGAGGATTTTGTCTCCCTAGTGGGAGAGGGAGCAGGAAAACCAGTCCGCAGCCAGGATCCCGGTTTGGGAGCTTTTTACTTAGCCCGGGGGGGGGGGGGCAACGCCCCCTCCCTCCGCCCCAGTCAGCAATAACCCAACCAAAGCTGACAAGCCAGTAAGAAATGTTTGCATGTGCGCTAATTTAATCTTAAATAGGACAAACTCCCGAAGAAACAAAGGTTACCAGAGAAATGGGAGCCCTGGGGGCGACCTTAATTTTTTTTTAACTACTTCCTTCTTTGCAGTCTACGAAAGTAAAATGCCAAAAGAGGTTCCCCAGAGTCGTGGCCACCCATCAGCCCCCAAAGCCAGTCTTTCACTCTAGACTGGGTCGTCGCCTTGGCTACCCCGCAGCACACCGCCACCTGTTGCAGTCCTGGCGCCCCGAGCGGAGTCGCAAGCGGCCGCTAGAGTTCGTTCTAATTCCCGGGAGCAGAGCTGGCTGGGAAACCCCGACGCGACGCGCCTGCTAATCCGCAGGGTGGGAGGCGACTCCGCAGACTCCAAGCCCCAGGCCCTCTTTTTCCTCGAATAACTCTTAGTGTCAAATCTGGGTTCCCAGAGCTCGGCCCCCTCGCCCACGGTGGGCTCCAGAGCGCCCACGCCCAAGAAATTCCCGAGCGCCCCCGAGCCTGCGAAAGGGACACAGGGTCCTTGAGGGCAGGAATGCGCAGCGCAGGCAGGTTGCTGCGGGAGGTCCCTCAGATGCTCCCTTAAAGCGTTTTAACGCTGCACTGTCGCCGCAGCCCAGCAACCGGGTCGCAAGTTCACGGTTCCCAAGGCTGCAGAGAAAGGGCACACACACACACATACACACACACACACACACACACACACACACACACACACACACACACACACACACACCACCCGAGGGTGCTCTGAAGCGCAAGAGGAGGCCACGTTTGGAGACCCCTCCCTCCGGGAACGGGGCTGTCCCAGCTCGGAAAGTGACCCGTCTCACTTCCGAAGGACTCCAGAGTGCGCGCTGCAGGCGTGTGCATTTCTCTGAGTCTGAGAACCCCTGCGAACTTGGGCTAGACAAGTTTAAGTCAGCTCCCCCGGAGTCTGTTTGTTTATGGGTTTGGAGGGAAAAAGTTTGAAGGTCTTTAACCAGCCTGAGCCCAGGCGCGAGCGGAAATCCCCAACAAAAGTGATCTGACTTCGAGTGGTTATATAAGTGGGGGCGTCTTCTTCCCCGCCCTACTCCCAAGCCCTCTCATTACTATTCCGGGAGGAAAATGCATCTTGCTTTTTTTTTTAAAAAAAAAAAAGTTTTTAAGTATGTTATTATTTTCTGGAGCCGGAAGTCGGGCGAAAGAGCAGGCAGAGTCCAGGACGCGTGAGGTCCCCACCCGCATTCTGCCCCCACGCATTGCAGGAGGACGCGGAGTCCCGGGTGTTGCTGGCGCCGGGCAAGCCCTAGCGCCCTGCGGTCCCACGATCCGCCACTCCACGTGGTGAGGATCAACAGTTTGTTGAGCTCATCAGTGACACCTTGAACTTTTCATAAAGAAAATGGGTATTGCACCGGGAGGGTTTGGCCGCGGCCGCGCGGCCGCCGGGTTGTGCTCAATATTCAGTGATCTCGCTTGCGCCTCCCCCCACCTCTTCCCGCAAAAATTCCATCGAGTCCGTTACTGGACTCGGACTTTTAAGTTCATTTACTGCACCCCCCCCTCCCGTTTGGCCACTCATCAGAGCCTTTAGGGCCAGCCTCCCCCCACCCGCAGCTCCCTCCGAAAAATGACATTTTGCCGGTGTCTGCCGAGGGGCCTGAATTTCACTTTGTAACTTTCTGCGGAACCCGAGCCGGGGTGGCAGCTCCGGTGGTGGTATCGTATGCAAATACGCATGCTGACGTTACAGATCATGTGGGTTTTGGCGTAGATTCCCCACTGATCGAGGCATTTTTCCCCCTTTTTTTTCTTTTTTCTTTTTTTTTCTTTTCTTTTTCTTTCCCCCCCCCCCTTTTAAAAATTTCGGCCAACCGCTCTCCGTACGGGGGCCTTTTCTGTCTGTCTGTCTGTCTGCCAGGCTGGCTTTCCCCACCACCACCACCTCTTTCCCACGGAGCCCGAGTCGGGCGCCGGGTGGGGAGTGGGGAGTGGGTGGGGGGAGCCAGCAGAGTTCCATTTTGGAACGCCCGTGCCTCGTCTCCGCGTTCCCAGCCCGGGTCCCCGCGTTCCCAACCCCGGCGCAGGTAAGAAACTTCGCCCGGCGCGGAGCACCCGCAGCGGGCACCGCCAGCCCGGAGCCCGACACGCCGGGCGCCCGCTACTCCAACCCAACTTTCCCACCGCCGCCGCGGCTCCCGAAAATGTGCTGTTAATGGGACTTGGCCGGCTTAGGGATGGGGGTGCGCGGGAGGGGGGTGTGCAGGCTTTTTTTTTTTTTTTGCGGGTGGGAGGAAATCCGCGGAGACGGGGCGAGGGGTGGGGGGGGGAGAACGGAGATTTTTTTTTTTTATGAAATAGTTTTGATTATAAGTTTGGATAAATGGAAGCCAGACCGAGGAGGAGGAGGAAAACATGTCTACGTTTCCCTATGTCGACATAAGCCACAAAAAAATATGGCGTCCGCTTTCGACAGGGCGTTACGTAGACCCGACTCTGTTTTTTATTTATTTATTTTGTGGCCGGCTCCCTGCCTTCTTGGCCAAACTGCGGCGCATTGTGCGAACGGGGCCGGTCCCGCGGGGACTCCACCGGGACGTGGACCCGTCTCGGCGCTTTTTGGCAGCCTGGGGGGGGGGCTGCGTGGAGCTGCTCCCCTCCCTCCCCCGCTCTCCCCTCTTCTCTCCTCTCCCGGTGACGATTCGCCGTAATGTGGTGGCAGGAAGCATGACGCCGTGTTGAGGCTGCCTCTCCTCGCGTCGCTCCCGGTGGCTGCAGGCGGCCGGCGCGCGGCGCGGCGCGGCGCGGGCGGCGGACGAGCGACCTGCGGGCAGGGCCTGAGCGCGGCGCTGTGCCCACGCCCGGCTCAGGTGCGCGGGGAGGGGGATGCGTGGGGCGCGCGGTCACCGGGGGGCCCTGCTGTTCCCCGGCCCGCCCGGACCAGCCCGAGCCCGCGTCTCCCGCCTGAGTGGCCGTGGCGTTTTCCAGTCCGTCCCACAAGAGGTTAATCATTGCTGGCGTTGGAGCGTCTTTGTGGCTTCCCCAGGACTTAGGATCCAGGGCTTTGCAAACTTGCCCTTTCCCTAGCAGCTTTGCAGGAGGCTTCGAAGACCGAGAAGCTCTCGGAAAGTTGGAAAGCAGGAGCATCACAGGAACGTCCCTTTGGCCTCCTAGCTGTGCTGAGCTCGGGAGGCGGTGGAGGAAGATGAGGAGGGCTTATCAAACAGGGTGGGTGGGGGAGACCTGTCTCGGTAGCCAAGTCGTGATTTGCCCAGGCTTCCACCTGACTGATTGGCTTCAAAGCCAGTGGGTTCCAGTGTTCCGCGATGGCCTTTTGTTGGGGGCGGGGAGGAGGAGAGAGCACCCCTCCCTGTTCAGAGTCACTGCTCAGCTGGGGCCCCAGGCATCGCTGTCCTTTAGAGCCCCCCCCCCACTCCCCCACCCCCGAGTTCTCCATTTGCTGCTCTCTGAAGATCTCTTTCTGGAAGTGAGCAGCTCCTTAGATCTGAGGCCAGTCCTGTGTTGAAGCAGGACTTGGGAGACAAGAATGCTTCCATGTGACCCCTAAGCGGCTTGGACTTCCCACAACAAGCCTCTTAAAACACTCTCTCTAGTGCTGGCTTTCTCTAGAGTAGAGCAGAAATTAACGCCACGGAAGTGAAGAGGGTGAGAGTCTGAGCGCTCCGAGACTTAAGTCAAAAGGTGATTTTCTGTTTATAAGGGCCTCGAGTCTAAGCAGTTCAGGTCCAGGGCAGTAATGTCAAAAAGCATTTGGATGACGGCCAAGTGGAATAAATATCGTGTTAAATGGCCTGTTTGATAGTAAAAATAGACTAATGGAGCCGTCAAGTGGTTCCGTGGGACCAACATAAAGGTTTAAGTTTAAAGTGAAAGTTACATAAAGCTGTTTGTTTACACGTGTTCTTTTAAGGCCGGGGGAAATCTAAGAATAAGATTAAAATGTGTCCCTGACAGTAATCAGGCCTGCGGTGTGTGGAAATATTGTTACTGTGCAAATATTCAGCTCCATCACTGGTCTGTGAATTTGTACCTCGCTTTCTGGAAGGGTTTTGATGTAAGCTAAGGATCCACCTGCAGATAATGGCACTTAAGGGGAAAATTCAGAAGGCCAAAGTTTTAGGGTAAACCAGTGACTTATCATTTACAGAGGTGGGGGAGGGAATCACATACACTGACAGTATTGGATTCCCAAGTTGAAAACAGAGGATCTTGGCTTGCCCAGTGGTGACCGCATCCCAGTCCATCAGGCCTTGGTGGTTACTGGGACACTGTGCCTTTAACAACAATGAAAAAAAAAAATCATGTTGGTGTTTTCTTGTAAGTGTTGCAAGTACTTGCTGTGACAGTATCTAGGCCTGCTGAATGGTCATGCTTTATCATGTAATCCTTGCCATTAACCGGCAAGCCAACAGTTACTATTGTCTTCAGATACTGGTTGAGGGCTCCCAGAGGTGGAGAATGCTTAGCCAGCCCACAGGGTGCAATGCAGAGTCTGTATTGGAGGCCTGGCTGATTTCACAGCATTCATCTCTGATGCAGGAGGTCATCATGAGGATAAATCAAAGGGTCAAGGGCAGGCAAGACTGAGCAAGAACTACTTACTGCCCCCGGGTCTCCCTCCACTCGGGGACTCATCTGGATTTCATTTGTTTCTTCATTTATTTGGCGACTGAGTGTTGATGTATTTATTCGTTCAACAACTATCATGTTCCCGGCTACTAGTAAGAGCCCACAGTCTTTAAACATTTGTATATGCCAGGCACTCTCCTAAGTGCTTAGGATGAGACTATTTTGTCTTCATGACAGCCAGGAGATACCGAGGCTCTCATTCTCTATAGATGAAGAAGCGCAGGCCTAGAGAGGTCAGTTCGCTTGTTGACCAACTCTTAGACCAGACAGATCGTGAGGCGAGAGTGTCAGCACCCACACCGCGGGTATTCCCACTGCTACAGTGCAGTGCACTATGCCCATGCTGGGGGGCCAGAGCCCCTGGGCTCAGCACAAAGCTTTGCTCCACGCTAATGGAGATGCTGGTGGGATAAAGACCCCCTACCCTCCAGGAGTTTGAACAGACAGTAGGAGTGCTCATTAGGCCCAATCAAGCAGAATTAAGTAAGTGCTATAATTGAGGAAAGCGACTATTGTGGACGCACAAGGGAGGGTGTGATTGTGAGGGGCTCGTGGGGAATCTCCTGGAAGGGGATGGCTTCTAAAGTGACCCATGAATGAGGAGAAACAAAGCCTGGGTGAGGATGCATAGGATAGCATTGATTCAACTGCTGGCAACAGAAACTCTGAAGGCCATGGGATTTATCCAGCTGGGACATTTTTGTGGGGATGGGATGGTGCCTCAGCTGTATCGTTGGGAACCCGAACCGTGTCTTTTCATTTTGCCATCCTTAGCATGTGGGTCTTAGGCCTGAGGTTTAAGGAGACTCTTTCATCTCCAGGCCCCAATCAGAGCTTGGCTATGTGGTGACCCAAACGTGCCAGAGAGAGAGATGATCCAGTATTTTTAGTCAGGCACACTACTGCCATGAACATGATGGAGTTCTGCTTGTAAGGGGGTAGACGGCAGTCGCTGTTGCATGAGCAAGTAGAGCGATTTCTCAGATAGGAAGTGGAAGAAAGGTATTTGGGTAGTCCTGGAAGCTGTCTGCAGCCTAGGAAGTGGAGAGAGGGGTCCAGGGAAAGTCATGCAGGAAATGACGTCAGATTTCACTCACTGGACAGGTGGTTGACCTTTACTCTGTAGGCGCTATGGCTGCCCTCTGAGTAGGGACTGTCGTGTTCTTAAGGAAAGTTAGACAAAGGCTATCAGTGTGCCTGGTACAGACAACCTTGCTTGGTTCTCACTTGACATCGCATGAGATCAAGGACATTTTCAGACAGGGGCCAGTGTTGTCTCTGGGAAAAAAGATGACAGAATACAATGAAGAGGTAAGGGGGAAGGAGAGATAGTCTTTAGATCCTGACAATAAAAATCTAAAATTAAGCCCCTGGACTGAAGAGAAAGTCAGAAGAGTTCACGGAACTCCCTGGCCAGACAGTCTAGCTCAATCAGTGAGTCTGGATTCCGTGAGAGATTGTGTCTCAAAAAATAAATTGAAGAGCGACTGAGGTAGATGCCCAACTTTGCCCTCCGGCCTACACACACACACACACACACACACACACACACACACACACACTGCACAAACCAGTCATCAGAAGTTCTTTTGAGGTGGTTCAGCTGTCCCGGGAGGTGAGCAGCCCTCTTTTCCCAGTGGTTCAGGTCACGGAGCAGAAGCAGCTGGACCTCTTTGCCAGCTACTTCTTCCTGGCCTCTGGGATGCCTGGGTCCTAGCTGCAGCTCCTCTCACCGGCAGAACCGCCTTGGCCTTGGCCCGCCCCCGCATTGCTTTAAATCAAGAAGGTAACAGGAGTGGGCCTCGGAGCTGTATCAGCTCCCACGTGCAGGACTCCCCCAGCAAGAACCAAGCTCTCTGATTCCTTTTGCTCAAACACCATTAGCCTTATGCCTTTGGGGAGTTACTTGAGTCTCTGAACCTTGGTGTCTGCTTTAAAGCAGACCCACTCATAGCTGCCGTATGAATTATTATGGAGCTTTAAACGTTTATAAAAGAGAATATATTGTATATAATGTATATAATAATAATATATAATGTCTGTAATATATAATGTCTATTATATAATGTGTATAATAGCACTGCACCTGACACATCCTGTACTCAGCAAACCATCATCACCATCATCATGGTCACTGCAACCACCTCTAGGAAATGACTTCCTTGTGTCCTCGTAATTAACACGCTCAGTGTTAATTATCCCACCAGGGACCCTGCCTGTCCCCACCTCATGGTGCTCTCCTCTTACCTGAACACCGGCACTTATTCTGTGGCCAATCTGAGTGGCCACAGCCGTGAAAATCCTGATGAGTCTGGTGCCAGTCGTGGGCACATCCTCCGTGGAATCACGGTCCACACCCAAGCAGGGCAGTGCTGAGGGCCACACGGCTGTTCACATGCCCCGTAGGTAGACACTTAGATGGATGTTGTGTGTGACATTGATAAGGCAATTTTCTTCTGAATTGGGAAGAGAGAGAGAGAGAGAGAGAGAGAGAGAGAGAGAGAGAATAAGACGAGGAAATGTGGTCCCGCCTCCCCTCCCCAGCCCTTCTGTAAAGCCCCCACCCTACGTTGAACAGGTTGTGATATTAAGAAAATTCTCCTACAAGCTGTTTCCTGTACTGTGCTGGTACTCGTGCATTTAAGAGAGGTTAATTGGCAATGGTGTGTATGAGAGAGACCCCCAAGGAGCAAAGCTATCCTAACAACATTACATCCGTATTTACCCAAATTTCCCCCAAGAAATAGAGGAAAGGGCCAGAGCCAGCCACCCTGTGCTCCAGTGAGGACAGTTTAAAAGCCTCAACTTGCACCCCTTTTTGTCCCGCCACACACCCTACTTCCTAATACGAGAATGTTCCTGGAGATTAAATCTAGTCACAACAGTGTTTCACACAGCAGTAGCATTTAACACAGAATGCAATCGACAGTGAATGAAATCTGTGCAATATTGATCTACAGGAAGTTCGATAGTAAGGAGTGTGGCCCCAGTGATAACTTTGAAGAAAGAGGTTTGTGGTCTGCCTTTGGGGTGCTCAGGCTTGGTGTAGGATGGAAGCGTTACAGGCCTGCGTTGTATTTATCTCGTAGAGGGAACCAGGAAAAACCCCAGGGAACTGTTTGACATTCAAACGGTATGGGGAACTGATTTTTGTATCCTGGGGGCACTGGTGTGGTCAAATAGAGTCGGCCCTTTCTTTGGTGAGCAGTCCTTCCTGTTGGGGTCTCGGGACCCACTCGTGAATGACAGAAGCTGTTGACAGCCTGGCCTGGCCTGGCTGGGGTGTTGTGAGCAGAAGGTCCTGGGGACGGCTTCTCTTTGGTCTGCTTGAATGCCTGCAGCTGCAGCTGCAGCTGCTGGGCTCTAAAACATCTGCAGAACATGGAAGGGGCCTAAGAAGTCTAAGTTAAAGAGCAGGCAGCAGGCATGCATGCATGCATGCGTCAGCTGCACACAGGTGACAGTTTCAAACTGGTATTAGAGAAAGATAGGAGAAAAGCACTCCTCAGTGGGCCAGCTCCACTCCCACCGCTTTGTCAGCTCTGGCTGGTGAAACTGAACAAATGCAGAGCTGGTGCCCCGCTCACTCAGGCACACCACAAGCCCACAAATCAGTTCATCTGAAGAATAGCAGTGGCTACTGTGTGCCAGACTGAATGCTTCCCCTTTATTCTGCCCCTTCATCCAAGCAGGAGGGGTGAATGGAGAGCTATGTATGGTCCACTGCAGAGACAGGAAAGTGCAGCTCAAAGAGCTGAAGCCCTGACTCAAGAATGCACAGGGAAGGTAGGAGAGTCAGGTCACTTCCTCAGATCCGTTTGTGTGCAGGGTTTTCGAGCATGTGGACAGACACGCTCCTGGCCAGCCTGTAAGGGAGTGTGGAGAGAAGGTTTGGTTTTGACACACTTCGGGCCTCTCTATCCGGTTGCTTTCCAGGGGTTTAGGGAATGGGCCAGCATGTGTACCTGTGTGTGTACATTGCAATGGGTACATAGAAGAGTATGGTCAGAACTGGGATTGTAATCTTCACCCATAATCTTTAGAGTCCCGCCGCCCTCGTGGCATCCCTCTGTGTCAGATGCTCCCCTGGGGGTACTGTGCTCTCTCCTTGACCTGGACACAAAAAATCCCAATGAGCCAAAAGCTGCAGAGTTGGGACCTGAAGAGGAACTGCCCCCCCCCACCCCCAGGATACAGCACAGCCTTGCTAGCCAATGAGGAGCAGGGGTGGAGGGGACGGGCAGGGGGGGTGGGGTGGAGAATGGCTGTGTTGCTGTTTTTATACAATAAAAAGAGGATCATTGTAATTGGGAACCTTTGAATCATAACACGTCTGCCCATGGCTCTCTCCAGCTGCAGAGCCGTTTAGTTAAATAGCACACAGAAAACCCCTTTCAGCTGATATTACATCCCCGCTGGTCTTAAAATACGAGACGAGGCTGAATCGCTCTGGCAACAAAGCCGTCTCAGGCTCCCCCCCCCCAAGCCCCTGGGCCTGCCCAGGGTCCCCGAGGGAATCTCTGTGGCCTGTGGAGGATGACACGTTGAAATTATTTTCGTTTGCGCTTCACCTCTGCCTTCCTAGAAACAGATCCTTGAGGGTATCTGCACACTGCCAGGCCAGTGCCTGGTGTAGTGATGGTCAAGTGATGGCAGAGGCTGGCCTGTCGGGAGAGAGAGAGAGAGAGAGAGAGAGAGAGAGAGAGAGAGAGAGAGAGAGAGAGAGAGAGAGAGAGAGAGTGCATTAGTACCATTTGTAGGGCTGGGGTGTGCCTTGGCTTTTGTCGTAGGTTTTTTTTTTAACTTTGGTCCTTTCTTCTCTCTCTCTCTCTCTCTCTCTCTCTCTCTCTCTCTCTCTCTCTCTCTCTCTCTCTGTGTGTGTGTGTGTGTGTGTGTGTGTGTGTGTGTGTGTGTGTGTGTGTGTGTTAGAGTAATAGTGGGAACATAGGAACTGAAAACTGAAAGCTGGAAAGGAGGCTATCCTCCAGCCAAGACATTTCAGAGAAGGAGTGAGTTAGTTTCGGGCAAGAATGGACTCTCCTCTAATCTCTCCAGCTGAGACCTCTGCTTCTCCTGATGCTCGGGAACTGCCGTCTACTATCTGCTGGGGAACTTTGTGTTACAAAATTGATTCTGAGCAGGCCGGGTGCCGCTGCCAGAAACAAGTAGACTAGGGAAGCAGGAAGGTTTCTGGGTATTTTGAAGAGCCAGGTTGCTGTAAAGGGGAATGGGCACTATCCCTTCAAGGGTGAATGATGGACATCCCAACAACTGATATTGCATCTAACAATGTGCAGTTGGACAGGGTCTAGCCTTGGCACTTTTTGAACTTTTTGAAACACTGGGTCTCCAGTGTACGTACCCTACAACCAATTGAAAGGATATTTGAGGAAATGAGTTTATTACCAGGACCCAGGAATGTTCCAGATAAGAGAAACTTTAGAAGCCAAACCTTATGCAGTGGCACACGCCTGCAGTCCCAGTACTGAGGGGCAGACACAGGAGAATGACTGCAAGTTCAAGGCCAGCCTTGGTTGAAGAGTGAGTTCCAGGCTCCCCAGGACAACACAGTGGCATGGCAAGGTCCTGTCTCAGGAAAGGAGGCAGAAAGAAAGGAAGGAACCTGGAGGGTATAGCTCAGAGTAACTGAGGTCCAGGAAGCTATGCAAATGGGCACCAGATCCCACAATCCTTGGGTAGTTGCTTTGTTCTCTGGTGCAGTCATTTCAGGCCTTTCTGCTTCCTTGTTCAGCAGACTCATCTTGGTGCCTTTCCTCCCCACTTCCGTTCCTCTTTCCTGGCACTGGCTGAGCACCTGCCAGAGTGACAGATCAATGTCCCTACTCTCAGGAAGTCCACCCTCAATGGTGCTGAACCACGGCCTCTACTACAGTCCACAAGGCTCAGCCTGCTGACATCATGAGTACAGTTCCGAACGCCTTTCTTCTGACACCCCTAAAAATATTAGCATTCTGTCTTGTGCATTTGACAAGCAAGCAAGCACAAGCTAGGAAGACGTTTGTCCAAGGGTTTCAGAAGCCTGGCAGGCAGTCTAACACCACCTACCCCTGGGACTTGTAAGGTCCCAGGCACTCTCTGCATCTCCCCCCCCCCCATGTGGACCTTGTGGCCTTACTACATGGTTAACACAAAGGGTGGACCCAGAACTCAAACACAACCTTTTAGGATCCAGGACCCAAAGAGTTTTGTCTACTTCGGGCAGGATGCATTCGGTGGTTCTTGCTCAGAAGCCAGCATGGAAAGGTTCACATCACCCAGGGGCACAGAATCACAAGAGACTTCCAGGTTAGTCCCTCAAAGTCTCCTAAAAATGAAGGAACCTTTAGGAAGCTAAGTAACAGGTACTCCTTGGCATAAAAAACATAAAGTTTGATGAATACAAGCGCCTGTGTCTGGCGTTGCTAAGTATGGCCTCTCTTCCTTCTTTTCTTCCCCTCCTTCCTCTTTCCTTCTGTCCAACCATTCCTTGTTTTCTTTTTCTGAGATAGAGTGGCAATATGTAACCCAGGTTGGCCTAGAATACACAGTCTTCCTGCTGGAATAGAGAATGTGAAGTTAACCTTTAAATTAGCTCTGTTGAGGTATGTAACGTGTTAAATTCACCAACCTGAAGCATACAATAGTGCTCTTCGGTATATTTACCTACTTTATGTAGCCATCACCACTAAGCAGCTTTAGGACATTTCCATCACCCCCAAAAGTGGATCCCATGCACCCATAAGCAGCTGCCCTCCATCTTACCTCCCCAGCTTCACCCCAAACCTGATCAACCATTCTAGACTCTTCGATCTATGTCTTTTCAGTCGTATACTCTGTAACCTTTTTATGTCTGGCTTCTTTTCACGTGGCTTAGAGCATTTGAGGGTCACCCACCACATAGCGTGTATTGGTGTTTCATCCCTTTGTATCCCCAAACAGTCCTTCCCTGTGTGGCTATGCCATATTTTGTTACCCATTTCACCAGCTGATTGACATTTGTGTTGTTTTCTCTCCGCGGGATTTGAGAAGGTCTCTGTGAACATTTGCGCACACGTGTTTTCACTTCTATTTGTTTGGTTTTGAGACAGAGTAGCCCAGGCTGGCATTGAATTCACAATGTAGCTCACACTGGTCTGGAACCCTTGATTGTCCTGCCTCTGCCTGCCTAGGGCTGGGTTTATAGACGTGCACCTCTATGCCTCTTAGCTGTCGATGTTTCCATTTCTTTTTGGGCACTTAAGTACAGGAATACTTAGAAGAGAAAATGCTACGTATTTGCCAAGCCTTGATACTGTCATTTGGTCCATTTCACAGATGAGGCAACAAAGGAACAGGGAAGGGAGGGTCACACTGCCTGAATGTAGAGGAGCAGGACTCAACTTTCAATCTGCCCCATGACTACCCAGGACCAGAACTGTAGCAGAGTAAATAAGGTGTCCTGGGTGTAAAAATTTAAGGACGCACTCAGTCTTGACTCCAAGAAGCATATAGTTAGCATTAGAAAGGCACTGCCGCCTTAAATTTTGCCCCCTAAGTTCCTAGTTTGCCATTCACCTTATCTTCGTCCCGAAGTACTCAGTGCTGGGGAAGGTGGGAAAGCAAAACGATGACCATGCATTCCTTGTTCCCGCCGGACTGCACTTGCAGGGGTCTTATGGCTGCTCAGAAGTGGTTGTGAGAATCGGGAGGATTTTACCTTTACCGCATGTAGCCTAGTGCCTGGCACCGAGGCACAGCCCTAGAGGTACTAAGCTGGCACCGTTGTGGTGGTGGCTGACATACCTCTGACCTTATGTACCGTGAAGCTGCCTATTAGTCACTCACTGTAGCTTAAGGGACATCCTGATACCTTTCTTTAGTGACCTGAAGCCCCATGCCCACAGCGTGAAAGGATGAGCCACCCCCCAGTGATCACGCAGTTTTCTGGATGGACGAATCCAGATTCTCTTCTAACCTGTTAGGCCTATCCCAGGAGATGTAAGTCCTGGCTGCAGTACCAGCTCTGGCTCTGCTTTAACTCATACCTTTCCCTGCTGGGCTACATATGTTCTGTATCTAGCTCTGTCATCTCCAAAGCCAGAATGATGCTTTTGTGCTTCCCAAATGGAGAAAACACTGATAGATAGTGTCTTTGAGGTCAAGGTAAGCCAGATATGGGATGCTATGGATTCTTCTTGTGGAATAGGCCCTGTTGGTGACCTTATTTGTTTCCTTCTCTACCTCCTGGTCTTTCACAGTTGGAGTATGGAGGGGATACATAGTCTATAGGAGAGGAGTTGGAGAATCTTTGAGGTGTCTAAATAAAGGAGAGATGGATCAGCTATGCAAATAATTTGGACTGATGGGGGCCTTGTTGCTCAGTTTAGTCCAATGCTACATAGGTCCTGTGTGTGGCTTAGACTCACTCTTAATAACAGAAGCTCAGGGATCCTGCTCAGCCCTCCTGCTACTCCTCCTAGCCTTGAGCACATAACATGACTAACACCTAGACACTAGTGAGCAGGGGCTATCCATGTGGAGGGTCATCTCTGCCTTATACTGTCCACCAATGGTGGAGCCCTGGAGAGACTTCAAGCTTGAAGAACTCCAGGTCTTTCTCCTTTGATTCTCTCCCCTCCCCCAGCCCTGCCACCAGAGCACCTAGCCTTGACCGAGTAGTTGCTCAATAGATAGTTATTAAACTGATAAGTGGAATTGAATCCATGAGAGTTCTGCATGCATGCTGCGTGCGTTGGAATGGGAGAGCGACATAATGCTGGTTCTAACTACATGAAGGTGAATAGAAACTTCCAGAGTGCTTTTTTTTCTTTTCATCTGTGTTTTGTTTTCAAATAAGAAGAAAAGAGGAGGGGCTGGAGAGATGGCTCAGTGGTTAAGAGCACTGGCTGCTCTTCCAGAGGACTTGGGTTCAATTCCCAGCAACTACATGGCAGCTGGAAACTATAACTCCAATTCCAGGGAATCTGGCACCTTCACACAGACATACATGCAGACAAAACACCAATGCACATAAAATAAGAGTAAATGAATCTTTTAAAACAATAATAAAAGAAGAAGAAAAGAGAAAGTCACCCTGGAGGGACCACCAATCTGTCGTCTATCACCAATCACTCCACCTAGGTGTGACTTGAAACTCCCAAACCCATGGTCTTTCACGGGTTCTCTTAAACCTTCCCTGGTCACTGGTTATCCAAAAGTCAAAACCCAAATGCTCCCAGGGGCTTAGCAAGTAGTAGAAAAGGCTGAAGAGGTAAAGTATAGACGGGTGGGATGTGATGCAGAGAGGTACCCGGGGTGGAGGGGAGGGGAGGCTCCTGCCTTGGTCCTTAGCATAAGCCCAGTTCTTCCGCTGAACTCTCCAATCCTCCTGCGAATGAAAGTAACCTCTGACCCATGGGGTCAAGTCCAAATTCCTGACCCTGGTACACCGGCTGTCTTGGAGCTGGTTTCTTCCTAGCAGGCATATTTTCCTCTAACTACTTTACCTCTTGTGTGTATGCCCTATTCCGGCTGCACCAGATTAACCCCTGAACCCTAAGTACAGGGTCACCTCCCCCTTTTATTGCTTTGCACGTGGGCCTCCCGCCCCGATCCCCTAAACTCGCAATGTTACCTTTTCCTTCTGTGGCGATTCTGAGAGACCAGTGTGCCCTGAAAAGAGAATTATTGTCACTTTATGGATTTTTATCTGTTTATGTATCTGTCTCCCTGGGGGTCGGGGGAAGAAAAGAAAAAACAAAACAAAACAGAATGAGTCACTTTCCACCAGCAGGGAGAACTTCCTGTTTGTCTGCATGCTCCCAACACCACCAGTGCAGGGCTGGCTCACTCTGTGGGTTAGAATGAATGTCTGTGGAGTGCATGAATGGCTGTCTGAGTGAGCAAAAGGCTGGCTTTCCTGAGAGAGAGAGAGACCTCCCGAGGAGGACTGAGCTGGCCTGGTGCAGGTGCACAAGGACCTGCTGCTCGCTGCTGCCCCTGGTGGCAGGTCTTTGCCAGAGGCTTGAAGGACTTCCTGGACAGTTTCCTACCAGGAGGCAGTCAAGGCAGCTTCTACCAGAGGAGAGCTTTGTCCTAAATTCAGGGGCTTTTGGCAACCTCTGCCTGTCTGTCTGCCTGCCTGCCTGCCTGCCTCCCTGCCTGCATGCAGGCATGCATGCCTGGTCCCAGCATGCTGCCTCATCTGGACATCTAGCCTAGGCACTTCCTGGGTCAGCTTCCTGCTTTTGGCTGGTGTTACCCTCTCTTTCCACAGAAGCACCAGGCCTACCCTCCTGAATAACAAATGGAGTGAGTGCGTTACCACTGTCCCTGCAGGGCCTTTCTGCTACTTCCAATATTAAATAAAACTCGCAGAGCCTGAACCCGAAGCCTAACTCTAAATTAGGCATGGGATAAAGCATAGACTGGTAGGTGAGGGTACAGAAAGGTATAATCCCAGCAGTCAGGAGGCTAAGGCAGGAGGATCATGAGTTCATCTGAGGCTACCCTGTCCCCAAACAATCCAAAACAAAATCAATTCTAAAGGTATCCAATAAGGAAATAAACTTGCTGGATGCCAGCCACTAAACCTTATTTAATGTCATTTAAAACTACCTAACTTGGTTAAAAATTTACACCCATTCTGCATAGGAGAAAGCTGAGGCTACAGGACATGAAGTTGATGAATTACACTGGCAATAGCAGATCTGAGTGACATCAGAGACAAAGTTCTTTCCTGTTGCTCTATAAAGACTGCTAAGATTCAGTGTCACACCCTTAGCAATAGAACTCAGGGACCGGCCCTGTGTCAGAATGGAGTCAACAGCAGGAACATCATTTCATTCTCAGAGAAAGGACTTTGGAACATTAACACAGCTCCTTGTCCTCCAGATACTCCTGTGGTTTTGTCACCTGTCAAAAGAGCTAGAGGGCCAATAGTCTTACTGGACCAACCTGTACAGCAAGAAAAATTGTTAAGATTGTGTGTGTGTGTGTGTGTGTGTGTGTGTGTGTGTGTGTGTGTGTGTAATAGTGACTAATAGACCATTTTTCAAGGCAGGTGCATGAAACCCTCTGATGGTCATTTTTAATTGTCAGCTTGGCACAATGCAGAAAAGAGTCTCAAGGAAGGATTATGTAGGTCATATTAGCCTGTCGTCCTGCCTGTGAGGGTTAACTGGGTGGGAAAACCCACCCTGTGTATGGGCAGTACTGTGTCATGGCCTGAGCCCAGGACTGTATCAGAGTGGAAGAAATCGAGCTGATCAGGAAGCATGCACGCATTCATTTCTCTCTGCTCTTGACTGAACATGGTGTGACCAGCTGTCTCCTGTCACTCCCACCTTGATTTCCCTGCTCTGATGAACTGTGACCTGGAACTGTAAGCTGAAACAAACCCTAAGTTGATTCCAGTCAGGGTGCTTATCACACCCACAGAAATAAAACTTGAGCAGACCCCTAGACTAGCTGATGAATGAAACATGTGATCCAGTGACAGATGAACCCCACTATCCCAGGGGCTTAGGAAACCAAGGTCTCCCTCTCAGGAAGTCAGTCCCCCCAAGGAACCACAGCTCTCCAGATAGCTTTATTTCAAGCTGTGACTTGGGGATTCGGGCTGCCAAGATTTTATGGTTGTGACATTTGAAAGCCACTGGCTTTCTGGCTGCTGGAGTGGAGGAGAAGAAAAGGGACACATACCCGCTTTCAGACTTGCCACATCTGCTCACACAGGGAGCCTGGGCAATGTTTGATGGGCCTGACTCTCTGGTGCATAGTACAGGGTCTCTGCCCACCAGAGCCCAGGGCATGTCTGTGCTGTTCCAGCAGGCATCATCTGCATCTGCTTTGCTTTCTTCTCTCGGTGGTAAAAATACCAGAAGGTCCCTTCCGCCTCTGACAGGTCCTGCTCCTCTAGAATTAAGACATGACCCTTGAATTGGGAGTCAGGACTGCAAAGACCATTAGCAGCAAGGCCCAGGCCTACGTAGAAGTTCCCAGCCACTTAGTCTGAGGCCATCTTTAGCTCTAAGGACAGCACCCAATTTCCCTTGCAGTGTTAAGTAGAGTAGCCATCCTAGCAAAGTGAAAAGCCACCAAGCATTTTTTTTATTGTAATGTATTACCTATTTGCCTTTTGCATATACTCTGGAGCATACCATTACAGTTTAGTTTGGCACTGAGCAGTCAGCGTGGCACCAAGGTTAACATTTCATGTGCTCCTAATTTATTGCCGGACACCAAGGAAGTTGAGCGTCATGATAGTAATGCTAATGGCCCCAGTTCACCCCAGCCCTCAGTGGGCAGCTCCTCCACAGCACTGCTGCTGCTGTAACTTGTACACCACACCCTTGTGAGGTCATTACATCGCTCTCCTCCTGAAAGAGGCCTGGGGAAGCTCCATGGAACAACTGAGCAAGCCGAGACCGAGAACAGCATAAAAAAGTATAGCTAGGAAGGGGTACAGCCGGACCTCACTGTGGGGAGGCCTGGCTGATGCTAAACCCAGCGCTCTTTGCGAGACTGGGAGGTGGTACAGAAAAGACCGGGGCTTAACCCACAGCACTCACAAGCTGTTTGCACAGTCCACTCCACCCAGCCATTCTGGGCTCTGTCAGAAGTGGTTGAGATCCTGGGTCCTCGACTTAGTTCTGCATATTTCTATAGGAAACAAGCACACGTTTGCTACGTGGCCCGTGCCACACTAAACGTTAGGCCCACGGCTATGGCAAGTGAGATACTTCTCTCCAGCCATGTTTGTTTATTTCTCCGTGGAATTTCTTCAAAGGACCACTTAGGAACCTGGAGCCCAGCACCCTGGTCAGGAATGGTTGTATGTTCAAATTTGGCTCTGAAACCTTGCCTGGCAGATGGGCTCCACGTGGGCAGCAAGCCTTCTTCGACCAGGCAATCCCAGGACTAACCAGCAGGCATTTGTTTTGACCAATTTTACACTCGTTTCTGTGATGACCAGTCAGATGACCACCTTCAAGTGTCAGCTGACCTCTTTCAAATTCATCTGGTCCAACCGTCTGGGGGTTTGTTTGTTTATTTATTGATTTATTTGGCTGGTTGGTTGGTTGGTTGGTTGATTGGTTTTTGATTTTTCAAGACAGGGTTTCTCTGTGTAGCCCTGGCTGTCCTGGAACTCACTCCATAGACCAGGCAAGCCTCAAACTCAGAACTCAAAGATCTGCTTGCCTCTGCTCCCGAGTGCTGAGATTAAAGGCGTGCACTGCCACCACCCAGCCATTCTGGGATTTTATAAGAGGGGAAATCTGGACTCTCTCTAATGTCTGAATTGCCCGGGGTCCCACAGCTGGTGTGGAATGTTTTGAGCTGTCTTCAGAGCAGTACTCTGTGGAGACGGCACTGTCAGTGATGCTTCCTTCTGTGGGGCACTAAAGGATGCCCAGTAAATCATCCTTTGCCCTTTATGACACTTTAGACCAGTGGTCCTCAACCTGCCGAATGCTATGACCCTCTAATACAGTTCCTCATGTTGTGGTGACCCCAAACGTAACATTATTTTCGTTGCTACTTCAGAACTGTCATTTTGCTACTGTTATGAATCATAATGTAAATATCTGTGCTTTTCAGTGGTCTTAGGCAACCCCTGTGTAGGGGTTGTTGAACCCCAATGGGGTCGAGACCCACAGGTTGAGAACTGCTGCTTTAGACTTTTTTTTTTTTTTTTTTTTCATTTGCTCCTCATCACTACCTATAGTGTCCAGGATGGAGAGTGACCCAGGACAGACTGTCTCCCCATGTGGTGGCAAGACTCAAGGGACCAAGTAAAGGAGCACAGCTGTAACATCTGTCTCAGAGGAGCAAACTGTGCACAGTCTCAAATGTTTTCCAGGGGAACTTGGGCTAGAACTTTGTGATTTGTTTTCTTGTTTGGTTTTTAGTGTTATAATTTCTGACCATGTTCTCTGCTAAAGAGAGTCATTTAAAAATATGGATGGGAATGGGACTGGGGAAGAAAAAGATCTAAATGAAATGTGTTATTAAGTATTATTTGGAGCTGAGTGGTGATGGCACACACCTTTAATCCCAGCACTCAGGAGGCAGAGGCAGGTAGATCTCTGTGAGTTCGAGGCCAGCCTGGTCTACAGGATGAGTTCCAGGACAGCCAGGGTTACACAGAGAAACTCTGTCTCAAATGTGTGTGTGTGTGTGTGTGTGTGTGTGTGTGTGTGTGTGTGTGTGTGTATGTGTGTGTGTGTGTGTAAATAATTTGGGGACAGCCTGGGCTACATAATGAATTTTAGGCTGATGTAGACTGCATAATAAATGTGCACGTGGCATGTACTTGTTAGTATGAGTGTGTGCAGGTGCACACACTATGGAAACAAGGTCAATATCAGGAGTCTTTCCTTGATCACCCCATTATTTTTTGAGACAAGAAATTCCCAATGTATCCTGGAGCTCATCGATTTGGCTGATCTGGCTAGCCAATGCTCTGCCCCACCCACTGACGGGGTTATAGACACGCTCCATCACCCTTGGCTTTTTACATGGGTTCTGGAGATCCAAACGAAGGTCCTTGTGCTTGCACAGCAGACACTCTGCCAACTGAGCCATCTCCCCAGCCTGAAGTCCATCTTTTTCCATGATACGTTTTAAGTTCTATGATTCACTTCCCAGCTAGTGGGACTGGTTTAATTACCCAGCAGAACAAAGGCCTTGGGCATCATCAGCCCCCTGGGTAGTCAGGCAAGGAACCTCTTGTCTAGGCCTCTCTGGCTGGCAAGCTTACACAGTTTGACTCCACCCTCAGATGTGGGAAGTGGCCTCTTTCCTGAGATTCTATGAGAGTCCTGTCCACCTGCTCCCCCCACCCCCATACTTTCACTCTGAAGCAACTTTTGAGAACAGAGAATGCCTTTGCCTCCTCTCTTAGTCCAAGTGGTACAGATAGAAACAGTCTGTCCTGCCATGTGTGGCCTTGAGGACCAAAGACATTGATCTCCATTGTGTACCTCCTATCTCAACCACTGTCCCATCCTGCTCTCTTCCTCTGTCCTGAGTCTATATAACAGCCATAGCCAGAATCCTGGTGGCCCCTAGCTTTTCTACTTGGTTAGTCATCCCTAAGGCAGCTGGTGACCTGCCTGTAACCCTTGGCCTCTTCAAAGACTAGCAGGAGTATTTAAGTCCCAGACAGCACACTGAAGCCCCCAGGCTGCAGCGGCCACCCCTTTGGCAGGGTGGGTGTTCAATGCGTATTTGTGGAATTTCTCGGTGCTGGTGGACCCACGCTGACCCTCATCTGAGATATAGGTGGTTGGAGACTTGGCACACTGGTGATTTGTCCTGGCAGCCGATGAGACATCTTTATACCACACGCTGTTGGTAACCCCCAAAGGCAGTGCTGGAGTTAATCATGAGAAGAGCTAGTGGTCACTTAGAAGCCAAGTATTTTCCCGAGAGAAGACAGAGAGGGAGGAGGGAGAGGAGGAAAGGGGAGAGCAGAGGAGCCAGGCAAGAGCAGAGACTATCTTGCTCACTTCAGATGCGCGTTGGGGGCTTTCCTGAAAGTTGTGGAAACAAACCGGAGCCCACATCTGGAGTCACTCTGCACGTGTAAAACAGGTGCACACACCGCTAGGACACCGCTTAGGAATCTCCGCACAACTTCGACTCCAGCAAACGCATGGAATGGTCTGTTTCGGGAGTTCCCATCTGCAGACACTCCACTCTGTCAGTCACAGCTTTCAGTGAATGAAGATGCTGTACATTGGTGTGGCGTTTGGCAGCTTGTTCAATAGCAACCCCTGAAACACCCCTAATCCTAGGTTTTCAGCCTGTGGTTCTTTATAGCTAATTATCTACTTCATTCTGGATATCTGTAATAAACGTCTCAGGACATATTGGGCAAATTATCATTTTTAATAGAATAATTACTTAAGTAAACATGCTCCTGCACCTCCCCCAGGATGATTCCTTCTGTGAGATGTAATGAGTTTTATAGGTTGGGCTTGACAGCTTTCCTGATGAGCAGGATTTTGATATGGGGCTTATTATATTTGGGGGAGTCTGGGGACACGATGGGTGTTTTCATTCCAGAAAGTGAATTTAGAACCTGAGGATACACAAATATTTGCTAAGTCCCCTCACCCCCAAATGTATCTTTGAAGTAGGATGTAGCCAATCCCCCATCCTTTCTCTGTTTGGATGTTCTATCATGGAACTTTCTACTACTCTGGAGCATAAAGTCTGAGAGAAATTCATGCACAGGCAGAAGCTAGGAGACCGGAAGTTACCTGACTCAGCCATTCTCCTGCTGCTGACTTTGAGCTAGTCATTCGCCCCTCTGTGGCCTCAGTTTCCCCACCTGCCCTCCAGGCTCTGAGTCATGTTCCTCAGCAAGTTACCGGTTGGGCTGGCTCTGCCCTTTCCATGTTGGCAGGCGTCTGACAGGTGGGATTAGCCTATCAGAAGCCCATTGGCTCCTGGGTTCCTGGGAACAGCCAGTTGACTTAAGCCTTTCTGGCATTCTTATAGGAGGACTTGATTTTCCACCTAAATTGCCCCCATGGAGCTGAAGCTGTCCTGACGTCTCCTTGGAAAGCCCACATAGTGCTGAGCAAGCAAGCTGCCTCGCATAGCTTCTGCTGGTCCAAGCCAGTGTGTTCCAAAGTAATGTCTGCAACTGATTTACAGAGAAGCTGCTAGAAAGGGAAAAAAGGGTGGCTGGGGGTGGGGCAGGAAAGGGCTGGCAGGTTCAGTCCCAGGGCCTGGATGGAAAAGTGAATGGGTCATGGTAAGGGGAGGGTGCATGCGCACTGGCGAGCTGGCCACACTGCCCTCCCTCCCTCCTCCTCCTCCTCCTCTTCTGGAATGCAATGTGTATTTACTGCCCTGTGGATCCCAGTTCCTCTCAGGAAGTCATTTTTTCCAGGGCTAGAGGAGACTCGCCGGCCATCTCTCCTGAGAACTCCTCCATTCCCCCAGTTAGAACTCTTGGGGATCAAGGGGTAGTGGCTAAAGAGGGCTTTGGAAAAGCCGGGGAGATGAGGCAGTAGGTGGTCTTGAGGATATATATATATAAGTGATCCCCCTGGACTGACCTTGCCATCGCCCCCTCTTTCTGCTGTGAGACTGGGGAGGAAGGAAGGATAGAAGCAGCTCAGCGACCTTCTCCCTTCCCTACCCACAACAAACAGTCCCACAGGCCTACCTCCTGCAGAAGCCCAGCCCTTCTCCTAGGCTAACAGCTGGGGCGGGGACGTGGCAGGGGATTGGCAGTGTATTCAGCTGCCTTTTTTTTTTTTTTTCTGAAGGTTCCCACTTAAGATTTAGGGATCTTCCTCCTTCACAGGCTTTGGCTGGAGCTTTCTCTGTGTGACATTCAGGTTTCACCTCCCCCATAAATAGGGCGCTCTCTCAAGTATCCCTATCCCATGTCCCTTTAGCCCATATCCCATAGCCAAACCCAGGACTGCTTGGTTTGGGTGGGTCTTTGTTCTTGAGCTGTCCTAGGCACAAGATGGTGTTTAAGAGCAATGTCCTAGCCCCTGAATCCTGGGTGCTAAAGGCACCTTTTCCCCAGTTATGACAACCAAAAAAGTCTCCAGGTATGTCAAAAGTACCCTGAAAGTGTGAAAATGTCCCACTAAGACCCTTAGGCCAAATCACTCCCTGTTCTGTTTTCTTCCCAGCCCCTCTCACTCTCAGGAATGGTCCTTATTCTTCCCTTGACCCTAGTCCTTCTCTGCCTGGCAGTACATTACACACACTTGAGAAGTTTCTAGAAACCTCATACATTCCTGGCCCTGCCTTAAAAATTAAACCTGACACTCTGGGGTGTGGGAACTCTTTGAAAAGTGCCCCAAGTCAGTCTGGAGACCACGTGGCAGGCTCTCT
The DNA here is from genome assembly GCF_007827085.1 of Peromyscus californicus insignis. Taxonomy (NCBI): domain Eukaryota; kingdom Metazoa; phylum Chordata; class Mammalia; order Rodentia; family Cricetidae; genus Peromyscus; species Peromyscus californicus. The sequence goes on from NW_026294503.1 coordinate 23,742,186, forward strand.
GATCTCTCTAGGGTGATAAGCCATTCCAGAGAAGGACACCATGGTGGGTTTGGGTCACCACTGTGTTGTCATCACTTAGAATAACACTTAGGGCCTTGACGGGACTCCAGGCTAAAACTGAGTGAATGAAGGAATGTTCCAAAAGCTCCATCATCACTCCTGGGTGGGTTGTCTTTAGGGACTCTTTCGTTTTTGTTGCTCATCCCACAGACATTGAGTGTTTGCTGCTGTGCCGGGAGTGGTAGCAGATGCTGGAGTATAAAGAAGTAGAAAGTGTGACCCCTTTAGAAGCCTCTGGTGCCTAGGTGCCCGATGCAGATGGCAGTTAGAATGCAGAACAAGCTGGGCCCCAGCAGGCACTAGACACCCCACACCCCTGTGTGAGGTGTTTCACGCACATTTCCACACTTGCAAATCTTCACAGCTCTTCACAGTAGACGTGGCTGCCATTTCCCAAGGGAGGAAACAAGGCTCCATGGAGTTACTTAATGCCCTCAGAGTCACCTGAGTATCTATAGCCAGTCGGGATGCAAACCAGATTCATTCTTTGCAGCACTCAATGCCACATGTAGAGGTGAGATCGGACCAGGGGTTCTTGGGTCCCCAAGTATAGGGTGGATGCTCGAAGGATAAATCCTGCCCCAACCACGGATTCACTGTAGAAAGTTACCCCCAAGAGTAACTTCTGTGCTCTGATACCAAGACTGTCTAAATTTGGGAGCAAATCCCAGGTCAAAGATTGATCTGAAACAGTTCTCTGAGAAAGGAAGGAAACACTGGTATGGAACATGGAGTGAGTCGGATAAGAGAGGTCTGCCAGATGTGGGGCGCTGTAAGCAAGTAGGTCACTTTGCCGGACTACTGGAGCTAAGTCCTATGGCAGCGCTGGGCACCGCAAGAGAGTATAGGGGTGGGTGTGATACCTAATCATGGTGCTCCCTTTGACCTTTGTGCTTCAGTCTTCCCATCTTGGAAATGAACACAATCAAGCTTCAATATAAGTATGCAGTAGAGAAAACTCATAAACACTGCCTACGCCGTAAGTATAGAGGCAGCAGAGTTAGATACCCAACAAGAAAGGAATGCTGTACTCAGAATATGAAGAGAGTTTATGAGCTGCTTAACAGACAGGGTAGAAAAGAAGAACTAGGCTACAAGACTGGAAGTTCTACCTGAAGGAGCCAGAGAAGAGTGGGCCTGGGACTCAGGAGAGAGGCTGTCCCATTTGAACGTGGGTATAGGTCACCACTGACCCATGTCTACTGAGGTCAGGCACTGTGCTAGATACATTGAGACATGCAAGCTACTTTCAGGGTGGGGGTTACCCTTGCCCCATTTGGCAGGTTGGAAGCCTGAGGCTTGGAAGGACGGTCATTCTCTTTTGGTCTCACAGTGGGAGCAGAGAGCAGGGATCTGCACCCAGATGTCTTGGACCTTTGACCCTCCCATCTCACTTCTTCCCACTGGCAGAGTTCAGCCAGGGGGTGGAGGGTAAGGCTGCTTCAGCAACAGTACAGAGGGGAAAGCAGGCAGGCAATGGGTCTGACCCAGAGCTGCTGGGCAACAGAGCTGCTGTCGCTGTTAGATCAAGGCTGGGACAATGCCTGGCTCTTCACAGGCAGCCTCAGATATTTTCCAGTGAGTGAGCCACTGACCCATTAACTACAAATCAGGGCATCACTCAGGCCCCAGATAGCGTCATGACCGTTACTGAATGATACAATTGAAAGTATTATCCCTCTAAGTTTCTGCTAATGGAGAAAATGGTTTGTTCCTGAGAGTTTTGATAATGTTATATGTTTGTTAATTCAGGGAATTCCTTTTTTACATTCATTCAGAATTCTATACTGCAGGCAAAGAAAAGCAAAAAAATAGCACTACACTCAGAGTTGTAGGTAGAAATAGCAAAATAGTGTTTTGCATTCAAATTGATGTGTGAGGCATTTGGTGGTGACTTTGTACTTTAAGTAGGGGGCAGCTTAAGGCTCCTGCTTAAGACCAGTCAGACAGGGATGCATGGAAACTACATGGGATGCCCACAGTCGGGGGCAAGATCACAGCAATGACAGTGGTGCCTAGGACTTAATGTTAATGGGAGGGCACACTTGCTTCTCACATGAGCCACACTGTCCCTTGGGACAGGTCACTTACCTTTTTTCAGTTTATTTACTCGTCATATAATGGAGCTTGTAATTCCACCTTTAAATACTTGCAAGGCACTAATGATCTCTTCTGCCAGACTCCTCTGCTGTGTGAGGGTCACACAGCTATGTCCGAAGACTTCAGGAAATGTCAGGGTGAGAGACAACAGGACCTAGAGTATTAACAGTACTCTAGAGTAGGGTTTCTAAGCTTTTCTACCAAGAGTTCTTCATCTGCTGCCCAATGCACATGTATTTAAAGTAGATACACAAATTGAAGCTGCTGAATAAATCATGAAGAAATGTCTCTTACTACAATTCTTTAATATATACATTTACGTTTCATATATTATATAAAAACAAACCGCATACTAATGAGACAGGAGTGTCTTATTATTACATAATTTTATTTTTATTTATTTTTTATTCTTACATAAACACGAGGACGTAAACCTTGTCCGTGAGTTTGATTTTGTAGTAATACAACATCTTCAAAATTTTCAGATATCATAAATACATCAGACTAAGCGACAGGCAGATGTTTAGGCCATTTCAGAAATTGCTGGGAATCCTGTCTTAATCCCAAACCAAAATTCAGTTAATAATTGTTTATGAAACCCAAGTCATCCACTCACACAGCAAATTTTTAAATCAAATTTCCTAACATGACACAATTCAAAGGTGTAGTGATTGGATGCTTATATACTAAGCAACGCTGGCAATAATAAAATAATAAAATCTGTTTTCTGTAAACAAAACATTTTGTTTCTGTGAGAGCAGAAAATTCACATGGACGATAAAAGACACTGAAATTCACAACATACAGGAATCATAATATACAACAGTCACAAGTAAAGCTGGGTGTTTCAAGCAGTGTTCAGTATGCCACACCTATGACGCAAAGCATGTACGTTGTGTGTTTAGAACCAAAGTTGCAGTGACATTATGAGACGACACGTGGGTGAGTGCAACCATAAACACCTCATATTTACTACACACCTGATTTGAATTCACATTTAGTCATCACCCATGTTCAGAAACCTTTTACTGTTGCTGATTTTTTTTCATCAGTTATGTGACCCCCCCATGGGGTGGTGACCTCTAGGTTAAGAAGCTGGGTTCTAAGAGAGTGCTGCCTCCATTCAGGAGCCATCCCATAATATCTGCTAACTCATGTAATTCCTAATTCATGACTCAGGATGACAGCTGAGGATTCAGTCACAGAGAAGGGAATGGTGTGCCAGTTTCCAAGCCAGTGAGTAAATGCCCTCCAAAGGTCTGCACCTGGCTTCCTTGGGTTGACCCTTCTAACAAAAGCTTGCAAGGCATACCCATCTTCTCAAGCAGTCACAGTGACCACAGAGCAAAGGGAAGCCATGTCCTATCAAGGCTGGATCTAGAAGGGACTAGGCTATTTAGTGTCTTCCTAACTGAGATAGTAATAGATGTTTTTAGTTCCATCTTCTCAAACGAGAGACAGGATGCTTGGAGGCCCTGAAGTCATGCCACATTGGTACTGAAAGAGACCAATTTTGCCATGCTTGGAGGGGGATGAACCTGCACTCTCTACAGAAAGTTCTCGCAGAGAAAAGGAAGCTCCCCCTGCATGTCTCCTCAGGGTGTTATTTATTTACATCCACCCTGAGGGCTTTCAGACAACAGATGACCCAGAGGCCCTGTACCTTCTGGCAGGCAAAGATGTGACCCAAAGTTTGTGGAGGGAGGCAGATGTGAGTCTGATTCCTGCCCCCAATCCCTCGCCAGCCGGGTGACCTTGACTACTCTGTGCAGCCACTTTATCATCTCTAAGTGAAGGGTATGATTACATGGTTGTTATCTATTCTAGCTGAAGAGTAAAGATACTCTGTTCTTAAAGAGGTCGTACACTAAAAATTAGTAGCAAAGGGGGTTAGGAAAGGTGACCTTTGGGAGAATGTGATGGAGAGGGGTAGGTTATAAAGTGGTGGGTTTCATTATAAACCTCAGGCTTGTATGTCTTTGCTAACAGGTGTTTTAGTCATTTTGAGAGATTATGTGGGTCTAATACTATGCACAGTGCTTAACAAGTGGTAAGTGATTAGTAAACAGAGGCCACACCTTTCCATGGAGCAGGGCGACTGGCCTTCAGTTTTCCGAATGGTTCGGAAAGGAACCTAGAATTCTATATTTCAACTGCTTGCAACCCTAAAGTTCCAGCACTGCAGCATGGGGAGGGGAACATGTGGGCCTGAACCAAGTCCCTTTTGTTAATCCGGGTCTCTGATTCCTTCCCACCTGCTCCAGGGCCATCCCCTCACCACCCCCAGTTCCCCTCCTAAAGAGGGTCGGTGGGCACACCCCACAGTTCTGACCTAGTTGGACACCTTTGCCACTGACAGCTCTGGAGCCTGTCTCCTGGCCCTCCAGCCTGTTTCTAAGGCTGTGTTGGGGAGCTGAATGAGCCAAGAAGGGGTTGTGGGAATCCAGTACTGACTTGTCAAAATCAGGCAGAGCTGGATTTACTTCATTTTTTAAACTCTTTTCCGAGCCGGTGCATGAGAAGGATAGCAACAAGTCATGTATCCCTGCTTTGCATCAAGGTGCTTGAGAAGGCTTGTCATCTGCCCCTTGGGCAAAGTGGTCACACCTAAATCACATCTAGATAGATTCCCAGTGAAATCAGCAGGACTGAAGCACCTGTTTAGGAACCTGGGGGTCTCTAGACTTCCTCCCGTTCTGTCCATGTTTTCATTTGGAGCTTCTATGTCCCTAATGGTATCTCCTGAAGTTGTCCAGCTTGTCAGTCTCAGAACTTTTGCTGCCACCTATGACCTACGGTGACAGATGAAGTCTCTTTACAATCCCCCAATGTCCTCATTGGAAAACCGTAGGAAAGTAACTCTGCCTCATTGGCTTGTTTGGATGATTACATGTGGCAACACAGAGAAAATGCTTGGCCCAGTGCCTGTCCTTATAAGCCTCTGCGGCCAGGGATGACCTGAAGTTGAAAGTGATGGTAGTGGAGTGGAGTATAAAGTGATGGCGACCACCCTCTGGAAGGTCTCAGCAGACAGGAGAGATGGACCAAATCTAGTGACTCAGAGAACAGCATCAAGTCCCACATGAGTAGACGTGACAGATCCTGGTGGTAGGGGCTCTGTGGACACAGGTGCGGGAAGGGCCTCGGTGGGCGAGGCCTGTAAACCAAACAAATCCCTTAACAACATTCTATTCGTTACTTTACTGGTTGCTGTAATAACATACCCAGAGGAAGTACCGTCATGGACGAAGGGGCCAAGGGCTTCTTTGGAGTAGAGAAGGCACAGCACAGAGGCAGCTGTCAGCTGTGACAGCAGGCGGGTGAGGCAGCTGGTCACGCCGCGTTCGCAGTCAGGAAGCGAAGAGACAGGAAGGCTGGTGCTCAGCTCACTTTCTCCTTTTTACTCAGCCTGGAGCCCCGTCCACAGGAAAGCGCTACCCGTGTTTAATATGGGTCTTCCCGCTTCAGCTGACAAAATCTAGTCCCTCACAAATGTGCCCAGAGGTCTATCTCCTCGGGGTATCTAAATCCAGGCCATTGACCACGAAGATGAACTATGGATAGCAGAGTGAAGCAGAGGCTACTCCCCTCCCCTGGGGTGACAGACCCAAGGCAGACTTTTGCCCACTTTCAATTATTGTGGATAAAGTGGAACCGCCACAGAAATCATGGGTCAGAAGAGAGTCGTCAGGATGGCAGACAGTCTGGAACAAGTTAGCATTAAGTTTTACTTTTCTTTTTTTTTTTTTTTTTTTTTTGGAGCTGAGGACTGAACCCAGGGCCCTGCGCTTGCTAGGCAAGCGCTCTACCACTGAGCTAAATCCCCAACCCCAAGTTTTACTTCTTAAAGCTGGGAGTATTTGGTGTTGGAGTTTGAAGGTCAGCAAGTGGCACACCTCCACTACCTGAGAAGCTTCAGAGCCATGTAGACAGAGGGGTGAGCCAGACAGCAGGCGATCAAAATACACAGCGTGTTGCTGATCAAGGCAGACTTGAGAACATGGCCCTAGTCCACTCGCCAGCTGGCTACTCTGATACTCCCTGCCTTCATGATACTCCCTGCCTTCATGATACTCCCTGCCTTCATGACCTCCGTGCAAGAGCCCAGCAAGGAACTCTGAATCTTCAAGGCAGAGTCTTACACAAGCCGTTGCTGTTCTCTGATGCTGGAAGACAGACAAACCAAGAAAATAGATTGTCTCTGCTACAATGTCTCCAGGAGACTAGCCCCACCAAGTCAACAGAGGGAGAGGGTTGTTAGCTGCTCACTCATTCTGGGCCACATCCTCTAGAGGAAAAGTAGGGTGCATGGCAACAGGACAGGTCCCGATGCTTCAGGGTAGAAAGGAGGTGAGAGTAGCAATCCCCCTCTAACTTTTAGGAAGGCAGCCAAGAACTTAGCGACCATGTATTCTGTGTATATGAAACTTATTGTTAATTCATTCAATGAGTCCTCAAATATTTATTCATCACCTGTTCTGTGCCAGGTGCTATTCTTAGGTTCTGAGGGGAAAGAAAATAGAGATTTCTTCTCTTAGAAGTTACATTTTTTTTTTTTGCTGGGTGGGGGTGGTACATGCCTTTAATCCTAGCACTCAGGAGGCAGAGGCAGGTGGATCTCTGAGTTCAAAGCCAGCCTGGTCTACAGAATGAGTTCCAGGACATCCAGGGCTACACAGAGAAACATTGTCATGAAAAAAAAACCAAAATAATAATAATAATAATAATAATAATAATAATAATAATAATTTACGTTTTTGACCTGGGGAGAAACAGAGAAAAAGCAACAGTCGTAGTAAGTGGTAAATGATATACTATGCTAGAAAGTGGTGGCGGTTGTTAAGGGGAGCAGTGAAAATAATGACCTGAGAGTTGAGTGTGACATGGCGCTATTTGGGGAAAGAGAAGTCCAGGCAGAGGGGCAGTTGGGACCAAGGCCCTATGGCTTGTGTGTGCCTGAGGGGACAATGAAAACCAAGACAGCAGTGAACGCAGGAGAATGTCCATGAGTTCTGGAGGACATTAAGGCCGGGGGACACAGTGACCCAGGAGCCGAAGCCTTCATCCATAGCATGGTAGCTGTAGTTATTTGACCTTCGTAGATATGAACGAACTGAGATTGGTAGCCAAAACCCCCCTTGGTTTTACAACTGAGAATATTAATACCAGAGAAAAGCAACTGGCCAAAGACCAAAAAAATAGGATCACTGGAGTGGGATATCGGTCCCTTGTTTCTCAGCCCAGAGCTCTCTTCTTCCAAGTCTGGTTGTGCTCTGGATGTGAACTTCCATTGAAGACGGTGCCCTAGCCTCTCTGGAAGCTCCAGAAGTAGATCATGGAACACTTAGCACCATGCTTTTATGGCTTGTCAGACCTCTACATTAACAACAATAGAACTTCCATCCTAGTGAGGGATGTGATGCAGGAGATCACTGCTAATGTGTTCAATGGTGCACTAGCAAATACAGGGTGAGGGAAGGAAGACCATTGGCTTGCAGTATGACCACAACAACACTGGGAAGTCCTGGTGTGCACCTGACAATCACTTCCTCTTGACCACCACCTTAAGAAACAAGCACTGTCATTTCCCTCATTTTGGAGAGGAGGGAACCGAGCTGAGAACGCTGATGTAACTGCTCCAAGAGCACACCACAAATCAGTAGTTGTGCCAGCTGGACGGCAGGCTTAAGCATCTGCCTTCTTGACACCTCTGATCACAGAGAGTGGCCAGACCCAAGGAAGACTGAAACAATGGCCAGGCTTGGGTAACCTAGAACATGCATCCATTTCCTGTGGGGTCTGCACTGGGGATTGGACACTTTCATTTTCTTGCATTCTTTCCTGGAAGATGGTCCTCTTACTGCTGCCCATCCAGTTCAAAGACCTGTAGATTTTGACTGACAAGAAGACGTAAGGGCCCTCTTGGAAGAGATCTCTGGGTATATGTCCTTTCCCTTCTCCAATGTATACTGTAACTGGATTAAGCACTTAGGGAAATCTGACTGTAGAAAGAAGCCATCCTCAATGATTGACAACAGACTCAGCATTTAATAACCTGCTAAGGATGACTATAGCATTTCTGTAAGGCTTACTCACTACACCAGGCTACCGTGTCCAGGTCTTGCATCACATAGTCCCACAGAGTCCGACAGGTAGGCTTCTCACTACCATCTAGAAATAATGAGAAGCTGAGATGAATTCAGGAAGGCTGACAGATTCGCTTAACCACCACATCATACTGATGAGCTGCATCAAGAGAGAAAACGTGGATCCCGGACCAGACGTAGCCACCAATCTCTGCTGACTGAGCAGCTATAGTCCAAATGCAACCCAAAAGGCCCGAGAGGCAAGAAATCACAAAAGCCCTTCCGTCTTCCTGAAAAGAATGGTGGAGAGCCATTGCGAATTCCTTGCAGTATCTACTTAGACTAAAAAGATATCCAAGAAGCCAGTCTTTAGGACCGACTCTCTACTAAAAAGATTGTTTTCGTTTTCTGGGAACTGGCTGGCTGCATCTGTTGTACTAAGTCGGATTGTCAAGGGATTGACGTGTGTTGGCCAGGTTTGGGAGTTTGTGTTGATACTAGGGCTGTGAAAAAGCACATATTGGTCCCCACCGTCTATATGACTGTAAATGATTTTTTTCCCTCTTCCTCTTCCATTTCAAGCAACTTTTGCTTACAGCCTCGTTGGCGTAATTGACACGTTGGCTCAGGCCGCCAAGACTGCCAACTTGGAGCCTTGGATCGGTTAAATCAGTTATGACAGACGTGATTATTTACAAGAAAATAAAAGTCACTATAATTAGACCTTCTAAAGAGTACATTTGGGTAGAGAGAAGGCATACATTTAATCTGGCACGAGGTGTTTGATTTCAGCCCTAAGCAGGCTCTTCTCTGTTCTGTGAAAGGGCGTGTTGGGGTGGTCTGGCACTCTCTTGGAGATCACCATCTATCGGTTTTATGCCACAGCTCCTGATAGATAGAAAAGCCAGGTGGCAAATCAAGCATCTGATGCACCCGGAGAAGTGGCTTTGGTTCTTGGTTTGGCCACTTGTCCTTAGCAACACTTTATTTTTTTCACTCATTAAAGCAAGGGTTTAAAAAAAAAGAGCCCCGCCGGGCGGTGGTGGCGCACGCCTTTAATCCCAGCACTCGGGAGGCAGAGCCAGGCGGATCTCTGTGAGTTCGAGGCCAGCCTGGGCTACCAAGTGAGTCCCAGGAAAGGCGCAAAGCTACACAGAGAAACCCTGTCTCGAAAAACCAAAAAAAAAAAAAAAAAAAAAGAGCCCCTACCTCATCATAGGCCTGAGAAATTAAGTGTAACAAAGGAAGGAAAGTGTCCGGCAATGTGCTGGGTATGAAAGACACTGAGGGTTAGACCTCCTGGCTCTTGGAACACACACCAGTCGCTTCTTTCATCCTCCACTTCCTTATCATAAAATACAGGCACACCTCCCTCACGTCATGCATGAGGGTTGGAGAAAATGCAGAATGCAAAAGAGGCTTCACAACCACCCGGTGCTGTTTCATGCCTCATAGCTCCTAGTACTATATTTATTAATGCCCATATTCATTGCATGCATTATACGCACTCTGGGCTGGGCATTCTAGAAGATGCCTAGCTTCTCTGTTGGGTACTGTAGCACCATGCCTATTGCCCATTATACTTTTAAGCACCCAAAGAATATTTAATTTTATTTCTTTTAGAACCACAAGGAAAAAAATAATACAAGAATGAATGTAAAATCAAGTACAAAAATTAGTAAGTAGGAATAGACATCATAATGAAGTCAACCTGGGTTGTATCTATCTATATATCAATGCAGCCATAAAACCTAATTTAATATTTATTACTTATTTTATTTTATCAATGAAAAAATATTTTTAATATTATTTATATGTGGAGGAGGGGACCATGAAAGGAAAAACTGACCAGGGCTCCCTGAAGTCACCATGAAGCCTTGGTTGTGAGAGCTTTGTAAATACTGATTCAATCATTCTTAGGAAGGTCTTCTAATTCTAGATTTCCAGATGAGAAAAACCAAAATTGGGAGGCTAAGAAACTTATCTAAAACTACTCGGCTACTTAGAGATAATATTGCACTGGCTCTAACTGTGACCATCCAAAAATCAAAATGACTCAACATATTAAGACTTTGTGTCTTGTTTACACCACCATTCTGGTATGTATTTAGCATTCAACCTTCCACAGTCCTTCAGGGACCCAAGCGCCATCCTTCTACCTCTGTCTCCCTCTGGATCTGAAAACTCTCATCCTTTGATTGATGGATGGGGAATCTATGACAACTACAGGTGGGAGACTTTTTATTAGACATGCCTAGAACTGACCCACATCACTCTATCTGGGTTCCACTGGCCAGAAAACAGTCTAGCTGCAAGGAAGGCTGGGAAATGTAGTCAGGAAAGTTCAGATGCTGAGTGGTACAAGCAAGTGCCGGATACACGGGATGCTGGATTCCCAGCTAGGCCTCACACACAGCATCCATGCTCTTTCCACTTTACTTAGCCGATGTTCTCACCCTTAGCTCTCACCTGCCCACAGTCTTGCATACTCACTCACTGTTCTCAGCACCAGAGCTTCTCCCATGTGGCATAGTTTCCATATGAGACACTAGGAAGACAACTGCATTTGGGGAGTTTCTCTGATGGCTCAAGAAGCCGGTGTCATGTTTTGTGTGACCCCGGACCCCGGGCCCCACAGCAGCACTGCTAGATGGATGCAGAAGATGGTGGTGGCCTCTTCAGTATGGAAAGCATGACTGTACAGGGGGTTTCGGATGACTGAGAGAATCAAGCTAGAGATATCGTCTTGGCTGGACCTACAGTATCAATAGGCAGCAGCAGCAGGAAGCAGGGGATACTGATGGTCCTCCATCACAAAAGCTCTGCAGCCATGGTATTCTAGCCCTTGGCCAGACATGAACTATGGTGGCTCATGCTTTTCCCTGCAGCGAATGATTCAACTGAGCACTCTGAAAGATAAAGCTGCCACATCCAACTGTAGGTTAGTTACCCTATGGATGGACTCCTTCCTCCCTGTAAGTGCTGGGCAGGAACGGTGACCTTAGCAACAGCTTTACATTAAGGACCCTTAACTCCACTAGATCATGTCAAAGCTGTGTGTTCAGAGAACCTCAAATAAACAGGAAGGGCCCTCACTGATGACTCGGCCCTCAGTGGTCCCCACCTCTCCAGAGCTCAGAGAACTTGTTGCCATCCCATCTAAAGGTCCTGCTTCACCTTGTAAGATTTCATCACTCCCTTTTTATTTGCTGGCTTGGTGGTACAAATCCAGGACCACGCTTATAGCTACATGAGCCAGTGGCTTTCCAAGCATCCTGTCAAGACTCTATACTAACTAATGTCAATTTAGTCCACCCAGATTCACACCCAGAACTCAGCTGGTTGTAAGAAGAAAAACTGACACCCAGGTACCAGCCATTTGGTACCCACCCTTCATTTGGAGATAGAAAAGGCACAGCAAGGGAAGGAAGAAAGGGGGAAGGTCTTGCTTCCAGTTATCTGAAATAGTTCAGTCTCACCCCTCATCTCTGTAAGGTCACTGTCGTCACATTGGATACCTGTGTCTGTGTCGAAATCACCCCAACCTCCATCAGGCCTTGCCACACTATCTCATTGCCATTGACCTGGTAGTGAATGCTAGACAGGTCGCTCTTTCTCTCTGCCTGTTTCCTTGTCTGCCAGGGATGTGATTGTGGCTAGTTGCTGGTGGCTGCAAGGTTTCAGTGTGAACATAAGGAGAACACATGTGGCAAATGGAGCTCCCCTCAAAGAAAGTATTCACAACCCAAGTACCATTGCATGATGGGAGATTTCTTCTGTTGGTCTAGTTGGTTCCAGGTCTTGCAGGAGGGGGGTGAAGAAGAGGAACAGGCAAGGCACTGAAGACATGGTCTCTATGTGCAAGGACCTTAAGGGCCCTCTGGACAGCCGAGGTGCCAGTACCTGACAAGATGCAATGACTACATGCAAATAACAAAGACCACATGTGTGAATGATGAGACCCAGACCCATGGACCCCAGGAAGGTTGGTCTGAGAGGGCTGGACACACTTGGGACCTGCCTCTTATTTCCCTTTCTTCTCGTACAAGCTAATATCCATATTGTAAGGGAACAGGAAGCATCACGCGCGATGCTGTTATATGGTTGGCACAGAGTAAGCACCGAACTGGTCCAAGCATAGTCTCAGTATTCACAATGCTAGGACCTCCCCATCCCAAGGAAGAGTTAGCCAAATGACCACAGAAAACTTTCTAACGGAAGGACTTATACTAGCGTTGAGGATGTAACTCTATTGGTAGAATGCTTGTCTAGCGTGCACAAAGTCCAGGTTTGATTCCCCAGTACTGCGTAAACCAGGTGTGGTAGCACACACCTACCCCTCAGAGACGGAGACAAAGGAGGTTCAAGGTCATCCTTGGCTACATAGAGTTCAACCAGTCTGGACTGAAAAAAACTGTCAAAAAAATAAGAAGTAAAGACTCGAGTTTGAGTTGGAATAAGAAGAAATGTGATCAGAGACCCACCAAAGAGTGTCGGCATCTGAGCACGCAGGCTAGGGCACGCCTGTGTCCAGAGCACACAGCAGTGAGCAGGGTGAGCACTGCACTAGATTGGGCCTTGTTTGCTTGCAGACGGGGCTTCCAGATGTCATTGATGTATCTACATCCCAACCTCCCAGAAGGCCAGCTACCTTTTCTTCTGGTGTCCTTAAATACATGCTAATCCAAGCTGGGTTAGCCTGCAGAAAGCATCGATTTCTCCAAAGCCCCACACCCCTGCTTTGGCTGGCCTGCACCTCCCTCCTGTCCAGGGCATCTATAAATCCAGCTTTCACAGCCCTCAGGGGTTGGCACGGCCGCCACAGACCTCAGTCACATCACGATGGAAACAATCGAAAACCACTTGGCAAAAAGAAAGGGGGTGACCTAATGTTTCAGAGCAGGATGTGTTTTTTCTTTTTCCTCACCCCTTTTATTCAAACCCTGCAGACAAAGCAACTGCCCTCTGAGCCCTACCAGACCAACGCCCAAGGGTCCCCCAGCCTGCTGCCTTGGAGACCTCTGCAGAGCCATCCTGGTGGAACTGTTCCAGAGTTACAGATCTGGCTTTACCTCCTGGTTTGCCAGGCTTCCTGGGGGCCCTCAGAGGCGAGGATGTGGCACAGAGGCCTGTGGAAAGGCCCATATATAGAGCCAGGGGAATGTAGGCCTCTGGCAGGTGGCCTGGAATAAATGGCCGTGTTCTGAGGGTGAACACAGCCGAATTATAAATAGCACCCACCTCCCTCCCCTTCCAACTTGCCGTGTCTGTCACCGGAGTGTTGATGGTTAAATTCAAGGGAACTGAGCAGGACCAGGGGCAGGAGAAAGAGAAAGGAGATGTTGGCCCGGAGACGCTGAGGGCCAGGTTGTATGTACCACCTGTGCCTCCCCTGAGTACAGACAAGTGTGGCTCAGAGAGTTGCTTGTGTCCTTTGTCTCAGCAGGGAAGGTCTGTTTTGTGGCCACGCTTTGGGACTGGGTTAATGTGCTCTCTCCTCCATTCTTGCCTTCGGCAGTGTTCACTGCCTGCATCCTTGAGAGCCATGTTTCAAACCAAACATTTTAAACACTAGAGAGAGCCAGGCATTATGGTGCCCACCTTTGATCCCAGCATTCTGGAGGCAGAGGCAGGTAAATCTCCGGGAGTGTGAGGCCCAGCTGATCCCCACAGCTAGCACCTGACCAGCCAGGAGTCCATAGAGAAAACCTGTCAAACAAATAAACACCAGAAAATCAGGGAGGTGCAGGCAGATCGTCATATCTTCTGTAAACACGTCTCAAAGATTACGCAAGTGCGTACAGAGCAGCCAGCGAGGAGCAGTGAGTTATGAACAGGTAGCCAGTGTAGCTAGACTCAAGGCCATATGTGGAATGAGCGTTTGTGGCAATGGCAATGTCCCTCAAGGATCTGGGCTACAAGAGGGTGTGGCTCAGAGGCCACAGCAGAAAGGGGTCTTCCAGGCCTTCACTCCTATGCCCAAACAAGCAACTTTACTCTTATCTAGATTAAGTACTAGATTATATATACATGTTTAAAAGTGAATTTCATGCTTTAAAGGGGTATAGCCAAACCAATATTGTACTGAGTGCTCTCATGCTCCTGCTAAGTCAATGAAAGCCCAGAGAAGGAGGAGCCCATAACAGGTCAAGACCTCTGATGAGTCGGCTGCCATGCCTGGGTTTTTTGTTTGGTAAAGGGTGATCCTGGAAGGTGGGGAACAGGAAGGGTCCTAGGAACAGCCTATCCATCCCCATCCATCAGTAAGTGAGATCAGAGAAGCAGTGGGATTTGTTCAAGTACTAGACATTGCCAGCCAGACATTGCCAGCCTAGGACTTGAAGCTATAGCAAGTATTCAGTCAGAGTGGTGAGATGCCATAAGGACTCCAAATGGCAGGATTTGTCCCATGGAGCTGTGCGGCAGAGGAAGAGGCATGAGCTGAGCCGAGGAGATGGTGGGTGATGAAATGCTGCAAGGGGCAGGGAGAGCTTTGAAGCAGAGGAAACCGATGCTCATTTCTCTCTTGCTCCTGAGAGGTAGAGGCCCAGGAAAGACAGAAGCTCTCGTGAGGCAGCCTGTCCCCATCTAGTTCCACAACAGCTTCTCACTGAAGGGATGTATGATACAACTGAGTGGCCTCACCACCTGCCAGGTAAGGCCAGGTCGCAGGCTTCTGGAGAGGTCTTCTGGCAAGACACAGTCCAGCATCTTCGAGGCTGCTCAGCACAGGAGTTTCTGTTGTGCCTGGGTAAAGCCTTCAGGAGGGCAGCTGGAAGGCTCCTGCTGCAGGACCTGAATGCATAATGTGCCTCATCCAGTCTGAGCTGGGAGGAAATCCAGACAGCCTTCTCTAGACAGGAAAGGACGTGGCAGGGACAGGTGGTTTGCTTTCTACAACTGCCCCCCCCCCCCCCCCCCCCCCCCGTGTATTCCTTAGGGAGAACACTAACAACTTCCTAAACTCCTAAAGCATACTGTCCTTGAATACGGGGTGTGCTCAACTGTGATTCCAGGTTTTTGTTTCCTGGTCTGTGGTACAGTATATAATCCACAAAACTGAAGGAAGCTCTGGATGGATAGAGATCCCCAGAAATACAGACCTTGATCTTCGTCTGTCTGACACACACACACACACACTCTCTCTCTCTCTCTCTCTCTCTCTCTCTCTCTCTCTCTCTCTCTCTCTCTCTCTCTCTCTCTCTCTCTCTCTCCAATGTGCTAGTCAGATCCCTGGCCTTACACCTCACTGTCACACATGTGAAAGCTAACATCTACTCAGGCTCACCTTATCTAACCAGGCAGTGTCTTTTCCAGCTTCATGAACCCCACAGAAACTGAGCCAATCCAGGGCCACTAGGGAGAGTGTGCACAGTGCTTTATCAATCGCAAAGCTGATCCAAAAGACACCCCCCAACAACCCCTTTTCTGATGTATATCTGGAGAGGTGACTCTTGCTTGAGACATCTTCCCTGGCATTTGTCAGTCACCATGTCTCCAGCCCAGCCCAGGCACACAGGCCACAGAGCGATCCTAAAAACACCTATTTCCTTCTCCAGCTCTCTCCACATGAGCCTTTCTAAGTGAAATCAGTAGCAGGGTCCTGTCACTTCTGTGACAGGGAGGGGTTCCCTGATCCCTTTGGTTTAGGAAATGGGCAGTGTTGGGGTGCTGATGGACCCTGCATGGTAGTCTCTGCCAGCTGTCAACAGCTGTGGGAGGTGGACTGTCTTTCTGTTCTCGTAGCCAGCTCTTGACACTGTCTTTACATCATAAGATGATGTTCAGTTCTTTATTTTCGTATTGCCCCTCACACACACACACACACACACACACACACACAATACCAATATTCCATGCTGCCTTAGGGACCTTGTCTCTTTTGTTCGGTACCATGTCTCTGCTGCCGGGAACACTGTCCAGTTTAATAAAACACTGTGCCAAATGAACACATGAATCAGTTCATAGATACAGTCCCTCAGGACTCCTCCATCTCTAATTCTGTCTAACTTTGTTTAGCTAAGGGTAGTTTTTGGTTTTGGGTTCTTTTCAGTTTCTTTTTCTCTTTGTTTCCTGCATCTCATCACCTGGTCCTAGGCACACTCTCACACTGAGATGCCAATCTTGGTCACCCTGAGGACACCCCCTTTCTCCTGTCACCAGGCGTCACTTCCCTTCTAACACTAATATGCAGAGTTGGGCTGTTCACCAGTTGTCTCGGTCCGTTTTCTAACACTGTGACTGAATACCTCAGAATGGGTAATTCATGAAGAATAGAGGTTCTGGAGGCTGGGGCATTCAAGAGCATGCTAAACATCTGGTGAGGGGCTTCTTGCGGGTCGTAACCTGGCAGGGGATATCACATGCTAATACTGTGAGCTTGTATCTGTCTCATTCAGTGGTTCTCAACTGGTGGGTCATGACCCCTTTGGGTGTCACGTATCAGCTATCCCACATATCAGATATTTACATTACGATTCATAACAATAGTAAAATTATAGTTATGAAGTAGCAATGAAATCATTTTATGGTTGGGGGTCACCACAACAGGAGGAACCATATTAGAGGGTCGCAGCGGTAGAAAGGTTGACAACCACTGCTCTGGTACTTCTTTTAGGCCACTAACACTGTCATGGAGCCCCATTATTTGTCTTCATCTAATGCTAACTACCTCCCAGGACCCCACTTCCAAATACTATTAACATAGGCGTTCAGGGCTTAACTTCTGAAGGGCACCATCACACTACGCCGAATGTGCCCTGGCTCCCTTCCCAGATCTGCACTCCATGAGCTCAGGGGCCTAGTCTGCCCAGTCAGTGTGGACTCTCATGGCCTGCTGCACACAATGCTCTTTCATCTAACCTTCATCACAGCCCAGAGAGTTTCAATTCCACCAGACATGCCTTTGTCCATCAAAACCAGAAGGGACTGTGGAGACCCCCTAGCCCAAGGCTCGTGTTTTTCGGACTCTGAGGAGGGGATTGGCACCAGGGCAGGACCACTTCTCCACGTCTCCCATCTGCCTGGCCTCACTGTATGAGTTCCCTAGGGCTGCTGCAACAGAACACCACACACTGGGGGATGTGACTCAACACAACTTCATTATGTCATAGTCTGGGGGGCTTAGAAATCTGAAATGGGTCTCGATTAACCCAAACCAGAGTGTAGGTAGGGCTGTTCCTTCTGGAGGCTTGAAGGAACAGCCTAATGCCTTGTCATTTCCGGCTTCTAGAATCTACTCATTTTCTGCGACTACAACTTCTTCCTGGTTTAAAACCCAGGAAGAGCTGCTGGGTCTTCGTCCAGGTTGATGTTCTGACCAACTCTCTTACCTCTTTCTCACATGAGTTTGGACCTCTGTGATGACATGGAGCCTGCCAGACAAGACAGCGTCAACCCCCTCCCCCCCCCCCCACCAACTCAAGATCTCTTATTTATATCAGCTCAGTTCTTCCTGCTCCATAAGAGAGCAGGGTCCAGGACTAGAAAATTGGTGGGGGGGGGGGGGGGGGCTACATCCCATCCATACCATCTGCCATTGGGTACATCTTCGGGTAAACACGCAGGTCCTCTGTAGCCCGACACCTGTTGCACCTTGCTGCCATGGTATTTATTGGGTAACTTAACAGTCAGTTTAGCATCTAGCCTAAATAAGCCGCAATTTCCTCCTGAACAGGGCTGGCCATCTTTGGTCTATCCATGAGCACATCTCGGGCATTCAGCGACTTGCAGGTCATTGTGCTGCTCATGTTGCTAAGACAGACAGGCTCTGCCTCCCCTTCACTACTCAGGCCTTATGGAGGAAAAACCCCCAACCACTTCCATATTTCCATCTGCTGGCATGTTAAGATATAATTAAATATTTAAAAATTGGAATATAAAAGTTGTGGATCTATAAAATATTTAGGTCAAATGTTTTCCTTTTATTCATTAGTTTTCTTATTTGAAAATTATGCAATGTATTCCGATTACTCACTCTTCACCCCCACACACCCTCACTTCTCTCCCTCCTCCCTACCAGTCCCTTCCCCAGATTCATGACCTTGTGGTGGGGGGCAGAGGGGGAAACCCATTTAGTCTAACCAGGGCTGTCGGTGTGACAGAACTATCAGTTTTTGGTCTTTGAGACAGCCTCTCGTGTAGCCCAGGCTAGCCTCACATTTACTATATGCTGCGCAGACTGCTCTTTCTTCTAGGCTTCATGAGGTTACCATGAACATGAGGGTGACCTTGAACTCTTGATCCCCCTGCCTCCACTTCCTGAGTCCTGAGATGGCAGGCAGGCACCACCACGCTCCGTTTATATAGTACTGGGAGTAGAAGTAGACAGGCACTATACCAACTGAGCTACATCCCCTCCCCCAAACCCAACAAACTGATAGTTTTATGTTTAAAACGCTCTGCAACAGCTTGGTGCTATGTGCTAGCCCATCACAGGTTGATATTTCAAATCTGTTATTCAGGGTACTGCATAAGCGGTATAGTCCCATCTTCAAACTGCCACATAAAGCTGGCTGTACGCAGACTATGTCAAGAGTTTAAATTTAGACCTTTTCATGAATAGGAAGCTTGGGGAAAGGATCTGTCATGTTCAATACCACCACCCTGTCCCCAGACCTCTGGCCCCTGTGAGAGACTCTGCTTGGAACAAAGACTAAAGAAGAAATCTACAGAAGAAACCCAGGCATGATGGCACCTGCCGGCAATTCTGGCACCTGGGAGGTGGAGGCAGGAGAATCTGGAAGTCCCAAATCATTCTTGGCTCTATAGTGAATGAACTGGAGCCCCCCCCCCGAAATACAACAAGACCCTGTCGCTAAAGAGAGAGAGGGAGAGAAAGAGAAACTCTTGCAGCATGTGCCGTCTAGATTAGACCTTGGACAGGTCACATCCCACCCTTGAGCTGTGAGCCACCAGTCTACTAGGGGCTTCCGGTCCTTGGCTCCTGAGTTCCCCTTTCACGAGCAGCTTGTCTGAGTTGACATCGCCATACAGAATGCTCCAGACATCTGTCTCTCACCCTCCTGGTGACTTAAAGTGCAAGATCAAGGTGCTGGCAGAGTCAGTTCCTGGAGAGGGCCCCCTCTTGGCTTGCAGATGGCTCCCATTCACGTGTGGGGACAGACTCTGTTCTCCCTTCCCTTCCTCAGGGCTCTCATCCCATCAAGATGGCCCCACCCTCATGACCTTGTATAAACCTAGTAATGTCCCAAAGCACCCCCCACCCCCCGCCTTCTTCCACATGGGAAGTGGGACTTCACTGTTTGAACAAGAATCAACCCCAAACAGATCTGTGACAATTCTGCCATCTGGTTTCTGGTAGGCACCATTCTTCTGTAGCCAGAGCAACCGTTTCACTTCCAGCCTAAGCTCCGGATTACATCAATGTCTCTTTGGTGACAGCCACCCTGGCAGGTTCCTCCCACCCTCCCCATCCTTCACAAGATCCAAAAGCAATGGCTCCCTCTGAGGTCCACAGAAGGCAAACTGCCTTTCCTGCCTATCAGGTTGGAGCTTGGGCCCCGGATTTTCCAACTGCCCCCTAATATCACCACCATTCCACCCCAGACAGAAGAATTTTGGTTTCTTACTCTATAGTGAATGCCAACTTTAGAAAGTTCTGGTGGCTTTAGGAAAGAAAATAGAAACCAAAATAAATAAATAAAAATAAATAGTTGCAGACAGTCTCTATGTTGATGTGTCAATGTGAAATTCTGTCTCTGCATTCTATTTTATAATAAAAATACATTTTGAAAGTCACAAACAAAACTGGGTGAACCAAGTACCAGGTCCCAAGCTAAGAGCCCTGCATCTCTTCCCTAAGTTTTTCCAGGATGCTCTTGGTCCATTCCTTGCTTCTTCTAAAATCTCTTGCTCACCATACCCCCTTTGGCCTTCCAACATCTGAAGCCAGGGCTAGTCCATTTGTACATTTTTTTTCATTGGCTCACCCACCAATCAGGTGATTATGATAGTTCTACTATACTTAGGGTATCCTGTATCCCTGCATTGCCTTGGTAACACACAATGGGATATAGCCAAGAGCACAGGCCCAGGTGTCTGTCAGAGATCCAAATTCAAGCATGAACTCAATGAAGGTCTTACTCTCAGCCTCACACCTTTAATTTACAAAGAAAGAGTCATGAGGCCAGGCTTGCAGATCAGGGCCAGGCAGGTGCCTGGACTAAGGAAGACAGAGATCAAGTAAGAGAAAGAGGCGGGTGGCTTTGGCAGTGAGAATCCCAGTCTAAAGGTCCACTTGCCTCTGAGTTCCAGCCAATCCTGCTCATTCCGCTAAAGGATGAATGCTGAGATGCTGCTCTTCCCTTTTCAGTCTTCAAGGAAGAGTGAAAGTCTTGACTTCTCAGAAACAGATCCAAAATATTTAAAACATGATATGGGTCGAAGAAAATACATCTGAAGCAAAAACCAGCCTCAAATAAACAATTCACAGGGCCTGAGACCCCATAGAACGTATAGGGCTTTCCTCCTCTGTGAGGCAAATGTGCTGCCATGTTGAACCTTACACTTGGGCCCAGATTGTACCTCTCCCCCTGCCAGTGAGGCATGTATTAATGCTAAGCTCCCAGCAGTCCTCAGAAGATAGTAGTTGCTTGATTAATGATTATAAATGACTATACCCACACATCTAAATGTCACATTTCTGAGTTACCCTCACTGCACCCTCCCAGTGCTAGTCCTGAGGCCCTGGATATACAGTATAGTACCCAGCGATGTGTACGTATTCTGTAACCCCCGAGATGCAACTTTTAATGACATTTTGGAATTTGCTACTAAGTGAGTATAAAAGGCCCAGGGTTTGGGGCAAATAGGTGTAATATTTGGTAATAACTGCTATCCCAGAACCTCCGAGAGAGTCTCCCTGGGTCTGTAATGTATCTTCCTCTTAACACAGGTAAGAGAAATGGAGCTTTGCAAAGAACAGGACTGTGCCGTTTGTCAAAGGCTGGGCCACACCAGCCCTTTCGGCCTAAATTAATTTATTCCTCTAAGCTATAAATTTCTCCTTCCCCGTTCTGTCTGTTCCCTCTCGCATTGTCTCTTCCTTGCTGGGAGGGAGGAGTTAATACTGACTCAAGGACATATCTCACTTACCAGGGGCCGAACTGGGGCCAGGGTAGGAGAGAAGTCCATTATTTCTGAGTCGACAACTTTCTAAGGGCGGTCGCACCTTCTGCAGCTGAGGGGAGGACAAAGGAACACTTGAGGCTGGTGGCACCGGCCCTATTTTTCTTCCCTGGAGGGAAAATGGACCATTATTCTCGCGGTACCCAATTCCCACCAGCCTCGCATTTAACCTCCAGTGGAGAGAGGCCCCAGTTCCTAGCAGGTTCCCTGCTGGACACTCCAACAACATATTAGCATATTTTGCATTTAAAAGGGGGCTTGAAAAATGAATTCAATGATTGGCATGGTGTTTCAAAAGGACTTTCCAAACTACTAGTAATTGTGTGGTTTTCAAATTCACCACTCCTGCCTGAAATGCCCTGTGCCTGGCAGCCAGCTTAATCAGGGGACCCTGTAGCAGGCAGGCGCGCATTTCCAGGCCCCCGATACCCAGCGGTAGCCTTCACAGTACCTGGAGGCTCACTAAAGAGAACCTTGTCCCACTTTTTCAGCAAAGCTTGCAGTTTGCTCTCCTTCCTTACACAGCTGAGATTTGTGCCAATCAAAGTCTCTACTTGGGGGGTTATTTGGGGAGCAGAAGGGGACCGGCAGGAGTAGTAGAAGAGACCAGAGAGGGTAATAGAGGGGATGAGTATGATCAAAGTATTTAGTAGTCGTGCATGAAACCCATTATTTTGTACAGTAAATGGAAAAATTAGCCCCTTCTTAGGAGAGAGACTGATCAGCCCTTCTAGACTCTGCCGAGGTGCCAGGCAGTGTAGATAGGGTTGGAATAATGACTCAGCCGAACGAGGTGGTGTGTGGGGAACAGGTGCCGGGTTTTATGTTTGTTCACAGAGTGTGGCTCTGTTCTGGCCAGAGGGGCTTTGTTATAGAGTGTTAGCATCTTTGAAAAGGAAGTTTTTGGAACGAGCTTGCCGAAATGCTGTCTGGGTCCAGCTTTTCCTTTATAGGTAAGGAAACAGAGCCCAGAAATCATGCGGGGTCGTTGACATTTTGCTCTTTTGAGAAGGCAGAATTTTGATTCCCCCCATTCTCAATATAGATTTATTTTACAAGTCTCCGAAGAACATTCAGCCAGAAATTAAGGGGCCTGGGATGAATAGAGGTCAGAAGTCTGAAGTGGAGAAACTTCGAAACTGGCAAGCTGTGCTTCGGAGAAAAATAGGGGGTTCTTACTGACACAATTAGCAAGTCCAGGAACAGTGACGCTGACTGCTCATGTCTGTTAGCTTTCTCGGTGTCAAGTGCAGTATATGGATTAGATCATTTCCTTTTTACAACTCTGCACGGCAAGGTGGAACAGGTTGCACATCCCCGTCTGAACACCTAAAATCAGAAATGCTTCAAAGTCCGAACTCTTCTGAGCCCTGACATGACTCCACAAGCGGAAAAATCCCATACCACAAAATGTTGTTCCATGCATAAAACTGTTTAAAATGTTATATAAATTGTCTTTAGGCTACATGTATGAGGTGTATATATAAAACAATGATGAATTTCATCTAAAGACTTAAGGCCCCAAATTAAGATCCCTTTTTATATGTGTGAAAACATTTCAAAATCCAAAACGCTTTGGATCCCAAGCATAAGTGACACTCAGGCTATGCTAACATAGTCCTGTTTCATACATGATTACCCAGATCTGGCCGACCTTAGAATCAGAATCTTCCATGAGAAAGAAGGAGCAGAATCGTAGGGAGATGGCTAAGAAATGTGGTTTTTCCAGGCCAGTGGTCCCTGGAAAAGGATGTCCGCAAAAGAGAGGGAAGAAAACAGGTGTAAGATGAGCAGGCGAGTGTCTGGGGCCTGGAGAGTGGACGAGCATGGAGTGCAGAGTCAAAAGACCCTCTAAGAAAGTGGACACTCCCAACTGTGGGAAAGCAGCTTTGCCAAAAGCGGGGAAGTACTGACCTGAGCTCAGGAGAGGCACGAACTAAATTCCTGGGGCGATTGGTTGGTCGGTTGGTTGGTTGGTCGGTTGTTTTGAGAAACTAGACAGAGAAAGATACCCATAACAGGAGGGTACAGGGGGCACAGATGCCCAGGAGAGGTGTGGGGTGACAGCTCCTCACACATGTGGTGTCATGTGAATAGGAGGAAGGGCCTTCATGAGAAGAGAGTCTACCGGGAGGGGACCAGAAGCCGCGACACATGGCTGGTTCCATGGCTGAAGGAATGGTAGAAGGTTTAGTCTGCCTTCTTGGACTGGAGTCTCAAGGCACTTACTTCAGGCCAGGTGAGCTCCAGGTGACACTGATACTGGGCTTCTGGGCTGCATCCTCACCTGGGGGCTCCCCTCCCTGCATGGAGCCTGTGAGGGTTGTGCTTGCTGTGGGTTGTGCTTGCCGAGACAGTAGCAAGATTCATTGGCTTGGGCTGTGTCTGAGCCTTGTGAGCCAGAATTCACTTCATGCAAAGTGTCCAGAATCTGGCAGATTATAATTCATCATCTACAATTCGACTGGAGGGTGTTGATCTTTCTGAAAAGTCGTTAAAACACCATATTTCACCAAAAATATTGTTTGAAGAAACCATCTACTTGACTCTGAATCACAGATTAAATAGAATTTTATATGACTATGTTCATAAGGGATATAAGGACAGATGATCTCGTGGGTTTTAGGCAAAACAAGGAATACATAGCCTGGTGGGGTGGTACACACCTGTAATACCAGCACGCAGACAGACGAGGAGGATCCTAGGTTCAAGGGTAGTAGAAGACCCATCCCCTCAAAGGGAGATGATATATAACTTGTATGTGTCGTAACATCGCTTTAAGCCATCTGAACATGTCCAAAGTCACAGGAGTGAAGCTGCCACTAGTGAGTGACTGAGCCGGGTTCCCTCTTGCGGAGCAGTCCCCTTTTGTGATGGCTATTCTAATCCACAGAGTGAGTTTCCTCAAGTCGAGAGTTCCTGTGCTGTCACAGGAAGTAGTTTGTAGATCTTGTCTCTACCCTGTAAGTTCATCTCCACATCCAGAAATCTAAAATGGTTGACTTGTGTCCCCCAGTGTTCTCATGAACAAACCTGTCACCTTCAAAGGTAAAATTTAAAGACATTCAAGAAATTACAATAATGGTTAATGTTGGGTGGAAAGAAAATGATCATTTTTCTTCTTTGCTTTTCACATTTAGTGTTCCTTTTATAGGGATACATACATGTCTACACCTGTATTAATTACCAGGGAGAGTAAGAGCCGCACAGAACTCCCCCCACCTCATGGGAAGAGATGGGGGAGAAAGTTCATGGTCTGCCTCATGACAGGGTGGAGACCTGACACACAAGCAAATCCCTGTGACAGGCTGCGAAGCAGGAGCCCGGCTCTGAGACCTCTGGGGGTTTGTTTGCTGGAGAATGGGCCTCCCAGTGTAGCCCAGGATGACTTCAAACTCTAAATCCTCCTGCTTCAGCCATCTCTCCCGACTGTGAGGGTTAGGATTGCAGTTGTGTGCCTCCACCCTCAGGGAGCACTCCGACTTTGAAATACCAGAAAGATGTGAAATAAATAGCCCCGGGTAGAATTCATCTTGACGGACTCAGTGGTATAAAAGTTTAATTCCAAGTGACATTTGAAGTAGCGACGGCCATACACTGGTAGAGGGAAAAACAGGAACATAGTGTGAAGAATAACCTACCTGGTGATAAAGAAGAGGGTTTGTCACAGGATGGAGAGAATCTGATCATACTACATGAGGCCTTTAGCTTGTGTGGGTCCTGTGTCATAGAGCATCCGAGGGAAACCATGTCTAAGCACCTACAATAACCCCTCTGATCTTTAGCGCCATCCCAGAAATCCCTGGTGAGGGCAAAGTTGTTTAACAGGCTAGTCTGTTGCAATCTCAGCCCCTTTCAAACTCATATCCAAAGCGGGAACCAGCTTTGCTGTGGTCCCCTCCTGCTCACTCCGTTTATATTTGGTTATCAGAGCCTATCGGGGTAGAAATCAACCAAGTTAATTTTCCAGGTTCCTGGTCAGTTTCACAGGTGTAGAAAATGAGAACTGGGGTGGGGGGGGGGGTGAGGGAGGGGGGTTTCAGACAATGTGTTCCAGAAATGCTAGCAAATTAGACTTCATTTCAGTCCCTTGGGGCGGCCGCTGAGTAAACAGCTTAATTTCCACCCATACTGGAGGTACAGAATGTAGCTCTCATACTTACCAG
This sequence comes from Peromyscus californicus insignis, assembly GCF_007827085.1. Taxonomy (NCBI): domain Eukaryota; kingdom Metazoa; phylum Chordata; class Mammalia; order Rodentia; family Cricetidae; genus Peromyscus; species Peromyscus californicus. The sequence goes on from NW_026294503.1 coordinate 23,767,747, forward strand.
TAGATAAATGTCTCCCTCTCTCTTGGTGCATAATGGCCTTTAGTAGAGTTGGCCCTAGGAGAAGAAAGCAGTCTTACTTCTATCGGACAAAATAGAAACAGGGGAGAGACAGTCCCGCTTCAGACAGAGCCGGTCCTTCTCACATTACTAAGCCACAGCCCTATCTTTCAGCTGGTGCAGGTAATAGAAGACAGAGGCCAGTCCAAGTTAGGGGCACAGTGGGAGAGTGGACAGATTTGCATTCCTAACAAGGACCGTGTCTGAGTGAGCCTCAGCCACTGGCTGGCAGCGCACCACACCACTGCAGCACTCCAAGTGCCCAGACGGAAGGAGCCAGGAAAGAGCCCCGGGGCTGCATCAACAACTAGCTGGGAGAAGAGAGAGGAAGCTCTGGCTGGGGCATCAGGAACTTCCTGGGAACATTTATGAAAGAAATGCAACAAGCCAGGGCACACTGGCGTAGCTTCCTCTCATGCGGGAGAAAACTTTTTAATGTTCCACTGTGCAATTCTGCAACTCATCATTATGTCTCCAAAAAGAAGGAACAAGGTGGGCTGGCAATGTGGCTCAGTGTAGAGTGCCTTCCTGGCATGCACAGAGACCCAGGTTCAATTCCCAGCACCGTAAAACCAGGTCTGGTGGTTCATGCTTGTGATCTCAGCCCCAGAGAGGTGGAGGCAGGAGGATCAGAAGTCCAAGGTCCTCTTTGGCTACCTGTCAAGCTCAAGGCCAACCTGTACTTCTTGGAACCCTGAGGAAGCAGCACAAGGCAAATCTACCCCAGCAATATGTATGCAGCCGAAAACTGGGGAAAGAAGAACAATGTCAAATAAGAGGTGAACTGTAAGACAGTCTGACAATTACATACACCAGTGATTAAGAAAGTGGTAGAACCCTTTAAGTTATCCAGAGAGCTTGTTTAGCATGAAGTTGGGGAGTTAAATGCTAAGGAAATATTCAGAATACATACTGAATAAATTTTTTAAAAAAAGGTATGCACAAAATTATAGCAAAATGTGGAAATACTCTAAATCCTTGCACACAACATCAATAATGATTCTCTTATTCCTAATTCTAAAAGTTTCTTATGAAGAGGGGTGTGTGTGTGTGTGTGTGTATGTGTGTGTGTGTGTGTGTGTGTATGTGTGTGTGTGTGTGTGTGTGTGTGTGTGTGTGTGTGTGTTAAAATAGAAGATATATGCTGAAACTGAACATTATCATATACCCTCTGCTTTCTCTCTGCTTCTTCTTTTTGTCCAGGCACAGGCACATTTAGTGAGAGCATAGGCACTTCATTCATTCCGGAGTTCCCCAGCTAACAGGGTCCTGAGCATCACTGAGCAAGCTGCAGAGGCCTGGGCATCACTAATTCCCCCACCCACCGCTCACTCATCCATGAGTCTATCTAAACTTTCTTGAGCTTGTTTATATTTTTAGCTGGTACGGCCTCTCGGGCCCAATGAGTTCCATGTGTTTTCCACACTCAGTGCGAAGTGGCAGGGACCTGCCCAGCTCGTGTCCTCGTGTGGCCTCCTTTGGCCTCCAAGGGGTCCTCCCTGCTCACTGCACAGAGGGACGGAAAATAAGTCACACCATGGCCTGCTCCCATGATCAACGCACACTCTCGGATCTTGTAGAATGGTAGAACTTGGTGCCAGAGAGACCTGAGAAACTGTTTAGACTGATGTTTTCCTAAAAGTTCCCATGATGCTGTTCAGAAATCAGTGACAACTTTTCAACACTCAGGGTTATGTGGCTCTGCCTATTTAAAATGTCACAGGGTCCCGGCAGACAGAAGGGCTGTTTTGGTTTTGTTCCGGGCTACAATAAGATATCAACAGTTAGCTTGTTCAGTTTACAAACTCTAGCCCTTGCTGTACATGTGTTTGGTTATTTTGTCGATGGAGAAGTTAATTTATTGATGAGAGACACCATCTTTTAAAATGTGGATTGTACAGAAGGTGGCCTTTGATAGGATCATGCTTATCTGGACCATGCTTGGGTCGGGAAGAAGGCGGGAATGTTCTAGACCTGCCTGAGCAGATGATAAAATGGACTCAGAGTAGCTGTCTGCTCCCTCTGAAGAGGCTGTTCCATGGGGCCATTGGACTAGAACTAGGTTGTCCAATGCTAAAGGCTAGTTTCTGTAGGGCACTTCCTTTGCCTTCTGGACTGTGCTTCCTGTACTGGGAACAATCTAGTAAATGTTGAATTCATGCATGCTTAAGCTGTGGTCTTTCTTTCCCAACTGCCTTCAGCCTGGCAAGGGATACATATATTCCTTCAATTGTCTTTCTTCCTTTCATCTTCCCTAACTAGAAACAGACCAGTATGCTCAGCAAAGCTCAATGAGAAAAGGTAGGCTTCGAACCTGATGGACTAGGTTCAAATCCTGCCTCTCACGATGCCAGGATTAACTTCCCTGAGCATCACTTATCCCAGTTGCAAATGGGAGTAATGATAGCATTTTCCTTAAAGGGCCTTTGAGAGGACTGATTAACTCCATGAATGAAGAGGGCTGTGGAAAGCATAATAAATGTGAGCAGTGATAGTCCCCGTCGTCTTTGATGCTGCTAGTGATTTTCATGGAAAGTCAATGACCAGGATACAGTATCAGCTTCAGATGCACTTTGCTTTGCTGGACCTGTGGTGACTATCTCCTGCCTGTGCTGTTGGCTTTGTCTTTAATGAAGAACAGAGAGTCATCCATCCCCATTCTCCCAGTACATTTCAAAGCAAAGCACAGAGAACCAAAGCCACATAGCCCATCAGGGGTGTACCAGTCGGCTCTGTCACTATAGTAAAACACTGGAGATAATTAACTTATGAAGAAAATGGTAGCTCACAGTTTGGGGGCACCTGGTCTAAGAACTGGGTGGTCCTATGGCTTTGGGCCTCTGATGAGTATGCCAGGTGGTAATGGTGGGAAGCGTTTGTCAGGAAGTGGAGGAAAAGAGAAAGAAATTGGAGCTGCACAATCCTCTTCGGAGGGATGTTCTCAGTGACCTATAGGTCCTCCCTATAGGCTCTTCCTTCTAAACTGTTCTCAGCTCCTCTCTACAGCTCAACCCCAGGACCAGTCTCAACACATGTGGTACAATGCATATATACTGAACTTTGTGGGGGACAGTCAACATCCAGACTTAGAGCAAAGGCATAGTAAACTTCCCTTGAATTACCTGGTTGCAAAGCCAGAAGCTGGAGACACCAAACAGGAGGCAAACAGTGAACAGGACTCTAGACTCAGAGAGAAGGGAACTGAATTAGAAGCCACATCCCTGGCTCCCGTCCTACCTCTGCCAGGTATAGTCACCCAGACTTAGAAAAGCCATTTTTCTTAGGGACTCCGTTTCCCTGGCTGGCAAATGAAAACTTTGGAGGAGATCACGTGTCACAAATCTTTAGAGCTGGGGTTGGGAACACCTGGCTTCAGTACTGTTGTCTTAGGTCTGCAGCCCTGCCCTCCAGCCCCATCCCCCACCTCTGGTCTCTCCTATCACCTAACGTTCTTTTCCCAGGAAACTGAACATGTGCTCGGTAGAGTTATCTAGGGAGCTTGTTAAAAAGCTCGGTCCTGGGCTCTACCCCAGAATTTACTGACTCTGAATCCCTGGAAAGTGGGACCCAGTCCCTGGCCTTCTCCTCACCTACACCAAGGGAATCCCGATGACCAGAGGGCTTGGATGTTGAAGCCAAAGTCCAGTGGTGCTCAGGTTCCAGCGAGCGTCTCCCTCACCCGAGGCCTCGTCAGAGGACAGAGCCTACCCTCAGAATTTCTGCTTCAGGAGGTCAGGGGTGGGTCCACCAATCTTAACATTTCTACCAAGTCCTCAAATACAGTGGGGTCACTCTTTGAGAGTCAATGTCTCAGCTCATTCCCTGCAAACCCGAGTGGCAAGCCAGCAATGGAATTTGGACTCACAGGCAATCGGCAATGCGTGAACTTTCAAGCAGACCTTTTAAATTATTGAGATAGGGCTGCGGAGACGGCTCAGTTGGTGAAGTATTTGTTGTGCAAACAAGAGATCCTCAGCGCCCACATCAAATGTGGGCATGAGGGCACATGCCTATAATCACGGTGCAGGGGCTAGGGGCAGATCAGGCGCTGACCAAGGGCTCACTGGTCCGCCAGTCCAGCTGAGATGGCAAGGTCTAGGTTGAGTGAGAGACCTTATCTCCAACAATAAGGTAGAAAGTCCAGTTACGCGGCACTGGGAATGAGACCCAGCTCTTTCTGCAGACGACCCAAGCACTCTTCCAACTGAGCTACACCCCCCCTCCTGGGCTTCATATTTTTCTTTTTAATTAAAAAGCAATATCTGGGGGGGGACAAAATGGAAGGGATGGAAATCAGTCTTTTCTACATGTAGATTCTTGTGCCTTTTCCGCTTTGTGATCTTGTGACTATTTCCCGCCATTTTAAAACAAAACTCAATTAGACAAAGCGAGTGGCAGCTGTCTCCTCGGTAGACCCTGTCCGGGTTCTGTGCTGGTTTCCCTGCTCTGGAACTGTTCATGCTTGCACCTCACAGCTGCATTCTGCAGCTTCACTTCAATCCTGACTCCAGCAGCTTCAGCTGCAGCCCCGTCCTGGCACTGGCCTGGTTCCTTATCAACACAGGCTCTTCAGCCCACTTGTAAGACCTTTTCCAGTCCTGCTGGGGCTCCTTTAACTTGTATTCATTCCATAACCCGTATAGACCGAGATATGTTTACTGTGTGCTGTGTGAAGTCCTGTATGAGAGTTAATGTTATTAATTAATGTTAGAATAAAGAACTTGCTATCATCTTGGTCAATGTACCAAGATGGGTGGATTTAATGATAACTGCTCTTATTGACACCTCTAATCTTTGTGAATTTACTACAATTCAAAAAATTCTGACATTGTGGAAACACATACACACACACACACACACACACACACACGCAAACACACACACACACACACACACACACGTGCACACATGCACACAGACAAAGGTGGAGAGCAGCAGAAGATACCAACTGTTGAATGCTGGCATCCATGTGCACACACATGGATGAGCACATATGCACACATACATGTGGACACACATACACAGCACACACCGACATGCACACACAAAATAAAAATGCTGAGATAATTGCAAAGATGATCACAAGATCCTGCCGGGTGTACCATCAGTAGTTCTCATTGGTACTTGGGGCTTGGAGATTCATAGATCAAAGGTCAATGAGAATAAGTAGTCATGCAAGATTAGACATATCACAAGTGCAGGAAGAAGCTCCTAGAACAAAGTCTGGGCTGTTTTCCATAATCTACCCAGACCTCTCTTTGCCTCAGCCAGGAATAGTCTATCATAAGAACTGTAAATTGGATCCAGAAAGGAGTCCTCAGGGTGAGATGGTTTTTCTGGTTGGAGGAGCCTTTCATTAGCTCTCCATAAATCAGTATGCTCTGGCAACAGCCTTTGACCCACAAGGTAGGATAGCATGCTTGAGAACTCACTATGTGACCCACTGGGAATGGTCCCCTGGTCTAAGCAGGGAATGTTGGAAGGGTGGATGCTCCATCTTGAGTGAAAATGGCCATGGGAACCAACAAGGGACATCCCTGGCCTAGTGAGGTTCCATCCAGCCTAACTGGTGGTCTCTTTACCTACGGGGGACTTGGGAAAGAATTCTTGGCACCTAGAAACACTTGCCCAGTTGATGTGGAAGAGTTGGAGTCATGATCTAGTGGCGTGCCTCTTAAGGGGGAGTTTCTCATCCCCTGAATTGTGAGACTTCATCTGTTATTGACAGGAACCTCACTGGTTTGTAAAGAAGTAAAAGGTACAAAATAATTGGAGAGAAAAATAGAGGTGTATCCACCTGTATCTGTATCCAATGCTGTATCCACCACTATCTATCTATCTATCTGTCTGTATGTCTATCTATCTATCTATCTATCTATCTATCTATCTATCTCTCCCTGCATACAGCTTTCTTCAGTTCAGTTCACATCTGGCTGGAACTCCAGGCAGTTATCCACAGTGCGGGTACCTTTTACAGCGCTCCCTCACTACCTATGGTTTGTTGTCTGCAAGGAATCGGTAGGAAGGAAAGAGGACTTGCCCCATCAGCACTGAGCTTCTGAGGGAGCCAGAGCCCTGTGCACAACAGCTTCTGGGTGTTCATTAGCCTTCTGGTCTTAAACATAGACATGCATAGGTCCTAGATGGGTTGTGCCCGGGCTCTTGAAGGCAGCTGGATAGAATTTTTGGCATTGAAATTGGCATTGAAAGTCATCGACTCCAACCCAGGGTCTGCCTCTTGTTATATCACCTTCTCTGAACGCCTCTGCATGCAAAGGGATGCAGAAAAAAAGTCATTCCTGCAGCCAGCCATGACAGTACATGTTTGTCATCTCAGCACTCAGGAGGCCGAGGCAGGACAGCCTGAAGCTCTGTCACATAATGAGTTTAGGGCTAGCCTGGGCTATACAGTGAAACCCTGTCTCAAAAACAAGCAAATGCACCAGACAAAGAGACTTGGAATACAGTTTCTCACTAGCGGTGTGACCTTGGGTGAGTCACTTCGTCTCTCTGAGCTCTGGCTTTCTAGTCTGCACAGTAACAATGCCTCTTCACTATGCTATGAGAAAGTGCTTTAATACAAGGACCCGCAAGAGCTTGCAAGGACTTGGTAAGTTATCAGATGCTGTTGAAAATGCTGGAGATCATCCTTTTGTCATTTCCCTAAGGGAACGAGCTGGCTGATAATTTAAAGGCGATCTCATGAGGCCTCCAGTAATCTACGTGGACTGTGTTCTAGAACGGCTTTCACTTCTACTCCAGGAAGAACAAACATTGCCTTGGTTCCAAGCAACTCAAGCTCGGCCATTTGAAAACATTGATGCTGTCATGGAGATCATCAACAGTATCCTGGTAGCAAGAAAGCAGAGAAAACTGCAACACAAAACCATAACTCCGGCGTGACTGAAAGGCGGAGAAGACAAAAGCACAATTTTAAGCAGGAGCAGATAGATTCAATGGTACGGTGCTTGTCTGACTCTCAGGTCTCAGTCCCCAGCACCGACCAAACAAACAGCAGCAACAACAAAAGACCAATTTCTCCTTCCACTCCAGCTCTCAGTAGCCAGTCTAGGGGAAGTGTTTTTCTGCCCATCCAGGAAAGAGACAGATTCTGAGCTGGAAAAGGCAGCGGGAGCCCATGCTGGACCTTATGGAACTAGATGGACTGTGGAATGGTTCTGATTTCTTTGAGAGCCTTCACAGGTTGTATCAGGAGAGTGTTGCTCCTGAGCTCCATTTTGAGATGACTGTTAGCCAAAGAGGACTTCAGATATGTTACCAGGGAGGACACTGCAGGAGGCTACATGCATGCCAGAGGTGACAGCATTATTGAAGAAGAGAGCCCCGGGTGAATTTGGGTGGAAGGTGAGGAGCAGCCCTTCCAGTGGGCTGGCTGAATACCGTTAGCAGAGAGAAGAGCCCCAGAGGCTTCTGGGTGCCAAGTGGGTAGGTGGTGGGCATCTTGAGGAGAGCAGCCTTCTAGGGGAGTCAGACATTCCTGGGAGTTCTGTAGGATGCAGCCGTGTAAGCACTGAGCTTTGTCCCCTGGCCTTCTCTGAAGCATGCAGGTCACCGGCTTGCTGGTGGCATGGAATCAATGCTTTCTGTGAGGAGCTCAAGCCCATCCCCCCCCACACCCTGTCTGTGAGGATTTCTTCCATCGGCTTTGAGAAGCCCTGTGTTCCTTCTGTCGCCAGGGAGTAATTAATAACCCTTCTCAGAATGCTGGGCCTGGAACCAAAAACAAACAAAAGCCCCGATGTCCTACCTTCTAATGTTTCAGCCTTTGGGTAACTTGTTTCTTGTGCCAATCTTAAGGGATATTTCCACTGCTGATGCTTGAAAACCATTTTTGTTTAATATTGTACTTAGACCTCAAATAACCTTTACCCTCTGGTGACTTCTGAATAGATGGAACCTAGTAAAATTACAGTAATGTCAACACGAAGCATAAGGGTTCAGAGTGCCATTCCCCCCAAAGGCCCTACTGGTAGACATCACTTGGTTTTAAGAAAATCTCAGAGGTGAGGGAAAGTCAGTGGCATCTGAAAGGCAAAGGCTGTAGTAGCCAAGAAAATGGATATGCGTGATTTTTTTTTAAAAAAGCAAAAGCATGTGAATATCTGTTGTTCCCATTGGTTAATAAATAAGCTGCTTTGACCTATGGCAAGGCAGCTTAGAGGCAGGAGGGAAATCCAAGAAGAATTTCTCTTGGAAAGAGAAAGGCGGAATCTAAAAAGATGCCAGCAGGGCCAGGAGAAGCAAAACGTGAAAGTACCGGTAAGCCACGGCCACGTGGCAACTTATAGATAAATAGAAATGGGTCAAGTTGTAAGAGCTAGCTAGCAAGAAGCCTGCCATAGGCCATGCAATCGGTAATTTAGAAAAAGCAACATAGTACATCAGAAGAACTGCTCTAGATAGGGCACATGAGCAACACCTAGCATGTGGGTTCAGATGCCACCGTCTATGTGAGTAGTTCTAGAGAAGAGCTGAGGTACGCTAAGGCTGCAATCATACCCAGTCATGGGGTCCTTTCCAAACTGTGTACACTCCACAGCATTCTCAGATGCCATTTGTAAAAGGAATCTATGGTCCGAAATGATGCTCAACTGGACAGGTCTAGGTACTTCTGTGCTCTGCTCCACCTCCAAAATGGACACCCTTTTGCCTTGTGTATCTGCCTGCCCTGCAGATGAACTTACCACTGTCATCTCTCTGAGCCCCCTCTAGCCTACCTGCCTCCTGCCCCAGACACCCCCTGGACCCACCATCTTACATGCCTCTTTGTTCTTTGAGGTGGATTTCAGGCCCTATTCCATGCTTTCCTCTCTGAGCCCACCCTTTGTTACCTGCTGTGGATGATTGACTGATAAATAAAATGTTGATTGGCCAGTAGCCAGGCAGGAAGTATAGGCGGGACAAAGGAGAGGAGAAGTCTGGGAAGTGGAAGGCTGAGGCAGAGAGACGCTGCCAGGCGCCACCCAGCCGCCGCGATGAGGAGCAGGATGTAAAGTACCGGTAAGCCACGAGCCATGTGGCAAGGTAGAGATTAATAGAAATGGGCTAAGTTTAAGTGTAAGAGCTAGACAGTGGTAGGCCTGAGCTAATGGCCGAGCAGTTTAATTAATATGAGCTTCTGAGTGATTATTTTATAAGCGGTTGCGGGGTCCGTGGAGCTGGGCAGGACTGGAAAAAACTCCAGCTACAGTTACCTTCCTCTAGTGGCTTTCTGTAGTTCAGGGGCGGGCCCTGTAGGCAAGTGCATGATGTCATGGGTCCCAGGTTACTCTTAATGGGGCCTCCCTGTTGGTTGTCAGTGTTCGAAGCCTTGTCTTATAGCTCCTCACTCTCCATGGCTATGTGCCTCACGTCAGACACGTCTGCCGTCTGAAACAGAATGACCAGGACCAGTACCCACCTCAGGAAATGGCCCACGTCCTTGTCTTTAGAGGACCCACTTTCTGTGCTAAAGGTTCAGAATATTTACACACCAAGACAGTATTCACTCTGGTACTAGCCAATCTCTGCCCTTAGGGGGCGATTCCACTTGCCACATCTAAGGACATGAAGTGGGGTGTCCCCACTAGAAGTAGTTATGTGTTGGGGGATGGGTTCAAAACATGGAACAAATTACTCAACATTGCGCTTGGATTTTCTCTTTGCCTCTTAATGCTAGCTTTGTTCCCTGAAGACAACTTTGAAGGCCAGTCTCTGTGGTCACCTCAATGAGGAAAACTGAACACTCTGCCACAGACAGCCCTTTGGGACAAAGCTTCTCTATGAGCATGCTTAAAACTTGTCCTCCTCATTTTTTGATGAATGAATAACCAGTGAAACCACATATGTGTGTCTGTGGATATTGTGTATGTATGTGTGTGTATACATGTGTGTATGTGTATTATGGGTGTGCATACATGTGAGTGTGCACGTGCATGCACGTGTGTGTATGTGTGTGTGTGTGTGTGTGTGTGTGTGTGTGCTTGTGTGTCCCTGTAGGGGAGAAGCAGTCTGCTGAGCTAGCCCCTCCTTACAGAGATAATCCCCATTTATGAAACATCCTCTAGAAGGAAGCCACACCCCTAAGCTGTCACTGGACAAGGTGGCCGTGATCAACCCCTTACTCCTGTGCTTCTGGCCTTCTCCGTTGGTCTCCAAATTTCTTCCAGTTCAGTGACTCCTTCCACTGAATCGAATTTAATTATTTTGTTCTTTATAAATGGAACACAGCCCCCATCCCATAGTCTTACCCTCAACCCCAAATTAACTGCGTTGTCCTCATTAGGACTCTAAGGACATGGCTGTGTGTGGAAAGACAATTAGGTCTTAGTCTCAGCATTGTTTATCTGCAGACCCACTGCCCATCTCTACTAAAATACTGGAGATTTGACAAGGCAGGGTAAGCAAGGCCCGTTTTCCCCAGGATTCCCGATACTGAGGCTTCAGTCCAGTAAACCATTTTAGTGAGCATCTGAGGGAAAGAAATGGGCAATCGGTGTTCCTTCAGAGACCACTCTAACTGTCTGGCCGTGGGCCCGCGGTGGCTAGCCCACCCTTCCTCAACTCTGTTCTTGGCTTCATGGCCAGGGTGGGCAGGAAGCCAAGAGATTTTTCACAATGGGTATCATGTGAAGAGGAGACAGCTTTGAAATCCAGACCCCACATGGTTCCTAAATGACTGTCAGGAGTCCTGGGGCACATTAGAATCTGTTTCCCAGAGCTGCTCTGGCCACCAGGGGTTCCTCGTTGGCCGCATGTGTGGTGACAGCGGCACAGAAAAACCCTAGACAAGGTGGTAGCTGCCAGAGAGCATCGGGGTGGCCAGACAGACAGGGCTTTTCTGAGGTTCTTCAAGGTGGGGAGGTGGGAGGGTTTGGGGGAGCCTGACTGCCGCCCACAAGCTTCTCCTTCAGTCTTGTGAGCCTGAGTACCTGCTTCCTCACTGACGACACAGGATTGACAGTATCTGTAGCGAATGGACACAGATGTTCCCAGCAATGCTGCCCCCTTGTCGGGCGGTATTTTACCTCTGCCTGCTTGTATTGGTTGCCTGGCGCTGTTCTCACAAACCGTCATGAACTGAGTATCTTATGAGATGAAACAAGTGAGCAGGGCTGGTGTTCAGCAAGCAGCAAATATTCAGCGTTTGTTCCTTCCCTGGTCCTCACGGGGCCATCATTCATTCATAGTTGTCTTCATTATTGCTAACTCTCATTGAGATTTCCCAAACTTCACACATCTAAAAGAAGCATTTCCCCAGGTTGCAATGTATCAGGGCAAAAAAAAAAAAAAAAAAAGGAGACCTCTGTTAACACGTGTTCAGCCAGCAGTTCGCATCTCTTCATCACCTTGCACGCTCCGTTGCACGTATCAGTTCTGACTCTGGTTGTTCCGTCATCAGTCTCAGACTGCCACCAACTTAACCACAGCCTCCAAGTCCTGCTCCATTGACCCTTTAGTGGGGTGCCCTTTATGTTCTGATAGGTGTGGGTGGTACCTCTGGAATTAAAGAGCAGGAACTTGAGCAGCCGCCAGGGTGGTGACATCGATTCCGGTTGCATCCCTGCTCAACCCCACCCTCTTTCACGGTCACATGGTAGCAGCCATGAGCCATCCTGCCCTCTCAGCCTTCACCACTTGCTTGCTCACGCCCACTCTCCAATTCCTGCATGCTCATAGATTAGCAATTCTATAGGAACTCTACAAGCCACTGCGACTGCAGCTACCAACACACCTCTAGCAGTTGGTAAGAAGTTAGGAAATGTTTTGCAAGTATTCAAAGCCAGTATGGATGGGCAATGGGAAGTCTGGGATGAATATATGCTTATGTGGCGTTGAGGAGCAAGCATCGACCTCACCAAGAGGTCTGAAGAACTCACGAAGGATGAGGTCGCACCATGATCATCATTTAGCATCCACACCAGGACAAGATCCCAAGCTGTTTCTCGAATAGACAGAAAGATATAAAGATAGAAAATGCAGCCAGGTTCTGAGCAATGGTCTGGACAACAAGCTCTGTGCAGACCTGGAGGGGCCAGACATGGTGGCACACACCTCTAATCCCAGCACTCAGGAGGCAGAGGCAGGAGGATCCCTGGCAAATTTGAGGCCAGCTTGTTCTACATAACAAGTTCCAGGTTAGCTAGGGTTACGTAGTAAGACGACGTCTCAAAACAAAACTAAAATGCAGTGAGCTAAAGGCTTGGAGGGAAGCAGATTAGAGCCTACAGAAGGCTGAACCTCTTCTGGGACCTCACACCCAAGGTCAGCACACCAAGACCCTTGCCCATACCGTGGGCATGTCCAAGAAGAAATGAGTCTGTAGGTCTTTACTGTTAATAAATGGTGTGTTTGCCTATGGAGGGGGAGATAATAAGTCAAATTCAGTCACCACCAGTCCGAAACCCTACATTAGTTTTGTGTGTCGTTCAGAGTAAAAGTTGAAGTCCTGTTACCCCACCCACCCACCCAAGGCTACCACAATCAACTGCAACCATCACTCTGTGGCATCCCCCTGGCCTGTAACTGGTTCTGGAGTGCAGCACACATGCCCTTGCCTTTATCTGGCACTCCATCAACCTGAAACCTTCTTCTCCTAGCTATCTCTGTGGGCTTCTGCCCCCTGAACTCGGGTTCCGCTTAAAAGATGTCCTTCATAGTTTATAGGCAGTCACTGGTTGCTAAGGGAGAGGACCTCACAGGGCCTCTCCAGTCTCTAGGTTGCTGGGGATGGAGAGACATTTTCTTCAGTGGCGTAGACACTGGTGAGGTGCTCATGTTCCTGGACGTAACCCCCAACTGTGCTCTACAAGCCACTCTAAAGAATCTCAGTGGAAGCCGGGCGGTGGTGGTGCACAGCCGGGCGGTGGTGGCGCACGCCTTTAATCCCAGCACTCGGGAGGCAGAGCCAGGCGGATCTCTGTGAGTTCGAGGCCAGCCTGGACTACCAAGTGAGTTCCAGGAAAGGCGCAAAGCTACACAGAGAAACCCTGTCTCGAAAAACCAAAAAAAAAAGAATCTCAGTGGGGCACAGGAACAAAAACATGAAAATAGAAACAGAAACTATTTGGAAACAGGTAGGAGATCATGGGGGGGGTGGACTAAGAGGAAAATAAAAGATGAATGGATGGAATCAAAGCATATTATATAGATGTATAAAGTGTTATAATTATATGTTATTGCATGTAATTAGTATAGGCTAATAAAAATGAAGTATGTAATAGAAAAGCAGCCCTTCCTGACCGCTGGAGGGTCAGAGCTACTGAAGCTCCCATGAACCTCTTCAATTTGTCTTGACTTTCCTTCCAAGCACCCATCATAAGTGATGTTTGATGCTTATTTGCTTGTTGAATTACCTGGTTGGTTGGTTGGTTGGTTTGTTTGTTTGTTTCGTGTCTCTAAGACTCTACTGGGGGAAGGAGTTTGTGTTGATGGCTTGGAAGCCCCTGGCACATATTGGGATCACAGTAAATATTTTATCGCCGCAGGAATTATTAAGGGCCAGGCTCTGGCTTTGCATGAATTACCTCATATTTCCCAATAGTCTGATGATGATGATGTGAGGGTCTCATCTATCAAGAGCTCAGAGAGAAAATACGTCTCCTCTGACTACCCAACTACCAAATGTTAGCAGCAGCAGGTCCCGAACCAACTAGTATTCTTCTAGAACCGGTTCTGGACTGGACTGTCAGGAGGCACAAATAAAGGCGTGTGCATGAAAGATTTGGAGAGGGAAACACACCACATGCAAGTCCCAGGTGGAGGGCAGTTGTGCCCAGGGCTCCAAGCACATCTCCCTCCCTCACCTCTGTCTCCTTCCTGCTTAGATTGTAGAACCTTGAAAATGATGTTTTTGTTTCCTTTCTGGAGGATGCCACTTGAGGTGGTGAGAAAGTCGGGAGGCAGCAGTTCCTAGAGCAGTAACCAGCAGACCTTGGTGGTCCAGGCTACTCCAAAAATGGGTTAGGAAGCGACGTGAATGTGTCTTTTATTCCCAGGACAGATCAGCCCACTTATGCGCCTGCATTGGCATGTTGATTGAAATCAAATACTTCAACGTCACGTGACATAAAGAGCACTGGACGAGACAGAGTCGCTTTCTCTTCACTCGGTCACCAAAATAACTTGTGTCTGCAAATAATGGCAGTAACTCTTATTTCCTTAATCTTATCAGCCATCTGGAATGTTTCCAGCACACTCTACCTGTAACTGATTTAATTCCCCAAGCCACTCCTGGGAAAAAGCACAGTCAGGAGCCCCAGTTAATACTAGGCACAGAGACATTCGAAAACTTTGCCAAGCCACACAGCGACAGTCAGATTGAGCTGGAGGGAGAAGTCAGGCTGTCTCCTGAGGACACATTGTCGCCGGCTCTAATTGTGAGTCTTAGCTTGCTGAATTTGGGGGGGATGTACTTGTTCATACTTCCCAGCCTGAAACGTCTATGCTTCGGGAGACTGAGAATGTGGTAGGAGTTTTGAGTCATTGGTGTGAATGAAAAGAAAGTGGAACGGGGTGAGCCAGGTGCAGCTGAGGATGCTGGGTGGAAAGGTCTGAGCTGTGGCTCCCTTTGATCAAGTTCTCGCTGGGGTCTTACTGTGCCACTGTTCCTTACTTTTCCTTCTCTCCACGGTTTGTTGAAATAAGAGCCCCGGCACCCGCTTCCCCTCTGAACGAGGCTCTATAGGAGAAGGAAACTCGAAGTGCCTTGACTTCTGCCTCACTTCTTTCCTCGGTTCATTCACAACAACTGTGTGTGCACAGCCAGGGTTGTTAGCACTGGTATGGAAACAGAGACAAGGAAACAGAGACCTGGTTTGGAAAAGGTATTCTAAGGTCACACCTCTCCCTACCTCTGAGATTACTTCCTGGGTCCATCTCCAAGACCTTTTTCTATGTCACTGCATTCATCTCAGCCTTCTAGTCTCTTTCCCACCCCCCATCACTGCCACACCCCCATGGGTATAAAGATACTATGACTGCCCTTCACTGGGCACTGGTGTGTGCTGGTTACTGTGCTGGGGACTCCTCTCCCTCTTGATCTCCTTGTCACCCTCACAATACATACCCCTTTGCAATGCATAGCATCCTGATGCCCACTTTAGGCAGCAGATACTTGAGGCCCCAAATCCCCACCTACACAAAAATCACACAGCTAAGAAGTAGCAAGACCAGCCCCTGAGGGATGCTGTCTGGAGTTCTGGGTACTGTCGTCGGAGAATGTCCAGATTCCTTGGTGTGGCACTCATACCCTGTGTACCCACTGCTTCTGCTGTGCTGAATGCCCTGGCTCCCCTCCTTCCCCACCCTCTGTCAACCTTGCTGAGCCTGCTCAGCCACATCCTCCCTCTGGCCCTGCTTTCTTGGATTCCTGGCTCTCTCTGCTTTGCTGACACTTGGGTCCACTCATCTTCCGTGTCCCAGGTGAACCCCACCCTCTCTACATCGCTTCTTCTGCCCAACTTCTCCCATAACCTTTATATTTCTGGCCTCTCACTGTGCCCAGGGCACCCTCTGTGGCTGTCAAACAGTGCCACAGGCACCTTAACACATCTTATATGTCTGAGAGATGTGGGACAGCAGCATGGGGGAGGGCAGCTAACGGCAAAATGACAGAAAACATGGCCCTTCCCCAGAGCCTTCTGACCCCTTTTTGCTTTCTGACACGTGGTACCAGACCAGCAAAACATATTTGTCACTGAAATTTGAACCATGAGCAACTAGCTTGGGACTCCTAGAGGCTCCTTGGGGCCTCATGTGATTCTCTGCCTTGCCAGTGCTTAGATGGGGAAAAGGAGACAAGCTCTTTCCTGGCAATTTGGCTTGGTAGAAAGTGGCTTTCTCATCCCTGGGTCCATGAAGAAAGTCTTAACAATTCAGATCATGGGCTATCCTGTCCGATAAATTCAACTTTGATGGGCATCTCAGCCGCTTATTTCCCAAAAAGATCAGAGGGAACTGTTGAGGTTCTGAGTTCTTAGAGCCTCACATTGAAATGGGGACAGGGATACCATTCACACAGGGTCCATGTGTTTAGCCAGCTTAGTGCACACCCACAATGCCAGGCAACACCATTTAGTGTAGCCAAGGAGCTAGCCTTCACCAAATGCACCATCCTGGGCCTCTGGGGACTTCTGTAAATCCAGTGGTGATAACCTACAGCATTTTTCTTCCTCTTCCTCCTTCCTCCTCCTCCTCTTCCTCCTTTTTTTTTAGCTCGCACCCAAAGCAATGGGTTTCATTAAGGCATTTTCATACATACATGATTATACATTGTTCTTGTTTGCCCACCCACGCTATACTGTCCCCAATCCTTGCCACCTCTTTGTTAGCTCAATTCTCCCCGCTAGTTATCCTGTACTCTGATTTCTCGTCATACATATTCTATTATCCTTCTCTTGCTCATCTCTCCCTTAACACCTCTTTCTCCCCTCATAATCTCTACTTTCATATCACACACACACACACACACACACACGTATGCAACTATATACACTTGAATTTAGATTCCCCCATATGAGAGAGAAAGCGTGCAATATTTACTTTGCTTGGCCTGGCTTATTTCACTTAGCATGATGACCTTCAGAACAATTGATTTCCCAGCAAATGAGATAATTGCATTCTTTGTAGCTGGATAAAATTCGTGTGTGTGTGTGTGTGTGTGTGTGTGTGTGTGTGTGTGTGTGTGTGACATTTTCTTTATCCAGTCTCCTGTTGGTAAGCATCTAGACTGGTTTCAAATTTTGAATTGTCAATAGTGTAATCTTAAAAACCAGTGTGTAAGTATAATTTATAATTTGAGTGGTATATCCAGGAGTAGTATAGCTGGATCATATAGTAGTTCTGTTTTTAGCTTTTTTTGAAGAGACACCATACTGATTTTCATAGTAATTTCACCAGTTTACATTCCCCACAGCCTCACCAGAATGAGTTGAGATATATATATATATATATATATATATATATATATATATATATATATATATATATATATATCCAACCACTCTGACTGATGTGAGATAGAATTTCAAAGCAGTTTGCATTTTGCTGATGGTTAAGGAGGTTGTTTTTGTTTTCTCAGATGTTTATTAGCCATTTGTATTTCTTTTTTTTTTTTTTTTTTTTGAGAGCTGCCTATTCAATTCAAAAGCCCATTTATTGACTGGATGATTTGGATTGTCCTTGGTGTTTAGTATCTGGAGATAGTAATGCCCTGGATAGATCCTAGATATTAATACCCTGTTGGATGTGTAGCTGGCAAAGACTTCCTCCCATTCTGCCTGTAGGTTGTCTCTTCACTCCCCTGATGGCTTCCTGTTCAGAGTTGATGTAGTTTAAGAAAAGACTATATACATGACATAGGAAAACTAGACTGATAGTAAGGCACGGGCCCAGGGGAGGAAGTCAGAAGGAGAGGCCGGGAAGGCCTTGCTGGGGACATGACTTTGACCATAAGTTAATGGCAATACAGGGCCTCAGGCAGGGAATTCCAGGTAAAGGGGAGAGTAGGTATGAGGGCTGGTGGTGGGCACACTTGGTATCAGGTGCTGGCATCCATGGTGTTTGCTATGGTTAGTACAAATGACCTCCTCCTCTGAGTCTGCCACCCTCGGGGGAAGGATTGCTGCCCAGCTCCTCCATCTGTAGCAGGATTGAGATGCAAACCATGGCTGAATGAGATTTCAAAAGCAAGCAGCCCAGCAAGGACTGGAGGGCACTCGGGAGGCTGTTGGAGCAGAAATGATGGTGATGGTGAAGGGGCCAGCCTTCCAGGGGAGGGAAATTTGGAGGAAGAATCCGGTATCTGAGGGACACTGAAATCTTAGGGCAAGCCAGGCAAGGAGGCCCGAGCGCCATTTGGATGACATCAGCGTTGGCTGACAAAGGCAGCCTCCATTGTCCCTGCAGGGTGGGCAGGTTGTCAGTTCAAGAGAATGTTCCCTCCACTCAAGATGTACGGCCTTGGGCAGAAATCCAGTGTATGAGTCACTACCAGATGTACATCTTGTCAGGGAAAGCTGTGGCCACAGAGAACTAGTCATGGGTTCCCAGAAACTTCCTGAGTATGGGGCAAGGGGTCCCTTTGGAGAAGATACACAGGAAGGGGTGGGTCCCAGAATGGAAACCTGATCTGCTCCTCTTGGGGTCCATCACTTGCTAAGACCCTGAGGCAGGGAGAGCTGCTACCACTGAACCAGTTGAGGCACGCCATCCTCCTCTTCTCTTCTCATGTCATGTCCGTAGTCTCCTGAACTCAGATGTCCACAGAGCGCATGAAAAGTGGGGGAAAGGAACTGCTTGGGCCCTCATGCCACAACTGTTTTCAACTCCAAGGACTTCCCCAAAGGAAGCCTCTGTGGCCCTTGATTCCCTCTTCTACAGAGAGAAGTTGGGAGCTCTCCAAGGTTCCACCCACCTGGGGACATCAATGCCTTTCCTTTATTGCCCTCCTTGTAGGAGGGAGAAAGTGAAGCCTTCCCTGCAGGGACTTTCTCAGAGCCAGTCAGACACACACAAGGCCTGTCTCTTCATTCTGAATATCCTCCCTCCTCTCCCCAACCTCTAGTCCTGAGATGCCTTCTTCCCCACTCCTCTCTGCCTGCGCTTCTCTCCTGTTAGCCATGGGGGTTCAGTCATGACAGGAATGACGTTTCCACCCAAGGGAGAGTGGGTCCTAACTCAGAACCAAGATGGGAACCCCATGAGGCAGCGCCAGTAGGAAGCAAGGCCTCCTCTAACTCCTCCCACTTGAATCCTGTGAGTCCTTTAATCCGGACTAAATGGCACCTCTACCGCCAAGCACGTGTAGTCATCCTAGCCAGCGCTGTCACCTTGGCAAGCCCTCCCTGCCGTGCCCTGTTACGACCTCACTGTCCATGCTCTAACCTCCTTTATTTCTGCACGGACTCTAGCTTCTCTCTGCAATGTTACACTCACAGAAAGCAAGGACCAAGCTCCCCGCAGCCCCCACACCACCACCACCACCGCCGCCTCGAGCCCTTCCCACATCCACCTCCAGCGTCCTCTTCCACACCTGACTCGGTGTTTGTACGTGGAGCGTTGGAGAGGTATTTATGGAGTAAGTCTTTCTTCTTTGCGGAAGACCTCTGGCCTTTTAGAATAAACGGTGGGGGGGGGGGGGGGTCTGTGAGTCTTAGCTCCACCCCTTGCACCCTGTAGGACCTGAGCACGTTATTAACACTTGGGTGCCTCGGTGTCCTCATTTGTAAATGAGGGATAATCATAGCACCTGCCTGAGCAGCTGTGAGGGCTTTAATGAGTCACGCAGGCCAAGTGCTTCCCTCGGTGGCCAGCTCGACAACATCTACGGGGCTGCTCAGCTTGGGTGGTCCCTGATACAGAATTGTATTGCCATTTTTAAAGCTACACGATATTGCCTTGAAGTTCAAGTTTGGCATCGATTTGCTGCCAAACCTTTTTCTGGTCCTGGCATCCCCTACAGTTGCTATGTGTATGCACTGGCCGTTGGGCAGTGTGCCCCTGCTTACACGGTGGCCAGAGCAAGGCCAGGGAAACGGGGCGGCGGGGGGTGGGGTGGGGAGTGGGGTGGGGGGAGGTGAAGCCTTGAGTCTTCAGTTTAAGTGCTCAGCAGTTTGGGGCTAGCCACTGCATTAAGTCCTCTTTACTCAGTTCATGTGACTGGACAAATTTGGACTGTGTTAAGGAGAGAGAGAGAGAGAGAGAGAGAGAGAGAGAGAGAGAGAGAGCTTCGCCAGCTATGAGTCAGCATATTTGTGCTCTCGCACACACATTTTTTTTTAAGTGAATTTAGTGAGAATCATTTACGAGGGCAAAGTGAAAACTTCTGGCAATTTTATTTTGACCCTGAAGGCAAGTAATACTTAAGATATTTAATAAAGGGCTGGAAACCAAGTGCCGTTGGGGGAAAACCCACAGATAGCCGCCTTTCCTTTCTTCCTACCCAGCGTCAACCGTGCGGAGGACAATAGAATTTCTGCCGGGTTTATCTTACATCCCTTGGAAACCCAGATTTTTGTTAAATGTGGCCCAACAATAAAGGATGTACCGAAGAAGGGAAGCGGAATCAGCGTTTATTGGGTGCTGTCGTGTACCAGGGTTCAAGTCCCAAGCTCAAGCGGTAGTTATGATGGGGGAGGGGCAAGACACTTACAATCACAAAGCTAATCATAATACAATTTAATCTCCATCCTGTTCCGTTTTGTAGATGACAAAATAAAACATCCAGTCACAAAGCTCTGGAATAAAAGACACCATCTGTCGGTTTCTAGCCAGGAACATACCATCTCAGTGGGCCAAAGAGATTAGGGTCCACAGCCAGGAGGAGACAGGTATATCCACTGAGAGGTGACGCCTGCAAGTCCTAACAGGTCATGACTTCCTTGGAGACCTGCACTCCATCTAACCTCCATCACCCAGATTTGACCCCTGCTTCTTGAAGATGATGGCAAATTTCCCAGTTGATGCTGTCTCCCTTGGAGTTGTTTATTTCAAGAAAGAAACCACTGCCCACCCTGGAAGCTTGGGTTTCCAGCTCACCTTTGTGTCTCTTGTGAGGGTTCAAGGTTCTCATGGCTTCCCAGTCTCCCAGCAGTGTTGGGAGCTGTAATCAGAGGTGTTTTCTCACCCCCACCCCTCCCCTCCCCTCCCCACCCCACCCCACCCCACCCCACCGCACACCTGCCAATGGCCTCAGTGGAGCCAGAACCTCCAGGCCAGACAAAAGGAAGGCTTGAACAAGGAGAATTCTTCTCTACGTAAATCAAACCGCACTGTGGTTTCCCTGTCTGGAGATTTCAGAATCCCGGGCAGAGCTTCTCCAATGATGGGGCCCCTAGGTAAAGAGGAGGCCGCTTTCCACTCAACAGACACTTCTGACAGACCCTGAGCCTGGACCCAAACACAGAATCCACGTCGTTGGTGGCCTCCCTTCTCTCCTGAGTAACGATTCCACTTACTGAAGGACTTTCAAGTCCCAGGGAGCGCCCACCCTCTTTTCTAGCCTGCTCCACCACAGCCACTCTGGTTGCCCTCCAGGCTCTGGGGCTCTCATGTCTCTCCCACGGTAGGCACCCACTCCCTCCTTTGCACAACTTTTCCCCTCTCCACGCCCCGTCGTCGGCTGCATGTCTCTCGGAAGGCGCCTCAATCTCTGGTGGCCTCATGTGCTCTCTCCTTGCAGCCTTGGCGTTCCTCTAGGATCAGCACAATCACAGCTTTGATGTCTTTGTCCCCATTCTGGTAAAGCCAGGGTTCACCTTATCCGCAGCTTGGCCTGTAGTCTATGCCCCTGCAAAGGGGTGCTAAAGAGAACTAAGAAACAGCTGGAACAAAGGCAGTTTTGCCCCTCCCTGGTGCGGGACATATCAAGTATTGACTGCGCTTGACGACTCTGAAGGGAAAGTATTTTCTCCTCTTTTGTTGTGGCCATGTGTGTATGTTCATGTTTTTACAGGTGCACATACGCATGTGTGCATGTATGTGCATGTACATGTCTGTGGATGCCAGAAGTCTATTGACTGTCCAGCACTGCCCGCCTTGTTTTGTTTTGTTTTTAAGATAGGTGCTTTTAATGGGTCTTGGGTCTCACTGGTTAAACTAAGATGGCTGGCCAGTGAGTCCCAGTCATCCTCCTGTCTCCATCTCCCCAGTGCTAGGATTACAAGCATGTGCACCACCATGCATGACTCCCCCCATTTTTTCTCAGGTATATGGGTGTATGTATGCGATGTGTGGACACATATGCATTCCATGTATGTGGGTGCACATGTATGCATAGGTACTGATGCATGCCTGTGTATGTGGAGGCCTGAAGTTGATGTCTGGAATCTTTCCACCTTATTCGTTGAGGCAGGGTCGCTTGGTCAAACCCAGAGCTGGAACACTGCTTACCCCAGGGATCCTGTCTCCACCCTCTAAGACTCAGATCACAGGCAAGCCTCCCTGAGCAGCCAACATGTACATGGGCTCTGGGGATCTCAACTCTGGTCCTCTTGCTTTCGACACAAGCACTTTAACTACAGGGTCATCTGAACACTTGGCTTTCTACATAGGGGCTGTAGATGGAACTCAGGTCCTCATGCTCACATAGCGGGCATCTTACCAGCTGATCTATCTCTTAAGCTCCAAAGGAAATGTTTTCAAACAAATGCAAATCAATCCTAGAGTATAATTCAGTTCTCAAAAATGTTCAAGATGTCAAGCTGCATCCCTGAACCTCAGGGCAGTTCTCAACCTAGCTCTCCTCTAGAGGATGTTAGTTAAAGAAGACACTTGGGTTGGTGGGAGAATGGCACAGTGTTCCAGAAACTTCGGCCACAGAATCAAGGTCAAAGAGACAGTTACTGGGGAAGACAGATAGGATTACTCGGTCAGGCCTGAACTCTAACTCAACTTCCAACTCTGAGTAGCTTACTAATCTCCCTCAGACTTGGCTACGTGAGTAGCTCTTCATCAGAGTTCTGGGGAGGAGAGAAAACATGGGGCCTGGCTTGGCAGGCAGCATTCTCCATAGTGATGCTCTTTGGGGTTGAAGGCTGGGGTTGTGTGTAAGGTGGGATAGCATCTGGAACAGGCGGTTATGACCACTCTTGCAGCTTGTGGAGTGATAACCAAGTTGAGCTCCACAGAAGCAGTATGTAGCTTCTACCTTCTTTGACGCCAAACTTCCTATATGTTGGGTCCAGCCAGAGACCAGAGCTCTCTCCTCTGTGCTATACTTCTCCATAGGGCACTTTTGGCTCAGGATGTAAGAGCAGGTTTATCGGAGCAGGGTTTCTTCCTGCCGGAGTTTATATTTGCTAATATACGTGGAATGAGCTACATTAGAGGAAGCCACCCCAGCAGAGGGTGTCTCTCTTCTGCAAACCTTTAAAGCACCCCTTGTCTTGAAAGTGCCAGGCAGCTTGACTAGGCCCAAAGGCAAAATGGGGAGCCATGTGAGGAAAATTCTGTCTACAGATTTCTTTTTCCCAGCAGCGTTTTCCTCCAAAAGGCCATTGTGGCAGGAGTTGAGGCCAGGCAGGCAGGAAGTGTGCATATTTGAAGATCTGAGGACACCATAGAGTCTTTCGCCCATTCATAGTCTCCTGATGAGTCTGCCATTCATACACCATCACCTCCACCACCCAACATCCCTCCCACACTGGAGGAGGAGGTGGGCTGTGTCCATGGCCCTCCAAGGTGCACAGAAAGAAGTGCTCATTGAAGGCAGAGGGCCTGTGCAAGAGCGGCAGGGCTGGCCAGTGCCTTGTGTCCCCAAACACGGTACCGTCTGCCAGGCTGGTCAGAACCGTTGTCTCTCTAGAAGGATGGTGTGGGGCTGAGGTCATGGATAAACCAGAGCACTGGTTCTGTGAGCCTCTCCTGCCTTGAGAGTCCCTGCCAGCGGGACCTCAGCCAAATCCCGGAGCTACTCTGCGCTCCAGTGGCTGCCTACTCGAATAATAACTTTGAATAATAGCAGGTACAGACACATTGTTTACGCAGGTCTACGTCGTACCTCCACCAGACGTCAGGGTGAGATGGTGGTCATTAGTGTAAGAAGGAGGGCAGAATGGTTGAGAGAGTGACCTAGCCCGGCCCAGCCATAGTGCTGCCCAGAGCACAGGAGCTGGAGCCGGAAGACATCATGAGCCAGAGCACAGTGTGACAAGGGAGGGTGGGGAGAGGAGGGGGGGCCTTAGGTCACAAGGTGGGGGTGTAACCTTTATCCAGGAGGAGTCTAGTGGCTGCTCTCACCTTGCACCACCTCAACGGGCTGGGACTTACTCACAATTGATTATTTGTCCTCCCCCCTTTTATATTTTTTCTTAAAATTAGGAACTAGGGGTAGCTGAAAAGGTGTCTGAACTGTTAAGAACCCTTGCTGCTCTTACAGAAGAGTTCAGTTCCCAGCACTCATGCCAGGTGCATTTACACACACACACACACACACACACACACACACACACACACACACACACCACACACATATACATACATTATTTCTTAAAGGGTTAAAAAGGAATGGTAACTAGGTGTTATTGATGTCTGTCTGGTGCTGAGCATAGAATCAGGCACAGACAGATATCAAAATGTTCACTGGCCAAGTAAAATAGCATTTAACATCCCATGTTCAATTAGTGCCTACAGGATAACATCCACAATGCAGGTAATTCTATATATTAAGAAAATAATGTGGTCATTAGTAGACATTCTGTATTCTCAAAAACTAGAAACTCAGAGCTTTGGGGGACATCAGACTACTCACAACACATGCATGGTTCAGGCAAGAATAATTTAGTTCCAGTAAGAACAACAGCAGTTAATACGGTGTGATACATTTTAAAATTAAAAACAAAGAGGAAATACAACAGTAACTTCAGAGCCTGAATCATCATGTTTTAAAAACCAAAAGGGTGGTGTGTGTGTGGAATAACCCCACCCTCTGTGGATTTGTGTATGCTTGGTTTTTGAAACTGGATCTAATCCTGTAGCCCAGGCTGGCTTTGAACTCATTATATGGCCCAGGCTGGCCTCAAACTCACAGTGGTCTTGCCAGCTCACCCTTCTATGTGTGGAGATCGCAAACATGAGCCACTACACTCTGCCCTAAGTGGGACAGCCATGTCATACCCTCCCCTCAAAGCTCGGGGTTCATCTCAGAAAAGGGGGACAGAACAATTCCAAGAGCAGGAAGGAGGAGACGTCTGCAGCAAAATAACATTTGCCAGACACGACACCGCAGTTACAGACATGAACTCGCAGCGGCCACGACCACATGCGCAAGACCAACATAAGATCAAGCCAACTAGAATCCTAGCGTGGATGGAGGAAGAGCTCATGAAGTTCTACCCATATCTATGGAACGATTGGCAACTGATAGCTTCTGGGGAAGGGGGTGGAAAGTCAGTGTTCTTCAGGGATGCAGGACCTAAGAAGTGACCCATGCTCCGTTGATGGTTCTGCCCATGCACATATGGGCAGTACTAAGTATATTCGGTGACTTACAAAAAAAAAAAAAAAAAAAAAAAAAAAAAGCCCATGAAATTGAGAGAAGAGAGTGGTAATGGAGAAAGTGGGTATTGAAGGGAAATAAATGAGTCATGGATTTGACCAAAATATATTATATGCATATATGGCATTCTCAAACAATTTTCTGTGCAACAGTGGAAGTTGAAGGAAGGTAGCTGGAGAAGGACTGAGGGCGGTGGGGAAGGGCCAAGGTTGGCAGGTTGAAGAAATGTGGACAAGTCACAGGACCGGATGGCAGAGCAGCTGTAAAGCTTAGCCAGGTGGACAGCTTTATACAGCTTTTGCCTGGGGTTCGGGCAAACCTTCTGAAACTCCGTGTGACCACAACGGAGTCAAGGAGGCACCGAGCTAGAGGCAGGTGGGCATGCAGTGTGGGGTACTATGCTCAGTTATTGGGGCACTTTGCATCCCACCGCTGGTTCTTGGGGGGGGCATAATATTTGTGTGAACCAAGGAAACATCTGCGTTTTATTGACACTGCTCCTTGTGTGCCTTGGAGGAGCAATTCCACCTCGGAAGCATGTTCAGAAGAACAAATGATGTGGTCAGCTTTCTATAGCATTAGGTTCTGCACTTGCAGATTTGATGGGCCATGGATCTAAAATACTGGGGGAGAGAGAGAACATCACACCTATGCCAAATATGTGTAGACCTTTTCTTGTCATTATGCAATACATTACACCAACCAGTGACATAACATTATATCCTATTGAGCATCATAAGTCATCTAGAATGATAGAAAGTATACAGAAGGATCTGGGAAGATTATTTAATGCTATGCCATTTTATGTGACTTGAGCATCCAAAGACTTTAACACCCAGAGAGGGTCTTGAATCAATTCCTTGTGGGTGATATGCCTAACTTTCAAATCAAGGATGCCAGCCGGTCACTTGAGATTGAGAAAGGTAACAGTCATGACCCCTATGTGAGTTGTGAGCTATCTTTGCCTTTACCCACGAGTCCCATGAGAACCCACTTCATAATGAGAGTTTGGAAGAAAAACATATGGAGTAGGATGTCACTAATCAAGAGGGGAAAAAAATTATGTGTGACATCCCTTCCCCCATCATGACTAGCTAGGTGCCTCCGGTCATATATCTGGACTTGGAATCAGAGAATAGCAGCCCTCACCTGCTTGCAATAGCACTTTCTGAGTGCCACTGCCTGAACCCTAAGGCTACCTGGTCTCCTTGGGAAGGGGAGAGCTCTTCTCAGGGTAATTCTGTGGACATTGGGCAAGAGATCAGAATTCCTTAGAATCAGAATCAATTAGACACTGTGATTTGGTGCAGAAGTTTGTGTTCCCCCGAGGGGAATGGTCCAAGACCTGGGAATTTTGCCAGCTCTTGACATAACTGAGAAGGGACACCTGCCTCTGTGTTCATATTCTTCCGCCTTCTGCAATACCATCCCTGGCCTGAGATCACATGCATCCCCAACACACACTCTTCAGCAGACTGCTCTTCCCTAGGCCACTTGTACTAAGCATGGCCTACCTGCCCCTCCCCCTTTGATTTTACCTGCCCCACAGATGGTGTGGTAGAAAGGAACACAGTTTCCAAAAGCAAATGGAAATGGCTTGAATCTACCCCTCACCAGCTCAATCGCCATAGCAGCCAACTGTTGCTTCGCTCGACCATTTCCTCACCTGGAGAGTGGTCACAGACTTCTTCCCACGGTTGAGAGAATAATAAAGCACATTTTACAGCCTGTGCCCAGGAGCCGCCGGTGGGTCTTGTTAAAATGCGGATTCTGAATCCGCAGCTCCAAGGCTGTCTTCCCCGCAATTCTCACATGGTGTGATTTTGCTCTTTGCTATTCAGAGGAACACATCTTCAGAACAGCGAGAATCCTGCTCAGGTGTGTCAAGAGCAAGTGTGGGAAGTGTGGTCAAGACGCAATAAACCCTAACTACAACCCCGATAATTCTCCTTTACCCCAGTCAAAAGGTGTCCCTAGGAGAACAGAGAAACTTCAGTTCACCTGAGAGCTCAAAAGGAAACAAGGAAAAATAAGCTGGCTTTCGAGGGTCCTAGACATGGGGAGCAAAGGGTGAGAGTCCCACAGCCATAAGCATCCCCACACGTGTTCGTGTTCATAAGGCACCCCCACTGGCCGACTGCAGAGCCCCCCGGGCCCAGGCCTCAACTCGCCATCTTGGGAACACATCAGCAGCACCCGGCACACGCCCTGTTCTGCCAGCTACAGCTCTCCAGAGGAATTTTCAAAGCGCACAGGGTGTGTTTGGCAGGAATCTCTCAATACGCTCTGGGGGCTTTTGCTGTAAGGACTGCTGTATCTTTTCTGCTTGAGGCCTGAACACTGAGCTTCCCCCTTTGCTGGTACCACAAAGGGGCTCTGGACAGCCCACTGCTGGTGACAGGCAAGGATGATTTGAGGCAACTCTAGGTGAGGCCAGAGAAGCCCAAACCCCCTTCCACACCCAAGCAATCTGCCTTTGGTTTCACCCTCCTAAAAATTCTTCTTTGCCACAGGCTGCTGACTCATCCAGGGTTGGGGTCTTTTTTTAACTCTTCTTTCTCTAGCTCTGAATTGCCACAAAGCCTAGAGATCGGGAAGTTGCTTTGATGAACACCTGGGTCCTTCTATGGGTTCATTTTTATCATCCCACCTCCATCCCAGTTTCCCTATGGCTCAGTCCTGCTGGGAGAGAGAGCTGGATACCCAGTTGCTGTGCCCTGATTCTCACACCAAGTTTCTCTTCTTTGCAGGTCTCCACGCACCGGCTGCTCTGGGAATCCGGCTGCAAGATTCCCAGGATGTAAGCAACACGGAGCAGACACTGGTAAGTGATACTGTGTTTGGCCGTGGTCACCCATGGCCCAGGTTGATGTCAGGAACAGATAGGAGCTGCATGGGAAAGGCGGCCCTGCAACTGTGTTTCCATCCATGGGCACCTGGACACAGCACAGAGCCAAGCTTCCAGGTGCGAACCTCTCAAAAATCTGCTGGCTTCCTGCCAGGGCTTCCCTAGAAGCCATGAGCCTGCAGGTGGCTGGCTCTCCCCTCTCTGCACAGATGACAGAAACTCAGACTTCCAGGCCAGGGGCATATTTTTAGAGCTATGTTCAGAAGGAAAAAAAAATAGTCTTAGAACAGAGTGCATACTACCTGGCTCAGCCAGTAGGCAAAGCCACCCTTGCACAGTGAAAGTATTAGCCCTGGTAGGAAGGAGCAGGTTGGCTGGGGGGATACTGTCGATGCCTTGACCTAAGCAAAACTCCCTGACAAAAGAGATATGCACAAATGCAATGAAAAACTTAGGTCAATAATAAGTCCCCCATCAGTGGCAGAGTTCAAGGAGAAGATGGACAAATGTCCACAGAAAATACTGACTTGAGAGGTTTTGATAAAGCAGTGTTTTGCACTCTCTTCTACGATGACCTAGAATCTTCAAGGGGCAGGATGTAGGAAGACGGTGAGGACTGGCGAGAAAACTGGAGGATAATGTCTCTGCTTCAGGTGGCCATTGCAGAGGCTACTGAGTGAGATGAACTTGGGTCTCTCCTGTGCCCCAATGTGACTGGCTCATGTGGTGCAGCCCTGATGCACACCTGTAGTCCTGAACGCCTAGTGAGCATGATGGGCAGACAGTACACAGAGCATCATGGGAGGTTTTCTGGGGGATGTTTCAGCCATCCCTCCTCCCACAACGTTTCTGAAGAATTTCAGGCTAGTCACACCATCAGAGGATTTGCTCCAAGACCCTGATTGCACAGAGTAGAAGAAAAGGCCTAGGAAAGATGCAAAAAGGACCACCCAGTTTCCAAAACCCACAGGAGGCAGAGGTGGGAAGGCCCAAGTATGTAGATGCCAGAGATATGAAGATGGCTTTACTCAGAGGCTTGGGTCCTTTGGCAGGGGCCAGACTTTTCCCACAAAGTCAGGTGACCAAACCCCTACCTGCCGGCCAGGAGAAAAATGGGGCTCTAGACCCAAATCAGGATATTAGGCAGGCGTGAGATCCAAGATGCAGGGCAGAATATAAGCGACCAGCTGTGGTGCCCTTAGGGTAGTGGCAGAAAGCATTCCCCAGGCCTAGAGCAGTGGTTGTCAACCTTCCTAATGGTGTGTCCCTTTTATACAGTCCTTCATGATGTGGTGACCTCCACCTATAAAATTATTTTTGTTGCTACTTCATAACTGCAATTTTGCTACCGTTATAAATTGTAATATAAGTATCTGATATTTCTGATGATCTTAGGCAACCCCTGTGAAAGGATCATTTGACCGCCAAAGGGGGTCAAGACCCACAGGTTGAGAACCACTGACCTGGCGGGCAAAGCACTGTGGGGGCCTGGGGATGGTGTTTTTTCCTGTCTTGGAAACGACTGGCCTGGGTGAAGAGCCAGTGTTTGATAGTGGTTGTGTGCAGAGTATGCACTCAGCGGAGTCCTGGACACTATTTGAGGGCAGAAAGGGGAGCAGAAAGAAAGGGAAAGAGGAGGAAGGGAGCTGGACAGTGACTATGAGTCATGTCCCATGACATCCTTAAGAGTCTTCAAGCAGAAGCTGAGCTGTGAGGACAAATGTGCCCTTGCATGCACAGGCCCTGGCACATAGTAGGTGTTCAAGGAGTGGCGATCAAATAAAGTGATGTCGAGGGAATTTAAGGATGTGTGCTGAAGGGAAGGGACCCTAGTACAGACTGCCAGGTTCAAGCCCTGGCTCTCCACTAGCTTCGTGGCCTTGGGTAAGTCGCTGGGCTCTCTGTACTTCAGTCTCCCCATCTGCTAAATGAGGGCAGGGACAAACCTTACTCTGTGGTCATAAAGATCCAGTGATTGGTATGAAGCTGCCTGTCCCTGTGCTGGGCAGGACACAGCAAGGATCTGGTCACTATTATGCTCATTGAGGGTGTCATGTGGGCTAGAGGTGAAGCAGGGGCTGTAGTCAGAGGCTCCAGCGTAGCTGCAGGGTGGAACCAGGATGCAATGGTTTGCTCTGAGTTCATCCTCCAAAAACGGAGATGCTGTGAGTGGTCTACTGGGTGTGCACCTTTCCTGCTATGCCCTTCCTATGGTCCTTCCTGTCTCTGACCCTGCTCCGAAGACTGCTGCCAGCTGCAAGCTCCAGGGATCATGGTGTGACTCAATGTCCAATCCCCCCTCCTCTTACCCTCTAGGGCAGAGAAGGGACAACTTTTGCTTTGCTTTCTTTTTTCCTGTATTTCCTCCTAAGGAGCTATGGCAGGGGCCAGCCTGCAATGTGTGGAATGTGAGCTTAAAATGCTCGTGTGTTTTTATAAAAAAAGAAAATCACTGCAAAACAAAAAGATTACTATTCTATAGAAATTGTATATTGGTCCGTTTTCAGTTGCTCTAACAGAAAATCTGAGTCTGGATAATGTATAAAGAAAAGGGGTTTGTTTAGTTCACAGTTTTAGAGACTAAAAGTCCAAGATCAAGCGTCCTAACCCACTAGGGCTCTTGGTAGACAGTATCACCATGGCAGGAGTATGTGTGGAAGAGACATGTGGCAGGACAGGAAGCCAGAGATGAGAAAGTCAGGCTTGTTCTTATTATGACACGTTACTTTCACTAGAACTAATAGAGGCCCTGAGAGAATTATATTCATTTCTTCCAAGGGTGGCACTCCCGGTGACCTAATGACCTTCCATTAGGCCAAGTCTCTTAAAAGCCCCACCCATCAGCACCCCAACCCTAGAGGCCAACCTTCTAGCATATGACCATTTGGTGGCTACCCTCACAAACCAGACGATGATGTATGACCACCATCTGGCCCCTTCCAAGAAAGAGCCTGAGCAGTGATCAGGGCCCACCGGGTTCTCTCAACTGTGAATGCACCTTTGAAATCATCCTTCAGTGGTGACTTCGATGACCTTTGCCACCAGAGCTGTGATGCCCATAGCAGCCACGATCCAGCAGTGGTGGTAAAGTGAGTGGTTAGGATTGGAAGGGCATTGTCTTGAATCTCTCACCCGTCCACGGACGTAAAACCAGCACAGCTGTGGTCCTCCAACGTATGTGGGAGTACAGGTTTTGGGGAGTAGGTCACTCTTCACAGTACACAGAGCTGAGATTGACCCCAGCAGCCTGGTTCTGATCTATTTTCCTTTGCCTCCCCATGGTGGCCGCCGTTAGCTCCCTGTGGGCAAGAGAAGTCCTGCCCTCGGCCCCCGATTTGCTTTCCTATCTCTTTTCCCGCCAACTTTCTGGCAAAACTCCTTTCCACTGTAAAAGGGCAAATGAAAAACAGAAGATCTGTCAGAAACAGCTCTGACCTAAACAGCTAGAGTGTGGATTCTGCCGTTCATTCCTTTGTCCATCTGTCCATCCACCCATCCATCCACCCATCCAACAAGCACAGCTCAGCTCCAGGACCTCATGAGAGCCTACATCTCTGGCCCCGACATCTGCACGCTCCAAGCACGCTCAAGGGATCCTTCAGAGCCCTTGTCACCAGATAGCTCAAAGGGACGCTCACTGCACAGTGCAAAAGCACTTGATTAATATGCTGCAATTTGGGCAGCACTAGGCTGTTCCAGCACCCCCACCCAACTCTGTTACCATGACGACATTATTTTAACAAACAGCTCTTTAATATTTAATGAAAATTACACTCTGACAGGCGGGTAAGAACGACCGCACTACAGAGGGCTTAGAGGGGTCCATAAGATGTCCATAAGGACATCTTTGCACAAAGCCATCAGTCCCCAGATCCCTGTACGCTGTGTGTCAACCAGAAAGTGTGGGTGTTCTAGGGCCAGAAGCCACTGTGAGGCCAGACATGGGTTATGCATGGCAATTGAAGGTTGTCACTGTTTTTAAAGGCAGGATGTCACAACGGCTCCATGAGGACGAGGGTAGCATGATAGCATTATTGAATCCTGCTTTCTACACCAAGCTGCTGACCCACCCCCTAGCTTATCTGAGGCTGCTGAGAGCCTTTCTGCTTCCCATGTCTCAAGTCAAAACTGAATTGTAAGACAGCATGTGCAAAGCCCAGAGTGTGCACGCCAGGTTGAGAATCAGCCTTGGCCTCCTCGTCAAAGCACCATCTGTCTGACCCAGTTGATTCAGTAGCAGCAGGTGCAGAGATTAGGCGATCCAGACCCCTGCCTCCAAGGGGTGTGTCAAGAGAGAAAAGACCAGGCTCTGGCCACCTCCATCACTATGTTAGTCTGTGTGCCAGGCACTGTACTAAGCTCCTATTACAGTCTAGATTCACAATGAGAAAGAAGGATGAATAACTAAAACGGAGAGAACAATGTAATGGCTTCATTGCTGTATGTTCTTGGGTAAGTTCTTTAAATTCTCTGTGCCTCAGTTTTCTCATCCATAAAGTGGGATTGCAGCACTGTCTTCACTGAGAGTTGCCATGAAACAATAAACACATGAGAAGACCTAGAAAAAAAAGAGTATTTAAAACAGTGGGAGATGCCAAGCAGAAAATTAATGCAAAGTAGGACCTCCTTTTCCATGTTATCAAGTATGCAATTATAGGATCTAACATGTACCAAATGCTTCCTCTACTCCAACCCCAAGGCTGAGCTGGAGTCGTACGATAATCTCATTAAAATTTCACAGGCAAGTCTGTGAGACTATATCATCATCATTGCCCTCACTTTGCAAATGAGGAAAATGGAGTGATATGGAGTCACAGGACCTCTAAATGAGGTCTTAAGAACCGCCTAGGTAAGTGGTCATAGGTACCATGGGAGCCATGCATGTCCACAGACAGGGTGGGACTCAAGCGTGGAGAAGCAATATGAGGGGGAGCCCACGGCAGCAGATATGGGCTGCAGTTTAAAGAGGAAGCGTGGTCTGGCTCGACTGTTAAAGAGGCAGATTCTTGGCACCAGCAGGAGGCTTGTCTTAAACAAATACGACCTGTTTATTTGGAGTATTCATTGGATTTTTATTAAAATAAATGGATTGGGAGAGGGAGAGGGAGGCAGAAGGGAGGGTATAAAACTTGTAGTTTTCTATTCTGTCCTCTTCAAGATTTCATTGAGTGGAACACCACAAGAATGTCTGTATGGTGTGTGTGTGTGTGTGTGTGTGTGTGTGTGTGTGTGTGTGTGTGTGTGAAAATAACAGCTCCTGCCAGTTGCTTTCCAGAGCAAAGAGACAAGCAGGGAGACCAAAGTTCAAATTGTGCAACAAATTTGAAGTCATAAAGTTATAGCCTGCTCCAGTTTTTAAAATCCCTTCTCTGGCCATTTTGGTTATTTATTACCATGGTAGTGCTTTGTAACAAACAACCCCATAAACTTCATGGGAGGACATGTTTAGTCAACTCCCAAATCTGAAGTGTACAATCCACGGCCTCTCTGGGATGAGATGGCTTCCATATTTGAGGTCAGTTTAGGGGAGTGTGGTCTTGGCTATCCGTGTCATTGAACGTTGACTGTGTGCTGCTTGACCTAGGGTGACCTCAACTGGGATGACAAAAGACAAAGCTGTGTAAGTCATTCACCCTGCACAGGGCATGACCTATGACAGTAGAGTAAGGGTCTGAAGAGAAGGTGCCTCAGTTACCGTCACTAACCAACATCTACTCTCCCAAAGCCAATCACAAAACAGAGTCACAGTGAAAGGGCTCCACTGGGTCATGTCACAGAGCATGGGTACAGGGAGGGGTAATGACTAGGCTATCGCCCAGCCTCGGTGTGGTCACTGTACTTTCAGAGGGAAGAGCCCAAGGCTCAGGACAGTGTGTGGCTTCCAGAGGTCCCATTGTGATAGGGCTGGGTTGTGGACACAAGCCGGCTGGCTGCTCCAAAGCTGGTATACTCTCCCACTTCTGCTCAGTAGGAAGAAGGCCAGAAAAGGGACTAAAATAGAGTTGCTGTTGTCGCTTTGAAACTAGAGATCCAGCTGCCCCTAAGAGAGACCATGACTTATGGAAGCCATGCCCTAGAAGCCATGCCACAGGCCTGGGATCATGCTAACCCTATGCCATCTGTAGTCTGATCTTCAGACTGTGGAAGTCCTGTGGGCCTCAGGAAGCTACTGAGGCAGGAGACATAACCTGAGTGACTCAGGGTGGTGGTTCATCTTCAATGTCAGCTTATGAAATCACCTAGGAGACACAGTGCTGGGCATGTCTGTGAGGACATTCCTGGAGAGATTCAACTGTAAAGGGAAGATCCACCCCGAATGTGGGTAGCACCATCCTTCATGGGCTAAGGTCCCAGACTGAAGAAAACAGAGAATGTGGGCTGAGCACCAGAAGGCATGCCTCTCTGCTTTTAGTTGGAAAGCAGACTCCTTGTGACCAGCAGTGTCATATTCTCTATGCCTCCCCCACCATGATAGACATTGTCCCCTCAAACAATCCCTCAAACTCAGAGCAAAAATCAACCCTCCCTTCCTTAAGTTGCTTATTGCCAAGAATTGGGTCACAGCGCCAAGTTAAGTCACTCATATACTCAGAGCTGCGGCGTCCTCCAAGTCCCAACACTTGATGTTGACACCCGGTGGCCAACCTGACCGAGGTCTTTCTATGCAGGAGTAATGTTGCTGACAAGACATTTCTGCCATGTGAACCCCGGGTTAAAGGACCAAAAGGTGCTAGACTAGAGTAATCAGCCTCCACCCCAGCACAGCTTGCCCATCCATGAAGCTCTTTAAGTGCCTTGACATTGCAGCCTCCCTCTCTTGAAGAGGAAGAGCATGGCAGAGAGGAGTTTCCAAATTGGACAGAAAGGAAAACCGAGGCCACAGCAGTTAGGTTTTGGTAACCCACCCGCACCCCCCACCCCACCCCTAGAGGAGGCAGAAGTGAAGGTTGACACTAACTGATCAGAATCGGGTGTCCTTCTGTATCTCGCCAGTTACTGTCCATGCGGCCTTAGCACTCCATCACTTACTTCCTGTCCGTTTGCGTCTGGAGCTTTGTGAGAATTCAGTGAGTTAACCCACATCAAGCGCTCACAGCAGCACCTCAGCAAACCTCGGAAACAGCACCCCCTGGCACTGGTGTTGCGTGTTAAGGCACAAAGAGAAAAGAAACAGTTTGACAAACGTCATCCATGGCACGGGGTGGAAGCACCCTCGGTGTGTCATGTGACAAGATGAAAAGTCACTTGTGCAAGGTCACTCTGCTGGTGAGAGGCAGTATGGAGACTAGACACCAGCTGTCCCCACCCTGGCTCCCTGAGAAGGGCCTCTTTCCCACCCTAAGTCACTCATCCATCACTCCATGATTCTCCCTGTTTAAAAAGTCTTTGCACTCACAGGTCCAATGGACACCCCCACCTCCTTACAACCTTAAGCTTGTAAATGTAATCATGCTATGCACCCAGACCTACATTAGCCATGCAAGAGTGTGTATCCAAGAACAAACACTTCATTAAGCCCTAGATTTAATTAACTTAAATCAATCTCCTTCCCAGCTCCCATGTCCAACTTGAAATAGAGAGCTGTTTTAAGTAGAGTCCCTAACTCTTAACTAGAAGTTCTGATTTTAGTGGTTTTGAATCAGACACTCCATTAAAAGCTCAGTCTTTATCTGGCCCTGCGGTAGCCTCTTCCCCCATGTGATTAATTTTGTTTTTCTCTGGCCATGTTTCAGATGCAAACTTTGCACTGTGGTCTTTGTTCCCTTAAAGGGGGAGTTGGAAACAATAGCCTTTCCTGACATCATTCTACATGTGCATGCCCAAGTGCGTGTGCATGCACAGAGCAAAAGCTGTATACATTTGCAAACACTGTGACCTTTGTGTCCATGATCCATTGCCTCCCACGAATCTTCAATTCCTTTTGAAAGTTTTTTCTTTGTTTCTATAATGAGTAATGACCCGCTCAGA
The DNA here is from genome assembly GCF_007827085.1 of Peromyscus californicus insignis. Classification (NCBI taxonomy): domain Eukaryota; kingdom Metazoa; phylum Chordata; class Mammalia; order Rodentia; family Cricetidae; genus Peromyscus; species Peromyscus californicus. The sequence continues at coordinate 23,803,617 of NW_026294503.1, forward strand.
AATTGATGTTAATGAAACACACCAAGTGTGTCCTTAGGTCCCTGGAATGTCTTCTTCCTCCCCAGGCTTAACAGTTATGTCATCATTTTGTAACCACTGCTTCTGTCCAAGGTACCTTCCATCTCCCATCTGGACATAAGGGATATATTAGTTACTTCTCTGGTGCTGTAATTATACACCATGACCAAGACAATGTGTAAAAGAAAGAGTTCACTGGGACTTCCAGGGGGTTAGAGTCTGTGATGGAAAGCATGGCAGCAAGCTGTAGACATGGTGGGTGAACACTCACACCCTAAAATGCAAGCAGGAAGTAGAGGACGTGAACTGGAAGTGGCCTGGGAGCTTTGAACTCTCCGAGCCCCTCTCTAGTGGCCTACTTCCTTCAACAAAGCCGCAGCTTCTAAGCCTTCCTAAACAGCACCACCCACTGGAGATCACCTGTTAAACATCTGAGCCTATGGGGGACATTCTCATTCAGAGCACTAGAAAGGGTCTCCCCATACGAGGCCCAACCAAGCAGATAATTCTTAAAATACAAATCAAAGCCAGCTATGATGGATTGTACCTGCCATCTCAGCATTCCAGAGAGTGAGGCAGGAGGACTGCCATGAGTTTGAGGCCAACCTGGGCAAGTTCCAGGCCAGCAGAACCACAAAGTAAAATCCTGTCTCCAACACCAATAAACAAATAACAAATAAAGTCAAATCCCATTCTTCCCAGAATCTGTAACCGTCTATACTTTGCACTACACAGGGATTGACTTCCAAACTTCTTCCTGAGCCTGGAAAGTTCTCACCCTCCCTTCCTCTCCAACCTCATTTCCAACCACATCCCTTCTCACCTCCTAGACTTCAACCCCACTGCTTCTTCCTGTTCCTTGGCTGCACCAAGCCTGGGTTCTTGGCAGAATTATGTACTTACTGCTTTCCCTGTGTGGGTCCACTGTCTCAGTCTAGGTTCTCCCTAAAAAAAAAAAAAAAAAAAAAAAAAAAAAGAGGCTGAGACAAAGCTCGTAACTTTGTATGATGGATAAGACAGAGATGGGAGGGAAAACTGTCTAGACCCAGGCAAGAACAAGAGTAACGAAAAGAGAAGTCAGAAAAAATGCAAATCCCATGAATTCAGTGTTCAGCCACCCCATCACCCCATGAGGAACTCCCCCAGTTACCGGGACTCATGGAGTCTTTGGAGTGGCCACATGGAGCATAGTTGATTATACAATAATGCAGGGTACATGTCCCCCAAGGCACCGTGCCACAAAACTGCACATGCAAAGTCACAGAGCTATGGGCAAGACGTGGCTAGGGTCATAGTGCTGTGAAAAGGAAACCCAGGATGGTTCTACATGTCACCTGTGGTTTAGAAATAGACAAATAGGACAAGGAGCATGGCACCTTGCTTTGCAGAAAAGTCCACTTCCTTGAACCAGTGAAAGAAGTGGCACCTTATGAATGACTGTGAGGTGGCAGAAAGAGAGTGACATGGGACCAGAGTTATAGTGCCAGCTATGGACTATGTGACTGTTAACCCATCGGGTAAACTGAGGAAGCTGGCATATTTCTGCGGTATGCATGCATTCTGTTACTATCGTAATGGGCCTCTGAGATAACCACCTTCCCCATGTGACCAGTCTCAGGAAGTAGTGGTGACATCATAGTATCCTGTGCACTTAAAAAAAAAAAAAAAAGGAAGACGACATTCTAAGGACTCAGGGTCAGCTTTCTCTGAATTCTCCTACTGTTTCTCACAGCTGAAGCCTGGCATAGGCAAAAGCCAAACTCACATAGTGCATAACTGTCGTCTAATGCATCTCGAGTTGGAGCAATGTTTTGTTTTCAAGCATCATGGCAGAACTGACTGTGCTGTGTCTGAGAACTTGTCACCGGGAGTGGAGAGAGTTAGGAATACATCAGCTCTTCCCTCTCTGATCTTACATGGGTCATAGTCCCTCATGCTAGCAACACCTCTCCTTTGCAATGGCAGCCCTAGAGAAGCCGGGGGCCCAAGGCTCTGGTCAGTGGACCCAAACAAAGCTGAAGCAAATCCCATGTCACAGGAGTCGTGTCGGCCACGGTAGCCTGGTCCTCATGGGAGTAGAAGGGTTACAGAAAACTAGTGACATCGAGACCAAAGAGTATAGGAGGGTCACATGGATCTAGGTGACATCTGCACTGGGTCCTGACCCACCTTTCCTGAGCTTTGCATGCCCAGCCTCTGGTTCTTTCGGTTGACACTTATAGACACCCCTTCAGAAGGCAGAAGCAATGTCCCTGAACAAAGTGGAAGGGACATGCAAAATTCACCTGCATACAACGTACATGGGAGGCCACTGGCACCAAAGAGACATGCTCTGTTATATATTTTTATTTTGTTTTTTGTTGTTACATGTGGGTTGCATTCATGTACACGTATGTGAATGCAGGCACACCCATGCCATGGCACACATGAGAAAGTCAGAGGGCAACCTTGGGTGTCAGTCTTTACTTTCCACATCGTTTGAGACGGGGTCTCAGTTTGGTTGTTCACCACTGCACACATCAGGCTGGATGGTCCATGAGCTTCTGAGGATTCTTTTAGCTTGCCTCCCATCTCCCCACATAACGCTGGGGTTACAGATGCACACTCCCTTGCCAGGCTTTACGTGCATTCTGGGAATGCAAACTTAGGTTCCCATATTGGCACAGCAAATTCTTTACCCACTGACCTCTTATCCCAGTGCCTGCCTGGTTTTTTTTGTTTGTTTGTTTGATTTTTGTTTTTTAATATCACTCTGGAAAAACTGGACTGTTGGTAAGCTTGTGTCAAAGCAGGAGACGCGGAAAGAGGCAATGATAACTGGGCCAGGGTCAGAACAGTGGGGCTGGTCAATGCACTAGAGCAGGAGTCACTATGGAGGAAAAGGCACCAGGCGCTGCTGGTGGGTATATTAGGGAGAGGGGACAGGAAGCAAGCTAGAAGGGTAGTAGCCTGTCATGATCCTGTTGCTGAGACCTTTCTAGCTCCAAGGAAAGTCCCTGGACTGTGGTCAGGGGATTGGCTTGACCCTATTTTCAGAATGATCTTGGACAAGCTACTGAAAACTTAAACTCATCAACATGTCAAATCCATCATCTCTGAAAGAATCAGCCAGAGGCCGGACTACACAGTGACAGCATTTGGTTGGAATCAAAGTGAACACACCCAGCAAGAGTGAAGTGTAGGGATGTGGAGAACTGCCTGCCAGCCCCTCCTGGCTATCCTACATAGACAGGAGGAATGGGGTGGCACTGAAAGTCCTCACGATGCCTATAATAATAAAACCTTTGAAACACTGGTTCTTGGCAGCTAGAAGAGGAGGGAGCAGCCCCCTCCCCAGGGACCAGCTGTCAATGGCTGGAGACATTTTGGTTTGTCACAGGATGCTATTAGCAAGCTGTACCAAACCTATCCAACATGCACAGCCCCATCAATGAAGAGTTTTCTAACCCTAGATGGCAGCTCTGCTAAGGTAAAGAAATTCTGAATTAAATGCGTGAATTAAATGACACAGACAGAGGAAAACACACACACACACACACACACACACGCGCGCGCGCGCGCGCGCGCGCGCGCGCGCGCGCGCAAAAGGTTTTTTAAAAGGCTCTAAGCATGATAAGCATACTGCATCACCTGGGGACCCCAGCACATGTGATAGTGCCGCCCACATTCAGAATAGGTTCATCCCTCATAGACACACAAGAAGTGCAGCTTCCTAGTGACTACAAGCTCGGTCATTGGCAGTGAAGATTTATCATCACAGCTCTCAAGGCATGTGACAACATGGAGTAGCCTTTGGTGTGCAGTGCTTGATGGAGGAGGAGCCAATCTTAAAAGGCTTCACAAGGGGGTAATGATGTAATTATATTATAATCTCCAAAAAAAATAAAAGAAGTCATTTAAACCACTTACTAAAATAACTAGAAAGTCTTCATACTGGATAATTCCTACTATGTTCTGGTCCAAACAAATCTATGGAGGTAGAAGAAGGTCAGAAACAGAGGGAAGAGATAGAAGGCAGTGGTCAGGGCTTTGGGGTGGTGGAACTATTCTGTATGACGCTGTAATGGATACAGTGGCTGTGCGTTTCCCCAAACCCAGGAGAAGAATCAGCATAAGAGGACCTCTGGCATAAGCTACGGGTGTGAGCTAGCAGCAGGCTGTCACCACCGGTTCCTCGGGGGTTGTAGTTAAGGGGCTGCACTAAGAGAAGTGGAAGAGCTCCTTAGCTCCTTCTGTGCCTCTGTCTGTCTCCCCTGGAAACCCAAAAATGCTCCAAGCGTCAGTCTATTGAAACTGCTCAGGGCCTGGAGTGCTGGTGCAACCTGAAGTCCCAGTGTTTGAGAGGTGGAAGCAGCATGATCATGGATACCCAAGGCCAGTCTCAGCCACATAGGGAGTTCTAGGCTAGCCAAGACTACCGGAGATCCTGCCTAAAAATAAATAAGTACAGGTTTAAGTGATATGATAAACAGTTGAGATCATTGTTAGGATCATCGTAAGATTGGAGGTCGTTGCATAATTCCACAGGAGGAAACACATAATGCATTTTAGACTCTGTGCTTATTACCGGGCAGAATATACTAGAAGGAGGCAGTAACTGCCCCATCTAAATAGCATTTATTCAGGCCCAAGCAGACAAATTCCGGAGCCTAATGCAGGTAGTCTTGACTGCTGCTCGAGGGGAGAGTCTCCATTATAAGACAAGGAAATGGAGACTCAGTGCGGTTAAGTCACATGACCAGAGTCAGAAAGCATCAGGCTGGCGTGTGTGTATGTGAGAGAGAGAGAGACACACACACACAGAGAATATGAAGTAAGTCAATGTGTGAATGAGTGACTGTATGACAGAGAGAGAAATGGAGTAGTGATTGCTGGTTGTGAGTGGACAGAAGGAAAAATGAAGTAAAATTGAAAAGCATATGCAAGTGAGCTGTATACTTAGACAGTGTGTGTGTGTGTGTGTGTGTGTGTGTGTGTGTGTGTGTGTGTGTGTGTCAGAATAAATGAAAGAGACAGAGAAAAGGAAGATTCTAGAAGGTAACAAGCAGGCGACAGGCACCACTGAGCTGTCTTAGCTCGGGCCTTGGGCTGAGGGACACGTCCCAGCTGGCCCGCCACCCCGCTGTGTCTGAGTCACTTCCTGGGGCTGTTGCCATCTTGCCTTGCATGCCTGTCAGGGCTCATCATGGGGCAGTGTTCACGGAGGCCTGAGGTGACCAGTGTTCCCCTCTGGCCCTGCTTTGCATCTGAAGCATCCTGGCCCCTTAAGCGGTCCTGCATAACTTGCCTCCTTGAGGTTGTTCAAGGATTCCAGCCCTCCCGAGTATCTTTCACTCTGATGACCAGGCAGGGCCATCCATCCTTACATGGGGAGTGAAGTGCAGCCTCTGGTTTTGCGTTTGCATGAAACCAATTGCATGTAGGGTTCAGAAAGGCCCTTTGTGCCTTAGAAGATGCTAAAATGCACTGCCCTGAACCGGTGTTTCCTAGGGGCCTCTGATATACAGCTGTGGACCACTTCCCGCTCTAACACTCACCTCCCATCTGTTTCACCCACCTTTCCTACTGTCCATAAAGTGATGGATGGCCTGCAGGGGGGGAGGCAGCCATCCCCCCACCCTACTCCCACCCCACCTCCATCTTTAGGGACTTTCCCAATCCCGCCTTACCTTCCTACCCATCAGAGTATCTTCTTGTCTCCACCCTCTACCTACTCACAGAGATGCCCCGGGGCCAGGACATGGCTCTTGCCACAGTAGCTTCTGTTCCCTTGTGTCTGGTACAATGCCTGACACAGGACAAGTTCTCAGGAGAGTTTGGCCCGCACTGCAAAGAATCAGGAATAGCCTTGACCTGGGGCCAGGAAATGGATGCTGACATTTTTTTTCCTTGTCCATTCCAGAATTTTCAGCTACAGCCCCTTTTAATTCTCATATTGTTTTTCAATCACCACGATTGATTCCCCTCACCCTGTCCCCCAGGGTCCTCTCCAGTGAACTGTATTAAATCGCAATTACAGTTGATGTGGATTTTCCCTCTGGCTCTCCCTCTCTTTGAAGGGGGCACACAGGTGGCAGCTGACTGAAGGGCCTAATCCTATCGCCGGGGAGGTGTATGCTCATCAAGGGCATTTGCAATTAAATTAGGTGACACTTCCACCGGCTGCGGCGGCGAAAGGCTCTCTGAGGAAGGGACCCCAGCAGGGTGATGTCTGCTTGCAGGTTGCTGGCTTCTGTCCAGAAAGGCTGCGGGAGCTGGGACTCCATAGCCCAGGAAGAGGGTTGACCGCTGGGATCATTTCCAATATAATTGGCTCCGTATAGCTGGAGTTTAAGCGATCGATTTCTATAAGCTCTTTGACAGTTGGAATTCATAAACAAATCTGTGCGCTGTCGCTCTTCAGCATCCTGTTCTCTTTCTGCCCACCTTGTTCTTTTCACTAACGCCTAGGCTCCTCGTCACATGTATAGACCTGGCAGTTCACCCTGGCTGTGGATGCCGCCTTAGACACAGCAGCAAAGAGACCAGGGAGCTGCTGGCCCTGCCCTCAAGGTACTCACAATGGAGGAACCCAGCAGTTCTGATACTGTGTGATTATGCCCTGGCTGGGATAAGAATAGAATAAAAGGGATGTTCTGCAATTTGACTGTCAGAACCATCTTTAAAATAATCTCCGTTTAAATTCTGATATCCACAGCCAAGCCAGACCCTTCCCTGAGAATGAGCTTTATTAAGACTTTCAATCAACTTACTCATAATTTTTTTTCTCCTCTGCAATCAGTGATTCATCAGCCTGCAATTTATTAGGATTAGTATTATTGTTGGTGATAGCACAGCTGAGTACTCTGTCTACAGGAGACCATTCTCTACTGACAGGAGAGACCATGGCGGGGTCAGAGGTGGGGAGTATACCTTGCTGGAGCTGGGAGGCCCCTCAAAGATAGGAGATTCAGAAAGGAAGGCAAGACTACCTGACAGGCTAGACCCAATGTCCTGAGTCCCACAGGTCCCTCTAGAACCTTGCCATGCCTCCTAGCTATGATTTTTTTTAAGATTTATTTATTTATTATTCATTAGAGAGCAGGTATGGTTTTTTTTTCTGCCTTAACATTTTAGCAGAGTATTTTTATTAATTCTTTGAGAATTTCATACAATGCATTTTGATCATATCTACCCACACACACATTCCTCCCAGATCCATCCCCGACCTCCCTATCAGCCCCTAACTTCATCCACTCTCTTTTTTTATAGATGTAGCCCACAGATTCCAGTTTGCGCTGCCAAGATACTCAAGGTCCCTCATACTGTGGGACCATCCAATGGAACTTGTTAGACCTCCCAGGGGGCCACACCCTTAAAGAAAACTGGCTCTTCCTCCTCCCGAAGCCACCAACTGTCAGTAGCTCTCCACTCTGGAGTGGGGGCTCATGAGTTCCTCCCCCCCCCCTGCCCCCTCGCCCCCCCCTCCCGCCGCTCCATACTAGAATGTTGACTGGCTTAATCTCATGCAGATTTTGTGCAAGCCACCATAGCTCCTGTGAGTTCATGGTGCAGTCATGACCAGAAGACCCTGTTTTGATCCAGTCCACCCTGATCTCTGACTCTTACAGTCTTTCTACATCCCCTCTTCAATGATGGTCCCTGAGCCTTGCAGGGTTTGGGGAAGTAACATAGATGTCTTTTTTTGTGTGACTGAGCACTTCACTGACACTTAGCCTCCGCACTTTCATCGGTTGTGAGTTTCCACATTAACAACCATCCACTGCCCAGAGAAACTTCTCTGAGAAGGGCTGCACTAGTCTATAGGCATGGAGATACAAATCTGGAAGGCAGTTGGATATCTCCATTTAGCAAAATAATAGTAGTCGGTTCACCTCTGGGGCTTGTGAGCTCTACAACCAGGGATTCCTGGCCAGATTTATTGTACCAAATATGTGTTCCCTCTTGTGGAATGGATTTTAAATTCAACCAGAAAGCTTTTGGTTACCCCAAGACCATCTGTGCCACGACTGCACCAGTAGACTTGTACTATAGTCACAAAGTTCACACATGGGTAAGACCATTTATGACCTCTTTCCCCCAGCAGCCTCCACAGCACTGTCCAGTACTATTAAAGCAAAGATTCTTGGTCATTGCCCACTTGATTTCTCCATGTCCTATGACCAAAGTGTGTGGTAACTTTAGCAATAAGGTCTTGCCATCAAGTTTAAGTGGGTAACCAAGAGCAGTGACAATAGCCTGTTTTATTTTGGGTCCCCTACAAAAGCAGTGTGTATTCTTAACTGCTGAGCCATCTCCCAAGCCTTCTGAGCTCTTTTTTTTAAGGCTTTGATTCATTAAAAGGTATATACTCTCCTCAATTATTAGATTTCTTTTTGTTTCCTCTTGTAGAAAATGGGTATTACGAGATCTGTCTCATAATTCTTGGAAAGGTGCAACTGAATAATACATGTAAAGGTCTGTGGTACAATAATGAGGGTCTAGTTGTCTCAGAATCTGCAGGGGATTGATTCCAAGGGTCCATCAGGTAACCCTGGATGCTGACACTCTTTATGTAAATAGCATAACATTTGCTTATAACCTATGCACATTCCCCATTTTCAATCATCTTCACAGTACTTGGAGTATTTAATGCAATATAAATACTAGGTAAATAGTTGTAGCATGTTGGTTAGGGGAAAATGCTGTACAGGTAGAGTATATCTTTGTATGTGTAAGTATGCAGTTACACATGTATGTATGGGCACACACGTGTTTGCAAGTGAGTGTGCATGTGTATAAACATGCATAAAGAGGCAGAAGACAAAATCAGGTGTCGTTCCTCAGGCACAGAGCACCTTGTTTTTTTTGAATCAGGGTCTCTCACTGACATGAAGCTCACCAAGTAGGCTAGGTTGGCGGCCAGTGAGCAGCAAAGACTGCCCAGCTCCCCTTCTCCCATGTTTGGATGACAAAGGTTGCCACTACACCATATTTTTTTAACATAAGTTCTGGGGATTGAATTTGGGCCCCCATGTTTCCAAGGTAATTGACTGAGCCCTCTCCTCAACCCCCAAGGACAATGTTTCTTTGAATATTTTTTGTCCATAAATCGTTGGTTCTGTGGGTGTAGAATCTACAGATATTGAGGGCCATCTATAATTGGCATTTGGGGCATGAGTCTTCACTATGCATTGTGCATGCAGTAGCTTATTGAATCACTACAGAAGCACAGTGAGGTGATTATTTCCCGCTGTTGTTCATCTATTTGTCTATAAAGTACTGACCAGGCCAGTGAGATGGCTCAGTGGGTAAAAACTCTTTTCCTGCAAGCCTGACAACCTGAGTTCAACCCCTGGAACCCACGTGGTAGAAGGAAAGAACCCATTCCTAAAAGTGGTCCTCTGACTTTCACATACCATGGCACGCAGGTACCCATGCTCATACACATGCATTATTTATATGGACACAAGAATAATAAATAGATAAGTAAGTAAAGCAAGAACACTTATTGATCATCTACTGCATACCAAATAGTGTGCAATATGTTGAGGCTCCAGTCATGGACAAACCAGACAAGTTTCCTGCTGACAAGGAACTCGTGTGCTAGTAACTGTTGTTACACCGCTTGACAATCCAGGACACCAGAGATGGTACATGACTCGGTCAAGGCTCACATGGTCACCCGTTTGGCTCTGAAGCCAGTCTCTGATCAGCTGCCCTCACTGATTTTTTGGTTCTTAACACCAAAGATGTATGGCGAGAGTTTTGCTAAAGTCTAGAACTTGCACGACTCCATCTTGGTAGTGCTTAGATATGGTTATGTGTCCTCCAAATGACACAGTGCCCAAGAACGAGGCAATATTGGATACAGACTCTATTTGTATGGTTCATTAGTTGTGTGTGACCTAAGAGGAGATTTCACCCCTCTGAGTCTTAATTTCCATAATTGTGAAATGGAGTATGAATACAACAGTCAAGGTTATGATCTATTTCCAGATGACCAAAGGGAATGTACTTGAGAATATAGGTCAGTGGTGATGACTGCTGGGATGTCACAGGAACTTGTCTGAAGAGCATCCTGAACTATTCCCAGTACCAGGCACTGGAATACCTTTATCCTAGTTTTCTTTAACTGTCAACTTGACATAGCCTAGAGTCACCTGAGAAAGAGGTCTCAACTGAGGGACTGCCCAGATCAGATTGACCTGTGGCCATGTCTGGGGGAGTTGTCTTAATTGTTCATTGACATAGGAGGACCAAGCCCACTGTGGGCAGCACCATTCTCTGGGCAGATGATGCTGGGTTATGTAAGAAAACTAGGTAAGCATGGGCCTGTGAGCAAGCAAGCAAGCAGAATTCCTCCATGGTTTCCAATTCAAGTTCTTGATTGAGTTTCTGCCTTGACTTCCCTTCATGAAGCTGAAATAAATTTCTTCTCCTAAATTTCTTTTGATCATTTTGTTATGACAGCAACAGAGATGAAACCAGATCTTTAGAAGCAAAAGAGATGGCAGTTAAGAAACACGGAGTTCTGGCTCCCCTCTTACCAGGGATGTTACCAATCTTGCTGTGTCTCAGTTTGTTACCCATTAAGTAGAAAGAATAATCACCCCACCTCTGTCATGCGGCCAAGAGATCTAAGTTATCTTTGGAGGTGACGGTAACCACCATGTGTCCATGCTTCAAGCATCGTAGCTTTGTTCTCTTCTGAAGAGCTTAGCGGCACATCTCTGAGACATCTGTGATGATAACATTTCTTGTTCTGAAAACTCAAGTTTCATTGTTTCTGGAAAACATCATAATCCACTCTTTGGTTTTTGGATTTATCCCTTTCAGCCTGAGAAGTTTTTGTTTTGACTGTCTCTTTTGTTTTGCAAATGTGGCATTTGGAAATTTAATGGAGCAATTGAATTTCCATTTGCTGAAGTACATTGTCAAAGGACAAGGAACAGGCAAGACAAAGTTGGGATCCCAGGATGTTGCCTCACATCTGATGTGATTTTTGTTTCCCACACAAAGAACAGAGAGTTTGTTTTTCCATAAGATGGTCTGTGGCAAAGCCCCTTGTCTCATACCAGGTCAACTCAGTGTAACCAAATGGCTAGCCGTGGGCCAAGAAGATGACCCATCTAGACACAGGGACAGAGTGCCGCTCCGTGTCCAGACAGCTTTATTCTTGCTAGATGTGGTAACCCACAACACTGGAAGGCCTCATTTTGTCTTCAGCCTTTTGAACAGTGTCACTCAACCTGAAAATTCAAATTTGTAGAAGAAAGTGTGGTGGACATTCTTTAAATGATGGAGCATTGCCTGGGGAGTCCACTGTGGACCAGCCACCACTCATTGAGATCTCTGTTCATGAGGCACATTTCCCTGAATGTTCCCTTCATGTTTTGACCAGAAATTTATCTTTGAGATGAGGAAACCTAGTCTTGTAGAAGTGACGTGACTTGCCCAGAGTCACACAGCTGTGATGTATGACATGACTGAAGAAGTCCTCTTTGTGCCAAAGCCCTTGTCATTGTAGTAAACCACTAGGAGAAAAATAATAATGATTTAATAAATACCTTGGGGAAAGCCAGGGTAGTGGTAGAATATGGAGGTAGAGCAGATGGTACGCATCAGTGGGATTCTACTGCTCATCCTGAGAGTGGTGTTGCTACTGGCTGCCCAGACTCAGAAGACCACCAGCAACCCTTTCACAGATGCATATACCACTCTGTTTTAAAACATGGAAGAAAGGCATGAAGCTTGCAGACGTGAATTCCCAGCACTGGGGCTAGAACGAAGCTCAGTCTACCCACTCCTGGTGTTTTTCCGTGCCCATCTTCATCCAGCATGTTCTCCATATTGTACAATTATTATGTGGTTTTAGGTCAAAATGAGAACAAGTGATACAGTCCCAATGTGTCCCACTCACAGAGAAATAACAGCAGCCAACACACATGGAGCAATCCTGTGCCTCGCAGTGTTCTAAGCGTCTGCCTGTATTCACTCCTTAATGCCTCGCAGTGATCTTGTGACGTAGAGATCGTTATCATCCATTTTACAGGTAAAGAAACTGAGGCCTGTTGAGGCCAGGTCACTCAGCTAGGGGGTGATCACACTGGGCTGTATGCCCAGACAGAGGAGCCATGAATCTGATCCTTGCTCTTCCAGTCATTCACAGCTGTCATTTTACATGGACTTATCCACTACTCACCCACTTCAGGTTCTTACAAGGTCACCAGAGTTCTGGATGGACCCCAGGGTTGCTAAATCCTTCCTGGATCTGGGTCCTCATTTGCATATTCATAGAATTCCAAGTTTCCCTGCCCTTCAGTGCTCCTTTCTTTAAAGACTGAATTTATTGGTTTAAATCCCCTTCCCCAGAGCTACAGTCCCCTGTAAGTTCTGCCTAGATCCTACCAACCTCCTGAGCTCTTTTACTTCTTTTTTACTTGTACCTGGAGCATTTTTCTCCCCAGGCATACATTTAACTCTCTGTCTTAGTTAAAGTGTATATGGTTGTAATGGAACACCGTGACCAAAATCCAGTCAGGAGGAAAGGGTTACTTCGTCAGCTTACAGTCCATCATCCAGGAAGGAGGCAGGAACTCAAGGCAGGAACCTGAAGGCAAGAAGCAATGCCAAGGCCTTAAGGAGTGCTGTTTACTGGTTTGCGCCTCGTGGCTTGCTCAGCCTGCTTTATTATAGCACCCAGGACCACCGGTCAAGGGGGTGGTACCACGCCTTTGTGAGATGGGCCCTTCCGTATCAATCATTAGTCAAGAAAAGGGAGGCATTTTCTCCATTAAGATTCCTTCCTCCCAGATGACCCCAACCTGTATCAAGCTGACAAAAACTAGCCATCACAGAGCCTTTCTCCTCATCCCTGCTAAATGACACTCAGTACTTTGACCCCAACACACAGACCTGTTTGTCCTCTATGTGCTCAGCACATGCATACTTGGTTAACACTCACATTCCATTTTGTCTTTTCAATTCCAGCCAAATAGGGGTGGTTAATCATTGCACACAGAGAAACTTCAGAAAGAGCAAGCCCCTTGAGACTGTGGTAAAGGTGTGTCCGTTTACACCCTCCCCTCAAAACATGTGTCCCCCTTAATCCCCAAATCTGCCCCAAAGAGAAATGCTGTCACAGGGTTTGGGGTTGAGGGGTGTTGTTTTGTTTTGTCTTTCTGCATTTGCCCTATCTGGCCCTGAGAACATTACCTTAGTCACACCTCCCACCCCACCTTCCAGTCTCCTGACTCGTGTGGCAAATCGATGAATGTCAAATAGAGTCAACTGATACAGAGAGGCTTCACCTGAGGTGGGAATTAATGCAGGCAGCAGAAGCAGAGAGAAAAGATGAAGAGAGAGTGTTGTTGATGGTGGTGTGCAGGCTCCAGACCTCTGGGTTTGTAGCAGGGTGGATGCAGTGAAACTGAGAGAATGTCAGGTTTAGCATTACTGGGAAAGGATGTAAATAAAAAACACACTACACATGTTGACTGTGGCTTTATGAAGAAGCAGTAGGCTTATTGTAGACATCACTGTACATGTCTTCTTCTCTGTCACCCACCCTGCCATTACCTAAAAGGGATTCTAAGAGTAGGGAGAAGAAAAGGGAACGTGTGTCTAGGTAGAGTCCCTCTTACTCCTCAAACTTGGCTTCTGAATTCTGATGTTGGATTCTTGAATTCTGAATTCAAAATGCACTGGTCCTTAATTTTATCCTGGTCACAGCAATCCTCCTGCCTCAACCTCCCAAGTGCTAGGAGGACAGGAGTGGGATTCTTCTCACAGGCTGGGAGCTGGAAGCTGACACTAAGATGCTGAGGATGGCCATGCCATGTTGTCTTTTGGGGGTATTTCCTATAGTCCTTCTAATAGATATCAGTCCCCAGATGGAAAAGACCCAATTCTAATCACTTCTGACTCTTCACCACCTTCTTCAGTGCCTGACTAGACTAATTTCCCTGAAGGGTGACACCCTAGCCATCCAACCTTTCCCAGCTACATTCTGACTCCACAGAAATCTTGGGTTTGCATCTCAAGATTGTATAAAGTGAGGACATGGACACTCCAAGGTATAGTTGAAGGGAAGGTTTTCATTGTAGATAATAGGGAGAGTACAGCCAGAGGCATCTGGAAGAGTCTAGAACAGAGAAAGAAAGTAGTAGATTGTTCATGGCCAGCAGATTAGACTTGGCCATGGGGTGGGGAGTGGGGGATGTGAACAAGAGAGAAAAACAAAGAGAGTGCCCATAAAGGAGACCAGGAGAGAGGGGCAAGAGAGAGGGGACCAAGAGAGCACATGGCCAAAATGGCAGGGCTATATGGGAATGGAAAACTGGGGAGAGGAAGCCCATGAGCTAGAGAAATGTAGGGTAGGGGGTGGTTGAGGAGAGCCACAGGTACTGAGAGAGCCTGGAAGACAGCATGCACTTTGGTATGCTAATAAGTACCACCTCTAGACATCTGACCATTTGGACAGTGATGGGGAGTGGCTCCTTTGGTGGAGGGGACAGGCCCCAGAATTTGGGAGAGTGGAGTTTCCTTTGGACCTGTCACAAAGACCTGTGAGTTTGTTGGTTCTTCTTCCTCTTCCAGGAAACAGGGATTCATCACCCACCCCCAAGTGGTGGCTATGAGGTTCCAAAGCAAGAGCCAGGCCTGACTGGCTGTTTGGTACCTTGTACAATTATTGTTTCCAGCATTCTCTGACAGACCGCAGTTGTCTTTACCATAACACGCTACTTCCCGTGGAGCTGCATGTTGACGTTAAGGCATGGCACATCCTGTCTGTTTTCATAGCTGTGTGTTATTTAGGACTGTGAAGGAAAAAAAAAAAACTAGTTGATCAAAACCTGTGACTTCGTGAGTGTTGCTTAGAAAGATACTAGAATTTCCAAAGTGATTTAGTGTTTACTTTTTCCCCCTTTATTGAAAATAGATTTCTTTCTCACATAATATAGCCTTGTAGCACGAATCTTAAAAGGGCTTATTAATAAAAACAGCCTGGAGCCAGGTATTGGGGTGAATGCTGAGAGATCAGAGAAACAGAACAGGCCACAGCTAACCTCACCTCGACAATTCCTCAGCTGATCCTGTTTCCTCAAACTGGATGCCTTTGTGTCCTCATTCGAATGGATCTCAGCTGAACTGCTGCTCAAACACCTAAAAGCTTAAAAAACCTCTAGTTCCTGGTCCTCACACCTTATATACCTTTCTGCTTCCTGCCATCACTTCCTGGGTTTAAAGGCATGTGTCACCATGCCTGGCTGTTTCCAGTGTGGCTTTAAACTCACAGAGATCCAGACAGATCTCTGCCTCCCAAGTGACAGGATTAAAGGTGTGTGTGCCACCATTTTCTGGCCTCTATGTCTATCTAGTGGCTGTTCTGTTCTCTGACCCCAGGTAAGTTTATTAGGGTGCACAATATTTTGGGGGACGCAATATCATCACATATCCTGATTATAGTTTTCCTCCCTCTACTCCTCCCAGGTCCTCTCCACCTTCCCTCCAATACAGATCCACCCCCTTTTTGTTTCTCATTAGAAAAGCAAACAGGCTTCTGAGGGATAATAATAAAATATCATACAATAATACAAAAACTAACACATTGGAATGGGACAAAACAAACAGAAGGGAAAGAGACCAAGAGAAGGCACAAGAATCAGAGACCTGCTCGTTCATACACTCAAGAACCCCATACAAACACTAAGCTGGAAGCCATAGTAGAGCTACAAAAAGGACCTAATACAGACCTGTAAAGGCCCTATGCATGCTGCTTCAGTCTCTGTGGATACGTAAGAGCTTTGGTCATGTTAATTTAGAGGATCCTGTTCTCCTGGCATCCTCCATCTCCTCTAGTTCTTACACTCTTTCCACCTCCTCTTCCATGAGGTTCTCTGAACCCTGAGGGGAGGGATTTGACAGAGACATCCTGTTTAGGTCTGAGTGTTCCAAGGTGTGTTGCTCTCTGCATAATGTCTGGTTGTGGATTTCTGTATTTGCTCCCATTGGCAGCCGGAGGAAGATTATTGGACAATGGCTCAGCAGGGCATGGATCTATGAGTAAAGCAGAGTATCATCTGGAGTCACTTTATTCCTGTGCTTGTTTAAAAAAAATAGTAGTCTTTGGGTTTACCCTTGATCCCTGGGCTATCTAGTCTCAGGTTCTCGGCTGCCCAAGCAGTATCAGGTATAGGTTCCATCTCACGGAGTAGGCCTTAAGTCAAATCAGATATTGGTTAGTGATTCTCACAAGTTTGTATGATGTTTACCTAAATTGTTCTAGTATTAATAAAAACTCAGGAGTCAGAAATTGAGATAAAAACCTGGTAAATCCAAGGAAGAGTGGAGGGGCAATTGGCTGACATTTTCCCAATCCAAACACCCTTGAAATCTCCCTCAGCCTCTCCTCCTCCTTTCCTATCCCTCTCTATCTAACTTCTTCAGTCCTCCAATATCTCTATGGCTAATCCTGGTTAGCCAATCGCTGACTCTATCCTTGATTCAAGGTGGCTTTATAGGCACAGCAGACTGGCAGTGTGAACAATTCTCCCACAACATTTCCCCTTTTGTCTAAATAAAATGGAAGGGTTTTATAACTCTAGCATAGTAAAACTATATATGATAAGAGCAACTGTCAAATAAGAAATACATTCATGGGCTGGAGAGATGGCTCAGAGGTTAAGAGCACTGACTACTCGTCCAGAGGTCCTGAGTTCAATTCCCAGCACCCACATGGTGGCTCACAACCATCTGTAATGAGATCTGGCACCCTCTTCTGTACACATAATAAATAAATAATTCTTTAAAAAAAAGAAATACATTCACAATCTCCAGTCCATTAGTATTCAAAGAAAAATTACTAAAATCTCTTTGCCACATTCATTTTCTACCCATGGTGAGTCAATTTCAGCATTAGTAAAAGGTACCACAATTTTTTTATCTCAATTTCTGCTGAGCCTATTCCTGTTAATTGATCAAGTCTCAGCTTCCCTTTTGGAATCAATTCAGAAACTTTTTCTATATAGGTCTTTAATTTTTTACTCTGTGTGGTTAAAAAAAAGATGCATTCTAAGATAGTATCTTCTCTCTGCATAAGAATTCCTATAGGAGAATGCACAGAAGGTGGTATGACCAAGATACAACCAAGCTCTGGATCCAAGCAATCTACATATGCACCCTGTAAATTTTCTGCTACCAAAGCCAATTCTCTCTCAGCCTCAGCTGACAAATTTCTTGGACTACTTAAGGCCTTATCACCTCATAAGGTTTGAAATAAATTACTTAGTTCTTGAGTTGTTGATCCAATTGTGGCTATAGCCAGTTAATATCTTCCAGCAGTTTTTGAAAATCATTAATCTCTTGTAATTGATCTCTCCTGATTTATACTTTCTGTGGTTGAACTTTTTGTAAACCTATCTTATAACCTAGATAATTAATATAATCTCCTCTTTGTAGTTTTTCAGGAGCAATTTGTAGTCCCCAGAAAGGCAAAACTTTCTTTACCTCTTCAAACATTTTTTTCTAAGGTATCCAAGTCTGAATTAGCTAGTAAGATATCATCCATATAATGATAAATTATAGATTGGGTTAACAGTTTACAAATTATTTCCAATGGCTGTTGTACAAAATATTGACACAAGGTGAGGCTATTTAACAGCTCTTGTGGAAGAACTTTCCACTGGTACCTTTTAACGGGCTGAAGATTATTATAAGTAGGCACTGTGAAGGCAAATTCTTCTCTATCCTATTCTTGTAAAGGTATAGTAGAAAAAAATGGAGTCTTTTAAATCAATCGCTATAATAGACCATCCTTTAGGTAATAAAGAAGGCAAGGAAGTTCCAGGCTGCAAAGAGCCCATTGGCTGAATCATCTTATTTGTTGCTCTTAAATCTGTTAACATTCTCCATTATCCAGATTTATTTTTAATGACAAATATAGGATAATTCTAAGAACTGATTGGTTCTTCAATATGTTGAGCATCTGGCTGCTCCTGCACTAGCTGTTCTGGTGCCTGTAATTTTTCTGATATCAAAAGCCATTGTTCCACCCACAACAGGATTGTCAGTTAATCATTTTAAAAGTAGGGCTGTTAGTACCCCTGAAAGACCACCAATTGTTGTGTCCTATTTATGTACAACCTGAATGGTCAGTGACTGTTCTTCATAATACCTTTTAATATTTCTCTTAGAAGCATTCTTTATTTCATGGTTTATTTCTGAAATTGGAGGAATGTTAATCTGAGTTTTCCATTGCTGCAACAAATCATGTCCCCATAAATTCATGGCTATATTAGCCACATATGGCTTTAATTTTCCTATCTGTCCTTCTGGCTCTACACACTTGATCCACCTTTTACTTTGTTTTATCTGAGATAAAGTTCCAAACCCTAGAAGCTAAATATTTACCTCCTGAAGAGGCCAATCTGGATGCCAAGATTTTGGTGAAACTATTGTTACATCTGCACCTGTGTTTATTAAACCCTCAATTTTAATACCATTTATATCTATTTTTAGCTTTGGCTTCTGATCATTTATAACAGTTTGCCAAAATACTTGTTTTTTGGTCTCTTTTTGTTGTATCTATAGAAGTTGTTCTGTCTTTGGTCACATTCAGAGCAGTATGGATTTTAACAACAGGTATTAAGTCTTTTAATTGCTCTATGGATGAGTTTCTCCAATGCTGACTGGGTATGATTGAGCCAAATTTAATATTGGGGCCTACAAGAATCCCCTAGGGCATTTCCCAATGGCAAAGCATTACCTTGCCTGTCCCTGTTGACCTGCATTCATTAGTCCAATGCTGGCCCTTTGCCATGTTTTCTGCATACTCCAGAAGGCTGAGGCCTTCTGTTTGGATTATCTCTAGTAAAAATATTGTTTCTAGAAACACCTTTCTACAATCTCTTTTCAAATGACCTTGTTTATCATAATTAAAACATCTGACATTTTGTTTTTTCTTAAAGTTTCTAGAAATTACTTTCTTATCAAAGCAACATCATAAGCATGAGATCCAATATCAGCTGTATTTCTAATCAATTCATCTATGGGTGCTGATCTTGCCTTTAAAGGCCTAATCCCCTTTTTGCATTCTGAATTACCATTTTCAAAAGCCAAAGATTCAATTAATAGTTGTCTGACTTCTGGATCTGATACCGTTCTATTTACAGCTGAAGTCAATCTTTGTAAAAAAACAAATCAGCAAAAGCTTCTTTGGGGCCTTGTATAATTTTAGTAAATGACTCAGCCCTCTTTCCTGATTCTTCAACCCTGTCCCAAGCATTCAATGCTGCTATACAACAAAGCGCCAAGGTGTGATCATCAAATCTAGACTGTCTTTGCAAATCAGCAAACTGGCCTTCATCAGGAAGCTGTTCTTAGGAAATTTCCATACTTCTAGCCCTACCTCATAGTTCTGTATTCTAGCTTCCTCTCTCCACCATGTTTTCCATTGTAACTGAGGACCAGCTTTCAATATTGCTATAGCTAAATCTTTCCAGTGTTATGGAGTAATTATGTTCCTAGTTGCCCATAAATTTAACATCTGCTTCACAAAAAGTGAATGCATACCATATGAAATGACTGCTTCTTTAAATCTCCTCAAATCTAAAAATTCTACAGGATTCCAGTCAACTTCTGCATAGCCTTGAGGATACCTATTATCTGGAGGTCATTCTTATATGGTAACTGGATAAACTAAAGTTGATTTTCTAATAACCTTGGGCTTCTCTTCTTCAATTTCATAATGCAATGGTATGGTAGGTTCTGCTCTAAATTCCTCTGTCTGTGTCTGAATATTTTTCTTATTTTCATTAGTAGGTCTTTCTCAGGCTTATATCTTATCAGTAGTAAGTCTTTCTAAAGCTTGCATCTTATAAATAGTAAGTCTTTCCAAGGTTTGTATCTTATCAGTCAGTTTTTCATATTTGGCACAGTTATCAAACCATTTTTAAAGATAAAACACGAATTACCAAACTGATAGTAATTAAAATTAGTACTATGTCAATCCCAGCTAAGTGGTTTATCCCCTCATTTGTTTTTTTCCATTTGCAAACCATCCATAGTAGCACTAAACAGGGTCTTAACTCCCTCCATTGTGATATTTCTGATTCTTAACAAGGGAAAGATCCACCTCCCTTTTTTAAAAAAACCTAATTTCCCCCTTAAGAATTGTCAGGTATGTCATCAGATCTGCTGACACTGACAGTGTAGGTGGAGTTGTGTAGGGGTAAGCTCAGTGATGATGTTCAACCATTCTAGCAGGGAGGGTGGGCATGGGGGGGTGCATGTCTGCACCAAGGGCCACTGTGGCTGCTCATGTGCAGTGTGGGAAGGAAGGGTAAGCTGTAGGAGAAACTCATGCAGCTGGGACACAGCATGAGAGAGGACCAAGCCACCTGCTGGGTAGTGATGGCCGGTGGCTGCCAGGGAGTGCAAGGAAACTGCTACTGGCTATCACTGAGCTGCAGGACAAGTGGTGCACGGCCAGCCAAAGACACCTGCTCACACAGCAGAGGGGCTGAGGGGAGATGGTATGCTAGGACATGGGGCAGGCCAAAGGACAGAGCTGGCTGGCACTGGGGGTTGAGGGCCAGCCCAGCTATGGTGGCTTTGCTGCCTAGGCGTGATCTAAGACCACACACTGAATGCCAGATATAATATTGACCTAAATTATTCTAGCATTAATAAAAACTCAGGAGTCAGAAATTGAGATTAAAAACCTGGTAAATCCAAGGAACAGTGGAGGGGTGATTGTCTGACCCTATTCTCCACATTTTCCAATCTAAACACCCCAGAAATCTCCCTTAATCCCTCCTCCCTTCCTGTCCCTCTCTATCTGACTTTATCAGTCCTCCAGCATCTCTATGGCTAATCCCAGTCAGCCAATCGCTGACTCTGTCCTTGATTCAAGGTGGCTTTATTGGCACAGCAGATTGGCAGTGCGAACAATTGTCCCACAACAGCTTTGTGCCACCATGGCACTAGCATATCTCACAGGCAGGACATCATTGTCAATCTGAGGACTTGTGGCTGGGTTGGTGTTTATGCTTCTCTTTTGGCAAGGTACACAGCACATTCCTGTACCAAAGACACTAGAACATAGGAGTGATGGTCCAATGTAGGCAGGCACCTGCCCGACTTCTTCATGTTCAATGAGTTACGTCGGTGTTGTCTTCAGCAATAGGGCCTTGAAGTCCTTGTGGAGAGCAACCTATTGTCTTGGCAACAGCCTGGGTGTTTGGAGATTCCCATGGGACTCATTTGGCCAACATCTCAATTAGAGGTAACCCAGTCCAAGGATTGGAAGCTTCATTTGGTGACAAGAGATGTCCAGTCGGGGCTCTGTCCCCCCATTACTTGGCAGTTTCAGTTAGATCACCTTCATATATGTATATATTTTAAGAAGGTTCTACTGTATTAGATTTCCATACTGCTGCTCATATGGCCCTTAATTTTAGCTGTCTCTCTCCATATTCCTTCCCTAGACCCTCTCTTTCCTTCCCCTCCCCACCTGACCCAGCCCCCACATCTATCCATAACTATCCTATTTCTCTTTCCTAATGAGATCTATATGTACCCTCTAGTCCCCTACTCTATACCTAACTTCTGTGGTTTTATGGATTGTAGCTTTGTTATCATTTACTTAACAGCTAATATCCACATAAGCGAACACATACCATATTTCTCTTTCTGGGTCTGGGATACTTTACTCGGGATGATTTTTTTTCTTCTAGTTCCATCCATTTAGATTTGGTGTTTTCTTTTAAATACTAAGAGATAGCTCAATGGGTAAAGCACTAAGTTTGGATCCCCAGACCCATATAAAGAGTGAGCCTGTGAGCCCAGCACTACTATGGTAAGATTCAAAGTTAAAGAGAAAAGAATTCCCGAAAGCTCACAGGCCAGCTGGTCTGGCATACACAGTGCTAAACAAGTGAAACCCTATCTCAAAGGTGGAAGGTGAGGACCAAAACTCAAAGTTGACCTCTGACCGCCACAGGCTCACCATGTGCACCCATTCTTGTACACACTTGCATGCGCATACTCACACACAGATACACATATCACATACAAAACACACACAGAGAAACAGACAGACAGAGACAGAAAGGCAGAGAAACTTTAAAAAGTGTCAGGGTTAGTGTCTGTTAACAAAGTTGGATAAACTATGTGCAGAGTTTCAGAGTACGTTTTAAAAACTACCATACCATAGCCTGAGGACCTCACTGTTATCTCCCAGCTTACCGTCCTACTCTGGAAGACTTGAGGAAAAATGCCAGTGTTGTGGAAATCACCTGAAGATTCCCACTTACTCCACCCAGGAAAGTCTGTTTCCATGAGTTTGAGGGGAGGCCTGGGCATCTTTATTTTAATTAGCTCCCCAGCTGGCCATGTGGGAAGAAGGCTTAGACCTTCTCAAATCACTGTTGCAGAATGTGCTTCTAAAATAATAAGCCTTACTCTGACAAAGACTGGTCCATGCCCAGTGGGGGCAATCTGGCTAGCCAAGGTCTCTCACCTTCAGCACTGCTGACTTTGTGGGCTGGCTGATACTTTATTGCACGGATTATCACCACATTGATTGTGGGTACGGCAGCATCCCTGGCCTTTTCTGACTAGATGCTTATAGCACACTCTCAGCCCCACCTTGTGACAACGAACATGTCTCCAGACACTGTGGCGTGTTCCCCGAACGGAGAAAACTACCCACTGCTGAGGACCCACTGGCATAGGCCGGTGATGACGTTATCCCCCTTGGATACGGCTTCCCTGTCATGCCTGGTGATGAAAAGGGATTTGTTCCTGCCCATCCCCCCCACCCCCCACCGCCTGCTCATGCTAACTGACCGGAAACTCAGGCCAGAGGTGAGAAGCACACTACACTAGAAATTATTCATGGCTCTCAGGCCGGGTCTCTTGGCCTACATAGCAAAGAACAACAAGAGATGCTGTCTCAAACAAGCTGAAAAGCAAGGGCTAACAAAAAGGCAAGCCAACCGGAAGCTATCCTCTGATTGCCACACTGTGAACATGCACACTGTGGCATGTTCACACCTCAATTCACACAGACAGACAGACAGACAGACAGACACGGGAGTGCACGCATGCACATGCGCACACATGCGCACACACACACACACACACACACACACACACACACACACATACACAGATTTTGTAAGCAAAAGGGAGGGGGAGAAGTCTTCTGTGTTCAACCAAAGGACCCAGCAACAGAGAAGACTTTCAGACAGCACCATTTTGTTCCAGATACCCCAGAGAAAACCATGGTCTAAACCCTACTCCACCAAGAAAGGCTAAATGAAGGAGGAGGCCAGTCTTTCACCTTCACTGAGCTGTAGCAAGCCCCACCACCACCACCACCACCATCACCACCTGCCCTTCTTTCCTTTACCAGTGTGATAACAGAGAGAATGAGGTAATGTAAAGCCAGATAGGGAGGGAGATGTTGGATAGCTCTCAGAAGGCTAGACCCATTGAGTGGGTGCACAAATGAAGGCTGAATGAGAAGAAAAGCATGATGGGCACAACTGCTCCAGACGGGGGACAATCAGTGGAAACCACAGGACCACCCACCCCTTCCGAGTAACGAGGAGGCTGCCCACTGAGAGTCCATGAAGACCGTCTGAGGACCCCAAGCCTCACATGGGAGTAATGAGTTGGCCTTCTTCTTATAGAAGAGTGTCAAAGAAAGCCAGCTGAACCAAAGGTTTAAAGAAGATCCCATATTTCATAACAAGGCTTTGATTTCAATGTAATTCACTAGGAAGCTCTCACCAGGAGTTGGAGAGAGACAATAGATGCAATCCTAGAACAATAGTGGGTAAGAACTGACATAGGTTATGAAGTGGCCATTGTAAAAATACTTTAGTGAGAAATTATGAGCACACTTCCAACAAGTGAACAAATACAAAAATCTCATCAAATATATCATAGAAAGAACCCTGTGGACATTTTAGAACTGAAAAACAAAACAAATAGTTAAGAAAAAAAAAAACCTCACCAGATGAGCTCATCACCCAAACAGAGGGTACAGACAGAAACAACCACGCACTTGGAGGTTGAGCAATTGAGAGGTTAGAACCTGAGAAAATAGATTCAGGGGCCCTGTGGGGCTGTCACAGATTGACAGCCCTGTCACCATCATTTCAGGCAGACAGGAGAGATGATAGAGTGGAAAAACCACTCAGAGAGCTACAGTAGCCGCCTTCCCTGCTGGGATGAGTTCCAAGATCCCTTGTGCACCTGAAATCATGGATAATTCTCAACCATGTGTACCAGCAGCATAACACCATGACATCAGTCTGCTTACTCAGATGATGACCACTAAGTGACTAATGGGATGTAGCAGATACAATGTCGTCTCTTCAAACTGAGACACCCCTTAAAACAGATAGACAGGCAAACCTCCAGGGAAGGTGCCCAACCAGCATGAGATCAGGGCTGTCCCATCACTTTGTTCGGATGCCCTGAGCTCTTGAGTCTGCTCAGAGTCGGCCTTCTCATCTAGAAAACAGATTGATCACAGTCTGGTTCATAAGTACTGTATCAGAAGGACTAGTGGTGGCCGCATAGGCAGTGGAGAGCTCAGCTCCAGGCCGGTGACAGTACTGCAAACGTGGGCAGAATTGTTTGTATTTGTTTATCTCAACCAAACTGATTTCAATGCCCTGTGCTGCGTTTCTGTATGATCCCCAGATGGTTTAGGCGTTTGCCTTGGATGTCGTAATAGGATTGAAGGACAGATGGCAAGAGGTGCAAGAGCTGGGGCTGGAGAGATGGCTCAGTGGTTAAGAGCACTGACTACTCTTCCAGAGGACCTGGGTTCAATTCCCAGCACCCACCTGGCAGCTCACAACTGTCTGTAACTCTAGTTCCTGGGGACCGAATGCCCACGGCAAAACATCAATGTACATAAAGTTAAAAAAAAATGAATTTTAAAAGAGAGAGAGATACAAGAGCTGCCCATACCCTTGCTAGGCCTGTGGTTGTAAATTCAGAAGTTTCAGGCCACGGTCACTGGGCTTCATTGTTTATGAGCCCATGGTGAGGCTGAGTGTCCTGGGGACTGTGGTGGAGGAGAGTAGTCTGTCACCTCTCAGAGCGAACAGGAAGAAGGGGTCAGTGACCTAACTTCCTCCAACAAGGCCCCGCCTCCTAAAGACTGTGCCACCTCCTGTTAGCGCCACCGACTAGCCACTAAGCCTAATTTAACACACAGCCTTTGGGGAACATTTCCCAACCATAGTGACACAAAAGGACTCCTCAGCTGGCAGCTGTGGACACACACAAGGGGATGGGAGAGTCCTGGGAAGCTCTTCCGAGTAATCCTGAAGGTGGTCCAGAAGGGACGCCCTGGCTGTCATTGACTTCCTTTCGGTAGGGCCTGAAGCTGTAGGGAATGTTTCCCATGCCCTCTCTGCACCCAGGCATCAGAGATTGAGGTTCCCAAATTAATTTTTAAGAATCCTCTGATCAGAAGACTGGCTCACACCTTCCAAAACTGAAGGTGGTTCCTGGTGTTGTTCCAAGTGTATTTGGCTTTACTCCAAGTATACTTCCCAGCCCCCCCCCCCCCCCATGGACTCTGTGGGCAGCTGGGAACTTGCCTGGCCTGGCTGAGCTGGAAGATGAATTACAGTCTTAAGTTTCCTGCACGACTCCCTCCCTTTCACGGCCCACTTAGTTCTAACTTGTTCTATAATTTAAAACTTCTTCCCTTGGGTTCCAGAAATCAGTGGCCCGGAGCCAATGGGGGCTTAGAACCTTACCTACGAGCTGGCTTAAATAAAGCTTATCCAATTTGAGCTCAGTAACCAAAGGGACTAAATTTAGTTGAAAACAACAGGAAAAGGGGGTGGGGGCAATTTTGTGAATACTCGTTACTGTTTACAGGTTTGTATAGTTGGGAGTTTCTAAAAAGTAATTCTAATATTCATCGTACTTAATCACCAGGAGCTTTCTCTTGTTTCTGTCTCTCCCTCTTTCTCTTGCCCCACCCACCCCAACCCGATTTTCCTCCTGGTTCCCTCTCTTACCCAAGGCCAAAAGCTGGGAGGCACCCAGGTGTGATGCATTCTTACCTCCCACACCCCGGCACTGTCACTCTGTAATACGAGCCATCAGATATATCTGCCAGGAGTTTTTCATTTCTACCTTCCATATATCTTCTTCTTGTGACCAGGTTGATCTTTAAAGATATGGGTCCTGTCTTGCCTCAATTCTCCTCACTAGCCTTGGAGCACCCCACTCCCACCACAATTGCACACCCTAAAATCATCTGCCTTCCCTCCCCTGCAACACACCAGCCTCGCCCCCTTTGTTGTCCGATACCTCTGTCCTCTCTGCCGTGTGGAGAGCCTCTCCTGGGCTCCTCAAAGCCCAGATCTCCCTCATCACAATAGGGAGATGCGGTGCCCAGGGAAAGCCACACTGCTCTAGTAATGGTCACCATTCCGAGCTCTGTCCTGGGCACTCCATGTGACCTTCAGTCCCCAGCAAAGGATGTCCTTGTGTTATCCTGGTTCTATAGATGCAGACCCAGAAGTTGAGAGTTCGGTGAGCTGGCTCAGAACACACAAGGATGTACTGTAGAATTGGGATGGAAGATTCAATCTCCCCGACGGTTTGTGTGAATGCTGGCTGGTGCCACAGGTGCTATTCATAAGTGTAAACATAATGCATGTGGAGGCCACAGGTTAACTCAGGTTTCAGCCCTCAGGAGTCAGCCTTCTTGTATTGTGACACAGAATCTCTCACCAATCTGGATCTTGACAGG
Organism: Peromyscus californicus insignis; assembly: GCF_007827085.1. NCBI lineage: Eukaryota > Metazoa > Chordata > Mammalia > Rodentia > Cricetidae > Peromyscus > Peromyscus californicus. The sequence continues at coordinate 23,830,417 of NW_026294503.1, forward strand.
TAAGCTAGGCTTCCTGACCAATAAGCCTGAGAGGCCCCTGTCTCTAGTTTCCCAGGACTGGGATTACTGACCAGTGCCACCAGACCCCTCTTTTTACACAAGTTCCAGAAATTGAACCCTGGATTTCATGATGCTCAGAAAATACTTCGTTGGCCATCTCCTCAGCCCTTCATGATGTGTTTTCTAAAGCCAGTTAGAATCTTTAGTGAGCCGTGGAATCTGCTGGCGGGTAAGGCCGGCTCTGTGGTATGAGGATCCAGAGCAAAGGGAGAAGGCAGAGAAGATGCCTCTTCTTTTCCCAGTGACCACAGAGCTTCCAACCCACACAGGACCCGTTCTGAGTGCAGGCCCAGGACAATAGATTGGTTGTAGCTTCCTAGTCATAAATCAAAATGGTATAAAGCTAATAGAAGATATTAGAACATGCTATAGATGCTACAGGGTGAGGATGAGCTTTATTTTGCTCACTTTGGGTTTTATACATAGGTTTGCGTACACACACACACACACACACACACACACACACACACACCTCACTCTCAAGTATACTTCCTCTTCCATCCTCCACCTCCACTTCCCACAGCAGAAGGAAGTCTGGCCCATGAAGAGATTCCCAAATCCTCTCTCAACATGCTGCTTTGGTTCCTTGGTGGCGCAGCACCAAAGAGGAAGCAGCCATCATCCAGCAAGAGTAGGACACTATGAAGAAGGGAAGACCATCCCACTGAAGAAATAGTTAATAAAAGTCAATCGGAGGACTGGAGAGATGACTCAGTGGTTAAGAGCATGCACCGCTCTTCCACAGGACCTGAGTTCAGTTCCCAGCAACCACATCTGGTGGCTCACAACTGCCTGTCACCCCAGCTCTTAGGAGATCCAGCCCTCTGGCTTCCACAGGCACCTGCAGTCATGTGCACATACCTATACATAATGAAAAATAATAAAACAAGATAAATATTTAAAAATAAAAGAGAAAGTTACCCACTTCTGCTGGGACAATGAAAACAAAGACAAAAACTAAAAACAAAATAAAAAAAAAAAAAAAAAAAAAAGGTCAGTCAAGTGCCAGGCTGCATGCTAAGCCCTGGACACAGTAGGAAATAGAAAATACCAGGATCTGTCCTGAAGAAACTGGTGACTTGTCAAGAAGTCATAAGTTCACCATTATAATTATGAGGAAAGACGGCTGTGAGCCCATACATTGGGGACTTCACCTCAACTTGAGCAGATGAGAGAGTCTTCCATGAAAAGGGATATTTCGGCTGTTGCTTTGGGTAGTGTGGAAGAACAGGGCAAGTCTTCCAGAAGAAAGGAACAGATCCACAAGGCCCCCAAAGACGAAAAAGCCAGGTGACCACATAAGCCCTCCGCACAGGGTACTATTTTATAGAAGCAAAAAGTGAGGCTTTAAATGGCCACATTTGGAGGTCTTGGGATGTAACTCAGTTGGTGGCGTGCTTGCCTAGAATGCACAAGGTCCTTGGTTCACTCCCCAGCACTGCCTAAACCAAGTATGGTGGTAAAGCCTGTAGTTCTGGCACTCTGGGGGTGAAGACAGAAGAATCAGAAGGTTATCCTTGGCTAATATCAAGTTCGAGGCATCCTGAGATATATGAGATCTTGGGATATATGGGAGGTGGAGAAAAGCAACATTTTCAGTTACTAGCAAATGTTCTGTTACCTGCTACCCATCAAGACCATGAGAACACAATGGTGAGCAAAATGAAGGGACCCTTACCAGAGGACCAAGAAATGGTAGAAACTCAGATTTTCAGAACGATAACGCCTTTACGAAATGTATTAATAGTACACATTCCTACCCTAAAAGTCCATCCATTGAAGATGTGCTAGTGAGCACATTTTAATATGCACAGAGTTGTGTGACCGCCATCCTAATTTTAGAAGATTGTATCACTCCGGAAAGAAACTCTGTCCTCATTAACAACATCACAACCTGGTTCCCCCCACACCCACTGCTTCAGTCAGCTCCCAGAGGCCAATGAGCTCTCTGCCTGTGTAGGCCTGCCCATCCTGGATGTCACAGAAATGGAACCAGGTTGTATGGAACCTTTCGTGACTGGCCTGTTTCACTTATCGCAGCGTTCTGAAGATCTGTATGCTTGATTACACGCATTGGTGCTTTGTTCCTTTTGCCAAAGAGGACATCTCTCTCTGTGTGTGTATAGACCATACTTGTTTTAGCTATACACTGACAGACGCTTTTTGACTTTTAAGAAGAGTGCAGCCAGGAACATTGTATATAGAGATTTGTGTAGCAGGGACTTGTATTTGAACCTATTTCTTCCAAAGCCTACTCTAGGCACTTCTTAGCAGTTCCCATGCCACAGATGATAGTCCTATGGCAGCCTGCCTGCCTGCCTGGCAAAGATGTGAGGGAAAGAGTTCATAGGCATGTATCCTGCCCTAGAGGCTTCCTGGCAACTGTCTCTAGGCCTGAGTGTGAGTAAGCCGGGGATGGTCTCCAGCACTTCTGCTGTTCCTCATGCATGAGCATGCAGAAAGAGAAAGCCCAGGTCTTTGGACCTCAGCAGACCAAACCCCGTGGTTTCTGAGATGCACATAAAAGTCTGGGCAGCATCTGCCATAAGAGCTTAAGTATGACCATCTTCAGTCTTAGACTTGACTACAGGGCTTATACTTCAGGTCACTCATGGCTTTTTTCTGACACAGATGTCTCCTTTCCTGGTTCTCTGGGGACAAAGAAAGTGTGGTGCCACCACCAGTTGTTGGTAGAGAACTAGATACCTACCCAGAGCCCAGCAGTCCAGTGAGCTCTCAGTTCTATGCATCAGCTGGCTCTGGGAACCAGCCCCATGGGATGCTCCATCCTCGAGTAGCTGAATAATACTTTCTCCTGCCTGCTGTCACAGAACTCAGACCGATGCCTCTCCTCTTGTCTGTGTTCTTATCGCCCTTCTACTTGAATTTGGGAGAAGAGCCTGCCTGTTGCTACATGCCAAGTAAGGTCCTTGGCACCACTGAGGTGCCCAGAGAAGGGGGTAGTGGGAAGCAGGTGGGCAGCCAGCAGCACAGGGAGCCTCTGTTTTCACCTGGTTGCCTCGTCCTGGCAGTGAATTCCCTGCCAGCCTGGCAGGGTGGAGATGGCAGCATACACTCAGCCAGAGGGGACAGAAGAGCACTCAAAGCACTTGAGTCCCGCAAGCCGAGGTCACTGCAGCAAATGGGGAAGCGGGGAGAGAACCCGGCAGCCAGCGACAGCTGGAGCAGATGGCATTTGTCCCCAGCTCACAAAGCACAGGGGCTTGCCAGTTATTTCTCAGCCACGCCTTCAGCCCTGTGCAGCTCTGGCCTCCTTTCAGCCTCAAGGCAAGCTGCTGCCATTTGCAGGAGCAAAACACGGGTGCCCTGGGCTACTGGATCCGTCCCTCTCCAGCCTTTTACCCCACATTACCACCTCCAAGATTCACACGTAACCAAACTCCAGCTAATTAAAGCTTACAACTGCTTCCTTTCCTGAAACAATGGGTTTCTACCCAGCCGTAGATCTTACAGCTCATGCTGACGTTTCCACCAGAAGAGGCCTTCTCCATCGCTTTACCATCCTAGGTCTTTTCATCTCTATGATTAAGTCATTCCTGGAGAAACTGCTCTGGGATGGTGCATCTCCCTCTAAAACTTACTGCTGCAGTAAGTAATTCAGTGTTTTCTCAACCGGGACTATCCTGCCTTCCTTCTTTGCTTTCTCCAAATCTGAATCTTGACTGGATCGGTCCAGTCTGGTTCTGTACAGCCATGCGGAGGCATCCAGGAACTCTCTGCTCTTCCCACTGGCTCTGAGAGGCTCTGAAGATTATGTTCACCTGCCTCTAAATCAATGGTTCTCAACCTGTGGGCTGAGACCCCATCTGGGGGGTCAAACGACTTTTTCACAGGGGTCAACTATCAGATATCCCGCATATCAGATATTTACACTACTATTCCTAACAGTAGCAAAATTACAGTTTTGAAGTTGCAACGAAATAACTTTATGGCTGGGGGTGGGGGGTATCACCACAACATGAGGAACTGTATTAAAGCGTTGTAGCATTAGGGAGGTTGAGAACCATTGCTCTAAATGGCCTTAAGCATCTCAGAATCCTATATAGCTTAGTGATCACCCCACCCGCTATGATTTAAGTGTGTCTCACAGAGGCCCAGGATCCTAGCTTAGACCCCGATACAGTGATTTGAGGCAGTAGAATCTTTAAGGAATGGAGTTCTAGTATAAAGTAACTAGGTTATAGGTCTCTACCCTCATAAAGAATTAACGCAGGCCTTGCAGGGCACATTAGTTCTCACAAAAGCATTTATAAAGCTAAGTCAACCCCACCAGCTAGACCCCTTCTACACACAGCCATTTTCCCCATCCTGTTCAGACATGTGGTAATGCAGCCAGAGAGACCCTCGCCAGAGGCCCAACAGGTATGACAACCTGATCTTGGATCTTCTGACTCTAAACCTGTGAGGTGAATAAACCCCCTTTCTTTATAAAGTACCCAGCCTTGGGTATTTTGTTTTAACAACAGAGAATCAACTAAGACATCATCTAATTAGACCTCAGGTCCAAAGCAGATCAGGCCTGCCTTGTGTGGTTCCTAAGTAGGTGCCAGGAGCAGTATTGGGGCCTTCTAGTTCCTTTTGATGGCATGCCGCCCTGTATGGATGCCTTTCCAGAAATAAGACAGAAAAGCAAAAGCCTGCAACCCTGCAGGCATGGTTGGGCCATGCCATGCAAATGAATGACTGCTGCTTCCCACTTCCTTCTGTCTCCTGGATTTGCTCACCATCTTGGTGTTTCACCACCCAAAGGCACAGCTTGCTCTCTTGGCCCTTGGAGAGCTCCCTGGGTCTCTACCTGTACTATTTGGGCACAGGGGCGGGGGGGGGGGGGCAGTAAATAGATCATAAGGAATCTGTTAGAATCCTGTTCTGATCATTTGGGCATTGTACTCAGAAAACAATCCAATTGTTTGTTCCCTGATTTCTTGGGTTCACACCACAGGACAAATTTTCTCTTCTAGTGCAGGGTGACAGGCAAGACACACCCCCCTCGGGGGGGGGGGTCCTGTAGCGTTGTACAATGTCTCAGGTGGGTAAATAAAAGCTGAAGAGGCTTTTATGCCCATCCAATTGGAAATGGACCCGTGTTCTCAATTCTGGAGGAGTCTCACTTTGTGAGGGCAGTGGGAAAGGCGAGTGGCCGTACTGGCTAGTCTATACACCATACAGTCGTCTCCAAGACCAAAGATGCTGATAAAGAATAAATATTACCACGACAGACAGGAAAAGGGAAGGTGGAGCCTGAAGTCTCTGACTCTTCCCTAGAGCAGGGTCCAGGTCCTGAGGATTTCTTGGTTGGCCTTCTTCTTGCTGTCCACCTGCAACCACTGGGTTATGCTGGTACTGCTGCCCAGAGCATTGCTGACCAGGTCCAGACACCTGGGGAAGGGCAGACAGGCCTCTCGCCGCAGTGACTTTCACACTGCCTGCCTTGAAGTGTAAAGGCGGGTACCGGCTCCCAGCCTTTGAGAGCATCGCCTGACTCTTTTATGAGATTACAGGCCCTTTCATCTTGGCTTTGGCCCGGTTTTCCTCCTTCCTAGCAAGGCTCCAAAGACAAGAACAAGGAGGGGATGCTCATTCATAGCAGAGTCCCCGCTGGGCATGGCGACCTGGCCTGTGAATCTTCCAGCCATGTGCTTTTGAGCAGAGCAAGCTGGGAAGAAGCGCGGAGGACAGGGTTAAGAGGGGTCTTTTCCCTAGCACCAGGAAGAAGTTGCATTGCATCCTGGGAATGCTCTGATCATGCCTTTGCTTTGTGTCTTCCACTTCAATCCGGTGGAAAGCGGCTTTGGGGCCTTTTCTTTCTCTTTTTCTTCCTTCCCTAGAAGGGCTCTTTTAAGGCCGGGGCTGAGAACACAACGTACCTCTTGGGCTCCTGCTTTCTGAGTGCGTGAATGCGCACCGCCTTAGTTCTTTGCTGTGTTTGTTCATTCTCTTGCTTTGCAAGCTTGCTTGCCTTCAAAGAGGCACAAACGGGGTTTCCCTCCTATGCTGCTCTCAATGAAACACCGGGAGCTCTGCCCTCTCTGAAGTCCCAATTCACTCCTTCCACCTGTCTGGCCTGTCTTCTCGCAGTTTCCCGTGCAGCGTCCCTCTGCTGGCATGCAGTTCTAGCAACCAGAAGCAGAACGGGACGGCGACAAGACAGAATCTCTGCTCTTGGCACCCATGCCTCTTCCTGACACTTTTTGGACACACACCCCAGCGCCATCTCCACCGCTGTTCCCTTAGCCCCGTCTCCCCCAGTCTGTGCACCCCAGTCCAGCGGCTGCTTTCATGACTCTCTGCTTCAGCCCCAGCACTCCTCCAGCCTAGGCAGCCTTTGAAGATCTACCACTTCATATGGTTCACCCCTCACCTCTATGCAGCCTCTGCCTCTGTACCTACTGGCCAGAAATGACCCTGGGTCTGCACTAAGAGCACGTATATTTAGGGACTATGCTTCTAGGAATGTCCAGCCTCAGGCTCCAAGTTGGGTCACTGTACCTGGAACTTGTCCCCACTCACTGGATGAAACCTCCAGGCTCTGATCATTCCTAGCCCTTATTTCTGGAAGTCCTTGGGGAACTCTCCAGGTCTACTTTATTCTACAGAGCAGCAAATAACCACCTCCTAATCTGTCCAAAATAAGGGCACTTGGACTCCTGTCCCTGCCCCAGAAGCCACACACCATCTACACCATGCTCTGACACAGCCCATGACACTTGGCCTACCTCAGCCCAGGAGACTCTGCTATAGTGTGGAGACGGTTTCTGTCTTATTCCATCTCTACCCCATGTTGCATTCTACCATGAGACTCCTGTTGAGACAGCTTCCTAACTTACTTTCTCTCCTCTTCACAGAAGCAGACGTGGAACCTTGGGACCTGGGCCAAAGGGTGATCTGATAAAGATCAGGCAACAGGCTATTGTCAGAACTGTGTTTCCATCTGATGACTAAAAATCCAGTGTTCTCAAATCAGATTATTGTCTCCCCTTAGGATATGTTACTTCCCCCAGACAAACCCTCAGGGCCATCGATGTCACAAAATTACAGTTGTGCCTACCCTGCCACAATTCCCAAGGTGTCCTGATGTGTCTGAATCCTGAAACAAGCATAGCATAGACCAAGAAGGCACACACACGCACACACGCACACACACACACACACACACACACACACACACACACACACACACACACCACTCTGTCCTTTCCTTGCCCAGAGCAGACATCAATAATCAATCACAGTACAGGTTCTGCCTACTAAAGCCAAGGAATCCACACAACTTAAGCTTTATCTCCACTATGAGACCTTCCAGATCCCCTCATTGGAAATGACTTTAATTTTTTTTGGTGGTGGTGATGACAGTTTTGTTTGTTTGTTTGTTTGTTTGTTTGTTTTTCTTGTTTCATGGCTCTCAGGACTCGGTTACTCCTGCCTGAGCTCATCTAGCTTGTAATAATAAACTGATAGCCAAGATTTAAGCTCTGATCTTGCTTGACCCAGGACCTATTCTGTGTTTCTTATTAAGCTCACTTACTCTTTGAAGTCATGTGACCATCATTGTCCCCATGTGACAAATGAGGAAATTGAGACTATATTAGAGACTATGTCCTACCTACCTTTGTTGTCTCCGTCAAGGAGGGACCGTTTTTATTAGCTGCCCTTCTCCAACTGTTTGTTGACAACCACTGTGGACCCGGGAACGAAAGTAGAATCGAGCACCGTGCTTGAGGTAGCCAATATGAGAGAATTTGTTTTGAAGGCCGTTTTCATGGAGAGGTGGAAAAATGGAACTAACTGAACAGCGGGGCGTTACACTGGAGATTGAAGGAATGCATGAACAGGGAAGGAGAAAAGCACGCTGAAGAAAAAGCCATCATTTCCTCCTGGGCCTGTATGTTTGAAGGACCTCCCTCCCTCCCCAGCACTCCTGTGCTCAGCTGACAGGATCAGAGTTTGTCGAAAGAGTCAAAAGCCTCCTGGACTGTGGCACCCAGGCCCCACCACAGAGGTCCTGGCAGGGAGGGCCCTTCACCACCAGGTTCTTCTGATTCTCAGGGTCCCTGCTGAGACAGCCTCCCCCAGCCCTGCAAGGAGTATTCAAGTCACTGCAGGCATGGTTTTACATGTTTGTCTTTCAACGTGATGAATGTCAGGTTGTGTGGCTCACACGTATACATACAGCCCTCCACAGCCTTGGGGCCAACGTCTGTGGGTTCAACTAACCACAGATCAAGAACATACAAACACAAACACCCTTTGTACTGACCATATGCCGATCTGTTTTCCTCGTCACTTCCCAAACATACGTTATGAAACATTTTACATAATCTTTATAGGGCATGTGGTTTTAATAAGTAATGTAGATATGATTGTAAAGTAAAAAGAAGGGATTGTTGGTTCTATGCAAATACCGTTTTATATAAGGGACTGAGATATTGACACTCCTTGGTATCTGTCAGGGATTCTAGAACCAATTACCCACAAATACCAACCATTTTGCCAGTTGCCTTTCAATAACTCCTTTTATAAAAGTTGGAATCCTATGTGTTTGTATGTGCGTGTGTGTATATACCTAGGACATGTAGTTGCAGGGTTTTTTTTTTCTTTTTGTCCTTAAAATGTGAGTTGCAGACAATAAAATGCATGCTTGTTCACGCACAATCCTATGAACTTAAAGAAATCACGTTACTGAAGACTCACTGCCAGAATCAAGACGCAGTGCTACTGACCTCCTGTCCTTCCATCCCCAACATCCCCTTGTTCCGCTTTGCAGTCGGGCCTGACCCTTGGCCTCCGGAAACCACCGACTCTTGTCTCTGCGATGTGCCTTTCTCTCGGGCACGGGAAGTGGGGGTCACAGTGTGCTGTCGCTTCAGTTCTCGCTTGACATTATGTGCATATGTCCCCATGTCATTACATATTCTTCAAAGGTATTACTTTTTAATGACTGCCTGCCTCTCTCCACGCTGCATGCCCTCCAGCTCCCCACAGCCGTGTGTCTCTCTCAGAGAATAGAAATGAGAGGCAGGAGGTCATGTTGGAAAGAACAAGGGCAGGTTTGATCTGATTACTGCTCATCACCTTTGGTGGGAGGCCCTGGCTCTTCTGCCTCCAGCCAGGGTAGATGAGCAACACGGAGGCCGAGTGGACAATAGCGAACTCAGCGTGACACCGACCGGTCCCAGCGTCGTCGTGTTGTTGGAGCCCCGGCTGACATGGGGCACCTTCTGGACTCATGGGCGAGGTTCAGATTCTTGTTAAGGAGGTGGAGGGGTGCTGCTCCTCCTCCCCTTCGGACCCCCGTGAGCATGACAGGAGGTAGCTGAGAGAGCTGACCACGGGACCAGACACAGGGGTCATTTTTCTTTCTCCTCTTCCCCTACCCCCGACCACCACCTTCTGGTGTCTAGATCCACAGATTGTAAGTACTTCCACCACAAAAAGGGGGGGGGGGACCAGTAACCATGGGAGGGGCTGGATATGCCAAATGTCTTCGTGGCATCACGTCTGTGTCAAAAATATCACAGTATACACTGCAAATGCATACAATATTTATTTGTCACGTACATCTCCAGGAAGCTAGGGTGCAGAGGAGAGAGAGAGAGAGACAAGTTGAGCTGCCTCCCTGCCCTCTCAAGAGGGTTCAAAGACAGTGGGAGGAAGGGAGGGAGAACTAACTTCAGGAAAAAAACAACTCCGTGATAGGCTAGGCTTTGAGAGCTTTCTCCCATGGATATAAAAGGCATACGCTCAGTACGTAACGTAATAGACGCGGGGAATTGGGGTAACAGCAGCTGTTCCTCTTAAAATTGTCCAAGGCCTCTTCTGCATTAATTGAGGGCATTGAAGTTGGAGAAGACCTTCCCCGGCGGCCACCCAACACTGTCTTCGCCCGCCTCCCTGGTCTCAGAATTCTCCCAATAAAGCAGGGCCGGTATCCTAGTGTGTTGCTATGGAAAGAATGGCAACATCACTTGGGAGCTGGTGAAAAAAAAAAAAGAGGGGGGTGTGGAAGGTGAAGGGAAGGGAAAAGAAGAAAAAAAAATAGGACAGGCAGGATTTCTTCTTAAGTCTTACTGAAGCGGAAGAAAAATGAAAAGCTATCCCCCACTACATACACCTCTGTCCAAAGTCAGCAGTGTCGGGGCTTGTCTCTGTCCCGCAGGACCGTCTCCAGGGAGCATTTTGGTCCCCATTGCTCCCGTACAATTCTGAGACACGGTTAGATTTTCAGGGTGTGTGTTTGCTAAATGGATCATGCAGTGGCCATTTTGAGAAATAGGTTCCTGCTCCCCATCTCCGTTTTTTGTTGTTGTTTTATTTTAAGACAGGACTCACGGAGCCCAGGCTACCCTCAAACTCACTGTGTAGCCAAAGGTGAATTTGAACGTCTGTCTCTCCTGCACTTCCTGAGTGATGGGTTTTCAACCACATGCCTCCACCCACAGTTTATGCAGTGCTAGGGATCAAACCCGGTGACTATCGCATGCTGGACAAGTACTGTACCAACAAAGCTCCTTCCCCAGCTCCTGGGGGTACCTCCCAATAACCAGATCTGTCTCCTCCTGTGCCCTTTCCTACTTCTCACATTGGTTTACCCAACTTCAACACCTCTGGGTTGATTTAGAAAGTACAGCTTAGAGCCCGGGTTCAAATACCAGTCAGTCTTGGCCAGCTCTGGTCCTCTGTGAAAATTAGTAGCTGTTGCTAAGCTTCAGTTGGCATCACCTACTTTCAAAGGCTGTGGAGTTTGGGGATGGCATGTGACCTGTGTAGCACAGTGGCCAGCACAGAGCATAGCTGTGCTTCGTGACTATGACGGTCACTCTGTCTTTCACCCCACAGATAAGGCCAGCCAGGTAGCCCCACCAGATGTGGACTCAGCCTCAGCCATTCCTCAGCATCTGTGAGAGGTTGCGTGTGAAATGCTTCCTGTGAGCCATGTGTTTTAACAGTTGGTCCCTGGTGTTTGAAGCACTGTTTTGAGAGGTTTGGAACCTTTGGGGTAGGAGACATGACTGCTGTTGGTGGATCACTTCGGGGAGGAGGAGTGGGTCTTAGGCCCTGTTTCAGTTCCCATCTCTGTTTTCTGGTTATGAGAAATCAGCACGACAAGCTTCTGCAGCCACAAAAAGATGCCCTGGCCACCATGCCTCCCATGCCATGATGGACTCGACCCTCTAAACTTTAGGGCCAAATCAACCCTTCCTCCATGAAGGTAGTCTTGTCACAGTGATGGGAACAGTGGCTAATGCAGCAGCTCTCCGGCCTTGACAGTCTCCAAGTCCAGATGTAGCACATCCTCGATGCTCCGGGCAGCCTCCTGGCTCTGCCTCTGCTCACATTAACTATTGCTGCTCGATAACCTAACACCAAAACTTAATGTTGAGGAGCTGGAGAGACGGCTCAGTGGTTAGGAACACACACTGCTCTGGCAGAGGACCTGAGGCCTGTTCCCAGTGCTCACATCAGGCTGCTCACAACCACCTGTAATTCTAGTTCCAAGTTATCCAGTCCCTTCTTCAGGGCTCCACAAGCATCTGTGTTCATGTGCACATGCCCACACAGAGATACGCATACACACATAATTATAGTTACTATAGAAATAATACTATTTTAAGTTGGATGCTGCAGATTGAAATGTATTGTTATGTCTTGAGGTTCTTCTGTGAGAAACTTCAAGGTGCCATGGCTCATCTACTCTCCAGAAGGCCATTGCTCCACATAGGTAGCTTGGGCTCCCTTGCAGCTTAGTGGACACCGGGTGGTCAGGTTTCTCCTCACCAAGGAGGCTCGGAGGAGGTAGATGATTTCCCTAGGGCCACCAAGACGAAGTGCCACAAAGTAGGTGGTGTAGAAGGAGTGTGTGGCTTCCCAATTCTGAAGGCAAGAAGTTTGCAGATCTGCAGCCTCTCTGACAGTCCCATGGCAAAATCCCAGCTTCCGGTGGCCTCAGCCTGCCTTGGCTTGTTGCTGGCCATCTTCTCGTGTCTCCACACTGCTTTATCCTCTCTGTGTGTCTTTCTCCGCATCCAAATTCTCCTTTGTAAAAGGACAAGATTAGAGCACACCCTGAATGAACTTCATTGAACAATTTTGAAAACCTTATTTTCAAATATACCCAAATTCTAAGGAACTGGGGGTTAGGACTTCGTCATGTAGCCATTTTAATGTTAGTTTTGTTCTTGACAATTTCGTACACGCATGTAATGTATTTTGGTTACTCTGTCCCTGACACCCTATCTCCTCTTCCCCCTCATCCCTACCAAACCCATCCCTCATCGATACCCGTCCCTTTTCCAGACTCGTGACTTTTCAGTTTTGTTTGGGAACCCACTTACTTTAACTCTGGCCATCTGTCTGCTTTTCTTTTTGAGAAGACACAGTTCAACCCCTAAAACGTGGTGAACAAATTCTGATCCTCTGCCATCACAGTTCTCTCTAGGGTCATGTCCCAAGCCTGGGTGAAAGCAAAGGTCCTCTCAAGCCTCAGGGGGGTACCCCAGTGCCTAAAACAGTGCAGAAATAGATTTGACCTTGGATGTTACTACATATTTCTTGAGTGAATGGACCCACCAGTTAGCCTGTCAATGAACAGCCAGTGACCAGACAGAGCAGAAGCTCCAACATAACCTGTCTTAGGGTTTCTATTGCTGTAAAGAGACACCAATGGTCACCGCAACTCTTATAAAGGAAAGCATTTCATTGGGGCTGGCTTACAGTTCAGAGGTTTAGTCCATTATCATCATGGTGGGAAGCATGGTGGCATACAGACAGACATGATGCTGGAGAGGTTTTATATCCAGATCAGCAGGCAGCAGGAAGAGACCGTGAACCAGTAGGCCTGCCTTGAGCTTCTGAAACCTCAAAGTCCACCCCAGGGACACACTTCCTCCAACAAAGTCAACCTACTCCATCAAGACCACACCTCCAATAATGCCACTCCCTATGAGTCTATGGCGTCCATTTTCATCCAGACCTATGGCCCAGGCAGAAGTAGCCATATAGTGGCAGGTCTCTGGGTTGTAGTCTCAGTTAAGTCTGTGTTTGTTCTGCTGCTGACGATACAGGAGGATCAGCAGGCCTCACCCCCTCCTTTGAAAGGGAGTCCACAACTTCCTGCTATTGAGAACAATGTAGAGGAGATCATGTGATGGACTCTGCCATCAGCCATCACAAGAACTCCTAGGGAAAGAAGAAGGGACCCTGTCAAAGCCTCCAAGTTAGCCATGTAAAGGCAGTTGCTGTGTCTGTCTGGCTTCTCAGCACTGGCGGGCGTTCTAGGCATTCATTCGAAGGTGACTTTAGGGTAAGTTGGACAGAGTTGGATGGAGCTTGGTAGATGGTTGAGGAATGAAGCACTCGGCTTTTATCCCTTTTGATGTCTGAGCATTGCCAAACCAATTCTTACCGGGCCCTGTCCTCTGTAAACTGTGTTAGACACCCAGGAGACACACACTAGGGAGAGGCTGCACTGGTGATGTGTGGTTAATGCTCATCAAGTGTTGCCCTGGCTCCTGCTGAGCAAGCCACTGCGCTCGCTCAGGGTTGGGGAAAGTATGGGGGTAAAAAAGCATCGACTGTGCCCACTGGGAAAGAAACACCGTTACAGGTGACTCTGATAGGCCTCTGAAAACTTAAAGTCGAATTCTTCCAGAGTAAGGGAGGATATAAAGAGTCAGGCAGAGTGAATGTAGGCAGATTGTCATGGGAGAAAGGTTTGAGTGAGGTGGTACAGGGTAGATCAGCCTTTGGTAGGAAGACTCAGAGGGGAGACCGCTCCAGACAGAGGCAGCCGCTGGAGTAAGTCTTGAAAGGTGGGAGGGGGGCAAGTCCCAGCTGGTTCAGAAATTAACTCTGAGAGCTTGTTAGAGGATTCAAGCAAGGGGGTACAGCTACCTGTACACTCTTGTATTGGTGAAATTATTAAGGCAACTCTACGTAGTTAAAAGGGAAGTTTATTTTGTGGGGTAACTCACAAATGAAGGGATAGGTAACAGGGTCTGGGAAAGGTGAAGCGCAGTCCGGCGGTGTTTTCTGGAGAACTCTGCTCGGTCTACCTCCAGCGTCCAGGGTCCAGGAACCAAGAGAGCTGGCGCATCCGGATCTCAGGTCTTCAGGGTCCTCTCTCGGCCCCGCCTTGTAGGCGTGACCATTACCGAAGCCTCAATGGGGGTTGGAACTTCCAGATCAAAGCTGGAATGGCTACCCACTACACCCTTGACTGAAGGTCAGCTCTCCGTTCTCAAGAAAGGTGGACCCCCTTGGGCCTGGCACTCAGTTTCGGGAGGAACACAGTGGAGTGGTGTGGGAGGAAGGGAACTTCTACCAAGCCAATGAGACCCTCTCACTAAACTCTGGCCATTGATAAGATAACCGATGCCATAGCCAGATTGGCCTCGTACTGTAAAGAATGCATAGACTCAAGTTCCTACACACACACACACACACACACACACACACACACACACACACACACACACACTTCTGCCCCTCGTATCCAATGGCTTCCATCATGCTCAGAAGGAAACCCAGCAAAGGCCCTGACTCTCTCAGCTCTCCTTTAACCCCTTTCCTTGGGCGGTCGGCACCTCCATAATGTTCTTTTTCCTTCACTGCTCCAAGAGCCTAGCTAGCTCTAAATCTGGCTGCTGCCCCCTCCTTCCCCCTCCCCCCATCTCCCAGGAGAAAGCTGGCATTCGGCGGCAGTTCCCATACGTGCGAAGGGGGCTCCTCAGAGATGGTGGCTGCACGTCAGATGGCCTTGCCTTTGAGAACCTGGACTTCTCAGAGGAAACAGCTCTGCTTTGTTCCCTGCCTTGTCTGCCGTCTCTAGACTGGCTGCAAGTCATCAAAAGTGTCCGACCATGAGGAGGAAGGTGCAGAGAGGCAACAAAGAAAGACAGTGTGGGGTTTGGTAAGAGCCCTGGAACTGTGCCTTGGGAGTTCGAGGGTCCCAGAGAAGGGTAGGAATGGGATTCAGAGAAAGGAGCCACCAGCAGTCATTACCCAAAAAGGGGGGCGGGGCATGGAGACTTGGAGAAGAGGTGCATGGTGACAGGCACAAGACAGCCAGAATAGAAAAGCATGTTATATGATTTAGATGCAAGGTCATACGTTGGAATTACATCCCCCTTGTGGGTTATTTGGGGGAGTAGAAACTTAATCTGACTGTGGCCTTTAGAGGTGGGCTATGGACAGTGCTCAGATTGGAAAGGACATTAGGGCAGGATCCTTAGGATTAGATCCTGGCGGGTTTATAAGAGGGTGAGAGACCCAAAAAACCACACACCATACATGCACTCTGTGTCTCTTTCCAGGTGGCACTCTGCATCGCTTCAGCCAGCAAGAAGGTCATCACTGCAGCTGGGCATGGTGGTGCATACTTGTAATTCTAGCACTTGGGAGGTGGAGGCAGGAAGGTCAGGGGTTCAAGGCCAATGTTAGCTACATAGTGAGCTCATATAGCTCAAAGCCAGCTTGAGCTATATGAGACCCTCTCTCAAACCACACAGAGAGAACAGAAGGGAGGCAAGGAGGAAGGGAGGGGAGGAGGAAGGAAGAAAAGGTGAGAGAAAGGGAGAGGGAGGGAAAGGTGGGAGAAGGAAAATGCTGACACCAAATGTGGCCCCTTGACCTTTGATCCCCAGAACTGTGACCCAAAATCTCTTTTCTTTAAAAAGCACTGTGTCTTGGGTATTTTGTCATGGTAATAAAAGCCAGACTAATCCACCATGAAAGGAAGCAATGTCATTCAATCCCTGTAATCCAGCAAGATGTGAGGATGGCTTGACCTCACGTGGAGACATCTAGAAGGTTATGAACAAATAACAGAGCACAGGAGGGAATGTTCCAAGTGACTCTGTGTTTTCATCCTAAGTGATAGAGCTTGGGGTCCCCAAGAAAAGGAAGTCAGGTGACCATTTTACTTAGAGCAAATACAGGGCTTGTCCTAAAGATAGGACACTTCTTTATTGTCTCACGCCAGGCTATGGCGCATGCTTTGTCTCCATTAGCCACATTGACTCCCAAAGCAATCTTGTGAGGTTCATTTCTTGTTCCCCTCATGAAGCAGATGAGAAAACTCGGATATCCTTTTGTCCCTAGACTTCTCTTTTCCTCCAACAAACTGGCTGTCACAATGCTCTTCTAACTTCTCTCCTGTGACTGACACAGGGACAGAAGCTCTCTCTCCGTCTGTGTGCCATCCTCAGCCCATGCCCTTGGTCATTTTGCCTGGTCTGTTCCATCAAGCATGGCCTGGCTTCGGTCTCTGCTCCAGTTCAGCAGGTGGGCTCAGCACTATATCTCCTGTGCAGGAGGATGGAAACAGCCTTCCTGTTCACTGCTTACCCAAGCGGGTGTGAGGAGGCTCTGAGATGAATCCTGATAGAAATCCACTTCAGCCTCCCTTCGGGGCCTTGTGAGAAAAACAGAGGTTCTAGCATTTCCTACTGTGTGCAGCAGGGTCCTGGGCCGTGTGCAAACGGATATGTGTGAATATGTTCTGTGACCGGCATTCACAGCAGAGGCCTGGGGGACGCCTCTTCTGTCAGCATTCATTATTGTTGGTAGTGCAGAGGAATGGGGGCCCACGGGCCCAAAGGAACAGGAGATTGTCCACAGGAGAGCAGCGACTCTCAGACCTGCTCAGAGATACAAAAAGAGAATTACGCAAGAGTGGACTGCCTGGGGGTTCTTCTCCAAGTTTAAATGCGAAGCGTACCTTTCTAGAATGCTTCCACCCTATGGTCAGGCAGGGGAAGAGTTCTGGTACAGGTGATCATGAAAAGGGCCTTTTTCTTCCTCCTTTCTGCTGAATCCAAGCCCTGGAACCTCTCCTCGGTTTGGGAATAGAGAGGATGTGGGAGCATTCAAATGGAGAAGCATGCATATACCCTCACTCCCTCCAGGCCTCGCTGCACCTCCAGGCCTGGTCCACTCACCAAGACATCCATTCAGCAAAGTCCGCTAACGCCCTCACCCGCCCAGCCCAAAGCAAGGTGCAATCATAGGTAGCCCCCTGCTTGCCATCCCGATAGCTGCTTTTGGTTGGGTCGGCCCAACTCAATCTTTCCCCGAGATACCAGAGGCCACCTGCCAAAAGCCTCTTGGCCTGTGTAACGTTGTGTGGGCTGTGACATCCCTTTGCTGTTCTCAGCCCTGATTCCTTAGCACATGCCTAGTCAGATGCAGGTGCTCGGGTACGGTGCAGCCTGGGCACATCCTTTCTCAGGTGACATCCTTCAGGCCTGGATGAAAGGCAAGTCCTTCTTCTCCCTGTGTTGGCTCCTTCTCCGTGTCTAGGGGGACTGTCAGGTCGACATTTGTAAACAACTATTTCTGCCTTCTTTTTGAGAGGCTCTAGTCTCCTCATTTAAAATGGCCTCTGAGTCAAGTCAACCGTGCCTCATTAAAAAAAAAAAAAAATTTCTTAAAGTGAGACCTCTGACCTCCACACACGTGTGAAAGTAAAGGTGTTTAAATGTAGAAATGGGAGTTGAGGAAGGACTAAAGAGAAGGAGGGAGGGAAGGAGTGGGCAGGGGGAGGCGGGCAGCACCATTGCGCCCAGTATCTCATTTGTTCCTCTCCAAAGTCCTGAGACAAAAAAGAATCATTTGTCGGGTCAGCATAGAAGCAGATCTGGTTCTAAGGCCTCCAGGCAAGATCCTCCACCTCACAGAGCAGACATCTAACACAGGGGCTCCTGCTGTACACCCCAGACACTGATTTCCTGTTAAACCATGGGAAGTCTCCAGGGGTTCCTATCCCAGCTGCCATACACATCTCCTGCAGAACCTCAAAGACGAAAATCTAATCCTGAACCCAAGATTCTGCTGGTGGATGTAGAGTGTTCTGAGCAAAGGGGTATGTCTCAGATGTGATTTCCAATCCCCAAAGATCTTCCTGGGAATCAATGAATGGGAGAGGATGGGGTGTAAGTCAGAGCCCAAGATGGCTGAGATGACGGCGTCCTGGAAGGCAGCAGGCATGGGGAAAGAGATGGAAATGAGTCATGAGGCTGGCTTGGAGACTGAGGAAACAGGACAAGCTAGGGCGCATCTCTGTGAAGACCGTCTTCCTAAAATATGAAGCAGAGGCATCCACTGTCCCTACTAGGGCAGTGCGCAGAGGCTGAAAGTGAGAGTCCTTGGCTCTGTGGCTCTGGTCAAGCAGGGTTGGGAATGCCAGCTCTTTGCTCAATCCTATGAAGCAATGGCTGTGTCAGCATGGCTGATGGGAGCCTGGCCTCTGCTCTGCTCTTCCTAGAGGCTGGGGAAGGTGGGCAAGGCTGCAAGAACATCACAGGTGTTGGCCAAGCTCAGCATACCCTTGGATTCACATCTGTGGCCACCAAAAAAATCCCCGTAAATGAAGTAGTTCAAACCCTTCCGGGAGTCAGGTGCTGAAGGTAGGTTCCCTAGACTCACACCAAGGTGAGGCTTCTGAGGGCCAGGAGGGAACTCTTCCTGCCTCTTCCGGCTACTAGTGACCATCTTGTATTCCTTAGGTTAGCAGTTTCAAACCATGGGAACATAATTAGCTCCCATGGCCACTTCTCCTTCCTCTACTCCCTTCCTACGCCCTCCTCGGTCATTATTATTGCACCTCCCTCTGTCCTTCTCAGAAGGACACTTGTGACCACATGCGAGACCCACCTAGGTGGTCCAGAATAGCCGGTCCATATCAAGAACCCTAGTCACATTGTCCAAGTCCCTTTTTCCATACACGGCAAGATTCCCAGGTTCCAGAGCTAAGAACCTATATATCTTTGGGGACCATTTTTCAGCCTCCTACCCCTGTGGGTCCTTGGCAAAGAAATCTGAAAACACAGCTTGTGAATGCAGTTTGAATCTGCGTAATTGTGTGTGTGTGTGTGTGTGTGTGTGAGAGAGAGAGAGAGAGAGAGAGAGAGAGAGAGAGAGAAAGAGAGAGAGAGAGAGAGAGAGAGAGAGAGAGAGAGAGAGAGAGAGAGAGTGTACGCGTGTGCGTGCACGCGAGTTACTATTGAGTGAATGGCTTTGTGGAGGACATTCAATCCAAGAATAAGTGTAAACTCTCAGCCTTGATCCTGAGTCTTTGAGATGAAGGGGGGGATGAAAGTGTTCAGGAGAAAGCTGTGGGTTTAGGAATGCAGAGGATCAGCTGGAGGGGGCTGGGGTGGGAGGGAGAGAGAGATCTGACAGACAGAATCCAACAGCTGCCGAAAAGCCCTGTCTCACCCTGACACGTGCCTGGGGAGCAGAGAATGCACAAGGCTCGTCGGGCTCCGGGAAGATGGAGTGTGCGCAGATCCCCCACAAGGAGGGAAATGAAAAGGTTACACAGGGATTGTCAATATAACAAATCCCAGGAGCGTCTCGGCCTCTCTAAATGTTTTGATAGCAGAATTTGATGGGCTGTAAATCAGAGCAGGCCCATCTTAAACATTTGAGAGTGCCTTATTTATTTATGGATGTGACACATAAAACTAGAATTGATTCCCTCTTCTTTCAGTCTCAGAGAGATTTTTTTTTCCTCTGCTTTAGAAACACCTCACTCCTCCCTCAGCCCTGGAGTTGGAGGGGTCTTGGACACAATGGGAACTGCTAGGATTCTTCCTACACAGTAGCTTTGCCTTGGGACGGGGGTGGGGGGGCGATGATCAGGAATTGACTGTTTCAAAATAGGCCTTCATCTTTGTGTGTGTGTGTGTTTTTTAATAAGATTATTGCTCAGAGAAAATGGGAGAGTAAAGGGGTTCCATGTAGAAGAGTAGCAGACACACAAGACGATTTCCTTTGACGGCGGCATCAAAGGCCACCTTGACCTCTCCCCAGGGATTCGGGTTGACCTTGCCTCTGTTATTCCATTCAGCAGACATAACAGATTGCATTTGTTTCTTCAGTATCCCTGACAACTTCAGCGCATCTCAAGCATGGCTCTCCCTCTTCCATGCATTAGACCTCCTTAGGGCAGGAACCTGGGGTCCCATTCCTGATGTCTGAAGCAGACACTGACATTGTACATGCAACAGTGAACAAGGGACTGAGAGGAAGGAATGAGCTGTGAGCTCTTTTCCAGGGACGTGTGTGTGTGTGTGTGTGTGTGTGTGTGTGTGTGTGTGTGTATGTGTGTGTGTATGTGTGTGGTGTGTGTGGTATGTGTGTGTGTATGTGTGTGTGGGGGTGTGTGTGTGTGTGTGTGTGTGTGTGTGTGTGTGTGTGTGTGTGTGGTGTGTGTGGTATGTGTGTGTGTATGTGTGTGTGTGTGTGTGTGTGTGTGTGTGTGTACATGTAGAGGTCAAGGGTCAATGCTGGGTATCTTTCTTGACCTATCTCCACCTTAATTTTTGAGAATCTGGAACTCAGCAGTTGACTAGTTTGGCTGGTCAGTGAGCCCCAGAGATCTTTCTGTGTCTGCCTCCCCAGAGCTGGGATTACAGGCATGCTCTAAAATGTGGGTGCTGGGGATCCCCTCTCAGGTCCTCGTGCTTCACAGGAAGCACATTGCCGGCCAAGCCATCTCCACAGTCCCAGGTTATTGCTTTAAGACAAGCTTTAGGAGCTGAGCTCAACCATGATGTTTCGTCCTGTCATCCAACGCCCAGCATTCTGCCGCCTGTTCACCTGTGAGATCACTATGGCGTTCTTTCCCTGTTTCTGTGCCCTCCTCCCAACTGCCCATCACTCCCCTCAGTAGTACCGTATTCCAACCTAGTGTCATCTCGGGGAGCTTGGCCTGCTTCTTCTAAGGCTCAGCTGCATCAAAGAACATCACTTTTTCACAGGACAGAGTTGGCATCTATTCAAACAGCAGATGCCAAGTAATGTCCTCTTGCCAAGGCTTTCAACATGACCTGTGTTTAGGAACGCAGCTTCCGAAGCCATGCTCCCAAATGTTTGGGGTTGATAAGTTTGGGCTAGGTCTCAAGAACTGATGGTGTTTCAAAAAACCCCAAGTGCTGTGTGATGGCACAACAGCCATTTTGCTGACCTACCTGTACATTTCAACTTTAGACTTAAGGCAGACTGGAAAAAAAAGTCAGAAAAATTAGACGTGAACTCGGGGTCACTGTTGGCCTCCTAAAATCAATGCCTACCATGCAGATGAGAGAAATGGTAATAAAGACAGAAACAGATGGATGAGGTGGTAGCTGGAGCTTAGAGACAGATCCAGGAGCACTGATGTCTGCATCCAATCCCTCCCCTCCCCATGCTAGCACTCTGTCACCCAAGACCCCACCCAGTCCGAAAGCCTTGGGATAGGTAGTCATGTTGCAACTTTAGAACACAGAGGAGAAACGTCCGCTCCTTCTGGAATGATCTCCCCTTGACGAACTGTAGCCCAATCCACTAACAGCTCTGTCTGAAAACCCAGCAAAGCTAAAAGCATTCTTCCAGACTTGGATGTCTTGAGGAGATGCTCCAGTCAGGGCTCCCAGATAGCCCTGTTATTTCCTTTGACAGCCTCAGTGCGAAGCCTGAAATGAGAGGTGGCTGCCGTGAAGGCCCCAGGTACGATT
This sequence comes from Peromyscus californicus insignis, assembly GCF_007827085.1. Classification (NCBI taxonomy): domain Eukaryota; kingdom Metazoa; phylum Chordata; class Mammalia; order Rodentia; family Cricetidae; genus Peromyscus; species Peromyscus californicus. The sequence goes on from NW_026294503.1 coordinate 23,851,995, forward strand.
TCCTCGAGTTCTCCCTGGCCTCTGAGCACCGATGCCCCAGGCTGGGCTTTTTCAGAGCCTCTGGCCACTGCTTGAGTCTCCCATACTGGAGACCTGCAGAGAGGAGCCTCCAGCAGGGATTTCTCACTCCCTCGAGTGTCTTCCTCTGGAGTCAAGAACCTAGACGTGACTCTCAAGCTGACATCCAGGCTTCATGTCAGCCCCAGAGAGCAGTCTCCAGGGCTGATCTGGGGCTTAGAGATCACTTTTCCTTCCTTACAAACTTCAGGCCACAAATAAGAGAAAAGTCGGGAAATGCCACCACCTTGACTCGAGACAAGAGAGTGGGGATAACCGTGGGAGTGTACCAGCCCAGGGAGTCGTAGACAGCCTTGCTACTGGAGATGAGACTTGACTTAGCAGCAGCATTATCTACAGCAAACCCTTAGTAAAATACAGATTCATAAGGTCTGGTCCAGGTTTACTGACCGTAATCTGCCTTTGGAAAGATCCTCACAAGAGTTTGTAGATAAAGTTTGTGTCCCGGTGTTCTACTGTTTCATGCTCTTCAACATTGACCATGAACTAATCTCTCTGAGCCTTAGTGCCCACAAAAAGTTTTAGAGAAGTGAAACTTGGTTTTTGGCCTACATGGTCCTGTAATGAACATCGACTGTCCTTGCTGGGGAAATGAATATGGGAGAATCTAGTGACGCCTGCATAGGAAAACCACACTGAATGGGAGAAAGTTCTAGAGGGAAAAAAAAATGAAGCACACTCAGCGTATTCAAAGAAGCATAGAGGCTGTGGAGGAAGGTGTCTCGCAGCACCCTGGATCTTGACTGTCTCTTTTGGCTTTGTTAAGATGACTGACCACCTGCTGGGTCTCAAAGGTCTTACCCTCATGGATCAGGCCTCTCTTCCTGCCAGCCCTGCCCCAAAGCTGTCTCTGAGAACCTTCTACCTCTTGGACCCTGTCTGAAAGGCTGTGCCCCTCCATTGCCTACAGAATCAACCCCGAGCTCCTTAGTGTCACTGGCTAGCCCCAAGGCTCCTTCCACCCTCGAGGCTTATCCTTGTCATGCCCACCCCCTCCATGGACCTTTACTTTTTTTCCTTGCGCTTATCAGCCTAGGAGGATTACAGTCATCAGATTGGGACAGCTGACACTTTCCTTTCCTGCACCTGGGAAGTGTACCCTCCCATCTTTGAAGGCCTACTCACTAGGGGAGGCTCTTGGTGCAGTGCCAAGTGCCCTAGGGCTGGACAGCATCTGTTCAAATCCCGGCTCTGCTGAGAAGTGGCTATAGGTTCTTAGTCAAGATGCTCGCACTCCCTGGTCCTAAATTCTTCTGGGTCTGTCTCACTATCTCCATCTCTCTGTCTCTCTCTCTCTCTGTCTCTGTCTCTCTCTGTATGTCACATACACACAGAGGCAAGGCCAGCTCACTGCTGTTTTGAATTGAAGTATCATCAGTGTGCTAGTGTGCTGGGGGGTATGTCTGTGCCCAGTTCAGGCCCTTAGGAAAATCAAAACCCACAGCTCACTTGCCACCTATTCTAGATGGGACTCTGTATCTCAATGTGTATTTTACCCATTTATTTATTCATTTCTATTTTTTAAGATTCATTTTTATTTTTGTGTAAGCATGGGAGCCTATATGAGTAAATGTGTACCATATACATGACAAGAGCCCACAGGGGCAGAAAAGGATGTTGTATCCCCTGGAACTGGAGTTTAGAGGTGTTTGTGAGCCACCATGAAGGTGATAGAAACTGAACCTGGGTCCTCTGGAACAGCAGTAAGCACTCTTAACCTCTGAGCCATCCCTCCCGCCTCCCCATTCATTTCTATTTTTGCCCAGCTTTGACCACAACATCTCAGGCTCCACTCAGAACACTTCAGCTTCCATGCCAGTGAGTACCAGATACATGGTGAAAATCCCAACGTTGACCATGGCTCACATGTTCAGACACATACCCCAAAGTCTTGGCTCTACAGACCCCCTGATTTTACTGTGCAAGAATAATGCTCCCCAAAGCAGTGTTTCTCCCAAGCCTCCCGGTGAGACCTGAGAGAGGATTCCCCAGGGACTCCATCCATCAGGAGCCCTCTCCTGTTTCATTCTTTATCCTTCCTTTTAATCTACTCTGGCTTCCATGCTTGCTTGCTGAGTGAGATTTGGAAGCTAGAGTGTGCTCTGAACCACAGTTTTGGAATAGAGAGAAACCTAGTGCCGATTTCATTACAATTGTCCTTATCTCTCAGGCTCACTTAGCAGATTAGAATCATTCTGGTACTTTCCATAGAAATAGTCCTTTGTCCCCCCACACCCCTCCCTGCACCCACTCCTGACTGTTGTCTCTGTTCTACATAAAGGAAGTCTCCTTTTGCTCCCTCTCCTTGGAAAATTATAACTCAGATGCTCCAAGCTCCTTGGCCAGTGGGTAAGAACTGAGCTACATCCTGCTGCATCAACAGTGCCCATGGAGATGTTGGAGGCTTCCCCTTCCAGTGTTCTTCCACTTACACAGCCCAGCACCCACACACTGCATGTACACAGACACATGCACACCCATGCACACCCATGCACACACTGTCGAACATTCCTGAGAGCTTTTACCATATCTCACCATTCTGTGTGAACTACAGTCCTCACAAAAGGTTTTTGCCATTCTTCCCATTCTGTTACCGGAGTCATTATGGTCAAAGCCTGACCCTGCCAACCCTAGCAAGCTAGGCTCGACCACCTGTCCTCAACAGGCCCAGTCAAGAGAGAAGAGTGAAAAGGAGAGAAAGGAGATTTATTGGATGCAGCTATACCGGGAAGAAGAGCAAATCAAGAGGTCCAGTGTCAACATCCCACTCTGCCCAAGTCTGCCTTCAGAGCACTAATGTGAGGTCCAGGTTTAAATAGAGGGCAAGAGCTATGCACAGCTAATCAGTCCTGGTCAGGGTATGGGCCCACCCACCATGGCAAGTTCGATTCCTGCCTTCGGTCTATCCCTCAGGTTGTCAGCACTATGTGAAAGCTCTTTCTAGGAGACAGGCCTTGCCTCTAACTGACACCAAGGCCTCAGCCTTCCCCTTCCTTTACGTGGTACTAGAGGAAAATTCCAGTTCCTTCGGGTCCATTGTCTCAATAGTCTCTAGCCAGAGAGGTGTTACAGGCACGAACTGGAGTAGAATTTTATGTGTCAGAATGAAGACTAAGAAGAGAGACACACGGATACTGTAGAAACAGGGACAGGTCATTGAGAAATAGAAAACATCCCTGAGCCTAGAAGGAGGGCCAGTGAGCTGGAGAAGGTTACAAGGTCAAAGTTGCCCTCGATTCCAGCCCCATGATGGGTGAGGCTTTGCGGCTGTGCCGTCCCCCACATTCTGTGTCCTGTGCTTTTCTTGTACCTGCTCTATCCTTTATATGTAGCCCCTCCCCCCCCCATGGGGAGAGGTTTGTAGTCTTCTGCCAGCTGCTTTCTTTCATGTCAGTCCTGATGCCTCTCTCTCCTCCCGAGTCTCCTGCCACAGATGGATACCATCTGTCTCTTAAGACTGATTTCACTCCTTCCAGGACAGTTGGTTGTGGCACGGCCCACGAGACTGTCCCCCGGTAATGGAAAATGCCCTGTGGTGGTAAACATGGCAACCACTCCACATGTGGTTCCTGAGCCCCCTCACTTAAGTCCAAAGAGCCACATGTGGCTGGTGGCTACCATATCGAACAACACAGATCCAGAGTGATGTTGCAATCCATAAGCAAACGGGTAGCTATGCCCTTAACCACACAATAGACCAATACCATGTCAGTTGTTGGAAAGGGCTTTGAAGAAAGCAAAGCAGAGTGGAGACACAGTAATGAGGAGAAGGTTCACTTGCAAAGAAGCGAGCGTCAGGAAATCCCTCTTTGGGTGTGGAATGTTCTGACAGAGGCTCCGGGATGAAAGTGACACTCCTGGTGGAACAGCTGGAGTGTGTCAGCAAAGCCGAGAGGGCATGGGTCACAACATGCCCAAGCTTGCAGGCTGTTCCAGAAGAGTGGAGCTCACTGTGAGGCGAAACCAGAGAAGCCGCAAAAAACCACCCAGGACCAACTCGGATCCTGACCCATACATCCATCCCTCTGTTGCTCCAGCAGAAGATTTGTGCGGGTGGCTGTGGCAGGAATCCAGGCTAGAGATCATGGCAGCTTAGCTGAGAGCTAAAAAGGTGCCTTTGAACCCTGGAGTCAACAGGATTGCTGGTGAATCGGCTGTGCGGAGAAGGCCAATAGATTCTAGGCCCCGGTGAGCAATAATAGAACCCTTGATGGACTTGAATGCTCATGTGTACAGCCCATGTTTGAGAGACTGGAACTCCAAGGGAGGCGGAGGCTGGAAAAAGCCAGTGTCGGTATACAACTGGACCTTACTTAAGCATCAGCTCCAGCAGCCCCAAGAAGCTGGCCTTGGCCACCCATCCCGATATGCCAATTAGAGAGATGAGTGATGGCAAAAGGCAGAGAGAAGTTTTAATTAGTGTGTTGGGAAGAGCAAAATTAAAGGAGTCTAGTGACCACAAGTTCATCTTCTAGGAACTGATAGGAGTTTTAGGTTTAAAGAGAGGGAGAACTGGGGCAAAAGGTGTGTAATTAAGTAGCCTTGGTCAAAGTGTGGTCCCGCCCATCATTGTCTGAAAGGTGATGTAATAACAAATGCATCTCTTAATTACTGTTATGGTCTGAATTCCTTCAGAATAATCTATCCAGCATGCAGTCTCTCCATCATACATCATGGCTCTCACCTTAGGATGGTCCATCCTAGAGGATTTGCCATTGCTGGAATCCAAGGTGCCTGCAGCTCTAGGACAGTGACTCTTGGTGCCTTCATCGAAAAGAAAGCTGTGACAGCTCAGACAGGCAGGCATGTCTTAATGACAGTCGTGCCTGGCCGAGTCAAATGGGAGTCTGAGTCAAAGGAAGACAGATGGACACAGAACGAAGGCAGAGGTGTCCCGAGTTCCTCCTGCTCCAATTACCTCTCATGCCTGAGGGAGGAGTCAGTGTTTTTTCAGCAAAATCAGCTTCTTGGTGTCTGTTGCAAGGATGGTCAGCAGAGGGACGTGGTCGCCCTCTGTTCTGCTTTTCCCATGGCCTCTCCTTGCTGCCGCTCCTGAGGGACCTGTACCCACTGTTGATAGAGTGCTCCAGCCTGAAAACACCAGTGTCCCAGTGTCAGAGGGATTGGCCTTTGGGGATCACCAGGGGGCACTGACTGTCTCCTGAGTCCTGGGGCACCGGCCCTCTCCTGAGTCCTGGGGCACCGGCTTTCTCCTGAGTCCTGGGGCGCTGGCCCTCTCCTGAGTCCTGGGGCGCCGGCCCTCTCCTGAGTCCTGGGGTGCCGGCCCTCTCCTGAGTCCTGGGGCACCGGCCCACTCCTGAGTCCTGCTCAGTGTGGGCCCCGAGCCTCAGCATCTCAGAGTTGCCCTTTACTTGCGTTCTTCCCTTCTGCCCTTGAGCCCTGTCCTAAGTGGGGCTCAAAGGCCAATGTGTCATCTCATCTCTTCACTTCTCCTAGATGTCAGATATCCTTGTCCCTAAACACCCTCTTCTCTGTTCTAAATATAAAATCACACTGAAAGTAGCCACAAAGTAAAAGGCATTGGGATGTCAACAGTGACCCAGCCCAGGAGTTCCCTAGAGTTCTGGTGACATGCCCTGCGTCCTAATAAGCAAATTGTGCCTGTGGCCCAAATTAATATTTGTTTAATGTGGTTCCAATCAAAACTCTAATAGGGCTGTATTTTACAATTGATTATGATTTACGAAATAATCAAAATAACCAAGGAAGCGTTCTAGGGGGGAAAAAAGAGGAACATGGAGGAACCACTCACTCAGCTGGATATTAACATGTACTCCAAATATCTAAAAAGAAATTAACAGTAAGCCCCAGTAGCTAGACAAGATGTGCAGACTAGGCAACTGGGAGCAAGCCATAGTAAATGTAAAATGTAGTGTGTGGTGAGGGTGGTTTCTTACGCCCTGGTGAGAATAGGTTATATAACACACGCTGCTGAGGTAATGGGAAATACTCAGGGAAAAAATGGCTGTACTTAACTCGAGAGTACTATACTTAACTCAGGATAAATTCAATACTAGGTGACTTAAATGTAAAACAAAATCATTAAGTTGGCAGGACATGGTGGGGCAAAGCCTGTAATGCCATCACTTAGGAACCCAGGGAAGAGAGACTGCTAGAAGTTTGAGGCAGGCCCGGGCACCATAGCACGTACCAGGCCAGCTGTGACTAATAACAAGGCCCTGTCCTAAAAAGCAAAAGCAAACAAAATTAAGCCAATAGACTCTAAAGACACCATAAATCCAATATTATGACTCAATATGATTTAAGTAAATGCTCTACATGCAAAAAGAGAAAACATGGATTAATATACCTCACCAAAAAAAACCCAGAATTTCCAAATATGAAAAAAGCCACAGAGGAAAAATTTATACATTGGTTATTTAAAATGTAAGGTTTCGGCCGGGCGGTGGTGGCGCACGCCTTTAATCCCAGCACTCGGGAGGCAGAGCCAGGCGGATCTCTGTGAGTTCGAGGCCAGCCTGGGCTACCAAGTGAGTTCCAGGAAAGGCGCAAAGCTACACAGAGAAACCCTGTCTCGAAAAACCAAAAAAAAAAATAAATAAATAAAAATAAAATGTAAGGTTTCTACATGCTAAACATATAAAAATACTCTCCAAATAGCTAAAAGGTAGACTTTTAAAAATTGCAGCAGGTGTAATAAAGCATTTTTACAAATTAGTAACAAAACCACTGAGCACCACAATATGAAAGTGACATAAACAGGAAATTCACAAAAGAGAGACTATAAATGGCCAGGAAGCGTTTGGAAACAGTTTAGCTTTAGTAGCAATCAAACCCACAGAAGTAGGTCAGGGAGATGGTTCAGTGGGTAAGGCCACTCGCTGGGTTCAGATTCCCCAGAACCCACACAAATCCACTTATGGTAGTACATGTCTGCCATCTCATCACTCCTGTGGAGAGATGGAAAACAGAGACAGGAGAATCGCCAGAAACTCTCAGCCAGCTGCCTGTCATACGTATCAGTCAACAAGAAACCCTGTCTCAAGCAAAGCAGAAGTCGGGAACTGACATCTGAGATTGTCCTCTGATAGCAATACAAATGCAGTGGTAATTGCACACCTACACACACACACACACACACACACACACACACACACACACACACACACACACACGGGGTGGGCGGCAGCAGAGGGAGGAAAGGGAGTTTTGTTGTTGTTGTTGTTGTTTAAGCATAAGGGCTGAAGAGAAGGCTCACCAGTTAAGAGCACCCACTGCTATTCTACAAGACCAGGGTTTGGATTCCAGCAACCACATTATAACTCCAATCACTTATAACTCCAGCTTCAGGAGATCCAACACCCTCTTCTGACCTCTGCAGGTACCCATACATACATCCACACCCAAACACATACATATAAATAAAATAAATCTTTGCTCTAAATCACAGAAGCATATTGAAACAGTTTTCCTATCTAGCTGTCAAAGCCTTTTAGTGGTGGTACTTCATGTAAGCTGAGTTGGGAGTCACACTTTCTCAGGCATTGCCAGAGGAAAGGCCATCTGAGGCAAAAATGCAGTCATGTGAGTCAAGAGAACCATCTCTAGGCCTGTGTCCAAAGGCAGTTCATTCCAGCCCAAACTGAGCCAACTATGATGGCACATGCCTGTAATCCCAGCACTCAGGAGGCTGAGGCAAGAGAACCAAGACTTCAAGGCCATCCTAGGCTACATAGGGAGGGCAAGGCCAGGCTGGACTATATGAGAGACCCTGTCACAAACATACATACAAAACAAGTGTCACATCCCTGTAATGTAATGTCATGCTGCCACTTGAAACGGAAATGGGGTACTGCTTAAGAGAAACAAGCAAAGGACAGTGTTTGGATTGGTGGCTTACATTACAATCCTTTATACTTCTTTCCCTACGCTTATGTTTTTATGATACGAAGTGGTATGTCCCTGTTTTTGTTTAGGTTTTGGTTTTGGTTTTTTTTTTGGGGGGGGTTGTTTTTTGGAAACAGAATCTTACTATATAGCCCAGGCTAGCCTTGAACTCAAACCTTTGAGCTCAGTGCCTCAGCCTCCTGAGTGTGTGGACTACAAGCATGTGCCACCACACCGGGCTTTCTTATCCACTTTCTAACGCCATGGAAACCCATTTACAGGCCCTAGTCAGGCGTCTTGCTTCTGATGTTCCCCAAATAAAAAGCAACTTGTAACACCTTGCTTGCCCCGCGCCCCCCACTCTGCACTTCTGAAGATCCTGGTGTCTTTGTTCTCTTTCTGTAACAGTGTCTCTGAACACGGAGACCCCAACCTTGTTTGCTTAGTGTTGTTCCTCTTTCTTCCCGGAGAAAAGAAGAGCACATCGGCTTTCATGTTTCCAATCCTCACCCACCCGCCATCAGTGCTTACATGTGTGTTTGATTTGGCGCCAGTTGGGGTGGGTCATGGGAACAAGCCCGAAAAAGAAAAAAAAAAAAATGCTGGTTTCTTTTGCATTGTGAGGAGTCACTGACTCCAGCTTTGTGCTTGTCCCACAGACATGAAGCTGCCCGGTGTGCCCGGAGATTGGTACAGTTACGATTTTCTGTGCTGAAACTGTTCTGAAAACGCCAACAGAAGACTTCGGTGTTCAAGGCAAGCCAAAGGCATTTGAGAGGGAATTAAAGCCAAAAGCCAAGAATTTCACTGTCCTGGCCCCACCCACTCCGAAAAGAAGTCATTACCCACAGGCCAGGCAGCAATGGCAAGCAAGCGGAAATCTACGACTCCGTGCATGGTCCGGACATCACAAGTAGTCGAACAGGATGTGCTGGAGGAGGCAGACAGGGCCAAAGACAAAGGAATGGGCATGCCACCGTCTGATGTGGCCAAGGACAGCTGGGCAGCAGAACCTGAAAACTCGTCCAAAGAAAATGAAGTGGTAGAGATGAAATCTATGGGGGAAAACCAGTCCAAAAAACTCCAGGGTGGTTATGAGTGCAAATATTGCCCTTATTCCACACAGAATCTGAACGAGTTCACAGAACACGTCGACATGCAGCACCCCAACGTGATTCTCAACCCCCTCTACGTGTGTGCCGAATGTAACTTCACAACCAAAAAGTATGACTCCTTATCCGACCACAACGCCAAGTTCCATCCGGGGGAGACCAACTTCAAGCTGAAATTGATCAAGCGTAATAATCAAACTGTCCTGGAACAGTCCATCGAAACCACCAACCACGTTGTGTCCATCACGGCCGGTGGTCCTGGAAGTGGTGACAATGACCCCGGGGTCTCGATGGGTAAAATCCCCATGATGAAGACAGGAAAATCGAAGGCAGATGCCAAGAAAGTGCCCAAGAAGCCTGACGAGGCTGCCCCGGAAAACCACATGGAAGGGACTGCCCGCCTGGTGACGGATACAGCTGAGATCCTGTCCAGACTTGGAAGTGTGGAGCTCCTTCAAGATTCACTGGGACATGTCATGCCTTCTGTACAGCTGCCACCAAATATCAACCTTGTCCCTAAGGTCCCCGTCCCCCTGAATACTACCAAATACAACTCTGCCCTGGACACAAATGCCACCATGATCAACTCCTTCAACAAGTTCCCTTACCCGACCCAGGCTGAGCTCTCTTGGCTAACAGCTGCCTCTAAACACCCAGAGGAGCATATCAGAATCTGGTTTGCCACCCAGCGCTTAAAACACGGCATCAGCTGGTCCCCGGAAGAGGTGGAGGAGGCCCGAAAGAAGATGTTTAATGGTACCATTCAGTCAGTACCCCCGACTATCACTGTGCTTCCTGCTCAGCTGGCCCCCACAAAAATGTCACAGCCCATCCTCCAGACAGCCCTGCCATGCCAGATCCTCGGCCAGCCCAGCCTGGTGCTGACTCAAGTGACGAGTGGGTCGACGACCGTCTCTTGCTCCCCCATCACACTTGCGGTGGCTGGGGTGACCAACCATGGCCAGAAGAGACCTCTGGTGACTCCTCAAGCTACCCCTGAGCCGAAGCGTCCACACATCGCCCAGGTGCCAGAGCCTCCACCCAAGGTGGCCAACACCCCCCTCACCCCAGCTAGCGATCGCAAGAAGACCAAGTTGCAGATTGCGCACCTCAAGGCAAGCTTTTTACAGAGCCAGTTCCCTGACGATGCTGAGGTCTACCGCCTCATTGAGGTGACAGGCCTCGCCAGGAGCGAAATCAAGAAGTGGTTCAGTGACCATCGCTACCGGTGTCAGAGGGGCATTGTCCATATCACCAGCGAATCCCTTGCCAAAGACCAGATGGCCATTGCAGGCACCCGACACGGTCGTACCTATCACGTGTACCCAGACTTTGCCCCCCAGAAGTTCAAAGAGAAAAGCCAGGGACAGTTGAAAACCCTGGAAGACAGCTTTCTGAAAAGCTCTTTCCCCACCCAGGCGGAAGTGGAGCGGTTGAGGGTGGAGACCAAGCTGAGCAGGAGGGAAATCGACTCCTGGTTCTCAGAGAGGCGCAAGCTTCGCGACAGCATGGAGCAGGCCGTCTTGGATTCCATGGGGTCCAGCAAAAAAGGATCAGATGTGGTGGCCCCCAATGGTGCTCTATCTCGACTGGACCAGCTCTCCGGGGCACAGTTAGCTGGTTCTCTGCCCAGCCCTTCATCAGCAATGATACAAAATCAAGAACAGATTCACCTGCTCAGGAGCACTTTCGCGAGAACCCAGTGGCCCACGCCTCAGGAGTACGACCAGTTAGCGGCCAAGACGGGGCTGGTCCGAACTGAGATTGTGCGCTGGTTCAAGGAGAACAGATGCTTACTAAAAACTGGAACCTTGAGTTGGCTGGAGCAGTACCAACAGCATCACCTGTCAGATGACCACGGCCGTGATGTCATCTCAAGAAAAGCGGCGAAACAAGTTGCTGAGAGCCCAAAGAATGGAAGCGAGGTGGCTCAGCAGTACGCCAAGGAGCCCAGAGCGCTCTGTGAGGAGGTCTCCGACAAGCTGGTCCCCAGGGTGAAAACGGGTGTCGAGCAAGCCAAGGACTGTTTGGCAGGCAAGCCCTCAGAGGCCGCCTCGGACAGGTCAGAGGGCAGCAGCCGAGATGGCCAGGGCAGTGAGGACAACGAGGAGTCAGGCATCGTGGACTTTGTGGAAGTGACGGTGGGAGAGGAGGATGCCATCTCTGAGAAGTGGGGGAGCTGGAGTCAGAGAGTAGCAGAAGGCACAGCGGACCGGGCAGACTCCGACTCGGACAGCGCCCCTGCCGAGGCCGGCCACGCCTAGACAGGTAATCTTGCCTGTTGACTCCAGAGGATGGGGAAATGCAGATTTCCGTTTTTTATTGGCACGTTAATACAGATGGAGGGTTCCAAGATGCTGACTCTGACAATATACCTTTTTCCATTAATGTGTTAATTGTCCATATATGTTGACACAAATCATCCAGATCAACCAGATATGTCATGGGCATGGTATATTCAAATATTTCTTATCAGAAACTAGAGCATTTCAGATTTCAGATTTTTTTTCCCCAGAATTTGGAACATTTGCACACAAAATGTAGGGTGCTGTGGGCTGGGACCCTAATCTGAATCTGAAAATATTTATGTTTCACGTTGGCGTTATACACAGAGACCAAAGGTAACTCCAATGCAATATTTTTCATAATTTTATATATGCTTGAAACATCATTTCATGGTGTGGTATTTCCTCCGCCCATCATGCTGGCATTGGAAAGTTTCAGATTTTGAAGCATTTAGTAGTTTAGAATTTCAGATTAAGAATGTTCAACCTGTGTTTATCATGTATATTTATCACGTACAGTATGTTTGAAATACATATACATAATGGAATGGTTCAGTGGAGCTCATTTGCCTATGCACTACCTCACACACACTTGTCAGTTTCTTTTGTGTGGCAAGTAAGTCCTTTTTCAAGGTTCTTTGACAAGGGGATGAAATAAACAGGGCCTGATAGTCCTGTGCCTTTATTTGTAAGGCTGTTCTCAGAGGGGATGCCCCGCTGCCTGGACCTGTTTGGACACCAGCCTTCAGGCCTGTTCATACTTGAGTCGTTTCAAACGGTTAGACCAACACACCCTCTGTGTGTATTATGGTCACAGTTGGGGGAAAAAAGAAAAAAGAAGGAAGGGAGCGTATTCTATCTTCTCCTTCGTTCTTTTTTTGTTTTATTTCAAGTTTACTGAATTGGAGATTGAAGGTTGTTTCTTTGCACCTGGAAGACTGGAAATACTCCTTTTCTTGCCTTGGGTGGCTCAGGGAAGGTGCTTTCTGCTTAAGTCCCCATAACCCCTTCAAATCTGGACAAGACCTGTGCAGATTTAGACCTGTGGAGCCACAAAAGCCGGGGAAGGGAGGTTACCATGGTTACTAATGGCCATGTCATCCACATAATGGGACAGGCCTTGAAGCCCTTGGTGCGTGCGTGCTTCCCAAGAGGTCAGCGCAAGTCAAAACCCGACTGCAGCAGCTGATTTGGCTGTGTGTGCGGCGCAGAGGAGGTGGTGGGGGGGCGCAGCTTGAAACCTAAGCCTGCAAGGCCCATGGTTTGGCCAGGTGAGCTGCTCTAGAGATCACTGCAAAAGCCACAGAAGGGGCCTCCCAAGATACCCTTTGAAACAAAGGGAAGACTCTTCGTATGGTCAAGAGGGAAACCCTACAGATTCCGCACTTCCACGCTGATGAACGTAGACGACTTGGGCCAGCCAGGCTGCTCGTTAGTAACTCGTTTATTGCATGGTAAAATGAGGTGCCTGGCAAAGCCGCAAAGCCCTCTGGAAGCCTTTCTCTAGCCAGCTGCGGCAACAGTTTAATGAGTAGTCAACCCCAGAGTACCAACACATCTTCTTGAGGAACTTCCTGTGAGTCCGGGAAAGGATATGGCCCAAAGAGGAGGTGCTGGTGATAGGCGAGAGTCCTGAGATCCACAGGAGTATCAACGGGCCACCTCTCTCTGGCTACCTTGTGTCTTCCCGCTCTCTGGCCACCTTCTTAGGAAGCCCTGCCATTTAGCTATGCCTCCCCTGTTGAAACAGTGATTTGGTTTTGTCTTGGTTTTTTTGTCCTCATGAATGCTCTAGCTTGCCTGGAGCTTCTCTTCTTGATCTTGATCCATGGTATGAATTTACATGTTTTCTATTTCTTCCCACCCTAGAGCCGACAATAGATTCAGTTCCACTCAACAATACGTTGAGCATCCTGTATCCTACTGGTTGCCATAGTCAATACCAAAAGACAGTGGAGGGAGACAGACGGTGCAGTTCCCATTCCCAACAGAGCTCAGCTGGGCTGAGGACAGAGACTGCACTTCCCATTACTAGCCAGTATGACATGTGAGATGTGGGTCCTCATTGGAGGCATACCCAGACTAGGCATCACAGGGGGTTAAGGGAAGAAGGGATATTGACTCTGGGGTAGCTTTTAGGAGAGCCAAGAAATCAGACAAAGAAAGGAGTTGTTCAAGCAGAAAGGGCAGCATGGGCCAAGGTCCAGAGATGGTACATGTGAGGACCGGAAGAGGATTGGCATGGACAGAAAGTGGTTTGGGTTCTGTTAATGATTAAAAGAAGCAAGCTGAAAGCAAACCTAACTGTTTTCTCTAAGAGGCTGAAGCTATTCTGAACCAGCTGTGTTGGCTGAATTGGACGTGAGGACACAGTACCCCAGTGTGGGCTCAGATGGTGTTTCCTCATGCCCACAGCTGAGTGAGAGGTAGCCCAGGGGAGCTGTCCCCCAGAGAGACGTGGCCACCTGTTGGCATCCCTTCCCTGAAGGTATACACCATCTGAGTAGGTGCATGACTGCCTGATTCCCTGAGGCCTGAAGAAAACAGAGATGGGGGATGCTAAGATCACCAGGAGAAGTTTGGGGGAAGGGGAAGGAAAGATGGGTGAAGGTTTCCCGAGGAGCAGCAGCCTAGCCGCTGCTCAGGATGCCCGTGTCTTACCTAGTTCTCTGGCAGAGGCAACTCTCTATATTCTTATGATCCAGAAAGTGAGCCTCGGACAGCAGGGAACTCACCCACATTCCTCCATCTGTCAGCTCAGCTGGATTCTAAAGCCCCTACTCTTACTGCTGCCATCTGAAAGGTCCCATTGCTCTTGGTCACCCTCCTCCCACTCTTTCTTCACTGACCTCCACCTTCCATCTAAGGATGTGGAGAATGGCCCGGGAGTTGGAAGTGGACTGTTAAATTAACACCAGACCACTCAGAGATGTAGGAAGTACCTGTATACCCATTTTATGATGACGGTAAATGTGAGCTTTCAGAATATTCCTGAACAAGATACTGGAGCTTTTCAGTACCTAGTGCTACCACCTATTCACAATAGCCTCCTGATGGTTCAGGGGGCCATGTTATAGAGGATGGACCTGCAGGCCACACAGGCAACAGCATCTGAAACCTGGCCCAAGTCCTAACCAGAAGCACCCATCAAACAAGTCTTCCAACTTAGAGAGCAGAAAAATCTCCCTAAATTGTGGATCTCTTGGCATCCATGGGTATGCCTAACACATGTATTGGGACTGAGGAAACGGCTCGGTTGATTAAAACAACTGTTGACCGCCCCTGTAAAAAGCTGAGCACAGTAGTAGTACATAGCTGCAATCCCAACACTGGAGAGGCAGAGACAGGAGGAGCTCAGAACTTACTGGTCAACCAGTTCAGCCGAATTGGCAAGCTCCAGATTCATCAGGAGATCTATTTCGAAAACTAAGGTGAAGAATGATTAATGAAACCCAATGTCAACCTCATATACATACATACATACATACATACATACATACATACATACATATATATGAATGAATGAAATTGCAGCTATGTGCAATGGGAACATATATCGTAATCCCAAAATAATTCATGGTTTTAACCTCGTGAAGGTACTATCTGACACACAAGATGGTAGAAAGGCAGAGATCCCTGAAGCAAGAAGCGCCAAGGGCTCAAGGATCAGATTTTCCCTTATAGGACTGAGTATCTCTACCAGTAAAGCCCTGAGCATTAACTTCTGCAAGGCTCATGACCGTGAATGCCCCACACCCTGTTCACCACAGCCTTAAGGTTAGGCGTAAAGATTAGCAATCTTTCCCAGCCCTGAAGTGATGCTCTCTTGATTAGAATAATTTTGATTGATCTCGCTGATAGCCATTGCTTAGTGAGAGGTTGAAAAAGAAACTTTTTTTTTCCTAAAACTTAGTCAATCTACTTAGGCAAGACATTGTCAAGCATATGCCTGGATGTGCGGTCAAATGACCTGTCTTATTGCTGCAGCTGCTGCTGATGATGATCATGATGATGATGATGATGGTGGTGGTGATGATGATGGTGGTGGTGGTGGTGATGATGGTGATGATGATGATGATGATGATGGTGATGATGATGATGATGATGAGCTTCCATTTATTGTCATATACTGTCTGCTTGGCATTCTCTGAAACATATCTATTAAATCCTTTGAACCTCACCACCATCTAATGAGGCAGGCACAGCTTTCCTTCCACCTTATAGAGCACAAAAGCTGGTAAGCTTGGAACCACCTTTCATCTGCCAGCCCAGTGTCTACTCACTGAGGCCAATATCCTCTTCAATGGTGGTACCACTGCCATAGCCTAGGACAATTAACAACTTACGAATGGGAAATGCATTATTGGTTCACAGCTTTCAAAAAATCTTAGTTCATTGTGGCAGGAAAAGCATGGGAACAGGGCCACCTCCATCCCCAGAAGTGGCTTCCTTACAGTGTGGACCAGGAAGCAGAGAAAAACTGCCCAGAACCAGAGCAGATATATTCTTCAGAGGCCTGCCCCTAAGTGGCCTACTACTGCCAGCCATTTCCCGCCTCTCAAAAACTCCAAAGCCTTTGAAATAGTGCCCTAAGACGGGGACTAAGCACTCAGACCACAAGTCTGTGGGAACTCTTTCAGAATTCAAACCGTAGCACATTGCTCAGCAAGAGCCTCAGAGAACCCCCTTCATGCCAAGCACTGTGCATGTGTGCGTGACTTTGCCAAAAAAGCCAACATACAGCCCCTCTCTGGATGTCAGCCTAAAAAGGTAAGATATATACATAAACCAGAAATCCATCTGGACTGTGCCTTTTAAAGACTTTTTTTTTAAATTATGTGTATGCAGAGGGGGAGGGCTGTGCACATGAGTGCAGTACCCAAGGTGGCCAGAAGAGGGCGTAGGATCTATTGGAGCTGGAGTTACAGGCAATTAAGAGCTTCCCATCTTGGATTCTGGGAACCAAACTTGGGTCCTCTGCAAGAACATTATGTACTCTTAATCACACAGCCATGTCTCCAGCCCCCACCATCTGGACTGTTTTATACGAGTTATACACACAGAAATTGAGGAGCCCAGAGGGAGAAAGGTGGCTTTTTTGGATTAAAAAATAAATAATAAATAAATAATAAAAAACCTCACCACCCACCCACATGTGCAAGCCTTCTTCTCGTTCAAACAAAGGAAATGCAGAAACCTGAAGTAACTCACCAGCATTCACTCAGCTAAGTGTCTAAATTTGGCTCACGATCTCCAGCCACTATCTTCACGGCCTCCAGATTTCTGACAGTTTCCAACTTCTGATGATTAGTGATGGCTCAGGGAAGGTGTGAAATTTGTGAAATGTCAAAAAAAAAAAATTGCCATGGCTCAGCTTGCTTAAAATATTTAAGGCTGATTAATTGTTGCATGCTGACTACAGCTTAAGTCCAGAATATGTACACCCCTCATACACTGTTCAGATTAGCTGTCTATAGATAGAAGATGAATGAATGAATGAATGAATGAATGAATGAATGAATGAATGAGTGAATGAATGAATATACTGTAATCATTAGTTTGCATGCCTCTCTTCCCCACCAGATCTTTGAAGTCAGGGACCCCACCTCATCAGTCTCTGAGTTCCCGGGGCCGAGTTGGAGGAGATGCTCCGTCATGGTTTTCTCACTCCATTTGCTATTGCTAGTAACACAGGCCAGATGGCTTTGAGAGAAAAGGGGGTTGATTTTGGCTACGCTTTCAGAGGTCCATGGTTGAATGACCATCTGGTGATGTTCTTCTTGCTGGTAGAATACCAAAACAGTTCAGAGACAGGAAGCATGGAGTGTGTGTGTGTGTGTGTGTGTGTGTGTGTGTGTGTGTGTGTGTGTGTGAGATATGATCTCTCTCACTATCTTGTTTTCATTATAATTATTAAAATGTGTTATCTGTACACGTTTATGGTTTCTTCATGGCATCTCTGTATGTACTTTGGTTATGTCCGTCCTCAGTCTCTCCCTTTTCCCCAGGCCTCCTTCTTTATTCCCTAACAGTCACGCTTCTGCCTCCAAGTCTAGTGTTGCACTGTTTTGTTCTGTTTTCTCTTGTTTCTACATACAAGAGAAAATATGTGATGTTTGTCTTTCTGTGTCTGGCTTATTTCTCTTAACACAGTGAGCTCCAGACCCATCTGTGACGAGACCCCGTTCTCCTTTATGATGAAACACCCTTCTTTTGTGTTGTATACACCCTACTGGATTCTGCCTGTTTGTCTTTTGACGGGCATCTAGATTAATTGCGTGTCTTGGCTCTTGTCAATCTTGCTGCAGTAAGCGTGGCTATGCAGACATCTCTAGTATGTACTCCCTTTGGGTCCTTTGGCTATACAGCCAGATCAGATGGTACTTCTATGTTTAGCTTTTTTCTTTGTTTGAGGTTTTAGTTGGGGGGGTGTGGAGAGCTGGATTTTTTGTTGCTGTTTTTGTTGCTTGTTTGTTTCTTGGCTGTTTCTGAAGAACTTCTGTACTGTAGATGTAACACTGCTGCATACTGTAACAGTTACCTTTCTTGTTGTAACCAAATACCTAATTCGAAGCAGTTTAAGGGAGACAGGGCTCCTTCTTGCTTACAGTTCAAGGAGATGCATCTTATCACGGTGGGAAAGGCATGGTGGCAGACGCAAGACGCCAGCTGGTCACTTGCATGAGCAGTCAGGAAGCCAAGAGAGACTGGAATGGGACCGTGACATAAAACATCAAGACCCAGACCCAGCTGCTCCCCTCTCCAACAAAGCTCTACCTAGCAGAGCTTCCACAGCCTTACAAAACAACATTGCTAGTAGTATTCCTTGGTTTACAGAAGGCCATCTTCTCACTCCATCCTCACGTGGACTCTGCGCTATGTGTTCACACCCCAGCATCTTTTTCTCTGCTTACCCAGTCCTATTAGATTAGGGCTTAACTGCTTGCTTGCCTATTTAACAATCTTGTCTGCAAACGCGGGGCTACAATATACACATACAGTTCGCCGCGGAACGCTTAAAGAGCTGTCTGTTGTTGTTGGAATTAAATGAGATAATAAATGAGAGCCCCTAGGTGCTGACACTAAGATCGGCACCTGTTCCGTTAGAGATGCCTGTGTACCTTTTCCTGCCTCTCCGTATAGTGAACTTGGCTGATTACTTCCTGCCTTTCCAAACTGATGTTTTCCGTTGGGCTCTGCTTGTGCAAGCTCATGCCGTTCATTCACTGTGTAACAAAAGGAGTGTGTGAGAGAGGCCTAGGGCAGCAACATGGGCTCACATTTGCTGAGTGTGTACCATGCCAGGAACTGCTCAAGCACCCACCTGTGCCCACTCATCCTCACAGTAACTCTGTAATCAGCATCAGTTTCTTCATGGACGGCCCATAGAAAAGACACAAGAAAGATGACTTACCCAAGGTCATCCAGGTAGAAAGTAGTGAAGCTGGGATTCAAACCCAAACCTAGATGTGGAACCCCTGTCCTCTCCTCGTTAGCTTTAACTGTCCACTTGACACAGCCCATTGTCAGTCATCCAGCTGAGAACCTGAATTGGGTAATGGTGTAGATCAAATTGGCATGTCTTGATTGATAATTGCCATAGGAGGACCCAGCCCACGATGGCGGCGCATCCCTCAGTAAGTGATCCCAAGTGTACTAGAAAGCTGACTGACTATAAGCCAGCCTAGGAACCAGAAGCCACAATTCTCCATGATTCCTGCTTGTACTTCCTTGGCTGTGAAGTGAGTTCCTTGGTCAGAGGCAATGCTGTATAGAACAACAAGGGGACCTGCTTTCAAGTTCCTGCCTTGAGCCTCTGCCTTGACTTCCCTCAGTGATGGACTAGTATGGTTCATCACAGACTAGCAAGCTAAAATAAGCCTAAGGGGAGCCTAAGGGAGTTTCATCACAGCAACAGAAAGAAAGCTGGAACACCAATTTAAGAGTCTCCCCAGACAGGCAGCAGTGGTGCACGCCTCTAATCCCAGCACTCAGGAGGCAGAGGCAGGTGGATCTCTGTGAGTTCAAGGCCAGCCTGGTCTACAGAGTTAGTTCCAGGACAACTAGGGTTGTTACACAGAGAAAGTCTCCCTGATTGGGGCTGGAGAGATGGCTCAGCAGTTAAGGGCACTGGCTGCTCTTCCAGTAGTTTGGGTTCAATTCCAAGAACCTACATGACAGCTCACAACTGTAACTCCAAGATCTGGCACCCTCACATAGACATGCATGCAGGCAAAACACCAATGCACATAAAACAAAAATAAAGTGTTTTTTTTTTAAGTTCCCCTGGTAGGACTGAGATAGGATTCCACTGTAAGTAGATACTCTTGAACTCCACTGGACACTGCCTACCAATTGTAGGGAGAAGAAGGAGCCCCTTGGCCCTCAGACGGCAACTGTGCTTGAGCTCCCCATCAGTCTAGGTGTGGGATTTACCCAGTCTGTAGGTCTCAGCAAGTTCTCCTCCCCCAGAAGCTCCTCAAACCATCACAAAGATGGAGAGCTTCGGCCAGCTGAGCCAAAGTGGACCCAGGTCTGTCTGGAGTCAACTCGGAATGATACTTTTCCTGTCAGCTCAAGTTCTCTCTCTCTCTCTCAATTCTACCTCAAGTCAGATCATGCCTTCCATTCCAAATAAGACTGTTGCCTTTCTGTTTGCCTGTCCACAGCTATTAAACACTCTTCTAGAGAGCTGGAGAGATGGCTCAGTGGTTAAGAGTACCGGTTGCTCTTCCAGAGGACCCCGGTTCAATCCCCAGCACCCACATGGCAGCTCACAACTGTCAGTAACCACAGTTCCAGGGAATCTGACACTTTCACACCAATGTACATAAAATGAAAAAGAACAAAGTGTAAAAGAAAAAAAAAACACTCTTCTAATATTCCCTTATTCCCCAGGACTCTATCTCTGCATTCTCTTGAACCCACTCCATCCAAAACCTAACCACTACCTACAAAGGAACTGCAGTTAAACTGAAAGCAGGCTTCTTCCCAACAGTCCCAGAGACCGGGGTCAAATGGTTAGCAGAGAACCAGCCCTCCATGAATAAGCAGTACACTTGCTTAGCCTAGTGATATGAAAAATTTCCAGGGCCCCATGCTGCTGGAATCAGGATGTGTGGCACATCTGTGCGACAGGCATTTTAACATGCCCCACTACAAATCTGACACACTTTCCACTTTATGAACCTTGGGTGTGTTGAATTTACCTCATTGGTGAAGCAGAGTCCCACCATACATAGCTGCATGGCCCTAAGATGTTGGTCTTTTGGAGTCTAAGAGATGTAACTCTCAGCCTCAGATAAGAGCACAGTGACTGTATGTCCCCTCTCTCCTCCTGTGAAAGCATCTTGCCTTAACAAATGCATTGACATGGGGTTGCCACTGGGTTAGATGATGCTTAATTAGGGTTTCTATTACTGTGAAGAGACACTATGACCATAGCAACTCTTATAAAGGAAAACATTTAATTGGGGCTGGCTTACAGTTCAGAGGTTCAGTCCATTATCAGTATGGTAGGAAGCAAGGAGGCACACAGGCAGACATGGTGTTGGAGAAGGAGCTGAGAGTTCTGCATCTGGATTGGCAGGCAGCAGGAAGAGCAAGTGAGTCACTGGGTCGGGCTTGAGCTTCTAAAACCTCAAAGCCTGCCCCCAGTGACACACTTCCTCCATCAAGACCATACCTGCTAATAGTGCCACTCCCTATGAGCCTAAGGGGGCCATTTTCATTCAAACCACCACATTCCACTCTCTGGCCCCCATAGGCTTGTAGCCATATCATAATTCAAAAATGCATTCAGTCTAACTTCAAAATCTCCATAGTCTATAACAGTCTCAAAGTTGTTTAAAAGCCCTAGGTCCAAAGTCTCTTCTGAGACTCACAGAAATCTCTTAACTGTAATGCCCTGGAAATCAAAATGAAAAGGCAGATCACGTACTTCCAACATATCGTGGCACAGGCTATACCTTACTGTTCCAAAAGGAAGAAAGTGAGGAAACACTGGACCAAAGTGAGTCCAAAAACCATCTGGGCAGACTCCAAACTCTGCACCTCACTGTCTGATGTCAAAGTGCTCTTCAGATCTCCAGCTCCTTTCAGCTTTGTTGACTGCAACACATTTCTCTCTCTTGGGCTGGTTCCACTCCCAGTTAGCAGCTCTCCTCAACAGGTATCCTACTGCTCTGGCATCTCTAACATCTTGGGTTCTCCAAGGCAATCCAGGCTTCAGTGTCACAGCTTCACACAATGGCCTCTCTAGGCCTCCACTCAGGGATACCTCTGCCAGGTGCCTGGTCTCACAGCAGTTTTCCTTAGCTGCAGAGGGAGGTTCCACAACCCCTTTCTACTATCCTTGACTCTAAAGCCAGAACCACGTGGCCAAAGCTGCCAAGTTCTGCTGCTTGCTGGAGCTGGAATATGACCCCCTTGTTTAATGAAACCTTCACCAGCTTCCTTTCTTGCTGTTTTCTTTCACTGCCTAAGCTGGGATGTGCTGGAACTCACTCTGTAGACCAGGCTGACCTTGAACTCAGAGATTTGCTTGCCTCTGTTCCTGAGTACTGGGATTAAAGGCATATACCACCACACCTGGACCTAACTTGTTCTTTAATTCCTTTTCACAAATTAGAAGCTTAGTTGGTGGGGTCTTGCCCTGAGGCCCCCCCACTCCCTTTATTCCATTTAGCATCTGGCTTTTCTTTAAACTTTTTCCTGGTGGTCCTTTTCTCCTCAAACTGTGTATTTTGTAATTTGTCTTGCTCAGCTTACTTCTTTTCATTATAGATCTGCAGAATACTGCCCACTAATAACCAAGCAGCACAGTCAATGCTGGGTTGTTTTGAAATGTCCTCTGCCAAAAGAGTTAATCCATAACTCTTCAACTTAGCCCCGGGCAGATTTTTGGAACAAGGGCAGAAAGCAACCATGTTCTTTGCCAAAATATCACAAGAACAGTCTCTAGGCCACATGTTAATATTCTCCCCCTGAAACCTCTTGAGCCAGGCCCCCACAGTTCAAATCACCCTCAGCACCACTGTCTTTCTTGTTCCTACTAGAATGGCCCATTAAGCTGCACTTAAAGTGTTCGACTGTTTTCCTAACCCAGAGTCCCAAAGTCCACATTCCTCCAAATAAAAACATGGCCAGCCAATCACAGCAACACCCCAGACCAACTTCTGTCTTAGTTAGGGTTTCTATTGCTGTGAAGAGACACCATGACCACGGAAACTCTTATAAGGGAAAACATTTTAATTGGGGGTTAGCTTACAGTTCAGAGGTCTAGTTCACTATCATCGTGGTGGGAAGCATAGAGGTATGAAGGCAGACATGGTGCTGGAGAGGTAACTGAGAGTTCTGCATCTGGATTGGCAGGCAATAGGAGGAGCAAGTGAGTCACTGGGCCTGGCTTGAGTTTCTGAAAACTCAAAGCCCCACTGCCCTCAATGAGGCCACACCCACTCCAACAAGGCCACACCTCCTAGTAGTGCCACTCCCTATGGGCTTAAGCAGACCATTTTCATTCAAACCACCACAGATGAGGACTGCCGCAGGGACCTCCCAGAGCATTCATGTAGAACTCAGCGCTGTTCAGAGGAAGCTGGACCTAGTGATGGAGAGGACTTTCAGAGGAAACAGAGCCAGATGCAGGAAAGCTTTCATCCCCTCTTCCAGCAGCTCCTCAGCCCCTCCTTGGATAACGATGAAAAAGACGGGCCATAAATGGACATTTGCAAAGCAGAAACCACAGAGAACAAGGAACTTTATCTTCAACCTCACAGTGTCACCCAGTTATCTGACGTAACGAAGTAGGGTTATATGGGAGAGGAAGTCAGAGAGAATAAGACAATATGTTTTGGGAAGATATTCACCATCTCTCTCATGTAGTGCAGAGTTGCTCTCTCCCAAGTCCTCAGGTGCCCAAGAGAAAATCCTAATGGGAAAATTAAAAAACAGAACAGAAAGCTGTTGTGTGGTTCTCTTTGTTTTTTTTTTTCCATGTTTCACCAACATGAAGAGTACTAGGGAAGCAGATTTTTGCCAGAATTAGTATTTTCAACATGGCGAATTGTCTTCAAAGCAGATGTAGGGGGTGGGAAGGTTTCCTGTCCCTAGAAGGTGCTTCTGTTGAGGTTGGACATCCTAGAGGTAAAGCCTTTTCAATGAAGGCCGTAAGAAAATGTGCCTAGTGGCCTTGCAGCTTCCTCCAAAGCTCTAGGGTGAGGTGACCCACTGGGCCTGCGTGTTATCTGACCGAGTGATAAGACTCCCTAGGGAGTTAGCAAGGGGCCACACTGACAAAGCACAGTGATAGGGTGTAAAGAAAGCAACCAACACTCAAAGGCGAACTTCATCCCTCCCCTTTCCAGCAGCCACCACGGTTAACAGCTCTGCACCCACTCCCCGTTTCCACTCACTAACCAGCGCCTGTTGAGTATCCCATGTGGGCCAGACACTACAGGGAGATGGTGGCGAGGGCCAGCAAGGAACACCGTGGGTACCATCGATGGCCATTGGTACTACCTCATACTAACAAAACAGTGAACTACACAAGTGAAGGCAGTGTGTGACAGCCGTGCTAGACGGTGTCTTGGCTACGTCATTGAGAGATAACTCCATGTGGGTGACAGGGCCAGGGACCGGAAGCACTATGAACAGGTGCCATGGAGGAGAAAGGCCAGAGAAAATATCCCCCAGCTAAGTCAGAACGTATTCCTGCAGGGCCTGAGGCATGATGAAGACTGGGCCTTGTTCCCAGGGCAGCTAGGGAAGGTAAGGAGCGGAGTAACCACGGTGGCTTAGAACTGTCACACTGGGACATGGGAGCAGGGCCACGCCCAGTGTGCCAGGACCTCTGATCAGGGGCCTGACACTAGAATATGCCAAGGGACAAATGACTGTGGCAGGTGGCGAGAGGGAACAGGGGTCAGAGCTTGCTTTGTCTGCCCTTGCTCCCTTCAATCTGAACACGGTAGGACCGTGAGAAACATAGGCACGGCCGTCATCCAGACACCGCCCACCGTCGCTTGACACCTAGCAGGACCCTGGCACTGGGGAGAAAATTAGACTAGTCGGATGAGGTGCTTGCTGACCGGGTGGCCTTTAGGTTTGGGCCATGAGCAGACACCTCTGGACAGGGGCCCCATTTCCAGAATCATTTTGAGAGTTCTGCCCAGCTCCCACAGCCTGAACCTTGACCATGGCCACATACTCCCGGAAGGGTAGAGGAGAGTTATAGTCCAAGAGATCTAAAGCCTGGAGCCACGCTAGTATATCTGGGATAACTGCAAAAGAAAAATGGGCGCGGGGGGGGGGGGGGGGGGGGGGCGGAGGTGGAGATAAGCTTTGTCTACTTTTGGATCTGACATTTTGCTTGACTATCCATACTCATCATCATCGTTATTACAAATGGTTGGAGGATCATACATGTTTATACCCATGTTTAAAAACTATATTAAGAAGGTTGGTAAGGCCGGGCAGCGGTGCCGCATGGCTTTAATCCCAGCACTTGGGAGGCAGAGGCAGGCGGATCTCTGTGAGTTCAAGGCCAGCCTGGTCTACAGAGCGAGATCCAGGACAGGCACCAAAACTACACAGAGAAACCCTGTCTCGGGGGAAAAAAAAAAGAAGAAGAAGAAGAAGGTTGGTAAGATGTTCTAATTGGTAAAGGTGATTGTCAAGCCTGAGTTTGATTCCTGGAACACACACAGGATAGAAAAAAGAGAAACCACTCCCATAAGTTATCCTATGACCTACACATGTGCACCTCTCTCTCTCTCTCTCTCTCTCTCTCTCTCTCTCTCTCTCTCTCTCTCTCTCTCTCATACACACACACACACACACACACACACACACACACACACACACACCCCTTGTCAGCCTACATTCACAGCTCCAAATTTACACTTAAATCAGGCAAAGCAAGGCAGTATTTCTTGAGTCCCTGTACGTCCGACTTGACATGACTATAGTTGAAGTACCTGACAAGAATGACTGAACTGGAAATGTTTATTTTAGCTCACAGTTCAGAGCAGTTCAGGCCATGGTGACTGGGAGCTGTCTTACTGGGTCTGGGGTGCGGCCAAACATGATGGCAGTGGGAGCCTGTGACTGATGGGAAGCAGAGAGAACAGGAAGCAGGCAGGGATAATATACCCCCAAGAACCCTCCTCTCCTGGCATCCTAGTTCTTAGCTTCCCACAATAGCACCACAGCTGGGGACCAAGGACTCAAACACAGGTGGGCCTGTGGGGGGTGTTTCAGATTCAGACAAAGCCCCAACTTGAAGGGCATCGGTCCCTCCTTCAAACCCACGGAAAGCTTTGGAAGGAGTCCAAAGCTGCAGGAGGACTAGGAAGAGGCCTTCCACCCCAAGAAATGACAGTCCTCTCTCTGACATCTCTTTGGTCTATGTCATCCCTCCAGGGCACTCGGTCTGAACTTCCGTACTGGCAACGGGGATGCTCTCTGTCTTTGAAGAAGGAAGAAAGCCTGCCCCAGCGGCTGTGGGCCGTCTCACCAGCGACTCGGAGTGGAAGTGCTTTAGTGGCGCGTGCCTGGAGGCCACGGGAACATCGAAGCTCTCAGTGGCCCTCCCAGAGGCCGGGTGGGAATTGTTCATAGTGCCAAAGTCCTACTACTGCGTTTTCAATGGGTCCCTGTACATAGTCTCTTGCCTCTGCCCCAACCCCACCTCTTGCTATACTGGAACCGATTTATACAATGTGGGAATTTTGTTACCTTTTTAATCGAGGGCAACTTCCTTTTCCAGCACTTCCGTGGTAAGGTGTTTGCTTTTTTTTTTTTCTCCCCCAGGAAGGAGGGCTAACCACATTACATTGCTTTTCTCTTTTTTCTTTTCACTTTATTAACAAGGGGGAGGGGGGTATTAGTATTAGTGCCACTGTATCTACTGGATTTTAGGTAGGAAGAATTTCTTTCTTTCTTTTTTTAAGGTAGTTTGGCAATTGGCTGAGGTTGGTCCTCTGGCTCAACATTGGATGGGTTCACAAATAGCAGGCCTTCCGCATCAAGCCCATTCCCAGTTCCCCCGGCTGCCTTTTGGGGACCTTGCCTCAGCCTGATGCCAAGAGGTGGGTCTGACTTCTCGACTGCTTGGATAATTGGGGAACGGGTGTCTGCCCTCTTTACAAATCTTTTTTAAATACCAGCAGAAAGGGCTCCCACCCTTGATGATGCCATCATTACTCTTAGGAAATTAAAAGAGTGTTCTTTCGGCCCAGCTCGTACAAAGGTGAACATCTCTGGGTTTCTTTGCTCATCCTCACTGCCTTTTCTTGGTGTGGCATTTGACAAGATTTCAGCTCGAAGCCTCACTATCAATTGATTTTATTTTTGTTCGTGTGTGTGTGTGTGTGTGTGTGTGTGTGTGTGTGTGTGTGTGTGTGTTTGGGCCAATTTTAGATACCTGAGTGCACTTTTTTTTAGTTAGCTGTAACTTTGAAAGAAGGAAAGCCAAGAGATCTATCTCGTATAAATGTCTCGACGTGGATTCTGTTTGCTGTCCTTGTCCCCCTCCCCCTCCCCAGCCCCGTGTCCCCACGATACACTGCACAAATAAAATGCTAGGGAGTTTGAATAAAAGCAGTTTTTCTAACTTGTTGCTCATTTGTTGTAACTCAATAAAGCAAAGACTAAACATTTTTATAACCTTTCCTCTGCTCCTTGCTCATCATTGCTATCCGGCTCCTGAGGCCTCAGCCCGCACCCCTTCCTGACGTGGCCACCTCCCATTGCCAATTCATTGTGGCCTTATTTGTTTAAGGTTGTGTGTGTGTGTATGTGTGTGTGTGTGTGTGTGTGTGTGTGTGTGTGTGTGTAAGTCATGAAACAGAAATTATCCCTTCTGTTCATATCCCTTGACCCAAATTCTATTCATGGTAACACCTGGCTATAAGGGAGGCTGGCCAAGTGGCCCAGAGCCAGCAGTGGAGGAGTCCCACCCCTAAGAGGAAAGTGGAGTGACCATCACGGTCAAGACAATCAACCACAAGGAGATTTAGCTACATCTGACCTCAAGGCCAACCCCCTTCCCTAGCTAGATGAACCACCAGCAGCTACTTTTCATTGCATCTGGGTTAATCCAAGAATCATGACCAATCCTGGACTTAGAATTGATTCAAGACTTTCTGAGGTCAGAGCCCACGCTGACTCATTGTGTAAGATGTCTCTAGTGTCTGGAAGATCACCTAACCCATCAGTTTCTGTCACATACACACTTGTGGTTGCTGTCATCACCCGGGCATCCTCCAGACAGACAAGAGATGAACCACTCCAGAGATGGTTTCAGGGAACAGCGTCTGCTTTATGGTACACGAGCAACCATTTATATAGCGGAAGTCTATCTACTACGGCTGGTTAGCACATTACCTCGGATTGGACAGTGAGCGCTCATACCACCTCTCTATGCAGAGGAAGCACCTTAGAGAAGATGTGGGCAGTGCAGATTTGTCCTCAGACTAGCTTCTGCCTCTCACACTACTTCAGAACCCATGGTTTTGACTTCAGACATGGTGTGCCAAGCTTCTTATTTAGAAGTGCAGTGTGCCAGGTAGGCTGGCTGCCGGGTCAGGCCTGCCAAATGCCTCGGACATATGGTGGTCACAAGTCAAGCTTGGTGAGGCCAGAGGCTTTGGGGGCTGATAAGAGGGAAGACTCTTGAGAAAGGAAACAGGAAGGGCATTGAGAGTCACACCCAAGGAAGGGTTCCTCGGAGTGTCTGCCCAACCAGATAAAAGGACGGACAATCTAGAACAGGAGCTCCAGACTCATGCCCAGCCATAAGGAAGGGAGCAGGTGAGTGAGGCTGACCTATATGCATCTTTCTTCCTCCTGAGTTCCAGGGGTATAAAGAGGTGAAGGGGGGATGGTTATGGTGCTTAAGGGCACACTCTGGAGGTCAAAATGCCTGAAGTCAACTCTCTGTTCTGCTACTGTCTGAGGTGCTTGTCTATGGATGTGATAAAGCACCATGACCAAGGCAACTTATGATAGCATTTAAGAGATGGGGGAGGGAGAGGGGGAGGGAGGGAGGGAGGGAAGGACAGAGAGAGATAGAGAGGGAGGGAGGGAGAGGAAGAGAGAGGCAGAGAGAGGGAGGGAGGGAGGTGGGGGGAGAGAGAGAGAGAGAGAAAGAAAGAAAGAGAAGGAGAGAGAGAGAGAGAGATTGATTTAGCTTGGTGGGCATAGCTGACTCATTCTGGTCCCCCACTGCCTCTCTTCCTGTGTTCCCAGCACCTGGCTCCTCATCACCCCCATGCTGTCCTGTCCTTCCCGTTAATGAGTGTCTCCAGCCCATCTCCACAGGTGGCTGCACTTCTCTCCCGCTATTTACCACCCTGGCAGTTAGGCTTGCCACTGCCATTTAAAGGAATCCTTCGAGCAAGTCAGTGGGAGCGACCATCAAATGCCTAATGTCTGTGGAAACCAAAGGACAGGGCCCTGATAATGGGCGGGAATGAGAAACACGGAAGATGGCCTTTTAACCACCCAGCAAAATGTGTCAAGCTGTGTTTCTCCGGTGGGAATGACTGAAGAGTGGCAGACCTAGGAGAGAGAGTCTGTGGGGCAGGCAAGGTTCTTGAGGCGGTGGGAGAGAGCAGCAGGTGGAGTGGCCAGGGGCTTCGTCTATCTATCTATCTATCTATCTATCTATCTATCTATCTATCTATCTATCATCTATCTATCTATCTATCTATCTATCTATCTATCTATCTCTATCGCGGACTCTTTGCATCCCTAGCGCTTCCTTCAAGGTATTTTCTCTTCACCTTCTGTCGAGGGTGGGGGCTGCCCATCATGGGGACTCACCTCCCCCAGCAAGGGGAGATCCATTACACTCTAGTGCATCTAGACAGGGTACAGGGCCACACACAAACTTCAATCTGGATCAGTCAGGTTCTGGTAGAAAGGGCTGCTTTTTCCTATGGTAATGTGCGATAATGGTTCTGTGGCTTGGTCTGGGAGACATGAACAAATGTCTATGCGCCCAAGCTGGGTCATCAACAACAGACCTATACAAATGGCCCCTCCCAAGTTTAGCTTGAGGAACCGATAAGTTTAACAGAGGTTGCTTACGGGCGTGGGGTTATGTATCTCAGGCATGTACATCACCTGGCATGGATGACAATTCACAAGGGCTGAGTCATTGGAGCTCTGCGCCACTGGCTGGTGGCAGCTGCTTACAGCTTTTTTCTTTTTTTATTATTATTAAGAAACTGTTTATTCATTTTACATACCAATCCCAGATCCCCCTCTTCCCTCCTCCTGTCCCTCCAGCCTCCCCTTTTCTACCTCAAGGGGAGTCTCACCTCCTTAGCCTTGTAAGTTTCCTGAGGCTTACAAGCCTTTTTCCTCCCTCCTCTTTTGTCCCCTCCCGCCCTGTTCCTCCCTGTAGGAGAGAACACTTCAACCCAGAGGAGACAGCCATGCAAGCCTCCGGAGGTCAGAGGTCTTGCCAGGAGAGGAAGCCAGTGTGCAAGTAAAAAAATGACACATGGCCCAAAGAGTCAAGAAGGGAGTATCATCAGGAAGGGGTAGAGGTGATGGTAGATGGTTTGCGTCTCTGAAGTCTGCGGTTCCTAAGACCATCTCCCAGGCCTTCCATTTTTTATAAAACCAACACATTTCCCCCTTTGACAGGAGCTAAACAAATAAACTCCGGAGTTGGATGTCTGTCGCTAAAATATCCAAGTTCTAATGGGTTGATCAGATCGCAACATAAAAAAAAAAAAAACAAGGAATAAAATACATGTAAAGAGACACATAGAGCTAGTGTCCATAGACACATAGACATCCAGCTGCCGAGCTGGATGAAGCAAGGCTATGTCGTCAAGATTCAAATGTGGTCCCTGGCTCTCCAGCAGCAGCAGCCATTGGACAGGGCACCCCCGGGTGATTGGCATGTTCCTTAAAGGTGAAGAAACTAGCCCCACCTCCTCCAGCACTCAAGTGGGTGAGCGGTCAACTGACCCAATCACATATCACCCTGTCTTCAGAGTGTAGAACGATGGCCTGGAGAGAAGAGAAGCCGACCAAAGTAAAGGACATTGAGTGTGGCCCAGCAGGCATGAGCACACCTCTCTCTCTAGCACACCTCTCTCTAGCACACCTCTCTCTCTCGCACACTTCTCTCTCTAGCACACTTCTCTCTCTAGCACACTTCTCTCTCTAGCACACTTCTCTCTCTAGCACACCTCTCTCTCTAGCACACTTCTCTCTCCAGCACACTTGCACAACCACTTCCAGCCACAGCCCTGGGG
Organism: Peromyscus californicus insignis; assembly: GCF_007827085.1. Taxonomy (NCBI): domain Eukaryota; kingdom Metazoa; phylum Chordata; class Mammalia; order Rodentia; family Cricetidae; genus Peromyscus; species Peromyscus californicus. Next base: position 23,882,619 of record NW_026294503.1, read on the forward strand.
AATAACAGCTCTCAGAGGCCCTGACAGTACAATCTGGACTGAACCAGGAGTGCTGTCTGCTCCTCCCTCTGCGGACACTGGAAAGCTCCCCATCTAAAACACCTCACAGCGGAACATACTTAGGAACCGTGGCTGACCCCAGCCTGGCTCTAGTGACGGTGGGAGGGGTCAATACAAAGGAGGAAAAATGTACTCGAGCACATTCCAGAAAGCATTTGAGTCAGATATCCCACCGCGTGGAAGAAGCACTCTCGAGTTCCTCTCGACTTTGAAGAACCTAGACTCTCACGGGGAAAATAAGTTTTCCATCAACCACTCTAAACCCTCCTCCCATAACAAATACCTCGAGTAGTAGACTCTTGTCTGGATCTTTGCAGGAAAGAGGTGGAGCTTACACTGGGTAACCTGGGTCATTTATTCAAAGTACTGTTTACAGAGGTGTAGGTAGGGTTTAGGGAAACCACGGCGGAGGGAGGAAGGGAGCTTGACTAGAAAAGGCAAGGGACTGGAAGCGGACAGTTGTACTGAGTAGGCCACCTGAAAGGAGATATAAGCCATGGTGAGCCAGCGGGAAGAGAGGCAAGGTAATAAACACTCTAAAACCACCCTCTGCTCCTCTGCTACTGCCCCCAAATAGCCAACCCCAAGAGAAGCCAACCACAAACATCTCTGTTGATCAAATCCTTCCAATGGTCCAGGAAACAGATCAGCCAATGAAATGGACTCAAGATGGCAAATACACACCAGACTTTGCCACTGTGCCACATTCCACACTTAGAGCGAGCAATAATGAATCAACCTAACCTTCACCTGCCAGGCTTCATAATACTTAAGATAGAGCCCAATCACAGCTCCAACTTTAGAATGTGAGACGAGACATGTAGTGGGTGCCATTGGCTGCCTAGCTAACGGTTGCTTCCTCTCTCTTTGTTGTTTGGTTTTGAATTTGTGTGTACACGTACGTGCCGGTGCGTTTGCCTCTGTGTGTGTCTGTGTGTGCGCGTGCGCGTGCGCGTGTGTATGGGTCAGAGGTCTACAGCAGGGATTTTCCTCTCTCGCGCTTCACCTTAATTTTCAAGACAGAGTCTCTCAGTGAACCTAGAACTCACTACTATTTCAGCTGGACCTGCCGCCTAGCAGGCTGCCAAATCCTGCTTGATTCTGCATGCCCGTTGCTCACCTCCCCATCCTTTCCCACCCCATCCCCTACCCCTTCCCACCCCTGCCAATCAAACAAATTTATACTCTCTATTCAACCCCAGGCGAGGAACTTACTTGACTCCCCAACTTCCCTGGCAGCTAAGGTGACTACGAGACGTGGCCAGAAGACCATTGTATAGCTGCTGCCGTTAACCCTCCTCTCTTCCTACCAACTAACTGAATCCATGCCCCAGCTGCCTGCCTACAAACTTCTCTATATGTGAGAAAGGAAAAAGCTTTATTTGTTTAATTAACTTTGCATTGGAGCATTCTGATATTTGCAACTCATAATCAGCACAAAACCCGAATACCATCCCCGCACGACATAGAAATCTCTTCATTCCTGTGCCGATTCCTCTACCCCTGCACTAATTGGGAATGGAGTTCCACAGTGGGAGATGAGTTCGACATAGTTTGTTTCCTAGTCAAAGGAAATTTGATCTGTGTTTGAAGGACTAGTAGGTATTTGCCACGTGAATAAACCAAAGGAAGACACAGGAGGCAGAAATGAAAGGGTTTATTTAGGATTCTAAGGAGTAAGGCTCCAACAAGCAGGAAACTGTAACCAAGAAAGAAACCGACAATTTTGAACAAGCAGTTTGGACAATCAAGTCACCGTATCTCAAGGCCAGACGAGGGGCTGGGAATGCAGCTGAGCGATGGAGTGCTCATCTAACATGCAAAGCCCTGGGCTAGATAGATCCCTGGCACCACATGCAACCAGGCATTGGTGGGGGGGGGGGGGGCACATTTGTCATCCTAGGACTCAGGAGGTAGATTCGAGATTATCAAAAATTCCAAGTCACCTTCTGCTGCATAGGAAATCTGAAGACAGCCTGGCTTCCAGGAGACCCTGTTTCCCGAAAAAAAAAAAAAAAAAAAAAAAAAAAAATCAGAAGTGATTATTTATTTAGAACGAACCTAAAAAACAAACACTGTTTAGGATTTTTCTGATATAAGTAAATCAGTATATAGGAAACAAACAGAAAGGTGTGTTTGAAGTCTTTTATCTTGAGGTTACTTCAGAATACCTGAATTTACATCACAAGTCCTAGAATTAGGTCACTCTCTCCAAATCAGTGCCCTGGCTCCTTACATAGTCTGTCCCTCTGTCAGGGGGCTGATGGTGAATGGTCCGTAGGCTGATACAATCGCTCCTCTTGGAATGTCCACGGCTTCCCCTTTTCTTGCCTAAATTTTACCCATTCCTAGAAACCCAACCTAAATTCCACCAGACCAAATAAAAGAAAATCTGAGATGATGGGGAAACTGAATTTAAGGATGACATCCATCCAAACTGGCTCTCAGGATGCGCTGTTCTTTTGAACTCCTGGGCAATCATCAGGACCAGTACTTACGTCTAATCACATCTGAGCTGTCTGGCTTCTTCTTCTCTTGTGAGGCTCCTGCAGGCTTCCATCTCCCCAGTATTGCTGCTCCCCCTTAATAACAGCACACACACACACACACACACACACACACACACACACACACACACACACACACGCCCATTCAGAAAGTCCCCTGCAGTCCTGTTCTAACTACCACATATAATGTCAGAGCGGGGTACCGACGCAGAACATGACCCTTCTGTCTATGGATGGTCATATGACTCAGGCCTTGTCAATAACAGCGCATCTCTGACCTCAGTCAACAGTCCAAGAGATACACAAATGACGCAACCTGGGCCAGCCATTGTTAAAGTTTATAGACATTGAAGGGAGGACGGCTTCAGAGAACAGGGTGTGAGGAAACCAGGCCGCAAAGAGTACACATGCAAAGTGTTTAAGACAAGTCACCATGGGCTAAACATGGAAGCCTGGTTAATGTCTCTTAGGAAGACAAGAAAAAATAAATTCTAGCCTGGTTTTGCTTGCTTAGCCTGTGCCTCCAGGATGGACCACGTGGTCACATTTTCAATAAACTCTCATGAACACGCTCCAGCAAATGAGAAATGAAGTGGAAAACCACCTGGAGCCCCACCCCTGTTTCCAGCACAGGCCTTGTTACCCATTTCCACGGACCCTACATGTCTCCACATTTGCTCGTATGGCCTTCCACCTTGAGGGAACCCTTATGAGGCCTAGAAGAAGTAGGCACGTGACTGAAGCATGGAAGAGGATGAGTGTGTCACACGGGCTAGCTGGGACAACGCTCATCCACCGGCCTCGAGGAGTCAGGGGTGCCGGAACTCTGGCCCTGGCTTTAACACTAGTGGGGTCATGACCCTGGGAAAGTCAGTCACTCTTCCCCCTTCAGCCTCTGTCTCCTCTCTTGAAAACGAGGGGTTTGGACCTTCCTTTTTTTTTTCCCCTTAGTTTTTCAAGACAGGGCTTCTCCATGTAGTTTTGGTGCCTGTCCTGGATCTCACTCTGTAGACCAGTCTGACCTCGAACTCACAGAGATCCACCTGCCTCTGCCTCCCGAGTGCTAGGATTAAAGGTGTGCGCCACCACCGCCCAGCTGGGGTTTAGACTTTTTAACTGCCATTCCAACTCTGAGATTTGATGGTTCTGGGAGCCAGGACCAGCATGATGAGCAGAGGCTACAGATCCCAGCACTCTCTCTCTACCCCCAACCAACGCCTTCACAAGGAGTTTCACAGGACAATTGGAAGCTGAGTGTACTTCTGGGCAATAGCTCTCAAGCTTATGAGCAAAGAGTGTCAGCAAGGTCCCCTGGAGAACTCTGGAGAAGCTCGAATCCACAGTGTATAATTAAAGACGGGCAGACGATGGGCTGGGAAAGTGAAAAGCGGACCGTGGAGAATATTTATCTAAACCCGGAACATGTCATTCGGCATCTCTCCTCTGCCAAGCTACAGCCACAGTGGCGCCTGTTCAATAAAACAGAGGACCTTTGTTTGAGGTCATTTAACCAGCTGCACCCGAGAGACAGCTGCCCCTGGTCCATGTCTGGATGCAACCTCCACCCCGAAGAGGTGGATGAACCCTCCAGGTACCATCGCCAGAACCAAGCTAAAGGCTGAGCTGGGCTTAGCGGAATGACTTTCTCCCTGAGGGATTTTTCTCAATCCACAAGTGCTCCGAGGGATGTTTTGCACGGTGCCTCCAACCCCCTTGTGTGGCGGGATGGCTGCATATTGTGTAAGAATGGCTAGGGCTCTGGGAAGGAAGGATGTCCATAGAGCATTACAGTTTTGATCCTCCACATTTGGGAAATTGCATAATTTTCCACATTAGAGGACGAAAGCCTGGACTTCAGAATTCTTCAAGATTGGATTCGGGAATTATCCCCAAGCCACACAGTTAATGGGTGTCAGAGCCAAGATTTCAAGCCAGGTTTCTCTGAAACCAAAGCCCAGGCCTTTAACCACAGCAGTCCGGGTCCTTAGTTGAGTGACTGTCACGGCTGGGAACCGATTACCACACTGAAGGCGGCCCATGGACGCATGCACATTCGGAATGGGCTGACATGTGGTGGATGTGTTCTGAACCCCTTTCCCCCCACACACCCCCAGGCTGGTTGCTCCTTCAGAGGGCTCTGAGAATCACATCTGTGGCCACGGAAAGCTGACAGGAATGGGGGATATGGCTGGGACAGAGCCTTTCAAAGAACTGTGAAGAAGACTAAAATCAGACCTCAAACAACTAGAGGATGAAGATTTTAAGGGTCAATTCCTGTTGATTCATAAGGAATGAGGAAATTGCAAGAATTTCAAGTCTACGTCATGACCAACAAAACTCTGATTTATGTAACTAGTGGCTCTGTCTGAGTTCTCAAGCTGATTTTTTCTTTCTTTTCCTTATCATTTGTAAGAACCTGCCTAGTTACGGGATGTCTAGCCTTCCTCTCTGGCAGTGTGCTCACACACTGCTTTATAATTATTCATCTGAGGAACTGTTTTCACTCACTAGCCTGTGCAATCCCTGGGGCAAGGATCTGACTTTGCTCATCTTTACATCCCCAATGTCCAGCCTAACACATCACAAGGTTATTAGTAAATATTGAGGAGGGAAGAAAGGGAGGGAGGGGACAGAGGGAGGAGAGAGGGAGAGACGGAGGGGGAGGGAAAGGACTGAAAGATTAATGAGGAGATAAAAAAAGATCTGTGCAACTCATGTAAAATTAGCCCACCAAGAATAGGAGATACATTTTAGGTTTTTATTATGGGATGCATGGTCTTTGTCTGGCTTGAGCAGATTAACTGTAGGAGACTTTTGGAGGCAAATGGAGAAATCTGAATATTGATGATATTGGGAAACTATTATTAATCATTATTTATTAATGGAGTTACATAAGGAAATGTACTCTTTGTTTACCACTGTATAATGAAGGGATGAAATGTAATTATATGTACATACACATAATTTAAATACTTAAAATGTTTCAAAAACACAAAATGGTAAATGAACCTCCTGCCTCCCTTCAGGAGGCCATCACTACACAACAAGCCTTGATTTACTCAACCAACCCCTTACTAATAGACCTATGAGTTTTTTCCAATTTCTCTGCTGCCGTAATCTTTGCTCATTTTCCATCTCTCCCGTATCTGATTATTTCCGTAGGATGGATGTGGACAAAGCTTTGGCTTTGGGGATCAAAGCCAACCAGAAGGCTCTGAGGCCTGTCTGAGTGACAGACTGGGTTATGAAGCCTCTAGTCCTTCCTTATTCACACCCTTTCCCTGAACAGGGAAAAAAAGCTCCCGAGGCAGCTCCTTCCTGCCTGCCTGAGCTGACCCTAGCAAGCGGGAAAGCAGTGTTTCTACTAAACACATCCATTATTACCAAGGCAGGTGATTGGAGACTCCAGGTACACACTGACATTTTTTTTTTTTTTTTTTTTTGGTTTTTCGAGACAGGGTTTCTCTGTGTAGCTTTGCACCTCTCCTGGAACTCACTTGGTAGCCCAGCTGGCCTCGAACTCACAGAGATCCGCCTGGCTCTGCCTCCCGAGTGCTGGGATTAAAGGCGTGCGCCACCACCGCCCGGCCACACTGACATTTTATGGACATAAAATTGGAGCTTATGGAGGCTACTATCCTGTCCAAGAGTGGAAAGGTTTAGAAGCCACTTCTGCGTAGACAAAGGAAAGGGCATGGGCCTAGAGATGCTGCAAAAGTATGTAGCTCAGCAATTGCAGTTTGGCACTTCATACACTGCTAGAAGCCGGGTGGCTCACAGTCTGTGACAGGGACAGGTCACTTGGCCTCTCCAGGCCTTGGTTTCCATAAGTGTGGAGTAGGGAGCTAATGTCTACATCATGGAATTGTGACTTAGATGTCAATATGAGACACTGGTGTCGTGTTGGGCTTTCAAGATTCTCAAGAAGCTACGTGTGGTAGGTAGTGCATGCCTGTAATCCCAGCATCTGGAAGGTGGAGGCAGGAAGATATGGTGGTCAAGGCAGGCCTTGGCCACATAGCAAGTTGAAAGCCAGCCTGAGCTACTTGAGAGCCTGTTTTTAAATAAAGAATCCCAAGAAGAACCCTGATCATCAGAGGTTACTCAACTGAAGATACTATATCAAAGGGACTTTCTGAGACAGATGCAGGCAGAGTTGGAAGAATACTCAAGGGATGTCAGGCATGCAGAGATTAGCCATAGGAGAGCCATTATCACCATTAAAGCTGAAGGAACA